>NC_080069.1:43633197-44278325 GCF_949987535.1 Balaenoptera acutorostrata | reverse complement strand
AGTGGCCTCAACTGCCTTCAAGCATAGCCCTGGGGTGAGGGGTGGGTGTGCGAATGGTGGAGAGAGAAAGGAAGGAAGTCAAGCCATGTAATATTTAAAGTAGATAACCAACAAGGACCTACTGTATAGCACAGGGAACTCTGCTTAGTATTCTGTAATAACTTAAATGGGAAAAGAATTTGAAAAAGAATAGATACCTATGCATATATAACTGAATCACTTTGCCGTACACCTGCAACTAACACACTATTGTTAATCAACTATACTCCAGGTACTTCCCTGGTGGTCCAGTGGTAAAGAATCCGCCTTCCAATGCAGAGGACACGGGTTCGATCCCTGGTCAGGGAACTAAGATCCCACAAGTCGCAAGGCAACTAAGCCCACAGGCCACAACTACTGAGCTCACATGCCTCAACTAGAGAGAGAAAACCCACACACCACAACTAGAGAGAAGGCCGCACGCCACAACGAGAGATCCCACATGCCTCAGTGAAGATCTCATGTGCTGCAACTAACACACACAGCACAGCCAAAAAATAAAATAAAATACATAAATAAAATGGTTTTTTTAATTCTTTAAAAAAAAGCCTTTAAAAAAAAACCTATACTCCAATATAAAATAAAATTTAAGAAGAAGAAAGAAGTCAAGGAAGTTAATTAATGGGAGATGAGGCTGAGTGGGTTCCTCTGTGAGTGGGTTTCTCAGAGGAGGGGTGGGAGTGAAGGAGGTGGGAAGAGCACAGGGCTGAGGAAAGTGGGTGATGCACATAACTCAGAAGTGTGTGCCTAACTCTCAATGTAACATGTGCCAAATAAGCTCACACTAAATACATTTTGTACATTGACTTAATGAGTTTGGTTTACTTTGCAATTTGGGGTTATCTATGATCATGTAATTATCTCACCCTATTATTTATTGCATTGTGTTTAAGTTTCAGGTTTCAGGGAGCAAAACCATTGAGAACTTTTTTTTTTTGGTCGCACAGAGCAGCATGTGGAATCTTAGTTCCCTACCAGGGATCGAACCATGCCCCATGCAGTGGAAGCACAGTCTTAAATAACCACTGTATCGCCAGGGAAGTCCCAGAGAACTTTTTCTTTAATTTACTATTGTAGAAGAAATGAGGAATACATTTTTATATAAACATTGGTTACAATTCGCCTTTAAGGAAGGTCTTGGAAGTTTACTGTGAATCATTACTACACTGAACAATTCATTATTTCTCTTCCTAAAAACCACTTTAAAATAATATAATTTATATAAACAATATAATTTATCTAAACAATAGTTCATAAGTGCCAGAGACAATAATTAAACAAAGGGTTTATTGTGTGCTACAGGAAAGGAATTAACAGGATTTTTTTAGGACTAAAAAAGTTCTTATCTTCTCCCTGGGTGTTAGGAGCTGGAGAATAGTTCAATCAAGGCAAATGCATCTGTCTTGGAGACTTTTCTTGAACCTTCAAAATCTAGCTAACAAGCACTTTACTGCTAAGTTGACTTCTGTTATTAAGTGGGAAAAACGTATTTCTGTCATCATAATTTTCTTTCTTTCTAAAGATTTATGTGTTTTTCTAACAACCCAGTTAACATAATTTGAAAATAACACATTTTCAAGGTACAGATAATTTCCATGCTCTGTAATCCATTACAGAGCATTAAACTTAGAGAACAATTTGCTTCATTTAACAAAATTCACATATCCCTGAATAGAAAAACAGAAAATGAGAAATCAAGCCTCTTACAAATATAGATATGGTTTAGGATGAAGACAGGGATATCCAATATTACAACTATTATTTAATATTGCCTTGAATATTTTGGCAAATAGGAGTGGGAAGAAGGAAATAAAAAGCAACAAGTATAACTATCAGAAAGAAGAAAGAATTATCACATGATACTCTATCTAGAAACTCTGGGAAATCAATCAGAACTAATTAGAACTAATCAGACTATTCACTAAGGGGCTAGTTACGAAACAAATTACTAACTTTCCTTTATATTAGCAATAGATCAAAAATGTGATGAAAAATATAAATTGCACTCCAAGTGCAACAGGATCTCATTATACATAAAGAATAACCACTAGGAATACACTTAAGAAGAAATGTGGAGGATACAGATTGAAAGAAAATTACAAAACTATGCTGTAAGTCATAAAGGAAGATTTGAATCAAATTGTTTCCAGGGAAGTGCAAGAGCTGTAAGACCAAAGTCCACCCAGGCCCACTGAGACCCCATTCAAGACCAAAACCAGTGACTTAGTGACACCCAAACCTAGAAAATTAGGCTTCCTGCAGGATTCTAGTCATCAGTCATTGGACAATGGGGAAGACACTATGTCAAAGGCATCACCAGGTTCATCTGTCACCATGTTTTAGTGGCAATGAGATTTCACACACACAAAAATACAATCAAGTGGAGTTGGACTATCTCCACGGATTGCCAGGTTTCCTGGGGTAGGACTGTGTTACTCTATATTAGCAAAAGTAATGCTTGCCACTGTAAAGAAAGATAAGCCCATTTTCTCAATAGCCAAACAAAATGAAAACTACTTTCTTGCTTATTTAGAAGTCCAATGAGCCTGGGATAAGGAAAAAGGAGAGAAGCCAGGTTGATGAAGGCCCTTGCCATCTTCAACACATGGCTTTTCGGGTTGCCCTGAACATCAAAGTCCCACCAGCAGATGGGAGAAAATGGAGACGAATATTGTTTATGAGCCAGCTCTGAATGAGGTGCCCTTCACTTCTGCTCACATTCCGTAACTACAACTCAGTCTCACGGCCAACCTAACTGCAAGGGAGCCCAGGAAGGGGGCTCACACTGCTTCCTTACCCCAACTAAAAGAATGGACAATTGCGTTTATTCAATAGGCAAAGAAAGAGCTGCCCAATTGTTGATATCTTCTTCATATAACTGGAGCTTCCCCTTTAAACATTTCATTTTATAATTTTAAACATATTGATGCATAACAGTTTTTCTGTTTCAACAGAGGGGGCAATAATGAAACTTTTCCTATGGCTCAGGAGCTTGATGATGTATGTCAGCTCTCTTCCTGGGACTGCGGTCAGGAACTCTTGAGGAATTACTGATACTTTCCCTCTATACTAAAATGCTCTAGATCACTATCTTTTTTTTTTAAACCCTTGGGTCTTTTGAAATGTCTTTTCTGAATCCTTCCTCCGAACAGGATGGCACCTGTCACTTCTTGCTGCTGTCATCACACAGGTTTCTAGCAGTTCATTTCCCCTCTAATGTCCTACTTCTACTAAGGATTTACACTAAGGTAAAAAAATTGAGTGTGAAGTAAAAGCAAAAAGTTGGCTCAGACTGAGGCCCACTCCTGAGTAAAGACTGAATTTCTATCACCCGGACCTGCTAGCCTTGACTTTGGTTATCCAATATCTTTTTGAAATTTTTTCTTCCAAGTTTTTACTGCTTTCAGCAGTTACAAAAAACCAAGTATGTTGGTTTAGGATATGATCCTAGAAAAGAAAACAAAATTATGCCTCAAAGAGAATCACTTTACAAATAGTTCTAACTGTGAAGAAAATTAAATAATAAAAAACAACAAAACTAGAATAATAACTAACAAGGAAAGAGGTCTGCAATATATTGTTAGGTAGAAAAAAAAACCAAGCTGCAAAACAGCATTTATAGTGTAACCCCATTTTTGTAAAAAAAAAAAACAAAAGCATATTTTTGTACATGCATAGAAAAACCTTAAGGAATGGGGAGTCATTTTCTCTAAGGTGTAGGATTGCTGACAAATTTTAACTTACAATGCCATTTATTTATGTGTTTGACTATTTTATAAGAAGCAGATTTTTTGTAAGCATAAAAAACAGTAAAGATGTTAAAATAAAATTCACACTGTCTTCTCAGAGTATAAGCTCCTGGAAGACATGGATGACAGATGAGCACTCCTCTATATACTGCCTACTGCCACAAATAAGGGGATTCTTAATAAACAGTAATATAAACACTGATCTTTATAGACTAAAAATACAAACTAGAGTCTTGAGCTCAGAGTCGATCTCATAGACCAGGCAAGTTCCAGGAAAGTGCTGATGACATTCCCCTTGGAATACTTCTGCCTGGAAACCTGCTGGAGACCATATTAAGCAGAGTTTCAAGAGCCCATCAAAGGAGCTTATGCTAACCAGAGCCACACTCTAACCTATACTAGAATCATGATGAAAATGTACTCAGCTGGGAAAAAAACTCTGGATAACTATACTGTGTTATAAAGGTTTTCCAGAATGTACTTCACAAAACATTGATCACTTAGTGCGTGAAACCAACATGCACAGAGTAGGCTTTTGCCTCTTGGTGTATACTGAGGGGATCCCACAAGACACCTTCTGCCCAGCATTTTCTCTCTACCCTCTTTTCTCTCCATACAAATTTTAAGTAGTGGGATTACTCTATAAGACATGCACAAGAATTAAGGCATGAACTCCAGAATACTCCAGTTTAAATGAAAATACATTTGCTAGGAAAGTAATGTATCAGTAAGCTATTGCCCCAAAAATGCTGCTTAACAGATTGACCCCGAACCAAGGGGCATGCACCAAGAGGCATTTATTCTCGTGTTCATAAATCTTCAGGTGTGATGGGACAGCTCAGCCGCATGCCGTGGGTGTGCGTGTCGGTTGGGGCAGCTATGCTCCACATGCCATGATTCTTCTGGAAATAGTTTTCATACTTAGCCAGTCTTAAAAGGAGGACATTAAGGAAATAGGACAGGAGGAAGGGGGGAAATGGGGTCTAAAAATACGTAGCACTCTGGACACTGCCTATGAGGGAGGAAAGGCTGAGGGAGGTGCCACAGGAGAGGTTTCTGGAAGAGAACATAATAAAACAGAACACCCTCATGAATGAAATTCACTGATGAAAATTCAGAAATGAAGAAAAACAAGATAAGACAGCAGGAAGACATACATGAGTGTAAAAGAAAATCACAGAGAAAGACAAGTTTTAAGAAACCTGTACATAGAAGTAAAACTGTTCAAGCACAATGTGTTTCTCCATTTGAAATTAGCATTACTTGTATGGCCATCCCTGATTCATAATCTGAAAGAGGTTGCAAACCGCTATGAGAATCTCTCTGTAAGAAACCTTTCTACAAGAAAAACAAGTGTGCGAGTGTGTGTGTATGTGTGTGTGTGTGCAGGTTTTTTTAATATAATTTTATTTTTTATACAGCAGGTTCTCATTAGTTATCTATTTTATACATATTAGTGTATACATGTCAATCCCAATCTCCCAATTCATCCCACCAACACCACCACACCCCCGCTTACCACATCAGTGTCCATATGTTTGTTCTCTACATGTGTGTCTCTATTTCTGCCTTACAAATAGGTTCATCTGTACCATTTTTCTAGATTCCACATACATGCATTAATATACGATATTTGTTTTTCTCTTTCTGACTTACTTCACTCTGTATGACAGTCTCTAGGTCCATCCACGTCTCTACAAATGACCCAATTTCATTCCTTTTTATGACTGAGTAATATTCCATTGTATATATGTAACACATCTTTATCCATTCGTCTGTTGATGGGCATTTAGGTTGCTTCCATGACCTGGCTATTGTAAATAGTGCTGCAATGAACATTCGGGTGCATGTGTCTTTTTGAATTATGGTTTTCTCTGGGTATATGCCTAGTAGTGGGATTGCTGGGTGATATGGTAATTCTATTTTTAGTTTTTTAAGGACCCTCCATACTGTTCTCCATAGTGGCTATATCAATTTACATTCCCACCAACAGTGCAAGAAGGTTCCCTTTTCTCCACACCCTCTAAAGCATTTGTTGTTTGTAGTTTTCTGATGATGCCCATTCTAACTGGTGTGAGTTTTGATTGTAGTTTTGATTTGCATTTCTCTAATAATTAGTGATGTTGAGCAGCTTTTCATGTGCCTCTTGGCCATCTGCATGTCTTCTTTGCAGAAATGTCTATTTAGGTCTTCTGCCCATTTTTTCATTGAGTTGCTTGTTTTTTTAATATTGAGCTGCATGAGCTGTTTATATATTTTGGAGATTAATCTTTTTTTAACATCTTTATTGGAGTATAATTGCTTTACAATGGTGTGTTAGTTTCTGCTTTATAATAAAGTGAATCAGCTATGCATATACATATAACCCCATATTTCCTCCCTCTTGCATCTCCCTCCCATCCTCCCTATCCCACCCCTCTAGATAGTCACAAAGCACCGAGCTGATCTCCCTGTGCTATGCAGCTGTTTCCCACTAGCTACCTATTTTACATTGGTAGTATATATAAGGCCATGCCACTCTCTCACTTCATCCCAGCTTACCCTTCCTGCTCCCCGTGTCCTCAAGTCCATTCTCTATGTCTGCATCTTTATTCCTGTCCTGCCCCTGGGTTCTTCAGAACCAATTTTTTTTTTATACATATGTTAGCATACGGTGTTTGTTTTTCTCTTTCTAACTTACTTCACTCTGTATGACTGACTTTAGGTCCATCCACCTCACTACAAATAACTCAATTTCGTTTCTTTCTATGGCTGAGTAATGTTCCATTGTATATATGTGCCACATCTTTATCCATTCATCTGTCGATGAACACTTAGGTTGCTTCCATGTCCTGGCTATTGTAAATAGAGCTGCAATGAACATTGTGGTACATGACTCTTTTTGAATTATGGTTTTCTCAGGGTATATGCCCAGTAGTGGGATTGCTGGGTGTTTAAGGTAGTTCTATTTTTAGTTTTTTAAGGAACCTCCATACTGTTCTCCATAGTGGTTCTATCAGTTTACATTCCCACCAACAGTGCAACAGGGTTCCCTTTTCTCCACACCCTCTCCAGCATTTATTGTTTGTAGATTTTTTGTTGATGGCCATTCTGACTGCTGTGAGGTGATACCTCATTGTAGTTTTGATTTGCATTTCTCTAATGATTAGTGACGTTGAGCATCCTTTCATGTGTTTGTTGGCAATCTGTATATCTTCTTTAGAGAAATGTCTGTTTTACGTCTTCTGCCCATTTTTGGATTGGGTTGTTTGTTTTCTTGATATTGAGCTGCATGAGCTGCTTGTAAATTTTGGAGATTAATCCTTTGTCAGTTGTTTCATTTGCAAATATTTTCTCCCATTCTGAGGGTTGTCTTTTTGTCTTGTTTGTGTTTTCCTTTGCTGTGCAAAAGCCTTTAAGTTTCATTAGGTCCCATTTGTTTATTTTTGTTTTTATTTCCATTCCTCTAGGAGGTGGGTCAAAAATGACCTTGCTGTGACTTATGTCATAGAGTGTTCTGCCTATGTTTTCCTCTAAGAGTTTTATAGTGTCTGGCCATACATTTAGGTCTTTAATCCATTTTGAGTATATTTTTGTGTATGGTGTTAGGGAGTCTTCTAATTTCATTCTTTTACATGTAGCTGTCCAGTTTTCCCAGCACCACTTATTGAAGAGACTCTCTTTTCTCCATTGTATATCCTTGCCTCCTTTGTCATAGATTAGTTGACCATAGGTGCGTGGGTTTATCTCTGGGCTTTCTATCCTGTTCCATTGATCTATATTTCTGTTTTTGTGCCAGTACCATATTGTCTTGATTACTGTAGCTTTGTAGTATAGTCTGAAGTCAGGAAGTCTGATTCCTCCAGCTCCGTTTTTTTCCCTCAAGATTGCTTTGGCTATTTGGGGTCTTTTGTGTCTCCATACAAATTTTAAGATTTTTTGTTCTAGTTCTGTAAAAAATGCCATTGGTAATTTGATAGGGATTGCATTGAAACTGTAGATTGCTTTGTGTAGTATAGTCATTATCACAATATTGATTCTTCCAATCCAAGAACATGGTATATCTCTACATCTGTTTCTGTCATCTTTGATTTCTTTCATCAGTGTCTTATAGTTTTCTGAGTACAGGTCTTTTACCTCCTTAAGTAGGTTTATTCCTAGGTATTTTATTCTTTTTGTTGCAATGGTGAATGGGATTGTTTCCTTAATTTCACTTTCTGATCTTTCGTTGTTAGTGGATAGGAATGCAAGATATTTCTGGGCATTAATTTTGTATCCTGCAACTTTACCAAATCCATTGATGAGCTCTGGTAGTTTTCTGGTGGCATCTTTAGGATTATCTATGTATAGTACTATGTCATCTGCAAACAGTGACTGTTTTACTTTTTCTTTTCCAATTTGTATTCCTTTTATTTCTTCTTCTTCTCTGATTGCCATGGCTAGGACTTCCAAAACTATGTTGAATAATAGTGGCAGGGGTGGACATCCTTGTCTTTTTTCTGAGTTTAGAGGAAATGCTTTCAGTTTTTCACCATTAAGAGTGATGTTTGTTGTGGGCTTGTCGAATATGGCCTTTATTATGTTGAAGTAGGTTCCCTCTATGCCCACTTTTTGGAAAGTTTTTGTCATAAATGGTGTTGAATTTTGTCAAAAGCTTTTTCTGCCTCTATTGGGATGATCATATGGTTTTTATTCTTCAATTTGTTAATATGGTGTATCACACTGATTGATTTGCCTATATTGAAGAATCCTTGCATCCTGGGATAAATCCCACTAGATCATGGTGTATGGTCCTTTTAATGTGTTGTTGGATTCTGTTTGCTAGTATTTTGTTGAGGATTTTTGCATCTATATTCATCAGTGATGTCGATCTGTAATTTTCTTTTTTTGTAGTATCTTTGTCTGGCTTTGGTATCAGGGTGATGGTGGCCTCGTAGAATGAGTTTGGGAGTGTTCCTTCCTCTGCAATTTTTTGGAAGAGTTTGAGAAGGGTGGATATTAGCTCTTCTCTAAATGTTTGATAGAATTCGCCTGTGAAGCTATCTGGTCCTGGACTTTTGTTTGTTGGAAGATTTTTAATCACAGGTTCAATTTCATTACTTGTGATTGGTCTGTTCATGTTTTCTATTTCTTCCTGGTTCAGTCTTGGAAGGTTATACCTTCTTAAGAATTTGTCCATTTCTTCCAGGTTGTCCATTTTATTGGCATAGCGTTGCTTGTAGTAGTCTCTTATGATGCTTTGTATTTCTGCGGTGTCTGTTGTAACTTCTCCTTTTTCATTCCTAATTTTATTGATTTGATTCCTCTCCCTCTTTTTCTTGATGAGTCTGGCTAAAGGTTTATCAATTTTGTTTATCTTCTCAAAGAACCAGCTTTTAGGTTTATTGATCTTTGCTATTGTTTTCTTTGTTTCTATTTCATTTATTTCTGCTCTGATCTTTATGATTTCTTTCCTTCTACTAACTTTGGGTTTTCTTTGCTCTTCTTTCTGTAGTTCCTTTAAATGTAAAGTTAGATTCTTTATTTGAGATTTTTCTTGTTTCTTGAGGTAGGATTGTATTGCTATAAATTTCCCTCTTGAACTGCTTTTGCTGTATCCCATAGGTTTTGGATCATAGTGTTTTTGTTGTCATTTGTCTCTAGGTATTTTTTGACTTCCTCTTTGATTTCTTCAGTGATCTCTTGGTTGTTTAGTAACGTATTGTTTAGCCTCCATGTGTTTGTGTTTTTTACTTTTTCCCTGTAATTGATTTCTAATCCTATAGCATTGTTGTCAGAAAAGATGTTTGATATGATTTCAATTTTCTTAAATTTACAGAGGCTTGATTTGTGACCCAAGATGTGATCTATCCTAGAGAATGTTCCATGTGCACTTGAGAAGAAAGTGTAATCTGCTGTTTTCAGATGGAATGTCCTATAAATATCAATTAAATCTATCTGGTCTATTGTGTCATTTAAAGCTTCTGTTTCCTTATTAATTTTCTGCCTGGATGATCTGTCCATTGGTGTAAGGGAGGTGTTAAAACCCCCCACCATTATTGTGTTACTATCAATTTCCTCTTTTATAGCTGTTAGCATTTGCCTTATGTATTGAAGTGCTCCTATGTTGGGTGCATATATATTTATAATTGTTATATCTTCTTCCTTATCATTATGTAGTGTCCTTCCTTGTCTCTTTTAACATTCTTTATCTTAAAGTCTATTTTATCTGATATGAGTTGCTACTCCAGCTTACTTTTGATTTCCATTTGCATGGAATATCTTTTTCCATCCCCTCACTTTCAGTCTGTATGTGTCCCTAGGTCTGAAGTGGATCTCTGGTAGACAGCATATATATGGGTCTTGTTTTTGTATCCATTCAGCCAGTCTATGTCTTTTGGTTGGGGCATTTAATCCATTCACATTTAAGGTAATTATCGATATGTATGTTCTTATTACCATTTTCTTAACTGTTTTGGGTTTGTTTTTGTAGGTCCTTTTCTTCTCTTGTGTTTCCCACTTAGAGAAGTTCCTTTAGCATTTGTTGTAGAGCTGGTTTGGTGGTGTTGAATTCTCTTAGCTTTTGCTTGTTTGTAAAGCTTTTGATTTCTCCATCGAATCTGAATGAGATCCTTGCTGGATAGAGTATCTTGGTTGTAGGTTCTTCCCTTTCATCACTTTAAATATATCATGCCACTCCCTTCTGGCCTGTAGAGTTTCTGCTGAGAAATCAGCTGTTAACCTTATGGGAGTTCCCTTGTATGTTATTTGTCATTTTTCCCCTGTTGCTCTTAGTAATTTTTGCCTTTAATTTTTGTTAATTTGACTACTATGTGTCTCGGCATGTTTCTCCTTGGGTTTATCCTGCCTGGGACTCTCTGCGCTTCCTGGACTTGGGTGGCTATTTCCTTTCCCATGTTAGGGAAATTTTCGATTATAATCTCTTCAAATATTTTCTCGGGTCCTTTCTCTCTCTCTTCTCCATCTGGGACTCCTATAATGCAAATGATGGTGCGTTTAATGTTGTCCCAGAAGTCTCTTTGGCTGTTTTCATTTCTTTTCATTCTTTTTTCTTTATTCTGTTCCGCAGCAGTGAATTCCACCATTCTGTCTTCCAGGTCACTTATCCGTTCTTCTGCCTCAGTTATTCTGCTATTGATTCCTTCTAGTGTAGTTTTCATTTCAGTTATTTTATTGGTCATCTCTGTTTATTCTTTAATTCTTCTAGGTGTTTGCTCTTTAATTCTTCTAGGTCTTTGTTAAACATTTCTTGCATCTTCTCGATCTTTGCCTCCATTCTTTTTCCGAGGTCCTGGATCATCTTCACTATCATTATTCGGAATTCTTTTTCTGGAAGGTTGCCTATCTCCACTTCATTTAATTGTTTCTCTGGGGTTTATCTTGTTCCTTGACCTGGTACATAGTCTTCTGCCTTTTCATTTTGTCTATCTTTCTGTGAATGTGATTTTCATTCCACAGGCTGCAGGATTGTAGTTATTCTTGCTTCTGCTTTCTGCCCTCTAGTGGATGAGGCTATCTAAGAGGCTTGTGCAAGCTTCCTGATGGGAGGGACTGGTGGTGGGTAGAGCTGGGTATTGCTCTGTTTGGCAGTGATCAGTAAAACTTTAATCTGCTTGTCTGCTGATGGGTGGGGCTGAGTTTCCTCCCTGTTGGTTGTTTTGCCTGAGGTGACCCAGCACTGGAGGCTACAGGCTCTTTGGTGGGGCTAATGGCAGACTCCAGGAGGGCTCACGCCAAGGAGTACTTCCCAGAACTTCTCCTGCAGGTGTCCTTGTCCCCACAGCGAGCCACAGCCATGCCCCACCTCTGCAAGAGACCCTCCAACACTAGCAGGTAGATCTGGTTCAGTCTCCTATGGGAGACTGAACACAATACTTTGTGTGTGCCCTCCAAGAGTGGAGTCTCTATTTCCCCCAGTCCTGTCGAAGTCCTGCAATCAAATCCCACGAGCCTTCAAAGTCTGATTCTCTGGGAATTCCTCCTCCCGTTGCCAGACCCCCAGGTTGGGAAGCCTGATGTGGGGCTCAGAACCTTCACTCCAGAGGGTAGACTTCTGTGGTATAATTGTTCTCCAGTTTGTGAGTCACCCACCCAGTGGTTATGGGATTTGATTTTATTGTGATTGCGCCCCTCTTACCATCTCATTGCGGCTTCTCCTTTGTCTTTGGATGTGGGGTATCTTTTTTGGTGAGTTCCAGTGTCTTCCTGTTGGTGACTGTTCAGCAGTTAGCTGTGATTCCAGTGCTCTCACAAGGGGGAGTGAGCACATGTCCTACTCTGCCATCTTGAACCAATCTCTAAGTGGCAAGATGTACAGGTTTTTTTTAAACAAAGCAGATCAGAAACTTCCTAGAATTTGAGCCTTGAATATAAGGATACAAGACTGAAAACAGTACGAGCTCACTCATCATTCTGGTTGCCCTGAGGAGGCTATGTCATGACTACTGCTTCCCAGGTTCTTAGAGTTGCTCCATATTCCTGATCCCTCTGAAGGTCCCCTCTTCCACATTTCCTTCAACTCTGTGAACCGTCCTTTAATCCTATCAATAAATATATTTTTTGCTTAGATGAGTTTTAAATTGATTTCAAATTTAAATCAAATAATTGAAATCAAAGAATTGTACCAGGTACTTGTCCCTTTCCTGTGTTTATCCGCCAAGGAGACAAGAGAGAGAAGGACAGAGAGCTAAAGATGCCTTGAAGCAAATAACAAGGAATGCCATCACTCAAGAATCTAGTATCCAAAATCATTTCATGAAAATCACTATTACTATGGCAACTCTTCAATGTGCATTCAGTGATTTTATAATATATTAGCACTTAGATGTAAATCAAACTGTATTGGCTTATTCGGCCTTGACTCCTTTTTACATATAGATTGTTTTATCTCATAAAATTCATCAGAGCTGACTAACAGTAAATTTACTTTTTCCTCTAAAATTCCTATTGAAATCACACTATAAAGGAAAGCCTTCCATGTTTTATCTCCCACCACCACCATCATTCTATAAACATACACACACACTCATAATATCCACTAGAGCCCCAGCTCTTGTCATCAGAACTGTTCTGATGATCCAATATGGTTAACATGGTTAATATGCCTCCCATTAAATGATAAATTAAAAACCATCAAAGTCAAAAGCCTAATGAGATTTTTAAATAAAATCTGACTAGTTGGAGAGAAAGTTCATCTGGAATAGTAACTGTATAAGAGTCAATAAAATGTTGGGTATTTTTGGCTGTGCCACCCAGCACGTGGGATCTTAGTTCCCCAACCAGCGAATGAACTTGCGCCCCCTGCATTGGAAGTATGGAGTCTTAACAACTGGACTGCCAGGGGAGTCCCTTTTGGTTTTGGGGTTTGTTTTGTTTTGTTTTGGGGTTTGGGGGGGTTTTTTTTAAAGAGTCAATAAAATGTTGAAGAAGAACACTGGTCAAACAAGCCATGACCATAGAGAAAGTCAAGGTAGGTGGCAGCAAAGTAGTGCATAGAGCCCCAGGAGGGAGAGCCCTAGGGAGAGGCATGCCTATTTCTCGTCACTCTGAGACAAACACCAGCACTTCCATACTATCTGCACCCAGAACAAGTTCAGACAAACTTTGAGCACCAAACTGTGTCCAAGGCTGTATGGCCATATGGGACCACTGAGCATCATGTAACTCATTCATGTGCTACATGACTCTGAGATTCAACGTCTCACTAATCCAGAGAAGAGCTTCAGTCAAAGAAAATAAATAAAAGAGGAAATAAAGGAAGAGGTGAATCCACACATACTGGGGTCAGTGATGTTTTCACATCTTCAGAGAACTTAGAGAAAGTTTTTAAATCCAGCAGTAAAGAGAAATAGATTCTACACAGACACTGGGTCCAAAGGATCAGAAAGAGGAAGTGCAAAGAACAAGCCTTAACTACAAGCCACAATCCTTCCAACCTCAGCAAGACCTAGAAGGGGTAATCATGGGTAACAAAGAATGGGGGAGTGATGAGTAGGGAAGGGACAAAGATTCCATGGTTAAGGAAATAAAGCTGGATACTGTGTCAGTTTGCCTCAGCTTCACAGAAGCCTCATACAAGCTTGGCTAGATGAAATGGTAGTAGGGAAGAGAACGGAGGAGAAGTGGGGAGGAAAAGGAGAAGAAAAAGAAGAAGAATAAAGAAATTCTACAAAATAATATTAATGAAAATTGTGGTATGAGTTTAGTAACAAACAGCTCAATAGTAGTGGAATAGGGAGTCCATAATAGACTCACATATCCATTAAAATTTAGCTCACCATAAATGTGGCATTTCAAGTGAATAAGAAATGAAGGCTTGTTTAATAAATGAGTTGGAGTATTTAGCTAAAAATTGAAAAAATAAACACGGATCCCTACCCACACTATACCACAAAATAAATGCCAATGTAATAAAGACCTAAAGTCAAAAACAAAAGTAAAAAAGTACCAAAAGAAAATATGAGAACATATGGATGAGGAAGGCCTACTTAAGCAAAATATAAAATTTAGAAACAATGAAGAAAAAGGAAAGAATGCCTGATTTGGCTACATAATTTTAAACCTCTGTATGATGAGAGACACCATAAACAAAATTAAAAGGTCTAAATTTGTTAAGTATTTGCAAAATAAGTAACAAATATGTCAAGAATAAAAAGAGAGGTAACCCAATTTTTTTCATGTGCAAGGAACATTGACAGACTGTTCAATATCTCCAATTCTCATTCTGTGCTGCTTCTATAATAATAAAATTTTATTATTTAATTGGGCGTGTAGTTACACAAAATAAAGATTATATTTCACAACCTCCGTTAGACCTTAGTCACCTGTGGCATGTGAATGAATGCTGGCCATGGAGTTATAGATAAGGGTCATGAAGGAGGGTCCAAGAATTTTCTTAAGAAACAGTATGTGTGGGTCCTTGACTCTACATCCTACTGCCCAGAGTGCAGATGCTTCCATCTTAGACCTGAGGTCAAGGTGAGGAGTTGGATTTGAACAGGAAGAGGGACCCCCTTATCCTGCAGAAGGAAGTCAGGAATTGTATGCATGTAGACGAGCGGCAGTGAGGGGGATGGAAAGTGAGCAAGATAATTCTTACTGGCCTCAGTTTTTTGATCAAGTAGGAGAAAACATAGTCAGCTAAGAGTAAGGTAAGTGAGAACTTAAGGACAGTGGTAGTGACATCGAATATTTATTGAAGACAATGAAGGAGGAACCTGACAACAGCCAATCAACAGAATGAAAGGAGAGTGCTGAGAGCCCAACAAGGGTTCAAGGCCATAGATGTGGGGGGGTGCCAATCTGCAAGGTTTATTGCAAGATCTACTGATTTTTTTTCTAACATTGATTAACTAATCTGAAGATAAGAGTAAAGGAAGCAAATTGTGGCACTGATCCAGGGTTGGGATTCAGTAGAGTGGGATGAGCAGTAGGATAAAAATAAAAGGGGTATTTGTGGGAGAATATTTTAGGTGATCAAACATGAGGGTTCATGGAGAAGAAAGAAAGCCCAAGATGGGACTGATAAACTGGGAGGAAGTGGAAAGAGCAAGGGACTGAAAATCTTGATGCTGAAAAACAGAGATAGTAGAAATGAAACTATGAAAAAACTGAGGGCTGCGATCAGGATACTTGAGTTTTACTTGAGTCTTCTAAAATGGAGGTGTTCTAGAAGAAGGCAAGTTCCAGAATATGACCATGCAATAGACAGGAGAAGTATAGCACAGTGCTTAAAAGCATGGGCTTTGAAGCCAGAGAGAATTTCTGTTATTAGTTTTATTATTTATCTTCACTTTGCCTTGGTTTCTTCATCACACCTAATTAACAAGATTGTTGTGAGGATTAAAATAATTTACTTAAAGAGCTTTGTTCAGGGCCCAACACATACCAAGCTCTCAATAACTGATCATTTTTAAAAAGCAAAAAAGAGAAAAAACACACAGATACCCTACTATTCTGCCTACTATTAAAGAAGATGCACAACACATTCTTGGGTAGAAAAATGTACTACCTTTAATACTGATGCTAATTTTGCCTATGGGCAGCAAACATTTCCAAACTGTAAGCAAATGTCTAATAAAAAAACAGTGAATAGAGTCAGCTCTACCCACCACCAGAGCCTCCCATCAAGCCTCTTAGATAGCCTCAACCACCAGAGGGCAGACAGCAGAAGCAAGAAAAACTACAATCCTGCAGCCTGTGGACCAAAAACCACAGTTACAGAAAGATAGACAAGATGAGAAGGCAGAGGGCTATGTACCAGATGAAGGAACAAGAAAAAACCCCAGAAAAACAACTAAATGAAGTGAATATAGGCAACCTTCCAGAAAAAGAATTCAGAATAATGATAGTGAAGATGATCCAGGACCTCGGAATAAGAATGGAGGCAAAGATTGAGAAGATGCAAGAAATGATTAACAAAGACCTAGAAGAATTAAAGAACAAACAAACAGAGATGAACAATACAATAACTGAAATGAAAACTACACTAGAAGGAATCAATAGCAGAATAACTGAGGCAGAAGAACGGATAAGTGACCTGGAAGACAGAATGGTGGAATTCACTGCTGCGGAACAGAATAAAGAAAAAAGAATGAAAAGAAATGAAAACAGCCAAAGAGACTTCTGGGACAACATTAAACGCACCATCATTCGCATTATAGGAGTCCCAGATGGAGAAGAGAGAGAGAAAGGACCCGAGAAAATATTTGAAGAGATTATAATCGAAAATTTCCCTAACATGGGAAAGGAAATAGCCACCCAAGTCCAGGAAGCGCAGAGAGTCCCAGGCAGGATAAACCCAAGGAGAAACATGCCGAGACACATAGTAGTCAAATTAACAAAAATTAAAGGCAAAAATTACTAAGAGCAACAGGGGAAAAATGACAAATAACATACAAGGGAACTCCCATAAGGTTAACAGCTGATTTCTCAGCAGAAACTCTACAAGCCAGAAGGGAGTGGCATGATATATTTAAAGTGATGAAAGGGAAGAACCTACAACCAAGATACTCTATCCAGCAAGGATCTCATTCAGATTCGATGGAGAAATCAAAAGCTTTACAAACAAGCAAAAGCTAAGAGAATTCAACACCACCAAACCAGCTCTACAACAAATGCTAAAGGAACTTCTCTAAGTGGGAAACACAAGAGAAGAAAAGGACCTACAAAAACAAACCCAAAACAGTTAAGAAAATGGTCATAGGAACATACATATCGATAATTACCTTAAATGTGAATGGATTAAATGCCCCAACCAAAAGACATAGACTGGCTGAATGGATACAAAAACAAGACCCATATATATGCTGTCTACAAGAGACCCACTTTAGACCTAGGGACACATACAGACTGAAAGTGAGGGGATGGAAAAAGATATTCCATGCAAATGGAAATCAAAAGAAAGCTGGAGTAGCTATACTCATATCAGATAAAATAGACTTTAAAATAAAGAATGTTAAAAGAGACAAGGAAGGACACTACATAATGATCCAGGGATCAATCCAAGAAGAAGATATAACAATTATAAATATATATGCACCCAACATAGGAGCACCTCAATACATAAGGCAACTGCTAACAGCTATAAAAGAGGAAATTGACAGTAACACAATCATAGTGGGGGACTTTAACACCTCACTTACACCAATGGACAGATCATCCAAAATGAAAATTAATAAGGAAACAGAAGCTTTAAATGACACAATAGACCAGATAGATTTAATTGATATATATAGGACAGTCCATCCAAAAACAGCAGATTACACGTTCTTCTCAAGTGCAAACATTCTCCAGGATAGATCACATCTTGGGTCACAAATCAAGCCTCAGTAAATTTAAGAAAATTGAAATCATATCAAGCATCTTTTCTGACCACAACGCTATGAGATTAGAAATGAATTACAGGGAAGAAAACGTAAAAAAGACAAACACATGGAGGCTAAACAATACGTTACTAAATAACCAAGAGATCACTGAAGAAATCAAAGAGGAAATCAAAAAATACCTAGAGACAAATGACAATGAAAACACGACGACCCAAAACCTATGGGATGCAGCAAAAGCAGTTCTAAGAGGGAAGTTTATAGCTATACAAGCCTACCTAAAGAAACAAGAAAAATCTCAAGTAAACAATCTAACCTTACACCTAAAGAAACTAGAGAAAGAAGAACAAACAAAACCCAAAGTTAGCAGAAGGAAAGAAATCATAAAGATCAGAGCAGAAATAAATGAAAGAGAAACAAAGAAAACAATAGCAAAGATCAATAAAACTAAAAGTTGGTTCTTTGAGAAGATAAACAAAATTGATAAGCCATTAGCCAGACTCATCAAGAAAAAGAGGGAGAGGACTCAAATCAATAAAATCAGAACTGAAAAAGGAGAAGCTACAACAGACACCGCAGAAATACAAAGCATCCTAAGAGACTACTACGAGCAACTTTATGCCAATAAAATGGACAACCTGGAAGAAATGGACAAATTCTTAGAAATGTATAACCTTCCAAGACTGAACCAGGAAGAAACAGAAAATAGGAACAGACCAATCACAAGTAATGAAATTGAAACTGTGATTAAACATCTTCCAACAAACAAAAGTCCAGGACCAGATGGCTTCACAGGTGAACTCTATCAAACATTTAGAGAAGAGCTAACACCCATCCTTCTCAAACTCTTCCAAAAAAATTGCAGAGGAAGGAACACTCCCAAACTCATTCTATGAGGCCACCATCACCCTGATACCAAAACCAGACAAAGACACTACAAAAAAAGAAAATTACACACCAATATCACTGATGAATATAGATGCAAAAATCCTCAACAAAATACTAGCAAACAGAATCCAACAACACATTAAAAGGATCATACACCACGATCAAGTGGGATTTATCCCAGGGATGCAAGGATTCTTCAATATATGCAAATCAATCAATGTGATACACCATATTAACAAATTGAAGAAGAAAAACCATATGATCATCTCAATAGATGCAGAAAAAGCTTTTGACAAAATTCAACACCCATTTCTGATAAAAACTCTCCAGAAAGTGGGCATAGAGGGAACCTACCTCAGCATAATAAAGGCCATATATGACAAACCCACAGCAAACATCATTCTCAATGGTGAAAAACTGAAAGCATTTCCTCTAAGATCAGGAACGAGACAAGGATGTCCACTCTCACCACTATTATTCAACATAGTTCTGGAAGTCCTAGCCACGGCAATCAGAGAAGAAAAAGAAATAAAAGGAATACAAATTGGAAAAGAAGAAGTAAAACTGTCACTGTTTGCGGATGACATGATACTATACATAGAGAATCCTAAAACTGCCACCAGAAAACTGCTAGAGCTAATTAATGAATATGGTAAAGTTGCAGGATACAAAATTAATGCACAGAAATCTCTTGCATTCCTATACACTAATGATGAAAAATCTGAAAGAGAAATTATGGAAACACTCCCATTTACCATTGCAACAAAAAGAATAAAATACCTAGGAATAAACCTACCTAGGGAGACAAAAGACCTGTATGCAGAAAACTATAAGACACTGATGAAAGAAATTAAAGATGATACCAACAGATGGAGAGATATACCATGTTCTTGGATTGGAAGAATCAACATTGTGAAAATGAGTATACTACCCAAAGCAATCTACAGATTCAATGCAATCCCTATCAAATTACCAATGGCATTTTTTACGGAGCTAGAACAAATCATCTTAAAATTTGTATGGAGACACAAAAGACCCCGAATAGCCAAAGCAGTCTTGAGGGAAAAAAATGGAGCTGGAGGAATCAGACTCCCTGACTTCAGACTATACTACAAAGCTACAGTAATCAAGACAATATGGTACTGGCACAAAAACAGAAACATAGATCAATGGAACAAGATAGAAAGCCCAGAGATTAACCCACGCACCTATGGTCAACTAATCTATGACAAAGGAGGCAAAGATAGACAATGGAGAAAAGACAGTCTCTTCAATAAGTGGTGCTGGGAAAACTGGACAGCTACATGTAAAAGAATGAAATTAGAAGACTCCCTAACACCATACACAAAAATAAACTCAAAATGGATTAGAGACCTAAATATAAGACTGGACACTATAAAACTCTTAGAGGAAAACATAGGAAGAACACTCTTTGACATAAATCACAGCAAGATCTTTTTTGATCCACCTCCTAGAGTAATGGAAATAAAAACAAAAATAAACAAGTGGGACCTAATGAAACTTCAAAGCTTTTGCACAGCAAAGGAAACCATAAACAAGACGAAAAGACAACCCTCAGAATGGGAGAAAATATTTGCAAATGAATCAACGGACAAAGGATTAATCTCCAAAATATATAAACAGCTCATTCAGCTCAATATTAAAGAAACAAACACCCCAATCCAAAAATGGGCAGAAGACCTAAATAGACATTTCTCCAAAGAAGACATACAGACGGCCACGAAGCACATGAAAAGATGCTCAACATCACTAATTATTAGAGAAATGCAAATCAAAACTACAATGAGGTATCACCTCACTCCTGTTAGAATGGGCATCATCAGAAAATCTACAAACAACAAATGCTTTAGAGGGTGTGGAGAAAAGGGAAACCTCTTGCACTCTTGGTGGGAATGTAAATTGATACAGCCACTATGGAGAACAATATGGAGGTTCCTTAAAAAACTAAAAATAGAATTACCATATGACCCAGCAATCCCACTACTGGGCATATACCCAGAGAAAACCGTAATTCAAAAAGACACATGCACCCGAATGTTCATTGCAGCACTATTTACAATAGCCAGGTCATGGAAGCAACCTAAATGCCCATCAACAGACGAATGGATAAAGAAGTTGTGGTACATATATACAATGGAATATTACTCAGCCATAAAAAGGAACGAAATTGAGTCATTTGTTGAGATGTGGATGGATCTAGAGACTGTCATACAGAGTGAAGTAAGTCAGAAAGAGAAAAACAAATATCGTATATTAATGCATGTATGTGGAACCTAGAAAAATGGTACAGATGAGCCAGTTTGCAGGGCAGAAGTTGAGACACAGATGTAGAGAATGGACATATGGACACCAAGGGGGGAAAACTGCAGTGGGGTGGGGATGGTGGTGTGCTGAATTGGGCGATTGGGATTGACATGTATACACTGATGTGTATAAAATTGATGCCTAATAAGAACCTGCAGTATAAAAAAACAAACAAAACAACTAATACTAAACTTTCATTGGGTTATTTGTATGGAAATATGTTAATATAAATGTTTCAGACATTACATGAAATTTCTAAAAATCTTATATTTGTATTTGTATGGAAATATGTATGGAAATATGTTAATATAAATGTTTCAGACATTACATGAAATTTCTAAAAATCTTATATTTGTATTTGTATGGAAATATGTATGGAAATATGTTAATATAAATGTTTCAGACATTACAGGAAACTTCTAAAAATCTTATATGTTCTGGTATAATGTTATAAGTAATAATCCTAGTTATTACTTTAAAATGTATATCTCAGAAATAACTAATTTTCTTGTCAACTGCATTATTATGAACTTTCATCAAATCTTTAACCATGGTCATTTTTAAGTCTTTTGTCATTTACAGACAGTTCTGGGTGTACTCTGATGATTTTGCAAATATGTTCCTATAAAAGGGTTTCATCTTCAAGAAATTCATGGAAAAGACTCTGACAAGTACAGGTTTCTGGTAACTGACTGTAGTGCTGAACTGAATGAATAAGCATGTTCAGAACTCTAATGAAAAACTGATGAACTCATAAAAGTGCTAACAAAAGATCAAGATGAAAAAAAAAATTTAATTACATGGGACTGAGTGAACTGATGAGGATGAGTATAATTTTTGTGACTTTCTGTCTGAATTAAAAAAAAAAATCCCACAAGGACTCAGAGGCAAAGAATATACAAATCAATTTTCACTGCAAAGTAAAGGAGCTGTTACAGTGGAGGATTACTGGACTGAATGTCAATATTATGACATAGTATGAGTGTGTTTCATGTTTGGTAATTGCAAACATTGTTGCTTTTGTTGTGGTCATCCATGTACAAAAAAAAAATAAAAAAAATAAAGTTTGTGTTTCCTTATTAAAAAAAAAAAAAAAAGTGCTTGTTATGGTGAGCAGTACTTCAGTAGGGTGTGCCTATTACAATTAATTAAGTCAGCAATTACAGCAGAAACTCAGCCCCTTCAACTAAGCCCCTTCAACTAAGCCAATATTTTGAAAAGAAGCATTTTTAAATGAAAGAAAAAAGAACCTATTTCCAGATAACAAGTAAAAAATGATCATAAGTAAACAGATAACAGAGCCAGTGTGACTGGAGATGGAAGAATTATTCTTGGTAAAGCTGGAGAGGATGTCAGAGTTACCTAATGCAGTCAGCATCTTCAGTATCAGAGAGCTTTCCCTACTCCATATGCCCTTATCACACCTCCCTCACTCTGTTAATTATTACGTGAAGTGTGGGAAACGTATACCTGTATATCAAAGATATGAAGTAAACCACCTCAGCAGATGCAGTTGGAGAACAGATATAGCCCCTGGTATGGGCTAAAGGAATAACTGCAGACTTGTGATCTGTTAGTTATGTTTGAGTGCACATGGTTTGCTCTGTGATATACCCAAATCCTTTTAACTCAAATGGCTTTAGGCCACACAGCCAAAAGGCAATGCCTGATGTCCAGTGCCTAGTACATAGTAGGTATTCAACGAATGTTAAAAGCCATTTGCTTATTTATGCAGCCAACATTTATTGAGTACCTAATATGTGCCAAACGTTGTTCTAGACATTAGAAATAGAAGAAACACATTTTTTTAATTTTGTTTTTATTTTGGTGCTTTTTTGAATCATAAATGTAATACACGATTGTTGCACAAAGTGAAACAACACAAAGATGTATCAAAATTTTCTTTGTTGTCAAATATGGGATCAACTATTTTAAATGTTCCATGAACATATGGGGGGAGTATATCTTCTCTATTCAAAGGATGTCAGTCTTTCTCCTCTATACATGAGTGCACACCTGGGTGCTCACATGTACATGCACGCACACACACACACATGTTTACTTATTGTAGTATTCAATTCCTTTATGTCCTTACTTATTCTTTGTCTCCTGGAGATGTTCAATTTTGATATATACATACTAAAATCTCTCACTATAATTATTTTATATATCTCACCAGTCAATAAAAATTAAGATTAAACAACCATACAACAATGAATTGAGAGGCAAGAGCTAAAGTCCTTTGTTAAGCACCAAATGAATCAGAAAAACATTAAACGAATTCTGTCAATAGAACTGTCTATAGCTAAGCACACTGTGAATTAAGTTACAAGATCTTTTTCTTCAGAAAAATGCTCTTTCTGTTGATCTCAAATTAAATTCCTCAAGCACAAGAACTACATATCAGATCATTTACCTCTTCCCAGTCTGCGAGTCATAATTATTTCCCTTGGCTCACTGTTAATGTGGGCTTTTGTACAGTTGAAAATGACTGTGCAATTAGGTAATTCTGTTAAAAAGACAAAAATTAGGTTTTTCTCTCAAGAAACAGAAGCCATATGAATACAGTGATGAGAAACTAAAAAGCAATTCAGAAACAATTTTAATTACAGTACAAAGTCCAAAGTATCTGCCTGCATCATTCATCTTCAAAGGTCTTTTGCTTTTCGTTTTGATAACTCCTCCTCAGATTTTAAAGGAGTAGATAAGGTGAAATATAAAACACAATTATATTATGCGTATAGAGTAGCCCCATCCAGGAAAAAATGAGCCACAGAAGGAGAGAGGATGCCCTGTTGACTGTCCTTGCTATTAGTCACATTGGTTTAAAACCTCACAGGTTTTGTAGGGATAGAATACACGGAAAACAGGAGGAAAGGACCCAGAAGGTGGATACCATGATAATGATAGGTGTTTACAATTATACAAAATGTTTACTTTCCTTAGTCACCACAAATGACTTGGAGTGTTAATCCGTACCTGGCCAAGTGACTGAAAGTTTAATCTTGAAGTTGACTGTTGCTCCAAACAATTGTGAAGTGAATTCACCTAAAATTGTCACCTGTCAGATTATTTTTCCACTTTAAAAACATAACAGTTTATTAATTAATATAGAAACTACCCTGCTAGCTCCTATCTTTGGAGGAGGGGCTAAATTATTTCCTTTCTCAAAATTCTTTTGAATTAAAAGTGACTTCTTTTGTCAAGAATGTTTTATTTGGTCCTAAGATATATTTGGCATCTACCAAAATGAATCTTTTCTTAACCTGCTCACCTAAGCCAGCTGCCACTGAGCAAGGGAGGTGGAAAGGGCAGGAGAGCAGAGAGAACCTCCATGTTGTACAGTTCCTTACATCAGAAAAGAAACCAAGAATTCCAATGATAGATTAGACCAAATCTACAAGAAAGTTTCCTTAGAAGACAACTATTTGCCATAATCATCATAGTTATTTAGTGACCATATACCAAGTGTTTAACTGTCATTACTTTACAGCAATCCTACAAGGTAGACCTATTTTGTCTCTGTTTTACAGGTGAGAAATCTGAGGATCAGAGAAGTTAAACAACTTGCCAGTGTCACACAGCTGCTAAGTGGTAGATCTGGCATTTGAACACAGCGACTAGTATGTGGGTTGTTTTGGTTAACATGAGAGACTAAGAAAAATCAGTACTGGTCATTGAGGATAGAAAAGGCACAGGTATTTTGCCAAGAGGTGATGTTAAAATCACTTTTAGACAGGCGGCCCTGGAGCTCCGAGGATATTATGGGGCCCCTTTCTCACTGCCCAGCGTCTGGTCATCCAAGTCCAGCCCTGGTGGGTTGCCCAGCAAGCTGCACTCACCCCCCGCAGTCCAGCATGATGCCCTGGTCCATCCAGGCAGAGCAGCAGCCAGCAGGTGTAGTCTTCGTTGTCCAGATCTTGCAAAGCCCGGGTCCCTGCGATGAGCAAGCAGCTCCTGCTCTCTGAGAAGGCCTCTCTGAGCCCTCCATGACTCCAAACCCCAGGGAGGTCCCCACACCGCCACCACTACCACCACCCCGGCAACTCCTGCCCCAGGAAGTCCCCAACACAAAACCCTGGTGAGAGAGCAAGGGCCTCAAAGTCTCCAGCAGGAGCCTGGGGGAGGGCTTGGGGCTTACCCTCCTCTAACCCCAGCCTTCTGGGACCCAGGACTCCCTCCTGGTCACGGTCTCCTCTGTTCCCCACCTCCTCTGGCTTGAGCCCCTATGGGCAGCCTCTGGCCTACACCAACAAGCCAAGGATGCCTCAGAGCCCCAGGGGCGTTCTCACGGTGAGGATCCTGGCTCAGCTCCTTCCCCCCACTCAATGCAGAGACGTGGCTCTGCTATCTCAGCCCATCTCCATGGGAGGAGAGGGGAGGGAGGAAGTGGGCAAGAGCTTCACATGGGCTGAGGCGCAGCCCCAAGCCCCTACCCCGCCCACTCTCCTCTGCCCCCTCCTGGGGGGCTTAGTCCACACCTGCCTGGTACCTACTTCCAGGCAGGCCCGTCCATTCCACCTCGTCGCTGGGGGGGAAGAAAAGGAAATTTAAATCCAGGGGGCCAGGCCCTGTACTGGACACTTTAGATACTTTATTTCACTTACTTCTCACTGTTTTAACACCTGATTTTACCATAAAGGAAACTGAGACTCTGAAAAGCCAGCCAGAGCAGGGAGGATCCAAACAGCCAAACATGCTGAGTCTCTCTACTCTGCCCTTTCCACCTCCCCTTGCTCAGTAGCAGCAGAGGTTTTACTGGAGTAAGTCATTTTTCAGCTATACTTTCACCTTTCTCTGTTCACATGGTTAGAAAGGAAGGATGGAGATGGGAAGCACATGCTTTTATGAAGGGGACTGAGGGAAGAAGTCAGGTTGTTCAAATAAGATGCCCCAGCCTTCAGACTCATTGCCTTCAGCTCAGCCAGGCTTGGTCATTCTCACCTTGCCTTCTAACATACTTTGACTGAAAGTTAAGGCTCAGTAACCGGTTTAAGGGAGATGTTCTGTGTGAATACGTGAGGAGGCACCTGGACATAAGGGAAGAGTTCTAGCTTCTAATTCCCTATTCTCCACCCACTACCTTGGTCTGGAACAGAACCACTCTGAGTTTTGTTTTGTTTTGTTTTTTTGTTTTGTTTTTTGGCTGCGCTGCACAGCTTGCGAGATCTTAGTTCCTCCCGACCAGAGATTAAACGCAAGCTACGGCAGTGAAAGCACAGAGTCCTAACCACTGGACCGCCAGGGAATTCCCAGAACCACTCAAGCAAATTGAAACTAAATTCCTCAAGCAAAGTGAAACTGAACCCACCTACCTTATGGCATTGCTGCCAAGGTTGGTGACTGTCACAAAGGGAGCCTCAGTGCTGTTTATTTAGTGTCTCCCTCTATACCCAGCAGACCATATTTCCAGGCCCCAGAGGAGGGGAAAAATCTTATCTTGAAGAGACCAGTTTCTATTTCTCAGGGCAAACCCAGCTTGAGAATTCCTTTTGTCCCCAAAGACATGCCTGTCCTCACTGCTCTCCCACACACCTGGGCAGCCTAACGCTCCCTATGCCCATCTCCCTTTCACAAATGAGTGGTCATCTCTTTCTCAAAAAGCAGACTCCCCTCTGGTATTCCTCCCACCACCAGCAACTGGAAGACAAGCTCTGCCTTTACAAAACAGTATGCTCGGCAGGTCAGCCTGGCAAACTGGGGTTTCAAAAAGATGAAAGGGTTCCTGGAGGATTTTGCGGTGTTTTGGAGAGTGCCTCTGGGCAGATCACACACTGTGACAAGTTCTTTCCAAACTGTGACAATTCAATCATGCCTTCTACAAAGGACTGACTTTTTACACTTAACATGGGTGGTAGCTGCCCTTGCTCATTTTCCCCAGAATCTTGAAGTGAGCTTGGGACAGCAATATGGAGGCAAATGCAGGGTTTTCTGAACCCTGCTTCTGTCCTGTGGCACCTGTGAACTGGCAGCCAGGCACAGGCAAGTGGTGAGGGGCCTCTGCTGACGGCTATGCTGGAGTTAGAAATGTTTGTGCACATTGAGCCCAGGAAGGCAGTGGCTTCCAAACCCCACCCCTGCCAACTGTCAGAGGAAGAAAAACAAACAGCTGGAGGGGGAGTGGAGGTCTCTCACTCTAGTCTCCCTAATTTACATGGCTTGCTGCTAGCAGCTGTATTCTTTTCCCTTGAAATTTCTTCTTTCTAATCATAGATTCTTATTATCAGAGAAGTGGGACATTGGGAGGGGAGAAAAGAGATGCTTACTTCATATCAAAAAATTTCCCCATCAGATAATGCTTTAAACCTTGTAACAGGGACTTCCCTGGTGGCACAGTGGTTAAGAATCCGCCTGCCAATGCAGGGAACACGGGTTCGAGCCCTGGTCCGGGAAGATCCCACATGCCACGAAGCAACTAAGCCCGTGCACCACAACTACTGAGCCTGCACTCTAGAGCCCGCAAGCCACACTACTGAGCCCACATGCCACAACTACTGAGCCTGCATGCCACAACTACTGAAGCCCACACGCCTAGAGCCCGAGCTCCACACAAGAGAAGCCATCACAATGAGAAGCCCACGCACCGCCACGAAGAGTAGCCCCCGCTCACTGCAACTAGAGAAAGCCGCACGCAGCAACAAAGACCCAATGCAGCCAAATAATAAATAATAAATAAATTAATTAATTTAAAAAAAATCTTGTAACAGGACATTCACCAAAAAAAAAAAAAAAATGAATCTAGACACAGACCTTACACCTGTCACAAAAATTAAATCAAACTGGATCATAGACCTAAATATAAGATACAAAACTAAAACTCCAGGAAGATAACATGGGAGAAAATCTAGGTGACAATGGGTTTGGTGATGACTTTACAACATGACTTGGGGCAGGGGGAGTGGGGGGGGGGGGGGGAATGAATAATAAGTTGCACTTCATTAAAATTAAAAATCCTTTAACTGGGGACAAAATTTTTTGTTGTACAAATAGAATTGAAATGCAAATTCCTATCTGAAGGAGAGAATACTGGGGTTTAAAATCACAGTAAAGTATAAAAGACTAATGGCAGATCCTTGCCTAGGTCATATTGTTTTGTTGCTGTGATACAGGTAAGGAGAAAGGAGATGAGAGCACCTGAATACAACTACTCATTTATAAGAAAATACAAAGAAAAAATACATGTGACATGTACAAGGAACAAAGTCTTATTCTAGGGATAAACATACCACTTCCACTTTAGCATCTTGAACATATGCCTTCTCAATGGACACAAGGAAATCTGATGGTTCAGGTCTTAAAATTAGATTAAATATTTCCTTGTTATCAACAGCCAAGGCAGTCTCCGTAAGTCTCAGATCCAATCCAGCAATCAATTCACAGCAGTAAATATTTTCATTATTTAAAAAGTTCAATCATGAAAGTAACTAACAAATGCAAGAACTACTTTTCTGAAAAATATCACTTTATAATATAAGCAAACATTTAGCAAATGCAATCAAGAAAAAAGGAAGAAACACAAAATGCAAGATATGAGAAATGGAAAGAAAACAACAGAAATCAAAATTTCCCCCCCCAAAAAAGATGACGTATATAATCTTTGCTTTCAACTCTCAAAAATTATTAAAGGGGATCCAGGTCACATCAGGGAGAGTAACCCTTCTCCAAAATCTCCTCCTCTCTTCCCTAGTTCTCCCGACCCCTCAAAAAAGCTCCCACTTCCCAAATGACTCAAGGTCTTCTCCAAATGTTCACCTCCTGTATCTTCTTTCTCTTCCTCCCTTTTCATTATGTAGTTTGGTTTAGCTTCTCTGACTTCTTTTTGTTGCCTCTCCACTTCTCTCATTACTTGAATTCTCTACCACAAAGGATATCTGAAGCCAAAGTCCTGACCATTCTCCTCCTGATTTTCAGGTCCTATTTGCTCCTCCACTTATCCTGATCTTTATGTCTGAAGTCTGGCTTCCAGGCCACAAAGCACTCACACATGAACTAACCTATAAACATTATCTCCCATTCCCACCCCATCAAAAATGTTTCCTGGAGTCCAAGTCAACACTGAAAAAGTAGCCCTCAGGAACCAAGGGGGTTCATTCCCAGAACTCAAGGATGGTTCAATGTTTGGAAACCTAATATAACATGCCACATCAACATAACACAAGGGAAATCATGGGACTTCAATGGCTGCTGAAAGACATTTGTAAATACAAATAGGAAGTTGCTGTGTACAACAATTTTGAACAAAATGTAGTTGATATCTCTGTGAAAGAAACAGAGATTGAGGTTGTGGGCAAACAGAGAAAATCTAGTCTTCTAAATCTAGTGATAGGGAAATCAGATCCAGAACATGAATTACCTTCATCTGTGTCATTCTCAGGCCCAACTGAACCTGTTAAAGGCTTGGAATTTGGCCTTGCAGGATGTCTTTCCATCTATAGAGGACTGGAGAAGTGATATGACTTGTTAAAATTATTAGCCATTTTTGGCTTTACCAGTTATTAATATAAATTAACTGAATGTTGATTGCATTCCCTTGTGAACTATTACTTTTTTTAAATAAAACTTGGTTTTTCTCACATTCCCAGAAACATATTCACTGTAGCTAATTAGAAATATTCACAACATAATGAAATTTATGTTACCCACATTCTCACCATCCAGAAAAGACCACTAATTAACATTTTAGTATATATTCTCCCACCATGAGTTTGGGAATATAAGCGTTCTTGGTGTTTAATAAAGACTTAAGTTTGTCACTGGTGTTGAAACAATCACTTCTGTGTCCCAAATGACTCAATGGGATATCAGAGGCTACTAGACTAAAGAATTTTAACAGAGTCTTGAGGCAAGAGTTTAAACATTTGTCTGCCCGCAAAACACAGTATTAGATGTTCTCCCATTGGTAGCAGAGTGAATTTCTGTATGTGGTTTGGAAAAATGCCCTACCAGATGATTCAAAATAATCAGGGTCAAAGGGATGTACATACACACACACATACACACACACCAGCTGAGAACCTCTGCCCTACGAAATCGATAGATAATTATTTGTATGAAAATGTATGTATGGTGAGAGACTCCATAGCTTTCACCTCTCAGAACCTGTGACTCCTTCAAAATGTCAGGAGCCCTGGTTTGTAAAGTTCTTTCCAGCTCTAATATTCTGGTACTATCTGAGATTGGGGCACTTATTCTGCCTGTTTAGAAGAGAGAAGCATTGAAAGAGCTGGAGGACAGAGGTGAAGCTAGGTTCTTTTATCAGAAAGAGGCTTTGGGGGAAACTGGCCCATGAAAAATGTACATACAGCCCTTTACCTTCTCTGTGGATCACCATCTCGCTTTGACAGTGCTTCCTCTAATATCGAACCATCAGAGAATTAAGTCAATGTAAAAATGATGCCACTTTTCAAAGCTATGCCCAGCAGAAATGTCTGTTCCCAGTGCTGCTTCCAGGTATACTTGTGATGAGAACAAGAGTTACTAACCTTGGGGTCAACTTAAGAAATGGGAGGAAACGAGATAGCATATTTTTCAATGCCTACCATGCACTTGACATGTCCAAGACCCTCCACTGTTAAGTGCCAGAATCAGACCTCAACCATGGCTCTAGCCAATTTTAGAGTCTATTTAACCTCCAAGCCAAATGGCCTCCTCTATCAATCATGTATGTTTTATATTCTTACCTACACCCTCGTTTTCTGTCAAACTTCTATCTTAATTAGGAGATCAGTTAAACACACATAAACCTTATTTTTAAAACCCCTCTATATTTTATTTTAAAACACTGATTCTAAAATATAAAAGTTACATAAAACTTCTTCCCCCCTGCAAAAAAAAAAAGGACAAATTAAGACTTTATTGTTCAAACGCTGCCATCTGGTGGCCAAAGATAATAATCCCCCTAAAAATAGATCCTTCATAGAAAAGGTATGGAAAACCCCAATAGCCTTTATCACCTTGTTTGTTAGCAAAGATTGATAATCTGGAACGTTATGTGGGAAGACATGAACATTTTTATGTTCCACTAATTCCGATCCATAACAGATACTATGCTCATAGAAATGCAAATCAAAACTACAATGAGGTATCACCTCACACCAGTCAGAATGGCCATCATCAAAAAATCTACAAACAATAAATGCTGGAGAGGGTGTGGAGAAAAGGGAACCCTCTTGCACTGTTGGTGGGAATGTAAATTGATACAGCCACTATGGAGAACATTATGGAGGTTCCTTAAAAAACTAAAAATAGAACTACCATATGACCCAGCAATCCCACTACTGGGCATATACCCTGAGAAAACCGTAATCCAAAAAGACACATGCACCCCAATGTTCACTGCAGCACTATTTACAATAGCCAGGACATGGAAGCAACCTCAGTGTCCATCGACAGATGAATGGATAAAGAAGATGTGGTACATATATACAATGGAATATTACTCAGCCATAAAAAGAAACGAAATTGAGTTATTTGTAGTGAGGTGGATGGACCTAGAGTCTGTCATACAGACTGAAGTAAGTCAGAAAGAGAAAAACAAATATCGAATGCTAACACATATATATGGAACCTAAAAAAAATAAATGGTTCTGATGAACATAGGGGTAGGACAGGAATAAAGACGCAGACATAGAGAATGGACTTGAGGACATGGGGAGGGGGAAGGGTAAGCTGGGACAAAGTGAGAGAGTGGCATGGACATATATACACTACCAAATGTAAAACAGATAGCTAATGGGAAGCAGCCGCATAGCACAGGGAGATCAGCTCGTGCTTTGTGACCACCTAGAGGGGTGGGATAGGGAGGGTGGGAGGGAGATGCAAGAGGGAGGGGATGTGGGGATATAAGTATACGTATAGCTGATTCACTTTGTTATACAGCAGAAACTAACACAACATTGTAAAGCGATTATACTCCAATTAAGATGTTTAAAAAAAAAAAGAGAGATACTATGCTCATAGACAATGGCAGCAGGATATTTATCAGAATGTTTCCAAAAGCCAGATGCAGCCTCCACAGACCACATGCTTGACAGTTAAATCCAGCTGCAACAGAAAGAGTTGTTTCCTATATGCTTTCAAAGTATGACACAAGGTTTCTCATTCAACAAAATTTTATTGGGATCCTATTATGTTCCAGGTACACTGAATTTTATTGGGTACATGTCAGAGAACCAAAGAAATAGCATCTGTTCTAGAGAACCTCATGGTCTGGTGAGAAACAGGGTCCCCACCCTGTAAGGTTGCACATTTGTGACCTACATGAGCCCCAGACTCAGGGGTGAGTGTGGGCTAAAAGCTTCCACCTGCAGAGGGTGCCTTTTTCTCATTTACATGAGACATACACTAACAGCTTCTCAGGTGGGGTATTCAGATAGGGGTGCCTATTGGGGCCTTTCTCCAAAATCTTGGGTCTCTTCCCTAATGCCTGACAAGCTGGAGGGATCACATTTTAGTATTTTACCTATTTCCTCCCCTTGCTCTGTCAGGAACATTTTATGGCTGATTCACTTTGTTATACAGCAGAAACTAACACAACATTGTAAAGCAATTATACTCCAATAAAGATGTTAAAATATGGAAGGAAGGAAGGAAGGAAGGAAGGAAGGAAGGAAGGAAGGAAGGAAGGAAGGGAGGGAGGGAGGGAGAAAAGAAGGAAGGAATCAACACACACACACACAAAAAAGAATCCACCTGCTCAACTGGCTTTTCATGCAACTCCCAAAGCCCCTTCCTCTGCCCTGGCCCTGGCCTCCTACCCCCGGAAGAGTAGCCAATGAAAGAGCAGCCAATGAAAGAGCAGCAGAGCTGGTGGTCTACTAGTGAGCCAGGACATGGAGGTGCCTCAGGACCCTGGCAACTCTAGCCAGTGTTGTAAGAGTGCATCCTACAGCTTCTGGAGAAGTTTCTGCAAAAGGTCCTTAGCGAGAAACTATTCAATTTGGATAGATAGTTTTTCCTCCAATCAAGGCAAACAGTACAGGCTGGGGGTCGGGGCAGTGGGTTGTGTCAACTTTCAACCTGTAGCTACCAGAAGCCCAGGATTGTCTGCCTCCATTTTAGTCTTAGATCCCATGTCAATGGCATAGGGCTAAGGGAGCTACCAGCATTTTGGAATGATGTGTGCAGTCCATGTGAGTGGTAAATATCTGTTGTTTTGCAAACTGCTCTCCCCTGTTCTGTGTAATTCTAGCGGGGCCATCAGTCCTGTGGCCCTCCACCCCTCTCGCCTCAAGACGGTCCTGTTCCTCAAAATGGCCAGGGTACGTCTCCTCCTAAGAGATACAGTGATTAGTCCAGAGATGAGTATGTGACCTAAGCAGAAGACTCAGGGTCCTTTCTATACTTGGGCAGGAATGTCAAGGAAAAGGACTGTCCTCTCTCTCTCTGAGGCCCATGGCTATTTTTGTTGCCCCCTGGAGAGAGTCAACACAGGAAAGCAGAAGTAAGAGATGGAAAGGGAAAGTTCTAATGATGTCACTTAAACCCCTAGATTCAGCTATGCCCTTTGCTCCCCACCATGGGTCCAGTATCAGCATAAACTGGGGCAGATGAAGACTTCTTTTAAAACTTACTTAACAGTTAAGGGCATGGATGTAAAGAATCTCTGTATTTTAGAAAGCTCATCTGCCAATTTTGATCTTAGAATAAAAGGAGACCTTAGGGACACAGCAATAGAAGCTAACCAGCTGGAGCCTGAAGCAAGTTATAAGTCCCTCTTACTACTGGGAGGGACTTTAAGTATTATCTAGTCCAAAGCCCTGGTTTTAAATATGAGAAACCAAGACTGGAAGGGAAAAAGAACTTGCTGGAGAGAATACTCACTGAGGCCTCACAGGTCAGATGGGGTTAGTTTAGCAGAGGAGACTAGGATTGATGTGTGCTGTACCTGGGCCTTTCACGTTCACACTTGTTTAATCCTCACAGTCAATCAGGGATTACACATTTTAGCTCAATTTCACAGATGATAAAATTGAGGCCAGAGAGGTTAAATGACTACTCCAGTGTCACACAGCTAACATGTGACAGAGCTGAGCTTCAAATACAAGCCTAAGCCTTTTTTTTTTTTTTTTTAATTTATTTTTGGCTGCGTTGGGTCTTCATTGCTGTGAGCGGGCTTTCTCTAGTTGTGGCGAGCGGGAGCTTCACTTCGTTGCAGTGCACGGGCTTCTCATTGCGGTGGCTTCTCTTGTTGCGGAGCACGGGCTCTAGGCACACGGGCTTCATTAGTTGTGGCTTGCGGGCTCTAGAGCGCAAGGCCTAAGTCCTTTTATTCCTACTCTACCTTTAGATAAAGAAAATATGCAAGACAAGAAACAAGTGGGATTTAGCACTGACGCCATTCCTTATTCTTAAATAAGATGTCAGTACCCTGAGCGCATCTGGGAAGAGTCAAGAAGACTTCCAATACAGGCCAAGATCTGGTTTAAATTGCTAAATGAACCCTTTAAACCTCCAAGTCCCAGTAGCCTTCTAAAAAATGACAAAGTTGAAATAGATGGTCTCAAAATAAATTTGCAAAATGGAACAGGCAAAAGGAATTGAGTAGTGAGTGGCCCAGAATCCTAGAACTCCTTTCCCACTGCCCCATGCCCAGGCTGTTTCCTTCCCTGAGGTCTGGGTAGAGAGCAACTGCCAAGAGAGGAACTCTCAGGCATTTGAGGATGTCACTGATTTGATGAGTCATTTGACAATTGCTTACATACCGCTCAGGTACCAGCCCCTCCCTGAGTCGGAAGCATCAGAACCCTACTCATTAGGAGACTCTAAGACCCAAAGCTCATTCCTTGGTGGTAGCTTGTTTGCTAAAAAAAAAAAAAAAAAGTTAACAGATTAAGATATAAATAATAGATTACTCCATTTCAGAGAAGCTAATGGACTTTGAGAGCCCTTTCCTCCAGCTCCAACTTATGATTTGTTCAAAGCCTATTCTTCATGCTACCATGTAAGACATTCACTTGATCAGTTTCAGGTTCCAGTTCAGCTCTGTCACATCTTACCTACCTTCGCTTTCAGCAAGAGAAGAACTCAATTGTAAATGTGCCTTCTTGACTAGAGTTTAAAGTATCCATCCATATTCAACTGCTTTATTTTAATAAAACTACTGTCTTGCCTGGCTATGATAGGGCCAAGATAAAAGAGGATAGTCCTAATGGAGAAAATACTACGACCTGGCATCACAAATGTGATTTACATGCTTTTGGTCTATTTTTTCATGCCAGTATGCCCTGTACCTTGAGAAGACTCCACCCAATTGCAATGCAGTGATAAATCTGGGTTAAACAGGCAAAGAAAGGTAATTTTTTCTAGTGATAATGTCAACAATAGCCCACCTGGGGGAGGGGATGACATGGGGCCTATACACCTCAATATTTTGCATCCTTTTTCTGGCCCCTCCAAGTCATTATTTACGTTTGTTCTTCTAAAAGAGCTATTATTCAAGCTCACTGAGTAGCCTGGCTGAACAAAGAATTTAGAGGTGGCCACCTCATTTCCAAATTTTCCTTCATTATCTCTCACATATTATACTGTCTGTGATACAGTCTCTCCTTGGTTGCAGTTTATCAAATATTCTCATCTTGATTTTAATATTGATATGCTAAACTATATAACATTATTGATTAGGTGGAAAATTAAGTTGAATCCTTCTGCAATATCTATTTCTTAAAGTTCACTGGGCACTTTACCTGAAATTTAGTTAAATGTTCTGTAATTCTCAAGTACACTGGCTGAGGCCTCAGTAAAATCTCTGCCTTAGTTTAACAGTACAAGCTGCTACAAGCTGTACTGGGTCTTCAGTCTTGAGATACAATCATGGTGCAGCTGATCTATTTGTGCAGATGATCAGTACAGTTTTCCCCTAGACATTCATTTTGGTAAAGTAGATTCAATGCCATTTATTCATTCATTCATTCATTCATTCATTTAGCCGTGCTGCATGTGGGATCTTAGTTCCCCAACCAGGGATCGAACCCGCACCCCCTGCATTGGAAGTGTGGAGTCTTAACCACTGGACCAGCAGGGAAGTCCCAATTCAATGCCTTTTAGATAGCTTATGATGAGTGTCAGCCAAGGTTCCCAAAGCCCTCAGACCCACTGAGGATTTCCCTGTTTCCCAAGACTCCTGCCTGAGTGTGGTGGCTAAACTGCAGCCAGCAGTTCCAGGGTCCAGATTCCAACTCCAGCCAGAGGCCCCCAGGATGTGTATGTACTAAAGGGCTGAGGAAGGAGCACTGAGACCAAAGGAGAGCATCCCAGAAACATCCTGGAGATGGGATCTGGCCCCTTGTCTTCCACAGTGATCGCAGACACCTCCTGAAATCCCAGACACACGATGAACCTTTTCACCAGAGCAGAGGTTCGTAAGTTGAGGTCCACAGACCACTAGGGAGTCTATGGAAGCACTTCAGGGACTTTATAAACTCCCTATTAATGTATATAAAATGTGTATATATACATTATCCTGGGGAGTAGGCTTGATAGCTTTCATCATTTTTTTTTTCAGCCGCACCACACAGGTTGCAAGATCATAGTTCCCCAACCAGGGATTGAACCCGGGCCACCACTGTGAAAGCACCAAGTCCTAACCACTGGACCACCAGGGACTTCCCTATCATATACTTTTTTTTTAATCTAGTCTATGGAAGAGCTCTGTGGAAGTTTCCAAGTTGGCATTACTGGGACAGAGAGAGGCAGTTAGGCCAATTCTGTCAGACGAGCCCTGAATCTCTGATATCTAGCCATATCCAATGTATGTGATGAAACTCCAGGAAATGTCACTGAACCTGCAGAGACTCTTAATGACCATCCCAAGTATGGCCTGGTCCTTGAAGGGACTATTCATCCCTGGATATCAAAGAGACAAACCCAGGAGAGGAAAAAACATATATGCTCTGAGTCTACGGCTAGCTACATTCATCAGGGTCCCAAGCCAAGCCTCTGAAACTGACCTGGGCAGGAAGAGGGGAATGGGAGCCATTGAAGAGGAGTAGTCATCAGCTCAACTTGGCTCCTAAGAGCCTGGGGCCAGAGGGGCTCCCTCCAACCCCTGCAGAAAGGAAGGGCTGGTGGCTACAGCCAGTCACTCTCCCTCATCTAATGCCCAAGGTCTTCCTGGATCCTGAAATAACATTGACCCTGCAGAGGGAAGGAAGACCCATAACTGGCCCAGAAAGCCAACCAGAAAATACAGTATGTGCCCTGGCAGGACACAGCCTAATCTGGAAGCTTCAGAAATGCAAGCTGTTTTGAAGCCAAGGGCTGATTTATACTCTGGTTCTCAAAATTTAGTATGAGTAAAGATCATCCTGAATGTTTGTTATATAGTGTTGATTCCTAGACCCAGGGGATTGTGATTCAATAGTTCTGGGGTAGAACCCAGGTATTTATATTTTTTAAAAGGAAACTAGTAATTCTGGTCTCAGGAGTCCATGGAGTATACCTTTAGAAACAGAGTTTCTCTGGGTTCTAAGGCATCAGATGTGGAGAAGGGGATAGATCAAGTGAACCCTCTTTCCCAATCCCCACCATTGCCCCCACCAAAATAAAAGCAGAGGCTTCCAGTTACCATTTATCGAGCCCTTCTCTGTGCCAGATACTATGCTAAATCTTTTACATGGATTATTCTATTTAATGCTTATAACCCTGAAGTTCAGGGAAAATAAGTAATTTGCCTAAGATCCCTCAGCTCTGAGTACCTGAGCCAGGATTGGAACCCAGATCTGAATCCAGAGTCTGACATCCTGACATCAAAGGAAAAGCTATGAAGCCACATCCCCTCCACAGGGTCGAGGGAGAAGGCCATGGGCCACAGGGGAAGGAGGCAACCACTGCAGGAGAGGAAGCAGACAACTGGGCAGGCTCAAAGGTCCAGAGTTGAACCAGACAGAAGGAACTATTTATCGGATAAGGAACTATTTATGGATAAGCTGGGCTGATAAGATAAGGACTACATTCCTGGAATGCAGAAGGAACAGAGGACAGAGACGAAAAATGTTGGACAAAAGGGCTTTAAAGGAAATGACCAGCCTCAGAGAAATCAACGAAAGCCATGGAAACTTTTGGTCAGCACGGGCCCAAGGCCCCTGCGGGTCTATGACCTCTGCTGGTTAGTACTGCATTTTACTGTTCAGCTGAGAGGGAAAATAATGAGTTCAATGCACCAGAACCAAGACCAACTTTGGAGCCCAGGATCTTTTACAGATTCTTAGAGCTTCATCCTTTAAAGGGGCATAACAATAGCACTTACCCCATGGGGCTTCCCTGGTGGCGCAGTGGTTGAGAGTCTGCCTGCCAATGCAGGGGACACGGGTTCAAGCCCTGGTCTGGGAAGATTCCACATGCCGCGGAGCAACTAGGCCCGTGAGCCACAACTACTGAGCCTGTGCGTCTGGAGCTTGTGCTCTGCAACAAGAGAGGCCCGTGCACCGCGATGAAGAGTGGCCCCCGCTTGCCGCAACTGGAGAAAGCCCTCACACAGAAACTAAGACCCAACACGGCCAAAAATAAATAAATAAATAAATAAATAAATAAATAAATAAATAAATAAATAAATAAAATAAAATAAAATAAATATTACTTACCCCAGAGTTACATACAGTAAGAAGTAAAAGAGATCATTTGGATACAGTACTTAACATAATACCAGAAACAAAGGAGCTGGACAAGTGTTAGCTGCTATAATCACTAATTACTACTAATTATGACTATATCCATGCTCACCAAAAAACCACTGTGGCATCTTGTTTATTTGTGAAAGACACAGGTCAAATATGGTCTCTGTGGATTGAGGTTTTTCTCTCCGCAGAGAGAAGTTATTGTTAAGATGTTCTTTTTTTTTTTTTTTACAAACAAGAGCAAAAAATGTCACACCGTCAAATAGATCAACAACTGATCAAAAATAATGTTTCAGACTTCCCTTCGCCTTTAGTTTTGATGTTATCCAAAAAGTAACTTAATCCAACTGTTCCATCCAAATTTGTTCTGAGGGAAAAGTGAAGCAATGGGGTTCTGTGCAACTTTTCATTCAACAACTATCTTTTTGTGCATCAGAGCTGACTCTGTGACTATTAGCTGAACTCCTGATAGTTTTCAATTACCTAAGAGAGATACCCCAAACAAATGAACTTTATTTTCAGACAACAGATCTAAGCAAGACACCAAGAAGACTTGACAGCTGAACTGTGATGAACATATGGCTGAGTATTTCCATACCATCCAGGAACTCCTGATATTAGAAGAAAACTCCATCCTTCTACCCGCTCACCTAGCCTGTTTGCTCAGAGTGAAGGAGAACTGATGAGACAGACTTCCTGGGGAAAGGAGCATTTGGGTGGTTTGGGATAGAAAGCAATGAAGGGGACAGAAGAAACTAAGTCTCCCTATGAAGGAGGGAAAGAGAGAGAATACTACAGACCAGATTAACATCGGAGAACAAGACCAATCAGTGCCTTCGGGATAAATAAGAGATCATTCTGGCTGCTCTGATGAAAGGGTACCACCTGCCTCTGAGGAGGGAGGATAAATGTAAGAAACAGAAATATATAAGCAGCCCTCTGCCTCTATACCCTGTGTTTGGTCAGTTTGAACATGGCTTTGCTCCCATTAGTCAGAGCTGATGTGGCTCCTGGAGGTGGTGGGCCAGGCCTATCCCAACCGCCCTCACCAGAGAACACATCCATGACAAACCCTAATTCCCGAACTATTCAAGTCGCCCCATACTGTGGCCACTCAGGACTAGAACAAGCTTTGAAAAAAAAATAATTGCATGTTTTAATTCAAGAAATAAAAGTTCACACACAATCCAGAACAGGTGTCAGGAATTTGCTCTAAACAATCAGCCACACCTGCTGCAGAAGTTCAGGCTCCACAGAATCACTTTGGCCAGTGCTTCCTGAGGTGCACTTTCAGTTGAGGAACGGAAGGCAGCAGCTGCTGGCACTCATGACAACGGAGGGGCAGCTTCAAGAGCTCACACATCCCATCTTGGACAGACACTCTGCCAGCCTCTTGTACCATCTCAATCACAGCTGCAAGCAAGGAAATAGAGTTTAGAGCCCAGATACAAAAAAAGAAAGAAAGAAAGGAAGGAAGGAAGGAAGGAAGGAAGGAAGGAAGGAAGGAAGGAAAAAAGGAAGGAAGGAAGGAGAGAAGGAAGAAGGAGAAAGAAAGAAAGAAAGAAAGAAAGAAAGAAAGAAAGAAAGAAAGAAAGAGAGAAAGAAAGAGAGAAAGAGAGAAAGAAAGAAAGATAGAAAGAGGGAGGAGGGGGGAGGGAGGGAGGGAGGGAGGGAGGAAGGAAGGAAGGAAGGGAGGAAGGAAGGAAGAAAATCTGACTCCCAAATATGCCAGGTATCCTTAAAGCTAGTAAACTTGAGGTTACATTCACTATTGGGAAAATGGGCTCAGTCAGGTTCTAAATCTGAGCAACTTATTTCTGAGATGATTACATTCCTTCAGGATACACTCTAAGCAATCCATGTTACTATGTCAAAGGCTTATTATCACAGGGCTTTACCCCTAGTTAGCCCTTGGTCAATGGTAGCTGTCATCATTAACATCCCAGCATGATGAAGTTCCATAGTATACACACTGAGAAATGCTTCCTTCTGTATACATAGCCTTCCCCTGTTAAGTAACCACTCTTGATGGAAGGTAACCCCCAAGTTCCTCCTAGCTGCTGGCAGAAGGAAGAAATAACTGTTTACAGCTTTCAGATCCATGAACTCCAATAATTCTCAGGACAACCTCTGAAGTCCCCCACTGTTAAAATAAACAATCTTTTTTAGACCCTGATATAACAGCATTCTAAGTCCCCCAAGAAGGCTGCTCACAGCAAAGTGGCAATCCTACTACAATCCAAATAACCCAGTTTCTTTTAATGGGGCTCTCTGTACAGGCAACACAAAGTTGTACATGGGTTATGAAGCCAAGTTATTTTGGGAAACAAATGAATCAAGTATAAGAACAACTGAGAAGGGCCCTGGTGGGGCAGTGGTTAAGAATCTACCTGCCAATGCAGGGGTCATGGGTTCGATCCCTGATCTGGGAAGATCCCACATGCCGCCGAGCAACTAAGCCCGTGCACCACAACTACAGAGCCTGCACTCTAGAGCCTGCAAGCCACAACTACTGAGCCCACATGCCACAACTACGGAAGCCCGCGCACCTAGAGCCAGTGCTCTGCAACAAGAGAAGCCACCGCAATGAGAAGCCTGCACACTGCAACGAAGAGTAGTCCCCTCTCGCCCCAACTAGAGAAAGCCCGTGCACAGCAACAAAGACCCAATGCAGCCAAAAATTAATTAATTAATTAATTCAAAAAAAAAAAGAACAACTGAGAAAATGAAACAAATGTAAAAACCAAAGAACACTGTTTACCTTGTGATTCGAGGAAGTATTCGGTATTGAAAGAATTCCAGTGTTTTTTGTTTTTAAGGCAAGGAGAATCAAAATCCTGGCTGATCACATGAAGGTGTACATGGCTAGTTGAGAGGAAACAAAGATTGACCATTAAACCCAGCTTAATCAAAATGACAAAAAGTATGGGTATGTAAAATATTGATAGTGTTTCCATTTAACTCCACTCATTCATTCATTCACTTAAGACTATTTAAAGCAAACTAAATGTCCATCGACAGATGAATGGATAAAGAAGATGTGGTACATATACACGATGGAATATTACTCAGCCATTAAAAGGAACGAAATGGGGTCATTTGTAGAGACATGGATGGACCTAGAGACTGTCATACAGAGTGAAGTAAGTCAGAAGGAGAAGAACCAATATATATTAATGCATATATGAGGAATCTAAAAAACTGGTATAGATGATCTTATTTGCAAAGCAGAAATAGAGACACAGACGTAGAGAACAAACGCATGAACACCGAGAGGGGAAAGGGGATGGGATGAATTGGGAGATTGGGATTGACATGTATACACTGCTATGTATGGAATAGATAACCAGTGAGAGCCTGCTGTATAGCGCAGGGAACTCTACTCAATGCTCTGAGGTGACCTAGAGGGGAGGGAAAACCAGAAGGGAGGGGATATGTGTATACATATGGCTGATTCACTTCACTGTACAGCAGAAACTAGCACAACATTGTGAAGCAACTATACCCTAATTTAAAAAAAAAAAAAGACTATTTACTGCTCATTAAGTACCTACTCGGGCCAAGCACTGTACTAGCACTGGGAATTTAGCAGTGAACAAAATGGGAAAGGCCTATGCCCTCACAGAAATTATATTCTAATGAGGGGAGAGAAATAATAAATAAGGAAACAGATAAACAAGGAAAATTCAAAATGTTAACATTGCTAAGAAAAAAATAAAACAGGGAAATGGGATAGAGAGTGCCGGAGGGTAGAGGCTGCCTCTTTAAGTAGCTAGGGTGTCCAGGGAAGGCCTCTCCCAGGCAGTGATTTGAGCTGAGAAAGCAGTCATGAAAGCAAAGATCTGAAAGAGCGTTTCAGGGAGTGGGGAGACCAAGTGTGAAGGCCCTGAAAAAGGGCTTGGTGCAACCAAGGAGCAGAAAGGAAATATGACTGGAATGGCTGGAAACAAGGAGCAGGGACTAGGTAGGAGCCAGATCATAAAGGGTCTTATAGGTTGGCAGAGGGTTTGCATTTTATTCTGATTACACTGGGGAACCACTGAAGGATTTTAAGCAGGGGAGTCCTGTTATCTGATTGACACTTTAAAAGATCACTCTGGCTACTGTGTGGAGAAAGGACTGTAGAAAGGGTAAGGATGGATACAGAGAGACTAGTTAGGAGGCTGCTGCAGCAGTCCAGGCCAGAAATAATCATGTTTTAGACAGGAGCTATAGCAGTCGAGATGACAAGAAGCAATCCAATTCTGAATATATTCCGGGATAGAACCAACAGGACCAACTAATGGATTGGATGTGGGTTTGGGGAGGTGCCACTTGCTGAGATGAAGAAGCTTCAGGAAAAGCAGGTTTGAGGAAGAAAACCAAGAGTTTGCTTTTGGACTTGTTAAACCAAGTAGGATGACTTTTTGTATAGCTTTGACTCTTAGAATCAGTAATATTTCACATTCCCCCAATAAATCATCAAAACCAACCAGTGCCGTGTGGGAATTTAAAATGGAATATAAGCAGTAACAAATAAACCTAACTGTATTACAAATGAAAAGGGAACCACACTGAAGGGGGTCAGGAAGAAAATAACTACCTAATTAAGTTTGGAAAACAGTATTTTGACTGGATTCTGTAAAGATAAAAAGAACGTTATACAAAGACTGGAATCAGAAGCATCAGCGTGAGCTCATGGCTTTCCATATACATGTACAGGCAGGTAAACAGAGAGGTGTATGTATCTGTGTGGGTTAGGATTCATGCATGTATTTCCTGGCTCCATCTGCTAAGAGGACCTAGGAGCAAAGACACTCTGGAACCAACCACTTCTCTCTGCAGAAACCTCGTGCCCTGGTCTTGGCTTATAAATGTCATTATCCACTAAAAGGAACTAGGGTTCTTTGGAAAAGTGGTTCATTCCAGGGCTAGAACAGGAAAAATATAAGATAAGCCTGGAACATCTTGTTCCAAAAAATAAGGAGCCAGAAAATAAGGAAGAGCTCAAAAAATGTTTGGGGCCTGTCAAAGTGATACAGGAGCCAATCTAAAGGAATTTCCAATGACCAAAGCTGGAACAATTTGAGCAATAAACAGAGATAGATTAAATTAAATCCTATAGACTAAAATAAATATCCATGAGTCCATACGTGTATTGAATAAATACATAATGGGGGAGAAGGGACAGCTCTTCCACACGGAGGAATTCCAATTAATAAATTAGAAGGAATGAGGGAAACAAAATTACCATTAGGTAAACACCATAATAATAACTGTTGCAGGCAAGATCCACCAATAGATGCTAAAATCACTGGGCAAAAGTTCGAGGAGAAAATATATAGTAGCATAGTCTTAAACATCTCCCCCCAAGATATTCATCAATTACAAGGGAAAAATAGTAACTTTGAGTAGAGAAACCGGGCAGACACCACCTCAAGAGTGATCAAGGTGAATATCATGAGCAACAAACCATCTCGACATCATACACTCCTTGATATGATGCACTGAGAAGGACACACATCATTTCTGTGGTATATTGGCAAAAAAAAAAAAAAAAAAAAAGCATAACCTCAATCTAGTCATGAAAAAACATCAGACAAACTCAAATTGAGAGACATCCTGTAAAACAACTAGTCAGTACTCATCAAAAGTGTCAAGGTCATGAAAACCAGAAAAGGAGGAGGAACTGTCACAGATCAGGGAGACTAAGGAGAGACAACAAATAAATGCAATGTGGGATCCTGGAGCAGAAAAAAATGGAAAGAAAAATGGCTGAAATTCGAATAAGGTCTAGAGTTTAATTAGTGGTGATATTATGGAAGATCTTTGTTCTACTTCATACTTCCAGTTTTATATTTTCTAAATTGAAAATATATTACTTTTACAATAGAAAAAATATTTAATTTATTACCTTTTCCTTCCTATCTTTAATTTATTCAAAATGATATCATAAAGAGTGATCATAAAAGGATATGTAACAAGAAACTTTACTTACTGGTCATTTTGCTTCCCACCCACACCAGTCACAGCTCTTGCCTTTAGCATTCTCCTTAGCACAACAGCAGATGTGGGAACAGGGTGGGAAGCAGGGGGTGGGATGAATTGGGAGATTAGGATTGACATATATACACTACCATGTGTAAAATAGATAACTAGTGGGAACCTGCTGTATAGCACAGGGAGCTTAGCTCGGTGCTCTGTGGTGACCTCAATGGGTGGGATGGGGGTGGGGGAAGGGAGGTTCAAGAGGGAGGGGATATATGTATACATATAATCGATTCACTTCGTTGTACAGCGGAAACTGACACAGCATTGTAAAGCAACTATACCTCAATTAAAAATTAAAAAAAAAAAAGGTATGTACACCATGATTACTATGTGAAAAGGGTTTTGTGATCAAGGGCTGTTAGTCATGAGCTCTGCAGCATTAGGGAAACAGGATTATGGGTGACTTTTTGCCCTAAATTTTTGAATAAGGTTTTAACAATTAAAAAATATTTTTTTAATGAGATACAACATAACTTCCACCCGGTGACCTAGCAATTCCACTTCTGGGTATTTATACAAGAGCAAAAAAATGAAGTATATCTGATATACACAACAACATGCATGAATCTCAAAATCCATTATGCTGACCAAAAAAAGACAGAAAAAGAGTATACATTGTATGATTCCATTTATATGAAGTTCTAGAACAGACAAAACTAATCTATGCTGAAAGAAAGCAGAACAACACTTGGGGATTGAGGGGAGGATTGCAAGAAAGGAGCACAAGGGAACTTCCTGGGATATGATAGAAACGTTCTGTATCTTGATCACAGTGATAGTTACATGGCATATACATCAAGACTGATCAAACTATAGATCTTATTGTGCATTTTATTGTATGTAAGTCATGCCTCAATTTAAAATAAAGAGTATTGATGGGGAAAAAATGTGGCACAAAAATTTTACTTGTTAAAGTGACCAGTAATCTAGGTCATAATTACCCACCTAATAAAATGTGAAGACTGTTAGGTGGTTAAATAAAATAACCAAAAGAAATTCTGACACATGCTACAATATGGATGAACCTCGAAGACATTATCCTAAATGAAATAATCCAGCCACAAAACAACAGATACTGTATAATTCCACTTATATGAGGTACCTAGGGAAGTCAAATTCATAGAAACAGAAAGTAGAATGGTGGTTGCCAAGGGCTGGGGGAAGGAAGGAATGAGAGGTAGTTCAGGAAGATGAAAAAAGTTCTAGAAATAGATGGTGGTGATGGCTGCACAACAATGTGAATATACTTAATGCCATTGAACTGTACACTTGAAAATAGTTAAAATAGTAAAATGTTATGTATATTTTACCACCCAAAAAAAAAAAACCAGCCTAAGATAAAGACTCAGAAACCCAATCACTCTGCTTATCTTGTTGCTTAGCTCAAAAGAATTGGAGATCTGCTTTGCTTGCATTCCTTGAAAAGAATCAATCATTCCTTTCTGAATCCTTCTGGGTATGAGCCAAAGGAAAACAGGCTCTACACTTTTTTCTCATTTTATTTTAAATCTTAGATCTACTAGGCTGTCATGAAAGAATTCAGTGATGCTTGCCTCCTTCAAAGCAATGGTCCCTAATCATTTAGGGGTTATAGATGTTTCCGAAAAATCTGATAAAAGCCACTGACCACAGCTCTTCACCCGATGGCAATGAAGCTGCTTCATCTAGTTCATAACTTAGGCTCTCAGAGTTTACACTTTGAGAAGAACAGAGAACTGTATGTTATCGAATTATAAGCAGAAGTAGGAACTCAAGGCTTACAAGCAAGTCAGGCAGCAGGGTTGAAGTTTCAGCCCACCTGCCTTGGAAACACCCCACCCTACTCCCCTGGATCTCAGGGCTATGAGCACAGTCAGCAGACCCAGGCTGAATCCATCTGTCCACCTAGATAGAACCAGGACGCACCAGCACTCCCCACAAGGCTTACCTCATGCTGGGAATGGCATGGTAGCCCAATCGGAAGCGGAGTTTGCTAGACCCAGCAAAGTCTGCAATCACTTTTTCCCCCACAGTGTGCATGTGTCTGAGGAGCTCAAGGTGTTCTCCGGTCACAGCCTTCAGACTGGAAATGGAGGCCCATGGTAAGACCAGCCAGTGGTGACGAGCCTTGGGGTATTTATCCTTAATCACCACCACCTGCTCATCTTTGTAAACCTAGCAGAGGGGCACAAGAGAAGGAAACGGACATCTACAGCTCATCTTGTGTGGGCCAGATACTGTCACATTCATTAACTCACTTAATTCCCACCACAATCTTGTGCAGAAGGTCTTAGTATCCCAATTTTGACCGATGAAAGCACAGAGGCTCAGATAAGTTGAGTGTCTTGCACCAGGTCACATAGTTATCAGTACTAAGTGGGAAGTCTAGGATTCCAACACAGATCTAGTTGACTCCAGTCTGTGTTTTCAGTCACCACACTACACAGAACACACAGAAGAGGCACAGTACAAAATAGTTCCTGAGGATCTGATGTAAAACCCCTGCAGGCATGAATTCAAATGCACCCTTCTCACTCTAACACAGCAGACCACACGACACATGCAAGTGTGCTCCAAGAAGCCCTATCAGATCTTGCCCCTTGTCACCCCAGGATGTAATTTAAGAACAAAGACTCCTCCCAGGATGATGCCTGACTATTAATCCCAGGGTAGCCCAGTAATTACAGTCACTATACATTATCCGACACTCTGTTGAAAGAGACCACACTAAGGTTAACACAACTTCCCTTATAATAGTACCCAGAAGTTTAGGAAGAACAAAGCAGAAGGGATATTCATTTGAAAAACTTGGCTTCTCTCCAAAGAATTCCAGTTGCTAACTTACTGACAATGAGAAAAGCCACTTGATCTCACAAAATAGTCCAATAAAATGAATCTCACTCAGAAGGACTGATCTCCTTTGATTTCATTTGTAGTTATGAACTCTGTGGAGTGATCATTTAAAACGTGAAATGTATTTCAATGCCAAAATTTTATTCTGACCTGCATTTTGGGGTCCTCCATTGAAATTTTCAAGCCTTGACTCCAGTGGCCCGATGATTCCTAGAGCAAAAAGGGGCAATGTAAATCGCAAATGCGATAGTTATATTTGGCAGTAGTTAATACTGGACATCAGCAAAGTCCAACCAAACTTGGAAATAAGGTCAGTCTTTAAGAATTAAACTATATCTCTTTACCTCAATCTTTTCCTTTATAAACCATAAGCCATTCCCATTTTCTTCCCATATTCAGAGCTGCATGTCTAGACAGAGGTTGGAAACACCAGAGTGTGAATTGCATCTTCTTTGCCCTCTCCCACTCCATCTACAGCCTAAGTTTCCACTTTGACATCAGGATGTGAATCACATGATCTATGAAGAATGTTCCAATCTTAACCTTCTATAGATATACACTGACCCATTTTAGCAGCTCAGTGTTAAGCACACTGCCATTATCACCCTACCTTCAAGGGGCTTACCTCAGGAATTCAAGAGAAAAGTACATAAAGGGATATTCATCCAACTGACTGGTGACACAAACAAGTGACTTTTTCATCATGGTTAATAACCCCTTAGGCATGTCTGGGCTTTACTGCGTACAAAACAATTAAGTAGTCATTACACCTCATTTAATCTCCACATCATCTATCAAGCACACTACCCTCACCTTTTTGGTGGATGCATCTTTCTCCTTCTTTGGGGGCACAGAGCACTGGCTAGGGTTGCTCCCAGGTTCTAGTCCTGTACTGGGCTCAGCTTCCTGGGCAGCATCCCTTTCTACAGAATCACTGTTGCCTGACCTCTTTCTCTTCCTGTGTGTTTCCAGGCCAGGGTTCTTTGTCTCTTCCTCAAACTCTATGATATATGGATAAAGTTCATTCACCAGGTGGAGGACCTGGCCAGGCTGCAGCTTCACCTCTTGGTCTTTCCCAATTATGAGTGAGTCAATGCTGGTGGGATTGACCCCTACCTATGGAATAATCAGAAAATAATTACAATAATAGCAATAACACCATTAGCAATATAGCTACTCCTATGTTCACCACTTACTATGTGCCAGGCACTGTGCTTAATATTCACTTCTGTTACTCTGCCACTTCCACACGTGACAGAGAAGCCTTTATTGGCTGGCACAGACATTCTAAAGTCAACAGTGTAAGAAAATCATCAAGTATAACATGGAAATCCAAGTTACAAATAGACATACCTGCTTTACCTTGACATATCCTTTGTTACACTCTGCTTTCAACTGTACTGAAAGAGATTGAAAAAAGTTAAACCCAAATGCCATGAAGAACCAGGCACTTGCTCCTGTTCTCCCTACAAGACAGTGAAGCCTCACTCCAGGAGGCAATGTGATAAGGGTTTCCTCAAAGGCCCAAGAGCAAAATCATCCATTATTCAGGTGGCTAGGGCTCCAGGTCCTTCCATAAAATGCCCAACAGTGTACATACTCCTTTAGCCACTGCTAATATCTTTATAAGGCAGCTTCACTGAATCCCCACAAGTCTCCCTATTCCAGAGCCCTTGGCCCACTCAGGATCACAGACTCTGCAGTCAGGAAAGGGGACCCATTTCTCTCACAAGCTCTTATATCTCAGGATTAAATCAAGACTTCCACTATTGTATGAAACCATCAGATGCCTTCAACAGAGAAAAAGGTAAAAGATACGTTCCTAGAAAACTGAAGTTCAGCTGGCCTTGGGTAGGAGGAGTAGAAAGAGTATTCTAGAAAAAGGATTGCAGGGACAGAACAGTCTGAGCATGTGTGGGAAGAAGTAACACTAAATACTTGTGTTCAGATACGTGAACAAAAAGCTTCTGGACAGGCTGACATACACACCCCTACAGCTGCTGCTGTGACAAGGCAGACAGAGAACAAGAAGCAGTGTCTACTTCTGTATGTTTGGCTTAGCCAGCTCAAGCATGGCTTTTTTCTTTTTCCCATTTAGATTAACTCATGTGGGAAAAATCATAATCAGTGCTGCAGACTCCAAGCCTTAGGAACCCCTACTATGGCAAACACATTGCAGGGGGAGGCCTGGTAGCAGTGAACATGTCTGGAGTTTACACGTAAAAAATGAGGTACATGGTAAAGATTTTTCCTAAGGACTTTCATTTCATTAAATCCCACAAAAGACATTTCAAGAGCTAAATGTCATAGTCTTTTAAAGATAACACCCTCTGTGTGTGGCAAAATGTAAAGGATGAAACCATCCCATCACTTCTCAGACATGGTTGCAACCTGGAAATCCCAGAATTCAATTGTCTCACTGCCCAAAGAGGAATCTCCCTGGGCAAAGCAGAGTGCAGAACTCAGTTCCACCACCCCACAGTACAGGATAGAACCTGCCTGCTCCCAACACTGAATATTAACCACTTTCAGAGGGTGGAGTCAGGAGTGCATGGGGCCCTAGCACCGGCTAAAAGAGCTCAGTTCCTGAGTTTTGTTCATGGCACACAAAAGGTTTTCCATCAGTAGCATCCAGGAAATGTACATCTTTGATTATCACTATCTGAGGGAACCAAACATGGTAATCTCCACAATCCTATGACCAGTTACCTTGCTGTCGAGAACATTTCTTGTCAGTGATCTTGGTCTCGGGGCTGCGCCCAACCATGACTGCTTCCAAATGTGGAAGTTTGATTCGCTGGTGCCGATTGTCCTGTCTCACCAACCAGCACACCCGCATCATTACTCTGAGAGACAAAACACAAGAGAATCGCTGGAAAAACTAGCACAGGTCCTCCAGGGCCACACCCCAGCACCACCACACATGCCATTTACCAGCTGTTCATCTTGAAGCAAGTGACTTCACCTCCCTAGTCTCAATTTCCTCACCTGTAAAATGTGATAATGACAGGACTCATGAAGGTGTTGTGAGGATTAAATAAAACAATATGGGTAAAGTATTTACTTCTGTGCCTCAGTCATGCTATGCAATCAAATATTTGTTATGTTTATTGATACACTCTATGTGCTGGACATTAAGCTACCTGCTGAGGATCAAAGAATGATGAAACATTGTCCCTAGCCTTCAGGGGTCTGGAGTACAATGGGGCAGATTCATATACAAATTATTACAACATAATGTAATATCTACTATAAGAAGGGAGTAGCCAAATATGGCCTTAGCCCAGAGAAAGGAATGACTGACTCTTGTAGGGAGCATCAAAAAAGGCTTCACGAGGAAGGGATATTCATGCTCAGTTTTAAAGGGTGAGAAGCTTGCCTGGCAAAGAACTAAGGACATAAGAACAGAGGATGTTCTCCATAGGCATCAAGGTTTCCATTCCTTAACTGTCAAAACATACTGATGTTAGAACAATATATTTTACTGCCATCTGCCAGAAGATAGTCATAATAAATATACAAACCTACAATTTCTAAAGCGTGAATGCAGCACCTTTGTGCAATACACAACCTGCACAACACTACTGGAGGGTCTGATATTCTTTTGTAAAACAACTTTTATGGTCATGTAGGATATCAGTAGAAGAGAAAGAGCAGAAATTTGGGAGAGGGATAAGGCCTGAACAAAGAGGATGGAGAGGAAAAAGATCCAGGAGAAATTGCGAAGGTAGACTTATTGCTGACAGCATTTGGGGAATGACAAGGGAGTGAAGGGAGACACCAACCAAGATTTCTAATTTGGAAATACTCATTACCCAAAATGAGGAATACACTGGAGACATAATTTAGGGATAAATGATAAGTGAAGAAGGGATGATTTCAGATTGAAACACAATTAGATTAAGTTGCCTGCGGAAGATCCTAGAGTCACACTAGGATATACGGGTATGAAGCTCAGGGAGGGGAAGGGACTGAAGGTGTGTATATATATATATGTATGTGTGTGTGTGTGTGTGTGTGTGTGTATTTTTTGAGACTATAAAGTGCTTTATTTGGAGTCTTGGGAATTGCAATTCAGAAGACACAGTTTCGAGTAAAACTGAAAGTGTTTCAGGGAAGAGAAAGAATCAGGGGCTTATAAAGGTAAATGCCACAAGGTTGTTAAAGTTGTAAGAATTATGACCAGCTCTGACACAAAAAGGAAATATTTGTCCTTAACTGAATGTATATATATGAGAGGCATCAACATGTCATAGAAGTTAGGGTAAAAAGAGAGGATGAGATCACCTAGGGGCAGAACAGGGAACTGTGGGAGGGACAGACTAGATCTTTGGGACACCTCCCTAGACTCCAGAAGCCTACTAATGCTCAAGCCTCTAATACCCTCTCTTTGAGAAACGCCCCTTGCAGGCAAGGCAACACTCAATCAGCCACTCTGCACAAGCTTTGTATCCAAAGGCGAGAGAAAAGAAACCAGATTTTTCAAAATCAGAGTTTCACTACCATCTGCAAAGACAGAATAATGCAAAGCAGAGTGAGCAAATGAGTGCTGAAGACGTGCAGTCACAGAAATAGGATCAGTCAGGAAAGGCTTTGGAAACTGCCCAGTAGAAAAAGCCAAGAGCTAAGGGGACTGATAAGAAAGAAAAGGAGTGGGAGTGGACATTCCACTTCAAAAAGCACAAGTGACGGTACAGATTTCAGCAATGAAAAGCCATGGGTGAGGGGTGAGAAGCAGACCTTAGTTGGCCAACCCAGAGGAGCTGCCCCAGAGAGTCACCCAAAGAAGGCAAAGGTGTTGAAAGAACACTAGGCCGAAAAGTTGAGATTTAACAATCCATAGGAGACAACTGCCAGGGTCTGAGCTGCAGAGTGAGGTGAAATGACGCTGTGTGTAGGCAGGCTGGAGTGGAGAAATCTAGAGTCAGAGATGAGTCATTTAATAACTTAAATGTGGGCCAGAGTTAGGTCTAAAAGGCAGCTCCTTTGTGAGGGAGCTGATGCAAGAGCATGAAGAGTCAGCTGTAAATCTAAAATCCTAAACCCAGAGCCTCAAATGATGATGGTGCTACAGGCAAGTCCCACTTCTAAATGCTACGTGTTCAGAGGGGCATCTGTTTGCTCTTGCTGGAAACTGATGAATGAGCAGGTAATGGACTGAGAAGTGAAGTATGTCTTCATTAAGCATTGGGAAATAAGTCATCTGGTGACTGACTACTCACAGTAATAATAAAAGAAGCCTGAAGAGAGAACAGCTGGATAGCAGGGACAGGAGGGAATCCAGTGGACAGCTGGGAGCATGGCTGACTTTTGCAGGATAACAGAACCCACCCCTCCCGCCCCACACAAACACACATTCACGTGCTTCATTCCCTCTAAAGTTCTAAAGTTATAATGTTCTTATTTACTACACCTTGAGAAACTGAAGCAGTGACTACACGATGCTTATGTAACTAAACTTAAGCAATATCTTAAGCCCATTTCAGCCTCCAATTCCAACTTCTAGGAATGAAGCATTTTAGAATATGGGGAGCACAAAAGGATGGATGTTCCTGAATCTTCAATATAACTCATCCAGTAAAACTCCATCAACTGCAAGCTCTATGACAGCAGAAGTCAAGGCCATTTTTCCTTCCACTATAACCCTAGCACTTAATACCTAGCATACAGCAAGAATATAATAAATATTTGCAAGTGAATGACCAGATAATAATCCTATCCAGGTTCTCCTCCCTTCCTTCTCTCTCCCCTCCTCTAGCTCCTCTTATGTGGGGTGCTTTGCTACTCTCTCTGAGCAACCCCATCTCCACATCTATGTGGGTAAATCCTAATTCTCTATTTTTCAGCCCCACACTTTTCATTCCAGAGTTGTAGGGACTGGTCAGAAAGAAATTCTGATTATTTCTTAAGGGACCCAAGTGATCTGATGGTCCGCACAAGGCCAGAAATCTGGTAACCTGGAACACGCTGTCCAGAAGAATATTCTGCAATGATAGAAGTGTTCTAAACACTAACGTAGCCACCATGTGACAATCAAGCACCTGAAATGTAGCTGGTGCAACAGAGGAACTAAATTTCTTACTTAGCTTTTTTTAAATTTAACAAAGCTGGAGTATCCAACCTAGACTTGGAGAAAGGAGATGTCAAGGAAGCTTTCCGATAAGAGGTGGGCCTAAAATGAGACCTATACATAAACTGGGTTAATTAGGTGAAAGTGGGCAGCCTAATTAGGTGAGGAGCAGGAAGTGGAGAAAGGAATCAGAGAGAAGATTCCAGTCAAAGGGAACAGCAAGGGCAGTGCACAAAGAAACAGCACAGTGCACATGAAGAAGCAGTTCAGGGCTGCTGCAACCTAAAGTATGAGGCAAAAAAAGAGGATGGAGATGCAGGCTGGTCCAGATGAAGCAGAGCCCTGGGTGACCAGCTGCAAAGCTCAAACGTTAGAAGCTCTAATGGATTTTGCAGTTTAATAAACAATAAATATTTGCTGAATAAATGAGAGAAAAGATTGGATGAATGAACGGACAGATCCCCTTAAATATTATTAGCAGGACTTTGACTCAGTCAGATTTGTTTTCAAAGATCATTTGGGGGAGGAGGGTAGGTAGTGTGGAGAACAGATAACGTGGGATATAGGACTAGAGGAGGGGATACCAGTTAGAAGGCCATCATATTTCAGATTAAAGAAGATGAGGTCCAAAGTAAGACAATAATAGAGATGGAAAAAAGAGCACAGATTTGAGAAATATTTAGGGGGCAAAATCAACAAGACTTAGTGATGGATGTGCTAAGAGTAAGTTCAGAGAAGATAGAATTTGAACAGTCTGTGGGACTCGCAGGCAGAACTGTCCAGCAGGGTAGTCAGAGGTGGGCACGAAACTCAGAGGAGATCTAAGGTGACACTTCGACTTGGGAGCATGCAGGAGGGAGTTAAAACCAAGCTAGTTGATGTGCTCACCTAGGCAGTGTGTACAGAATGAAAAGAACAATGGGCCAAAGTCACAAGCCTTGGAAACACCCAACATTTTAGGAGAGGAGGAAGAAGACTATCCACAGGAGAAATGACTGGTGAGAGAGGCACATGGAAAAACAGTTGGAATGTAAGCTCTTTAAAGGAAGGGGGCACTTTGACTTGTTCATCTCTATATCACAGTACATGTTTGCTGAATAAATCAGCTGAGTGTATTGTCCTGAGAAGCAAAGAAGTAGGGAGAGAAAGGTATCATCAAGTTTCAAAAGCAGCAAAGGAATCCAGTAATGACTGCAGAATGTCAATCTGGTTTGATAATCAATCACTAGTGACTACAGGGTAAAATTTCAGGGGAAGGACAGATCTGAAAGCTAGACTGCAGAAAGGAACGGGAGGTGAGGAGTTGGAGACAGAATTTAGAATACTCTTTTAAAAGTTTGGATGAGAGGGGAAGAGAGTTACTGGATGAGAGTCAAAGGAAAATGGATCACCAGGAACTTTTTCTTTCTTTCTGGCTTGGGAGCGGGGGTGGGGGGTGGGGGGACACACACATGGATATGAGAAACCTGACCTTGTTTATACATGACTGGGACACAGACAAGGGCAGAAAAGACAAACGAAAACAAGGTCTCATAGGTGAAAGTATAAAAGAAAGGTCAGAAGCAAAGATAAAGGAAATTGCTTTGATCAGGAGACAGCTCATCCTCTGATACTGAAGGAAAGGTAAAGATAAGTGTAAATCTAGATGACTGTATGAAGGGAAGGCAGGGGCAGAAATCTGAGGGAGAGCACATCTGATGACCTCAATTTTCTCCCTAAAATAGCAGATAACAACAGAGTAAGATGTTTGGGAGCTTGATAAACAGTTGAGGAAAATCAATATAAAATAGTGGATAACATCCAAGCCTCTGAAATCCAACTGCTCAAGTTCAAATCTTGCCTCCACCACCTACAGACTGTGCGACTTGTGGCCAGTCATTTAAGCTAAGTCTTTATTTCTTCAGCTGTAAAACGATATTAATTACTGCTCTACACCACAGCGTTGTCACAAGGGCTAAATTAAGAAGTAAAAAGTTCAGTATTTGGCAAAAAATAAGCATTCAACACTACTATCACTCTTGTTAGTAGTGAAGATAGGATGAAAGCAGGAGCTAAGGAAATGTAAAAAGATCATCCGACAGCACTGACTGTGCAACTAAGGTGAAAGGGCACAAATCAGTTGTGTCTCCCCACCTGAAGAGCCCTGTCTCAAGTGTTCTAATGACGCCCAATATAAATCAAATTCTCAAAAGGCTCCAAACCTGGACCACATTAATTCCACAGAGAAATTATATCCTTGCTTTGTTGAACCGCTATCACTGGTCTGCAAGAGAAAAGGCTTGCTTCTTCTGGCCTTCCTGTAAGGCCTGCTGAGGACGCTGTCAAGTGCCCTCAAGTTCCTCTCATGGAGCGTTTCTGGAGAAAACAATGTCCTTCCTGACAGGCTGCGCCGCCTCCTTGGGTTGGACAGTGCCCATTCTCTAATCTTTCCTCTGCTTGTGTTCCGACCAAGCTAGGTCAGGTGTCAGGGGCACAGGTGAACGAACGCGAAGTGGGACGGAGGCCAACGTGAGCGCCGCCAAACCACGGCAGGCGGGAAATGGGAAGCTCAGATCCCTAGAGCCCTAGAGCCCGAGGATGCTGCAACGCCTGCCAGGAAAGAAGCCGTGAGAGCGTTATTCAGGGCACATCACTCAGACGCAGTAGCGGACCCGGCCTGAGGCCCACTCCCACGGCTCTCAACCCGGCAGGCAGAAGAGACAGGCCGATAACCGCCTTACCTAGAGACGGCGGAGGCTGACAAGCTCACGTTACTCCTCCACTTCCGGCGCTGTGGGATGACGTCGCGAGACAGACTGGAGAGCAACCAGTGATTACCTGCTGACAGGGTCTCGCCCGATGCCCGGATCGGGAAGTGCCAGGTCCACTTGGACCCGTATTGGGCCACGGTCCAAGTTTGGATCTTGGCAGTTATCCCAAAGAGGACGAGCTTACTCAGCATCTCTCTATGCGAGAGCTGCTACCCCGTCACCACCTCTTAGTTTCTGAAATGGGAGAGACTTCAGGCAGCTCTCCTCTCGGTGGCCGTTTCTAGGCAGCCGTCCAGCCTCTGACATTCCCTTCATAAGGAAAAGCTCACTACTTTTAAGGCCACCTTTTGCGCTGTAGACAGTAGCTGCTTGTGGCCGCCCCCTTTCAAAGCTACAATCTGCTTTCTCCTATTCTGGGGGAGAAAGGACTGGAGGGGAGAAACCTTAGCGGAGAAACCTGCTAAGATTTTTTAATGCTGTCTTCACTAAATGAACTGGCTGAGGGGCAGTCAGGGAGGAGAGAAGCAGGATGTTGGAATAAGATGTGTTTACCGATTTTTACGGCAATTCCAGGATGTTCCCTAAGAGTCATATATTGCAACTATTCGAAGGCATTCTGGCAGATGGAAAAATTCCTCTCTCATTTGGAATACTGTTTCCTTCCAAAGGAAAGCAGAGACTCAATGGTATGATGGCGATATCAGAGCTATCAAAACAGAGTGGGAGGATCTTCCAGGAAACAAGGAAGGGAGACTCGCAGTTGTTAGCAGAGAAGATGCAGGTTCATATTAGGGTCACACCAGTAAGTGGAGGAGCACAGGAAGCTTCTCAGCGGCCACACAGGGCTCATGGCAGTGGAATGTGGTTCACATTGCTCGAGGTAAAGAGAGGCTATTCTGGTGACCTGACCAGTTATTCCCTCAGAATTAAGCTTCTCTTAGCCTCTTCTTCAACCTGACCTGCCTATGTTGTGTCTTGCATTCAAAACTAGATTGGATTATTCTAATTGGATTATTCAACATATATTGTGCAAAATTGGGCAGCCTATTAGGTCTAGTTGGATTATTCAACATATACTGTGCAAAAATGCCCAGCCTATTAGGTCTAGCCCTTTCTCTATAGCATACTACTGGCCCAAGAAGCAGGGTCACATGGCATAATGCACGGCTTCAGGCAGGCACAAAATTTTCAAGGACTCCAAAACCAAAGATTTATCACAAACACATATATAGAGATTAATAGAGAATAAGCCTGTGGTATTATCTAATGCAGTAGCCCTCAAAGTATAATCCTTGGATCAGTAGCAGTAGCCTCAGAACACTTGGGAACTTGTTAGAAATGCAAATTCTCAGTCCTCACCCCAGGCTTACTGATTCAGAAACTCTGGGGGGTGGGGCCCAGCAATATGTTTAACAAGCCCACCAGGCTATCCTAATATTGTACATGCTTAGATTTGAAATTCACTGATGGAAGGCAAAGGCTTCAAACCACACACCGTGATAAATGTGTTTTGTTAGTATACTCAGAGTTTTGGGGTTTTTTTGTTTGGTTTGGTTTTTTCTTTTTTTCAAATAAAAACTTTTTTTTCAATTTTTAATTGTGGCAAAATACAAATAACATAAAACTTACCCTCTTAACTGTTTTTAAGTGTACAGTTCAGTAGTGTTAAGAATATTCACATTGTAGTGAAATCTATCTCCAGAACTTTTTTTTTTTTTTTTTTGGCTGCGTTGGGTCTTCGTTGCTGCGCGTGAGCTTTCTCTAGTTGCTGCGAGTGGGGGCTACTCTTCGTTGCGGTGCGCGGGCTTCTCATTGCGGTGGCTTCTCTTGTTGCGGAGCATGGGCTCTAGGCACGCAGGCTTCAGTAGTTGTGGCGCACGGGCTTAGTTGCTCCGCGGCATGTGGGATCTTCCCAGACCAGGGCTCGAACCCGTGTCCCCTGCACTGGCAGGCAGATTCTTAACCACTGCACCACCAGGAAAGCCCCCCAGAACTTTTTAATCTTGCAAAACCAAAATTCAAACAACTCCCCATTTCCTCCGCCCCCAGCCCCTGGCAGCCACCATTCTACTTCAAGTTACAGTGAGTTTAACCACTCCAGATACCTCATGTAAGTGAAATCATACAGTATTTGTCTTTTTGTGACTGGCTTATTTCACTTAGCATAATGTCCCCAAGGTTAATTCACTTGTAAGTGTCAAAACCTCTCTCCTTTTCAAGGCTAAAAAACATTCCATTGGGACTTCCCTGGTGGCACAGTGGTTAAGAATCCACCTGCCAATGCAGGGGACACGGGTTCGAGCCTTGGTCCGGGAAGATCCCACATGCCGCGGAGCAACTAAGCCTGTGTGCCACAACTACTGAGCCTGTGCTCTAGAGCCTGTGAGCCCGGGTGCAAAAACTTCTGAAGCCCGCGCGCCTGGAGCCCATGCTCCCGCAACAAAAGAAGCCACCGCAATGAGAAGCCCGCGCACCGCAATGAGGAATAGCAGCCCCCACTCCGCAGCTAGAGAAAGCCCGCGCCTAGCAATGAAGACCCAACGCAGCCAAAAATAAATAATTTTAAAAAAAACACAAAAACATTCCATTGCATGTATACACCACACTATTCCTCTGCTTCCACCTTTTGGCTATTATGACTAATGCTGCTGTGAACATCGTTGTACAAGTATCTCTTTGAGATCCTGCCTTCAATTATTTTGTATATATACCCAAAATTGGGATTGCTGATTCATAATTCTGTTTTTAATATTTTAAGGGACCACCTACTGTTTTCCATAGCGGCTGCACCACTTTACATTCCCACCAGCAGTGCACAAGGGTTCCAATTTCTCCACATTCTTGCCAACACTTGTTATTTTCTGATTTGGGTTTTTTTTCTTTTAATAGCAGTCATCCTAATGGGTGTGAGGTAAGGTGATATCTCATTGTGGCTTTGATTTGCATTTCTCTAACGATTAGCGATGCTGAGCATCTTTCCATATGTTTTTTGGCCATTTGTGTATCTTCTTCAGAGAAGTATCTATTCAAGTCCTTTACCCATTTTTTAATCATGTTATTTTATTGTTGTTGCATTGTAGAAGTTATTTTAATCTTCTGGATATTAACCCCTTATCAGATATATGACTTGCAAATATTTCTTCCCATTTCATAGGTTGCCTTTTCACTCTGTCAACTGTGTGAAAAACAGAAGGTTTTTTTTTGGGTTTTTTTGGGTTTTTTTGGTTTTTTTTGGCTGCGTTGGGTCTTTGTTGTTACGCATGGGCTTTCTCTAGTTGCGGTGAGCGGGAGCTACTCTTCGTTGTGGTGCGCAGGCTTCTCATTGCAGTGGCTTCTCTTGTTGTGCAGCACGGGCTCTAGAGGGCAGGCTCAGTAGTTCTGGCGCACAGGCTTAGTTGCTCCGCGGCATGTGGGATCTTCCCGGACCAGGGCTCGAACCCATGTCCCCTGCATTGGCAGGTGGATTCTTAACCACTTCACCACCAGGGAAGCCCCCAGAAGTTTTTAATTTTGATGGAGTCCAATTTATCTATTTTTACTCTTGCTGCCTATGCTTTTGGTATCATATCCAAGAAATCATTGGACGCTTTTCCCCTATGTGTTACAGTTTTAGGTCTCACATTTAGGTCTTTGATCCACTTTGAGTTTTTTTTTTTTATATGGTATAAAGTAAGCATCCAACATCATCCTTTTGCATGTGGATATCCAGTTTTCCCAACACAATTTGTTGAAAACACTGTCTTTTCTCCATTGAATGGTCTTGGAATACTTGTTAAAAATCATTTGACTATATATGCAAGGGTTTATTTCTGGGCTTTCTATTCTATTCCATTGGTCCAGTACCACCCTGTTTTGATTACTGTAGCTTTGTAATAACTTTTTAAATCAGGAGGTGTGAGACCTCCAACTTTGTTGTTTGGGTTTTTTTTCCCTTTTTCCAAGATTGTTTTGGCTATTTTGCTCATGGGGGGTAATTTTTTTTTTAATTACAACAGTTAGAAATTAGAAAATCTTGCAGGATTCTTGGTCTCTTGGGGAAAAAATCAAGAAACCACCCCCCCCCCAGCAAATTCTGGCAACAAATAGCTGGAATTGGAGTGGCTGCCAAGTGCTCTCTAGTTGCCATTGTCTCCACCCACTCATTTATGTAACCTGTCCCGTCCCTTAAAGGCCCTTCTTTCTTTGATACTTTGAGACTCCTGGTCTATGGGAAAGGCAGTTGGAGCCAGAGGACCAGCCTGGGGAGGCTGCAGTGGTCTGGTTCAGAGATTTTCTCAAAAGGAAAAATACAAAAAAAAAAAAAAAAAGGAAAAATAGAGTTCTGAGAGAAAATATAGCTAGGAAATATTGTTTGTTTGTTTGTTGCAGGACAGAGGGTAGAGTGGGAGGGGTTGGGGAGGGGTGTCAGGAAAGACCTATCTAAGGAAAGGACAATTAAACTGAGTCCAGAAAGATGAAAATGAAACAGACAAGACTTGGTAGAAGAATATTCTAGATCTATGATCTAGACTGAGGAAAGTGCATGTACAAAAGCCCTACAGTAGGGCTTTTAACATAATCTTTCAGGTATGACAGAAATCCAATGGAGCTCAAGAGTAGATTGTAAGAGGAAAACGGTGATATATGAGCAAGGGTCAGATAGTAAACCATTCAGGAACTGTATGTAGGCTCATCCTATAGTCAATGAAAAAAACCCTAAAGAGTTAGCCAGGGAGTGACATTATTTGATTCTCATTCTATGAAGATCACTGTGGCTGCTGTGAAGAAGAATGGATTGGAGGGGAGGATGAGAACAGAAAGACTGAGAGCAGTTAGTAGTTTACTGATGTAGCACAAAGGATGTTGGCAGCCTGGACAAGAATACAGAAGTGGACTGATTTAAGAGCTATTTTGGAGGCAGCAGCAACTGGATAAGACAACACATATTCTTCTCTGTAGGCCAACCTAGGTCAGATGGCAAATAATAAGTCACTTAGTGGGGATAGGACCAAAACCTAGTGAGCTATACATGTAGTTGCATCTTTCACATATCCAAAAACTTCTCACTGCAAGTACCTACGACTCTGCCTGAAGGTTTCCTCTGGCCCCAAGAGCCTTCTCTGACTGCATACAGGCCAGAAGGGATGGGATTTACACTCCTGGGAGCAGTAGTGAAAATGATGTAAAGAAGTGGATGGGTAAACTTGTTTCCACACCCCTGGGGCGAAACAACTTTGAAGCATAAACTACTCTGTCTCCCGGAGGCTCTCCAGCCCCAGTTGTCTAGAGGGGTAACCTGTGCATTAACCCACCGGTACTGCTTCCCTCCCATCCCTGTCTCACTTCTCCACTCCCCTACTGATGCTTCCTGCTATCATCTCCTAAACAAACTAATTGCACTCAAATCCTTGCCTTGTGTATGCTTCTGGGGGAATACAACCTACACACTCCTGCTGAATATTTTCTTTTTTTAAAAAATTTATTTATTTATTTATTTATTTATTTTTGGCCGCATTGGGTCTTCGTTGCTGCGTGCGGGCTTTTCTCTAGTTGCAGCAAGCAGGGGCTACTCTTTGTTGCAGTGCGTGGGCTTCTCATTGCGGTGGCTTCTCTTGTTGCGGAGCACAGGCTCTAGGCGCGCGGGTTTCAGTAGTTGTGGCACACAGGTTCAGTAGTTGTGACTCACAGGCTCTAGAGCGCAGGCTCAGTAGTTGTGGTGCACGGGCTTAGTTGCTCCGCGGCATGTGGAATCTTCCCAGACCAGGGCTCGAACCCGTGTCCCCTGCATTGGCAGGTGGATTCTTAACCACTGTGCCACCAGGGAAGTCCCTGAATATTTTCTAATGATATTTTATTTCTCTTTTTTAGGTAAGTTAGTAACTCCTACTGCTTCCCAACTTTTTGATGTCATGGCACAAAGATAAAATTATATATGCAGATCATACTGGGGTCACCTTAAGGTCTATGAGGAACTTGGTGAAAAAAAATCATTATATTTTCTTTATAATTATATGTGATAAAAATTTAAAATAGACCATTTGAGAAAATAACATTGATTCTGGCTAAATATCCAAATAAAATATTTTAAAATTTTTCATGAGAAACTTGACCATGTTTCTGTGAATATTACCTTTTTGACATTAGGTTTCATGGTGAAATAGCTATGTCATTTCTGATGAAGTTTTTAATGATAATCGTTTTAAATTCTTAGAGTCACACCTATAATTGGCACACCAGTAGAGAAGTTCTGTTCTATACATCACAGAGTAAACATGCTAATGTATCCATAAACTATACCCTGCAATTTACTTTAAAATTTTCCACCTATAATTTACACTTTATTGTTTTCAACTCCTACTTTCAATACTAGTTAACCTCTCCCACTATGTGTTGATTTCATAGCTTAACTCTCTCAAGAATCTAACTTTGCAAGAGTTTAGGGGATCGTCACTGTAATCCCAAGTACTAACATTCATACCATTGATGGTTCCTGTTAGAGCTTCCATTTCAATTCATCAATTCTTATTTGTGTAAATTGCAGATGTTGTGGTGGTCTCTTCTGAAATTTCTTATAAACATACTAATTCTAACTTATCCTGCTTACCTTCTACCATCTCTTCATTGCCAGCCTTGTACGAGCAATGCTGAACTTCTTACCCCTCCACCCCCTCCTCCTCAGTACTCTAGAGAGAGAGATGAGCTATCCCTGCTAAGCCCTGGCCCAGCTGTAATACTCTATTGCATTCCTTGATGTTCATGCTATTTCCTCTGGAATGTTCTTCCTTATTTTCTCCCTAATTCACTCCAGCCCCCTCCAATCCATTTACATGCAACTAGAGAAAATATTTCAAAACACAAATCTGACTAAACTCAGTAACTTTTAGTCTTACTTTTAAATGAGATGTTATCTATCTCTCATAATCCTATCTACCACTTTTTCCTTGCCTATCCACATACCCAACACAGGGGGTTTCTTTCAATTTTTTGAACCCATTCAGTCAAGGTTCTCTGGTTGGAAGCTGGAAAAGTACTCTAGCTAACTTAAAGATTGATGAGGCTGCCCTTGGTAACATTCCCAAACCATATGAATCCTGTACTATCCAGGCCCTCAACCTCACAATTACAGAGAGTTAACAGTAACTCCAGAACAGGAGGGCCTGGGCTCCTGGTATTGTCAAGATCAGTTCTTCCCTCTGGTCAAGTAGGAGGGACATGGATTTAGGAGCCCACATGGACACGTGCATCCCACATTCTCCAGGGTCTTGGCTTCTAGCCAGATGAAATCAGATTAGCTCTAGCTTTCCATTGCTTGGTACATTTATTCATTCATTCAACAAGTATTTTTGAGTAGCTTCTACATGTCAGGTATTGTTTTAGGAGCCAGGGCCTATACCACAGTGAACAAAACAAAGCTCCTGCTTTCAAGGAGCTTACAATCTAGTGGGGAGAGGCAGACCATAAAAAAGAAATATATGGATAGGGACTTCCCTGGTAGCGCAGTAGTTAAGAATCCGCCTGCCAATGCAGGGGACACGGTTCAATCCCTGGTCCGGGAAGATCCCAAATGCACAGAGTAACTAAGCCCATGTGGCACAACTACTGAGCCTGCCCTCTAGAACCCATAAGCCACAACTACTGAGCCCACGTGCCACAACTGAAGCCCGCACACCTAGAGCCTGTGTTCCGCAACAAGAGAAGCCACCACAATGAGAAGCCCGTGCACCGCAACGAAGAGTAGCCCCCGCTTGCCGCAACTAGAGAAAGCCCAGGTGCAGCAACGAAGACCCAACGCAGCCAAAAATAAATAAATTAAATAAATTTTTTTTAAAAAGAAGAAATATACGGGTCATGTGGGGATAAATGTTATAAAGAAAAAGCAGGATAGAAAGTGATGAGGATATTTTGTTTATTGTGGAAGGCCTTTTTTTGAGTACAGACCTAAAAGAAGGAAGGAAGCCATGTAGATATCTAAGTGGGAAGGGAAGCCATCAAAGGATTTTAATCAGAGGAGTGACTTTTTGAGCCCCGCCACCTCCAACCACCACAGAGTGACATATTTTTTAAAGGGTACATATTTTTTAAAGAGTCATTCTAATTATTTTATGGCACCAGGATCTTAAAAAGAGGGAATGGTTTACAACCTGCAGTTTCTTCAAACCTCAATGTCTATATCCATTCAACAACCGCATGGAGTGCCTCCTCTGTATTTGGCAGTGAGCTAGGTGTTGAGGACAGAGAAGGCAACAAGCAAGACCCAGCCCCTCCCTTTAAGGAACTTTCAGTGCAGGGAGCTCAGTTCCAGCACACACTCAGCTTTCACAGACTCACTTTTGAGCTCTTCTACTCTCCTGAACTTGTCAGTGTCCTTCAGATACTGACCTACCTGCGATTTCTCCCATTTGTCTTTCTCACTATCCTTCAAACTGGATGCCCAGAGGCATTTTCCTGACCATGGTTTGGCTCCTCTTGACAACAAATTTGTATGTCTATACTTTTACACTATTCAGACAACCCTGGGACCCTCCTACTTTGTCACTCTTTTCACTAGCAAAGATCCAGCTCTGCATATCAAAATAACACAGTTTAATTAAATTTACTCTTTCTTTCTTCACCATACTTTCAACGAGAGTAAAACATCTACTTAACATAGAATAATATTGGCCTAAATTATATGGCCTGTAACAGAAGTTTTTAACCACTCTCCAAAGGACTTTCGATACAGAAGAGACCTCACTTCCCACATATGTGACTTCTCCCTGATGTCTCAGAAATAGGGGATATGGCATATGTGATTAAGGAGAAAAAAGGACAAAAATTTTTTTTAGAAAATATAGATTTAGTCTTTCTCTCTATGGCAGTCTATTACATTTCTAGACCCTATTTATTCTCCCCTCTCAGAATTCTTGCCCTTGTATAGTCCCCTCCCACACTGACTCTGTTCTTGGCCAAGGAACTGGCTTTGGCCAAAGGGACATTAAGAAGTAGGATGTGAGCAGAGCCTTGATAAGTGCTTGCACATTGTGGCCTATCTTTTCGGGGTGCTTCTCTTCAGAACCCAGCTGCCAGGCTATGAGAAGCCCAACTTAGCCACATGAAGAGATACTATGAAGGAGTACTGGGGTCCTGGTCAACAGTCCCAGATAAGCGCCCAGCCAACAGACAGTATGTGAGTGATCCAGCTTGGATGGACCCTCCAGCCCTAGTTGAGCAATCTCAGTAGTCACCACACAGAACAAACATCAGCTATCTCTGATAAACCTTGCTCTAATTGCAGAATTTTGAGCAAATAAATTACTGTTATTTTAAGCCACCCATGTTGGGGGCATTTTGTCATACAGCATAAGATAACAAGAACACTCTTTTTTAAAAAAAAAAGAGGTGCTGTTTCTACTATATGTTGGAATTCTTAAGACTAAAATGCCTGAACCCTGGGTCAAGGTTCAACTTCCCTTATAAGAGAGATGCCAGTGTACAATTATACTGGTGTAATTGTTAGTTTAACGTCTGTGGCCCCATTCATCTGTAAGCTCCATGAGGGTTATGTCTATCATCGTCAACATTGTTTCAATGACCTAGAAAAGACCCTAGCACATAGTAGGCACTCAATCAATATTTTAGTAAGTCAATATTATGTTGATTTACTAGCTATATTAGTTCTTCTGTTTGAATAGGACAGTAATACTTGTTATTTTATTATTATTATGAGCAAACACTATTATATAATGTTTACTACATGTAGATACTGTTCTAAGCAATTTACATGCATCAACAAATTTAGTCCTCACAATAACCCTATGAGCTTGGTACCATAATTATCCTTTTTTACAGATGAGGAAACTGAGGCACAGAAAGAATAAGTAACTTGTTTGTCAAGGGGCCAGGATTCAAACCCAGGGAGTCAGCTTCTAGAGTCCATATTCTTTGCCACTACACTGCCCCCCCAGTTTCCTGTTCTAGGCCTGGCAGTGCCATTGCTGTTGAAGCGAGAACAAGGAAAGGTTTCACACCAGAAGATGAAGAGTTCCCTCATCATGATGAAGACACCCCTGTGATTATGCAGGTGGAAAGCTGCACAGAGGGACCACGTTCCTGCTCTAAAACACCTTTACAACGTCAATGACAACAAGAAGATGACAGACAGGAATGAGAGATGGTGACACACACCAGGAAGAAAAACCCTTATAACAGGCCCTAACCCAAGCCTCTAACTCTACCAGCTAAAATGACTGAACCCCAACCCGTGAACTCAGCTCAACCCCAGTCACCCTACAGGACTATAACGAGCCCTGAGTCAGGAGCTGCTAGCTCAGCGCTGAGTCTCTTTTAATGCCAGTGCCACTGTGACTTGTTACTGGGTCTTCCTTATGCTCAGCACACAGACCAATGACGAAGGCCCAATGTGGCACCATCACCAACTCTGCCTCTGCTCTGAAGAACAGCCTGGATGTGGGAGTCTGGATCTAAGCCAGTAGCACTGTGAAGGTCACCAGCAAACTGACCTCCCAGTTTGATGAGTACTTTCTGGACCCAAAACTACCACTACCACCACCAGCAAGTGTGTACACTCACACACAAATGGCCCAGCCTCACTCCCATATTTGGAGAAGACATGATAAGTTTAATATTAAAACTGAAATGGCAATTTACCCCAACAGTAGAAGAAATATTTCATAACTGCATCGCTTGATAGCTAAAAAGGGGTGCAGAGTGGGGAGCAGGATGTTAGGCCTTGGTAATCAGTGGGGCCTTTTAGAAGGAGCCTTTGAACTATGTCTTCTCCATTTGACATTCACTCAACAAATACTTTTTGACACCTGCTATATGCCAATAACTGTAGTGGGTGTGAGAAATAAAATGCTGTGAAGCCATGATCACTGAGAGTGCTCCACCTCAGAAACAGTGCTTTAACCCATTGAATCCCTTTTTGGTGTGCTGCCATCAGGCTGTAAGAGGCATTCTTGTGAACTAGACACCCTGTCAGGGATGCTGTCAAGGACACTGCTCCTCAGATAACACAATGTTCTCTTCATGAGCATCTCTGGGAGACAGTCCAATCTGATCTCAATTCTGGGAATAGTTCTACTTCTCCAGAGTAACAGGTTTGTTTTTTACCTATGGACACCACGAATTGTAGGACCAATGAGGCTGTCAGCTTAGAGACAAATACATGGTCCAGCTGTAGCAAATGTGAAGGTCATTCCTGTCTGCATTTTTAGCTTTGTCCCTGGCTCTATTTTGTCTCTAGCCATGTTTTTATTTCTTCATTCTCTGCACTTTTAATTTATGGCATCCTGTGTGTATGTGTGTGTGATTTTTTTGTTTTGGAGATTTTTCTTGTATCCTTGGAAATGTCTATGAACACTTTCTAAAAGAAGACATTGGCATCAATGTTTATAATACATTATATACATTTACATAAATGCTATGATAGAAGTGTATCTACAGGGTGATGTTAGCACACAAGAGGGCTTATAAATCAGTCAAAAGCATTAGAGGAGACCTTGCATAGGGGTCATTGCTTGAGTTGAATTATTATTTTGTATTGTTCTTTGTTTTGTTGAGGATCTTTTAGAGTTTATTCACAATACAACAATTGTTAAACAAAGTTAAGTTGTTACCTAGTGCAAGATAATAATAAAAATCTTGCAGAGTAAATTTTTTTACATCAAAGCATGGGTTCATGGGACACCACAGAAATTTTTTACAATAGATTGAGGCTACTTCCACAAGAGTTTCATTTCATCAATTTTTTTCTGACAAAAAGATCATGGGCAAAAATAATCCATATTTACATAAGAATTTACATGCAGAGAAAGAAATTAAGGTGGAATATCAAACTTAAGTTAGAAGATATTTGATAGCAAAGTGAGGTGAAGAATTAAAATAGTTATTTAGAAGACATATATACACAAAATGTTATCAACTGAATTATTCAAATAAATGAGGACAAACAGGATTTGGGAGTTTAAATTATCAAGATCAATAGTCTCCATTTGGAAGGGATATTAAAAATCATTTAGTTCAGTTGCATACCTGTGCAGCAGTGTTCTTCCTTAATTCTTTATTCCATCTTGCAGGTAGGCCCCCCAGCCTTGGACGGTCCACAGATTGTGCGGTTGCCTGTATGAGAACAGAGTGAGAGAAAGAATAGTTGCTGACACATTGTTTTAAGTGTGCTGGGTCAGCAGCTTATTTTTAAATACATTCAATTTGAGCTCTTTTTTCCCCTCTTTTCTTAAAAAAGAGTTCTAGCAATATAAAAACTCATATTGACCAACTGCATATAGAGGACCTGAAGAAATAGGTCAAGGTCTCATGGATGAAGCATTCTACAATTTACAAAAAGACAGCAATAAACATGTTTACTGCACATCTTTTCATTCGTCAATGGCATGAAAAATTACAACCATCTTTCTTCAGGTTAAAAAGAAAGAACGAAAAAGTAAACTAGCTATACTCCATGACCTCTTTCAACAATCTATAAGGCCCGGCGCTTTAAAGAGGATACTGTTCTGCCTTGCATTGGGGAAAATTGTTGACTTTTAACTTAGAATGACTAGAGAGAATGCATTGCTATTTTCCCTCCTCTTCCTTTCTATCAGAATTTTTTTTTTAAACTTAAAAGCAAAATTATCTGAAAACTGCTCACTGCTGAGCAGAAAGCCTACTCTGAATTCAGCAATTAGTCACTGACATTTCCTGCAGGAGGGCAGCCCAAGCAGGCAGAAAAACCACTATAGTGCTAGGCTGGATGGTCCATGAGGGCAGGAACCATCTCTGCTTCTTCACAACTATCTACCTGGTGCCTGGCTTAAACTCTGGCACAATGCATATTCATTCATTCATTCATTCCATAAACTTGTATTGAGTACCTACTCTGTACCAGGCAGTGTTCTATATGCCTGGGATACATCATAAAACAAAACAGACAAAGATCTCTATCTAAATGAAATTTTACTTCTATTGGGAAGACGGTATAGCGGGAAGAGACAATAGGTAAGTAATTTGTTATGTCATGAGTGTGAAGTTATATAAAAAAGTTAAGGGGGATTGGGAGTGCTAAAGAGGAAGAGCAGATTGTGATTTTGAATAGGGTAGACATTGTAGGCTTCATTGAGAAGGTGATATTTAAACAAAGCCTCGAGGGGGGTGAGATGCTCAATACACACTTGTTGATTAAACAAATGAATGAGACCAAAGTTAAGGAAGCAGAAAAGTACAAGGGATGTTCAGGAGGTGGTGAGAAAACGAGTTGAGAAGGTAGGCTGTTGGAGATGAAACTGGGAAGGAGATGGGAGGCTCACTAAGAAGGGTGCAGAGCTAAAGGGTATGAATTTACAAAATTTAGAGTTTACAAAGAACTTTCACTTATAATCCTATTTAATTCTCACATTCCCAGTAAAGTTAGTTTCGTCTCTACTTTACCAATAAAGAAACTATACTCAGAGAAGCTTGGTAATTTTCCCAAGATCACACAGAGATACAACTTAAGAGTAAAATTTTATGTAAGTTTTTAAAATTATACACCCTGTAGAGCAACCAATAGATTGTAAGTGCTCAACAAAAAAATTAAAGAATAGTAAACTAACAACCTATTTTGAATCATGTGTATGGTATTACTGGCAACAGAAAATATGCAGCTGCAAATCTATTTCTTTCATAAATGCCTCTCTTTTTACTAGTATAAACTTTTGCAAACTTTTGCTTTCAGATTCAATCCATTTCTCTTACAAACACAATAATACTTTGTGACTTGATTTTCATGAATAAAAATATTATTTCTCAATTATACAAGAAATACATGGACACTTTCTTTAAAAGGTTAAAGTCCCCACCCAATGGCCACCCTCCACCCTGGTCCTCAACATCAGAGATAAGTAAGTACTTTCAGTTCTGATTGTATCCTCCTGCTCTTTTTCTATGAATACTTGTGTATCCAAGTGTTGACTGAATATACACACTCCATTGTTAATATGTTCAAAACTGAACTCATTATTTTCCCCTCAAAGCTAACCTGGTTCACTGATTTCCTGTGTCAGTGAATAGTATTAAACCATCAGAAACTTTACATTCCATATATTATCCGCCCACTCACCTATCACATCTAATCATCAATCAATCCCTGTAGGTTTACCTCTTTAATACCTTGCGTTACCACTCTTCTCCAATCCTACTCCCACAGCTTTAATATTGGCCCTCTTTGCCTACTGCTTCTACTGCAAGGCCAGATTCATGGCTGTGTGATGTGCAGTCACACAGGGTCTCATGCTTAGAAGAGCCCCATGCTAGGTTTAATGCTCTGCTGTCACTGTCTCGAAATTCTCAATAATCTTTTTTTTGGCTGTGCCACACGGCTTCCAGGATCTTAGTTCCCCAACCAGGGACTGAACCTGGGCCCTGGCAGTGAGAGCACCAAGACCTAACCACTGGACTGCCAGGGAATTCCCATCTCAATAATTTTTGACAAGGGACCCTATGTTTTCATTTTGCACTGAGCCTTACAAATTATATAGCCAGTCCTATACTACTGTAATAGCATCTTAACTGGTATCCATTTTCCCAGTATGGCCCTGCTGCAACCCACCCTCCACAATTCTGTAGGGAATTAAAAAGAAGACATTCCATTGGAATTGGATCAAGCAATACAGGGCACAGACGTCTCCCCTTTTCGAGGCTAAGAAGTCTAAAGTACAACTTTAAATTGAAAAGATGAATTATAGAAGAATGAAATTTCCATATAACCAAGGATCTAACCACATTATCTATAGACACTTTTGTATTACAAGTACTTAGGGAAGATGGCCAAAGTAAATACAAGTCTCTGTGAAGCCAGAATGGTAAAGACCACAGGCTTTGCATTCAGAAAGACTGGGTTCAAATTCCAATTTGACCATTTACTTTGTGACTTTCGGGAAGTTACTCAAATTCACTCATTTTTATTTCATATTGATAAAACAGAGAAAATTATCTGTCAGGACTTTAGTGAGACTCACAAAATAACAGGGAACCAATTAAGTTCAACAAACACTACTCTGTGCCAGACCATGCCTTTATGCTGATGATATCAAGATGAATACGACTTCCTTCTGAAGCGTACAGGATGGAAAAAGGTGGCGGGGGTGGGGGGAGAGTAACTTCACAATATGGAGAAATCTGGCAAATGCTACCTCAGCCAGGTGATCAAGGTCAACATCAACGGTGATGAGTCATGTTCACAGTATGTACCTTGGATATATGATGAAACTAGCACTTTACCTCTGCGGTCTTTCTCCCCCAAACCCATAAACCCAGCCTATCCATGAAAAAAACATGAGACAAACCCATATTGAAGGACAGTCTACAAAACACCTGGCCAGTACTCCTTAAAACTGTCAAGATTATCCAAAATAAGGAAAATCTGAGAAGCTGTCACAGTCAAGAGAAGCCTAAAGAGACATGATGACTAAAAGTAATGTGGTATTCTGGATGGGGTCCTGGAACAGAAAAGGGACATTAAGTAAAAACTAAGGAAATCAGAATAAAGAATGGACTTTAAAAAGGAAAAAAAATTGTAACTTTGTATGGTGATGAATGGTAACTATACTTACTGTGGTGATCATTTTTCAGCGTATACAAATATCAAATCATTCTGTTGTACACCTGAAACTAATATAATATGTCAACTATACTCAATTTAAAAAAAGAATGGGCTTTTGTTAATAATAATGTAACAATTCTAGTTCACTAGTTGTGACAACTGTACCATTTTAATTAAGAAGCTGACAACAGGGAAAACGGGGTGCCAGGTATACAGGAACTCTCTGTACTATCCTTGCAACATTTCCATAAATGTAAAACTATTCTAAAATTAAAAGTTTATTTAAAAAATAACAGGGCTTCCCTGGTGGCACAGTGGTTAAGAATCCACCTGCCAATGCAGGGGACACAGGTTCGAGCCCTGGTCCAGGAAAATCCCACATGCCGCGGAGCAACTAAGCCTGTGCACCACAACTACTGACCCTGTGCTCCAGAGCCCATGAGCCACAACTACTGAGCCCACAAGCCACAACTACTGAAGCCCGGGGGCGCCTAGAGCCCGTGCTCCGCAAGAAAAGAAGCCACCACAATGGGAAGCCCGCACACCGCAGCGAAGAGTAGCCCCTGCTCACCGCAACTAGAGAAAGCCTGCTCGCAGCAACAAAGACCCAACGCAGCCAAAAATAAATAAATAAATAAATTTTTAAAAATAAAATAAAATAAAAAATAACTGAGGGTTGGGGGTTGAAAGGGAGAATAGCTCATAAAGAAGACTGAGACAATGTGTAGTCACAGAGATAAGAGGAGAACCAGAACAAACTGCTGACACTCAAAAAAAAAAAAATTCCAGCCCCACTAGGCCCCACAGTCAATTAAAAACTAAATGTTGCAAGAAATTTAAATTAATTCATACAAGCATTTAAACTAGCATTTTAGCTAGAATTTACTTTCCATTTTGCACTTTCTAATAAAATTTTTCTTTCCTTTTTAAAGAAAAAAAGCATAGCAGTAATTCTACACACCCAAAACTCAACTCATCTTTCCTCCCCTCCAACTCTGCCCCCACCACAGCTTCCTTTTCCTCCTCTTTCAGGTCTCCCCATCTCCGGGAGGGCATCTCCAACCTCTTGCTCAGGACAGAAAGCTGGAAGTCAGCCATGACTCCTTCTCCATCAACTCTGCATCCAGTCAACGCGACCTGCAGATTCTACCTCTATATTTATATTTCCCTCCCTCTCCATTTCTACTATGTAGGCCTTACCAATTTTTTTGTTTTGTTTTGGGGTTTTTTTGTCTCTGTTTTTGTTTTTGTGTTTTTGGCCATGCTGTGCGGCTTGCAGGATCCTAGTTCCCCGACCAGGGATCAAACCTGTGCCCCCTGCAATGGAAGCATGGAGTCCTAACCACTGGACCGCCAGGGAAGTCCTGGCCTTACCAATTCTAATCTAATCTCTCATCATAAAAGCCTCCTATGAATCCATCCTCCACATTAGCACCCAAATGGTTGTTCTAAAATGTAAATATGATCAAATCATCTGTAAAACAAGGTTGATATGGTTAAAATATGACAACATTTATAGAGAGTGCCTGACAGGCACTCCCCCAAAAAAAGTCAGCTGTTAGAGGTTATATCACCCCATCCCTGAAATCTTCCAGGATCTCTCAAGAGCTTTCAAGATAAAATTCAAGCTTCTAGCATAATTCTCAAGCCCTTAAGAAACTGGCTCCTACCATGCCTACAGTCATCTCCAGCTATCTCCATGGATACTTGTGATCTGGTAAGAGTTACAAAGCACACCACTGAAATAAAATATAATGGTAAGAAAAGAGACCATTCGTGATAGAAACAAGAAGACAATGTCTAATAACATCTTTAAGAAGAAATGATCAGGACCTGGTTTAAAACAAAAAGCATACAGTAATCAAAACAGTGTGGTATTGGTACAAAAACACACATATGGATCAATGGAACAGAATAGGGAGCCCAGAAATAAATCCACACACCTACAGTCAATTAATCTTCAACAAAGGAGGCAAGAATATAAAGTGGGAAAAAGTCTCTTCAGCAAGTGGTGCTGGGAAAGTTGGACAGCTGCATGCAAATCAATGAAGTTAGAACGCACCCTCACACCATGCACAAAAAATAAACTCAAAATGGCTTAAAGACTTAAACATAAGACATGACACCATAAAACTCCTAGAAGAGAGCATAGGTAAAACATCCTGCGACATAAATCTTACAAACGTTTTCTTAGGTCAGTCTCCCAAGGCAATAGAAATAAAAACAAAAATAAACAAATGGGACCTAATCAAACTTACTAGCTTTTGCACAGCAAAGGAAACCATAAAAAAAAAAAAAAAAAAGACGACCTACAGAATGGGAGAAACTGTTTGTAAATGATGAGACAGACAAGGGCTTAATCTCCAAAATATACAAACAGCTCATACAACTCAACAGCCAAAAACCAAACAACCCAATTGAAAAATGGGCAGAAGACCTTAATAGACATTTCTCCAAAGAAGACATACATATGGCTCGTAGGCACATGAAAAGATGCTCAACATCGGTCAGAACGGCCATCATTAAACAGTCTACAAATAACAAATGCTGGAGAGGGTGAGGAGAAAAGGGAACACTCTTACACTGTTGGTGGGAATGTAAGTTGGTGCAGTCACTATGGAAAACATTATGGAGGTTCCTTAGAAAACTCAAAATAGAATTACCATATGATCCAGCAATCCCACTCCTGGGCATATACCCAGACAAAACTATAATTAAAAAAGATACATGCACCCCTATGTTCATAGCAGCACTATTCACAATAGCCAAAACATGGAAACAACCTAAATGTCCATCAACACATGAATGGATAAAGAAGACGTGGTATATAATATACAATGGAATACTAACCAGCCTTAAAAAAGAACAAAATAATGCCATTTGCGGCAACATGGACACAACTAGAGATTATCATACTAAGTGAAGTTAGAAAAAGAAAGACAAATAGCATATGATATCACTTATATGTGGCATCTAAAATATGACACAAACTTATCTACAAAACAGAAACAGACTCACAGACATAGAGATCAGACTTGTGGTTGCCAAGAGGGGGGAGGGAGGGTGATGGACGGCGAATTTGGGTTGGTAAATGCAAAATATTACGTGTAGAACGGGTAAACAACAAGGTCCTACTGTATAGCACAGGGAACTATATCCAATCTCCTGCGATAAACTGTAATAGAAAAGAAAATTATAAAAAGAATGTCTGTATGTGTATAACTGAGGCACTTTGCTGTACAGCAGCAATTGGCACAGCATTGTAAATCAACTGTACTTCAATTTTAAAAAAAGCATAAAACACAATAAAGAAAATGAATATACAGTTATATGCACAATATAACTTGTTTACAGAGATGAAGATTCAACATTATAAACATGCTAGTTCTTCCCAAACTGATATATAAAAGCACTGTAATGACAATCAAAATCACGTTGGGATTTTGGGTAATCTGCCAGAAACATTCTTAAGCTCATCTAAAAGAAGAAAAATACTAGAAAATGCCAGGAAAATTGTAAAAAGAAGGAGCAATGAGGAGAAAGAGGCCTACCAGACATTAAATTTAAGTAAATTCAGTACACAATAAAAGTGGCATCTCACATGAGTTAGGAGAAAGAGTATTAAAATATTTAGACAAACTAGCTCACCATCTGGAGAAAGATAAAACTCAGTTAATTACAAACAACCCTCAGTCCTTTCACCAAAAGAACTTCTAGGTGGAACAAAGATTTAAATATGAAAAATGAAACGATGAAAGTGCTAGAAGAACACCTGGGAGAATATATTTATAATGTTGGATTGGTGAAGTCTTTTAAACATAGCAAATGAAGGAGAAGTAGGAGGGGAAAAGAAGAGAGAAGAAAAGAAATCAGAAGCCAAAAAGAAAAAGTTGAAACTTATCTACATAAAAATTTAAAACTTTATATGGTCCAAATATATACACATATATAGTCAAAAGCTACAAAACACTAGAGAAAATAACTGCAACACACGACACATTAACACCTACTATCTATCACAGATAAAGGTGCTATTATATAGCATTAAAACAGTGGAGGGACACCACATAAAAATGGTCAAATGAGAGGAATAGACAGGGTGACAGAAGAAGAGTCAGTAAACATTTAAAGGATGCTAACCACACAATTCAAGAAAGTCAAATTAAAACAACAGATATCACTTTTTAACCTTTAAGGTAAGACAAAAAAAAAAAAAGACAGAACTCACATTGGCAAGGTCCACTCATACACTGCTGACAGGGGGACAAACTGATATGGAAAGTTATTTATTCAATTTTAAATTTGCATTCACATTGACACAGCAATTTCAGTTCCAGATGTCTGTCTTACAGAAATACTTTCATGAGTGCCCAAAGCTGTTATTTGAGAATACCTCAGCAGCAGTGTTCATGAAACAGTGGAAACTACCAAAATGCTCAATAGGGGAATGGTTAAATATAGTGCCTGCATGCCATACACTATAAGTTCGTTAAAAATAACAAGCTAGACTATTTATCCTAACATGGTAAGATGACAATAAATTAAGCCAAAAGGGCAAATTGCAAACAGCATGTATAATATGATCTTATTTCTGCACCAAAAAAGATCACATTCTAAATTACTGCTTATCTTTTTGTATTTTATGTAAATAATGCTTCTTAAAAGTGTTAACTTCTATTACTGAAAAACCAGGATATTTAGCAGCACATATTTTCAGCACCACTGACATAAGCTTCTATGAAGGAAAAACCGTCAAACAGAACATACGTAATGATGTTTTTTAAGGCAACTAAAAATCACCTAACTTGCTTCTGGAGTGATGAGTTACTAGTTCAAAGCTTGAATTGGGAGGAGGGAATTTTATACATTTTTAAGTTTAATTTTTTAAATATGTACTGCATTCAAATGGATTAAATACTCCAAAATTACAAACAGGTATATTGTGAAATTTCTTCCTCCCATCTGCCTCCCCCCAGCAGCTAGCTCTCTCCACAGGCAACCATATTACTAGTTTTGGGGTATCTTTCTGAAATATTCTACGCACATACAAGCAAATGAGTACATAGTTTTCTTTTTTAACCAAATTTTATGCCCTTTATTTTATTCTTAATAAAGAATTAACTTGTAATAATCTATACTCGAAAATAATCTGAAATATATATATATAACTGGAAAAAAAGGAATTAAGCTTAAAGAGCTTGCAGATTTTAAAAGTATTTTCAATATCATATTTCATAGTCTTAATGTTTCAGTCTCAAGACGGTATCATGTTTGTATCACACTTTCATCTTTCTAAAACGTGTGGGAATTTCAGTTGGGTTCCTCAGGCAAAAAGAAACACTAAACATGGTAATACTTGAGAAACACTAGCCATGGTAATATTTATTCTGGAAACTCTCCGTTGAAGTGATTTGATATACACCATACTGATGCTTACTTCCTATGCTTAACCAATGTTAGACTCACAAACGCAGTTCACGTTACACTAAAGTAGGGACTTGAGGACTTCAAAGCCTACATAACACATGGACGATATTTATTAGCTGTTTGTTTACTGTTCTCTATTAATTGTTCATGTTTTCACAACTGTTGGTCTCTCCGCCTGGGATACTCATCTGGATGGTGCAAGGTTCCCCCTACTTGGCACCCCAATACTCTTCTTTTGTCAACATTTATCCTTGAGGGCAGGGAAAACGACTTAACGTGATTTTTATATTATCAAGCCCTAGCTCGCTGCCTGGCAGCACTGGAGTTTTAGTGACTGAAGATTAAGAAAACAAAACAAAACCCTTTATACCTGACGTGATAATTGAGAAGGTAACATCTAAGATTAGAAACGTTAGGTGTGGACTTCCCTAGTGGCGCAGTGGTTAAGAATTCACCTGCCAACTCAGGAGACACAGTTTCGAGCCCCGAGTCCGGGAAGACCCCACATGCCACGGATCAACTAAGCCCATGCACCACAACTACTGAGCCTGCGCTCTAGAGCCCACGAGCCACAACTACTGAAGCCTGCACGCCTAGAGCCCGGGCTCCACAACAGGAGAAACCACCGCAGTGAGCAGCCCCTGCTAGCCACAACTAGAGAAAGCCTGCGTGCAGCAACGAAGACCCGACGCAGCAAAAATACATAAATAAAATTTAAAAAAAAAAAAAAAGAAACGTTAGATGTTTCTCAGCCGTACCACAAGCACAAACAGGTGAAAAAGTGCATTTGGGAAAATGCACAAAGCTACAATTTAAAGAGATAAGGCTGAACTGATAAGTATGAGGATGCCTCCAGGGTAAAGTTCAAAATTCTTAGTTCAGTAACATACACCAACAGGTGTTTGCCAACTAGCTCTGAAGCCTCACCTTCCATCACTCCAGCTCTCAGCTCTGGCTATATTCAAGTACCTGCAATTTCCTAAAAACATCATATTCTTTCACACCTTAATCTTAGCCTTCCCTTGCACTTTGTCCTTGCTGGGAATACTCTTCTCTCTTCACAACTCAGCTCAACTGCCACTTTCCCAGAGAAGCTTTCCCTGTTCCATCAGATTAACAGGGTTCCCCTACAGTTCTTTGACTTGTCTGTCTCCCTACTAAAGTCTGAGTGAACCGGGCTTTTTCAGCTTTGCATCTCCATCTTCCTTGGTGCTAGGTCCTCCTGTGTTTGTTTTGTTATTGAACACGGAAGACAGACCCCATCTTCCATTATGTCCCGAACTCAACATTTGAAAGCCTGAAGGACTCACTCGGCAGACTCTAGATCCAGATTCACATACTAGTAGGACTTAAACGTTAGGTCAAATAATTAAAACTATTTGCCAGTTAGCCACTCTTGGTGTTACTGTGTCCCCCGCTAGCCAAACCCGGTGAACGCCTGGCCAGAGAGACTCCAAGGCCCACGGTTTGCACCAAGGTAATGCAAACGCTTCCCCACTGAGCGCTGCCTGAGCCCGATGTATGGCAAGGCCCAAAGCAAATAACGTGTGTATACGGGTCTGGACTTGCACTAAGAGCTCTTCCAACTTCGCAGTTTGGTGAATTACGAGGCCTTGGACTGCGTGGGTGATTGCTCTGGGGCCCCGGCCCGTCTTGCTCAGCATTTCGTGCTCGGCGGCTTCCCAGAATCTCAAGGCTAAAAAACTAAGCCGGTTAGAGACGCCGAAAGAGGTGAACGAGGCGCCGGCGGAGAAGAGGTGCGGCAAAAGGCTTTGTTCTGAGAGGTTCCTGTTCAGCGCACAGCCCCTGCCCGGGGCCCAGTTCCCGAATCTTCCGCGCTCTCGCAAGCGGCGGCGGCCCCACAGATTTGGGAATCCCTTGCTGACCCAAAACTGCAGCGCTCTTAGGTAATCCCCCCTCCCGCTCGAGATTTCCGCACTCCCGCACTCGCTGGGTGGAGGAAAGGGCTCCAGAAAGTTCCACAAACGCCGGAGACCCAGGCTTGCGCACAGCCCCTCCCAGCCCGAGCGCCCCCGCGCCGTTGCCCAGGCAACCGCGGGGCGGTGACAGCGGCGGGAAGGGCGGGACTTCCGGCGGGTGACGCGCCTGCGCTCGGCTACAAAAGACGACGGCTGCGGCGCTTCAGGCGGAACTTTCCAGAACGCTCGGTGGAAAGGCTGAGGAGCGGCGGCTGCCCGAGCTGCGCACAGCAACGCGCTCCTTCCCGCTCCCCCACACCGGCATCGGCCCCCTCACCGGTGAGCTTCAGCCTTCGGGCTTCGCCTCGTACCAAGGCCGGTGCCGTTGGCTGCGCCGGGAAGCCGGATGGAGCCGCGGTCGGGAGGCGGTTGGCTCCGCGTGGGCGGGAGGGTTGTCGATTCCTGTACCCACGATTCTCCTTCTGGAGGGCTGGTGGGGGTACCCCGGCAACCCTCGCCGGCGCGCAGCGAGTGGGCCCGAGACCCTTTCTGGAGCTTTCTCCACGCCCTATCTATCTAGCCAGGGGTCTCCAAGGACCTGCCGCCTCCGTCTTTCCCTCCGCCCGCGCTCGCTGGCGGGCGGGTGGGGGTGGGGGTGGGGGTGGTGGTGGGCGACCCTGTGCGCACGCGCAGAAGGAACTAGGGGGCGAGGGGCTGCGGGAGGAGCCGGGCGGAGGCTGCGGCGTTCGCTTCTCCGGTCTCTCCTCCTTCGCTTTGTTGAGTGCTGGGCTTTTCCCACCCCTTTCATCCTGGGTGGGAGGGGAAAGGAAGGAACCCCTAACGGTCGGCATTGAGTGCAGGGGAAAACCTAACAACGTGTAAACTACGCTGGCTTGTGGGGGCGAGAGAGGTTCGGCGGTCGAAGCAGAGGAGGTATACGTCCTGTGATTGAGAAACAGCCTCAGGATTGAGGGGGAGGGGAGCTTGCTTTCTGGGGCTGGTTTCTTAGTTTCATAAAACACTGCCTCCCCGCCTTGTGCCCAGATGTCTTTTCTAGGAAGTGTATGATTTATCAAGAATAATGATAGTGGATTGAACCTCTTAGTGCTCCTCTCCTTTACTGCCCTCTGTCGCTGGTTGGGAAGGGAAACAGGAAAAATCCAGACAATAGTCGCGTTAGTATGGGAGCTTTCAGGTGGGAGAGTGGGAACCAGCTGCTATAGGAGGCTTTTGAATTATCCCGATAATTATTAACTTATATTTAGTCTTAGAATTTATGGCTAAATTACCAAAGGAACTGTTACCTTCTCTGTGAAATTTAGGGAAGGCGGCGTTTTTACAATCAGGTTTCTCAGAGAACAGATTTCTATGCCTAAATTTTATTCATTAAAACTACCAGTTGAAAGTCGGCTAAAATTAAACTTTCTTATTTTAGGCTGTAGGAAATGGTGAAAGAAACCACTTATTATGATGTTTTGGGGGTCAAACCCAATGCCACCCAAGAGGAATTGAAAAAGGCTTACAGGAAACTGGCCTTGAAGTACCACCCTGATAAGAATCCAAATGAAGGAGAGAAGGCAAGTAGTACACTCATAACGTAGCTGAATAGTTCTTGCCAGGTGTACGGTATTTTCATTACAACATGAAATTGAGTATGTCTAATGTAGTGGCTGTGCTTTGTAACAGTTGAGTTTTTTGAGTGAAATTTATCCCCCCTTTTCTGAAACAGTTTAAACAGATTTCTCAAGCTTACGAAGTGCTCTCTGATGCAAAGAAGAGGGAATTATATGACAAAGGAGGAGAGCAGGCAATTAAAGAAGGTGGAGCAGGTGGCGGTTTTGGCTCCCCCATGGACATCTTTGATATGTTTTTTGGAGGAGGAGGCAGAATGCAGAGAGAAAGGAGAGGTAAGAATGACAGTTCACGTGTGGCAAATTAAAATTAGCCGTTGGTCAAAGTAAATTCTTGAGAATTCACCTATTAAATGCTTGTTTACTTGTTAGCATAATGTTGTAAGAGTTTTTAAAAATGAGATTTGATGAGACTAAAAATAGCTAAGCCAATCGAGTGCTAACAAGTGAGTGCTTGTAAAGCTCTTGGGGTACATAGGATTTCTGTGCTGTTATCAAGCATTAAAGGAATGAAGTATAGGAGCATAATTTTCAAAACCCTTTTCACAGATTTTATTTTATTCTCAATCCGCACACCCCCACCCCTCAGCCTCAATGGGAGGTACAGTGGCCTTACTCAGTCGAAAGTGAATTACGGTTCAGAATGCTAAATTTTTGTCAAGGTCATATATAGCTATGCATCAGAGTCTTAATTGGAACACAGGTTCGTTGCCTCCAAATAGCATGCTATCTGTTTAATCTTGCTTCAGTTTTATTATATCAAAATATGTGCCCTTAACATTTAATAGAAATGTGGTTTCTGGGGTGTGGAGATACTGGTTATAGAAGTACAGTGTTCTGGTCAGAGTTAATCTTACTTTGTTCCCAGTGTAGTTCATACAAACAAGGACTAATGGGTAGAGCCCATTCTAGGCAATTTAATGGGCAAACCATTAAATTTTCTCTGAGCCTTTTTGGATTCAGAAGGACTGGAAATTGTTTATTCAGATTCTCTTAAAAGGAGAGGGGTGTATTTTATTTATTTTTAAGAAATTTACCTTAAAACAATTTTCAGTCAAGGTCAGTTGATTGGCAAACTCTACTGTGTGGCTTAGATCAATACAAGGTCATTTTTTTAGTGTGATATTGGAAAATATTTGCTTAAATTTAAGAAGCTTTATACTCTGTAAGGCTAAAGTAAGAAGGGCTTTTCAGCGTGCCAGAACCAATTACATGGAATAGTATTTGTGATACAGAACAGAAAAGTGGATCTAGGAACAAGTTATAGTTGATGGCACTTCACTCTTGATTGGTAACTAAAAATGTTCATTAGACATGTTCTGCAGATAGGAAGTTCAAGAGCTTCTTTCACTTAAGCGTAAGGCAGTATTTCATGGTAGATAAAGTCCTTGCGGGAGAATCACTGGCTGGGAACTTACTACCTATCTGGCAGGTGACTATGTTTCTGTAGCCTCTGTTCTTAGATGATCTCCACCTTCCATTTCCCATTCCTAGATGAGATATGTCACTCTTCTGTAGCCACTGGCCACATCAAGTTTAGATTACTGCAAAGAAAAATGAAAATTTAGTTACTTAGTCTGCAGTAGCCATAATTATGTGCTCAATAGCCACGTGTGACTGCTGGCTGTTGCGTTGGCTAGCACAAGATACAAAACATCTCCATCACTGCAGAAAGTTCTATTGCACAGCACTATGGTAAAGGATGAGAAATCTAGCCTTTTTTTGGGGGGGCTGCGTTGGGTCTTTGTTGCTGTGTGCGTGGGCTTTCTCTAGTTGCAGTGAGCGGGGGCTACTCATCATTGTGGTGGCTTCTCTTGTTGTGGCGTGCGGGCTCAGTAGTTGTGGCTCACGGGCTCTAGAGCGCAGGCTCAGTAGTTGTGGTGCACGGGCTTAGTTGCTCCGCGGCATGTGGGATCTTCCCGGACCAGGGCTCGAACCTGTGTCCCCTGCATTGGTGGACGGATTCTTAACCACTGTGCCACCAGGGAAGCCAGAGAAATCTAGCCTTTAAACAGTTAGTGCTGAAAAAATATGTCAGCTTCCCTGGGCAAACTTGATTAGTTTTTGGAACTTAGTGTGCTGAAGAATTTTTGGACGATGTAATTGGTCATGTTACTCAATATAATAAGTGAACGACTCAAAGAATATATTAGGACAGAAAAACAGTTCGGGTTAATTTACTGTGAAATATGTCTATTTAAATAACATGAGTTTTCTCAAGAGATTTTTGCAGTTAACGTTTTTGATTGCCGTAAAATGTAGGATGGCCGTAACTACGTCCTTATACAAATTACTTAATCTCACCGGATGTTTCTTATTTGAAATTACACCACAGTTAGAGTGTACCCTTGTAGGGCTCATCTTTCATTATCCTTTACCGTTTTTATAGTGCAGAACACAAGATTCAGCATCTTAGATTTTTAATGTGCAATGTTTTGTTGTAGGTAAAAATGTTGTGCATCAACTCACAGTAACCTTAGAAGATTTATATAATGGTGCAACAAGAAAACTAGCTCTGCAAAAGAATGTGATTTGTGACAAATGTGAAGGTATGTCTTAACATTCATAATATAATTGAAAATGGAACTGAAGCCGTTCTGGATATATAAAACTGACATATTGCACTACCTAATTCTGAAGAGTGCAAGTACGAAAACCACCTGAATCCACCTCCTAGAGAAATATTAGCAAATTATCAGCATTTTTATATGTGTATTTTGAATGCAGGTGGGACAGATCTAATTTGGTGTCTGTTTTTCTCAGCACTGTTCAGAGATGAGTCTTTCCTATCCTCTAGAACTTCAGAGGCATTCCAGTGGCTTCATAATCTGTAATATGATTTGACAGTATCCTCTTTTGGTGTATCAGCTGTCAAATTATTGGCTGTGAACCTCTAAGGTGTTTTTCTAATAAATACAAGTTATTTGTTGGAAATATGGTATTTTCTAAAGAAAATAAACTCTAAAATGTTCTCGTCTCACAGTTAAACTAGTCTTTTAAGAATTGTGCTTTGGGAGCACATGTTTAAAATCCAGAATTCTGAAATGGTTCCTTGTGAAAATAGCAATCAAGATGTTTATAGATAACTGAAGCTGATTGTGGCGATATTTTATCAAATAAAAAGGCTGAATTGTAGATTCTTATAGCGGCATTCCATCAGACCTTGAAAATATTAATGAAGTGGAGTGTTTAGGAACTGTCTCATTAAAACATTTGTCACCATGTCCAGTACTAAATTCAAACATAATTTCTTTTTGAACTATTTAGGCCGAGGTGGTAAGAAAGGAGCAGTAGAGTGCTGTCCCAATTGCCGAGGTACTGGAATGCAAATAAGAATTCATCAGATAGGACCTGGAATGGTTCAGCAAATTCAGTCTGTCTGCATGGAGTGCCAGGGCCATGGGGAGCGGATCAGTCCTAAAGATAGATGTAAAAGCTGCAATGGAAGGAAGATAGTTCGAGAGAAGAAAATTCTAGAAGTTCATATTGACAAAGGTGAGTTCTGAGCCACTTTCTATTTTCAATTCTTGAGTGCTATTGCAAATTATATTAATGTTACATTTTATAGTTGTTTAAAACTACTGTTGGAGTAAGGAATAGGTATATTTTGATTTATTAACTTATTTGTAAGAACTTAGACTATGAATGTTACTTTCTAATGGTTTTTACAGATTATGTAAACATACGTCAGTTTCTGCCTCTTGGGTTATAACTTAAAATTTTCTTTAAGTATTATTAGGATTTACTTTATTTTGCCAATTCCTTAATTTTGTCAGTTTATTTAAAAATGCTTTAAAATGTATTACAGCAGTACAAACTCATTGTAGAAATTTTAGAAATGTGTATAGCCCCAGAATAAATGGTGCTGCTTACTCTGAAATAATCAGCATGGTTGGCTCCTTCAGACTTTGCTATTTTAAAATGAAACTATTATTAGAAAATATACATCTACATTAACTTAAGCTCCTGAAATAGTATTCACCCATGTGAATCATGGTACTCCCCTCCCTCCATTTTTTTCCCCTTAATTGGTCCCTGTTTAGTAGGGTTTGAATTTCTCTCTGGTAAGATTCCCCCCTTGCTACCAACAGTATGTACTCAGGAGGGCATTAGTAGTAAGTGAAGCCATTTATGAATGCTGCACTTGCCCGTTTTTTTGGCCACACTGCAGCCTATGGGATCTTAGTTCCCCAACCAGGGATTGAACCCGTGCCCCATGCAGTGGAAGCGTGGGGTTTTAACCACTGGACCTCCAGGGAAGTCCCTGCCCATACTCTTAACATTAATGGAACAACCAGCAAAACTTAGCTGAGTTTAACTGCTTCACTAGTGTAGTGAGACAGTTACTTTGCCTTGTGAGTGACTAAAGACAGATTGTTGGGCTTCCCTGGTGGCACAGTGGTTAAGAATCAGCCTGCCAATGCAGGGGGCACAGGTTTGAGCCCTGGTCCCGGAAGATCCCACATGCCGCGGAGCAGTTAAGCCCGTGCGCCACAACTACTGAGACTGCGCTCTACAGCTTTCAAGCCACAACTACTGAAGCCCAATTGCCTTGAGCCCGTGCTCCGCAATAAGAGAAGCCACGGCGATGAGAGGCCCTTGCGCCACAACTAGAGAAAACCTGCGCACAGCAACGAAGACCCAGTGTAGCCAAAAATAAATAAATAAAAGTTTTTAAAATGTTTACTTTTGTCAGTGTGTAATACTGATATTTTGGTTTAAGTTCTTCTCTTTTTAGAGGTATATATTGAAGTATTTGGGTTAATTGGTATGTCTGGATTTTAACTGAAATATATGTAGGGAATGTGGATGGAGGTGTGTAATACATGAAATAGTAGTCATGAGCTGGTAATTACTGGATCTATATTGATGGATATATAGGGACTTCTTGTACTGTTGGCTACTTTATGTAAGTTTAATACTTTCCATAATAGAAAGTGAAACAAAGTTGCTCTTGTTGGGTGACCTCAGTGATCATTGGTTCAGGAAATCTGGCACTACTGCTGTAGTGAAATCATCTGCAAACACATGAGTTCTGTTTAAAGAGGTGTTAGTTGGCTAAGTAAGCCCTTACTGAACTAAGGTGTATGGGCCAGAGGGAAGAAATCTCAGTAAATGTGTTGGCCTTTAAGAAGCGTTTACCTGTTGGATGGACTTCCCTGGTGGCGCAGTGGTTAAGAATCCGCCTGCCAATGCAGGGGACACGGGTTCAAGCCCTGGTCCGGGAAGATCCCACATGCCGCAGAGTAACTAGGCCCGTGCACCACAACTACTGAGCCTGCGCTCTAGAGCCCACGAGCCACAACTACTGAGCCTGCATGCTGCAACTACTGAAGCCCACGCGCCTAGAGCCCATGTTCTGCAACAAGAGAAGCCTGCGCACCGCAACGAATAGTGGACCCTGCTTGCCACAACTAGAGAAAAAGCCCGCGCAGCAACAAAGACCCAATGCAGCCAAAAATAAATTTAATTAATTAATTATTTTTTTTAAGTGTTTGCCTATTGGAAAAACTTCCTTATTTTTGACACTAATAACCACGTGGTCTGAAAGTACCCAACCATAATTAATTATCCTCTTTTTTTTAAACAAAAAAGAGGACTAAAAATCATTCAATATAAATATTACATATTTTTTAAATTTTTAGATTTTATATTACTGCTAATAAAATAGAAGGAAGAAAGTCTGATTTATGCTTCTGTTAGACTTAATAGAAATGATTTGACTTTTTTTTTAATGTGATTGTGGGGACTTTTTTTTTTTTTTAAGTAATTTTTTTTTTTTTGGCTGTGTTGGGTCTTCGTTTCTGTGCAAGGGCTTTCTCTAGTTGCGGCAAGTGGGGGCCACTCTTCATCGCGGTGCGCGGGCCTCTCACTATTGCGGCCTCTTTTGCTGCGGAGCACAGGCTCCAGACGCGCAGGCTCAGTAGTTGTGGCTCATGGGCCTAGTTGCTCCGCGGCATGTGGGATCTTCCCAGACAAGGCTCGAACCCGTGTCCCCTGCATTGGCAGGCTGACTCTCAACCACTGCGCCACCAGGGAAGCCCTAAGTTTTTTTAAAGCGATGAAATAGTTAAAAACATTTATGGTTATGTTTGTCAGTCACTGATTTGGTGCCAGCATAGACCTTTTTCTTTAGTCCTCACAAGAGCCCAGATGGAGGACATAGGTCTCTGTGGGAAAGTTGATGCTTAGGAAGGTTATGCAGTTTGCTTCCCCAGGGTAATCTGGCCTAGTAGTAAATAGCAGATCTGAGATTTGAAGCCTGACTTGTTTGCCTCTAGAATTTGTGTTCTCCACTATGATAGCTTTCTTCAGTAAGAAATTGGACTGATCCAATAAGCATGTGGGCGTTTTTGGTAAATTCTGTAAAACTTTAGCATCTGCAAAGACTTGAACATTTTTTTCATGCACAAACGTGCATTTGTGTTTCAGTAGAGATTCTGACCTTGCTTAGATGTTAAGAGTGTAAAATTAGCCTTTTGTATTAAGGCATGAAAGATGGCCAGAAGATAACATTCCATGGTGAAGGAGACCAAGAACCAGGACTGGAGCCAGGAGATATTATCATCGTTTTAGATCAGAAGGACCATGCTGTTTTTACTCGGTAAAAACTTTTATCAAATACTCAAACCGACATCTTGCATATTTGGGTTTGGTTTTTTTTCCTCAGATATAAATGAGCTTTTTCATTACTTTTAGAATACATTTCCTAGAAATAACCTAGAAAAGTATAGCAGAAAAGTTAGACTATATATGTCTTTTATAAATGATTGTTAATCATTAATGTTTCAATCTTAGAAGAAGCTAAAGACAAAAATCATTTATTTTTTTTGTCTAAATTTAGGTAAATTGTTGCCTAATTTGGATTTTGTTGCCTAATTTTGGATTTCTCCTCTTCAGTTAGGAGATGTGTTGTATAAGTATAAATAGATAGAGTAGGAGAAACATCCCTAGACAAAACTTTGCCCCCAATTTTTTTTTATAAGCAGTTAGTTTTGAAGTAAGTACCCTGAAACTTTCACCAGTTTCTTCAGTCCTGAGTTCATGCTAAGTTGGGTTGCTTTTAATTTTAAATAAATGTCTAGAATCATCTGTGTAAGAAGCTGTAATATATTAATTCACGTCTATTGTTAGGAAATAATTTTGTGTTTATGATAACTTTCTTGTGCGTCACTGAATTTAACAGTGTTAAATAATGTATCAATGGCTAATTATAAAACATAAGACTGGAGTAGGGTTCCAGTAAGTCTGTTGGGAATGACATCTGAAGCAACAGGTTTTAGATTAATAGTGTCTCAAGAATAATGGGAAATGCTATCGAGCTCAGAATTTTGATGCTATCATTTGAGGTAAATCCTCAACAAGAGTATTTCTGGAGAGTATTCTGCCTGATGAAAAGATTTCATTAATATGAATTGGAAAAGAAAGTAAGCATGAGGAGGAAGAAGTGGGTTGTTATTAAATATAAAAAAGTGTTCATACTGTGCCAGGCACTGTATTACTTAATTCATGTACATCAATAAATTACTACCCCTTGAAATTGGCCATATCCCCTTTATTTAATTTCATAGACCCTAACTTATCCAGGACCCAGCCTCAGGTTTGTTCCACTGCCTACAGTGTGTGGAGGGATTCTGAAGCCTTGTCCAGGAAACTGTGCTGGCAGTTTCCATATGTTTGCTGTTCCCAGTTCTCAGCTCTTAAGAATGGGGAAGAGGCCTTCCTCACCTTCTGAGATGGCCCACACTCTGTGGAGTATGTTTCTCTCTAAATAAATCCACTTCATACCTATCAAAAAGAAACAAAAAAGAATGGGGAAGAAAGGGCATCTTTTGAAAGATACCATTTGTTTTTAAGAGAACAGAATTGCCTACTTTGGTAGTTGTAATTATTGCTGGTTTGAAGATCTAAGTATATGCCGTACTTACATTGTACAGACGAGGAGAAGACCTTTTCATGTGTATGGACATACAGCTGGTTGAGGCATTGTGTGGCTTCCAAAAGCCAATATCTACTCTTGACAACCGAACCATAGTCATCACTTCTCATCCAGGTACAGTAACTAGATGAGCGTCTGTTTCTATTCTAGTGTTTTCGTTGTCTGCTCGTAGCTAGTACAGGCACGGAGGAAAGTGGCATTTAAGTTGCTCGGTACATGTCTGTCCTTGAGCTGAGCTGAAATCGTGCATTCCTGGCTCTTTTGTAAGCCCCTAGAAAACCTATAAATGAAAGGTATCAGCATCATTTCACATAAATTTACCCCTATCAGTTAGCTAGGACATTGCTCTGTTCTTTATTTTCCCTGCCTTGTAAAAGTGTGACTGTATTTAAGGAATTTGGCTTCAATGTTTTTAGGTCAGATTGTCAAGCATGGAGATATCAAGTGTGTGCTAAATGAAGGCATGCCAATTTATCGTAGACCATATGAAAAGGGTCGCCTAATCATTGAATTTAAGGTAAGCTATACAGTACTGTAGGAATGTTTGAGAATGATTAGTTTATTAAAATTCAGTAGCAATTAGTTTCTGAATGGCTAGAAACCAAGTTTATATTCTCCCTTATCTAGATATAATGTTACTCTTGTTATGTTAAACATTTTTTGTTAACAAGTTGCTGTTGGTTTGTTTGCATCATTATTGGCTATTTAAAGATGGGGGGGTGGCAAGTGGGTATTTTACTAATGAAAGGCTATGACTGGAATCTTAAAGTTCAACAGAAGCATGTTAGGTGGTGTGGATTTTTGGCAAAATACTGCAATGCTCTGGTTCTTAAAGTAACCCAACCATTTTCCTCAGTCTTAAATTTGAGTGGCCTCAGACCCACAAATTTAACATTTATTGAAAACATCTTTGGGTGGAACTATCTTTAAGTAACAATAGCTTTGTTTAAATTATCCATTAGAAGGAATGAGAATGTGTTTTAGGATGGGTTCTCCTATTAAAATGTATTTGCTGAATAGAAGTGATCATTACAGTGTAGTTTTATTAGGATCTTTTTAAGACCTTAGCTTGAACTCTAGTTCAGAATAGTAGATGATATATGCTTTTTTAGAACATGTGATCTAACCTGGGATTGGCAGATCTACCAGAAGATTGTGTGGTTTCATGTTTTTTTCCTGGGGAAAATGGGTCAATGGAAATTTGTCGAAGGAGCTAAGGATGAAGTGTGATTTAAACTTACAGTAGAAATTTCTTACTATAGGTAAACTTTCCTGAGAATGGCTTTCTCTCCCCGGATAAACTCTCTTTGCTGGAAAAACTCCTACCTGAGAGGAAGGAAGTAGAAGAGACTGATGAAATGGACCAGGTAGAACTAGTGGACTTTGATCCAAATCAGGAAAGAAGGCGCCATTACAATGGAGAAGCATATGAGGATGATGAACATCATCCTCGGGGTGGTGTTCAGTGTCAGACCTCCTAATGGGGCCAGTGAATAACACTCACTGCTGGCATTTTATTTGCAGTAGTGATTGAGTGAAGGACTATAATCATAATATGCTCACTACTTGCTATTGTTTGTTTTAATATTCAACTATAGTAGTGTTTTAAAAGTTAAATGAAGAATAAACTCAAATATAAAAGCTTTGACTTTGCCCTGTATGTATGATGACTTCAGTGTGCAAGATAAGTTTAATACTTGTAAAAACTACTTTAAAAAATTTCCCCTAGCATTTGTTAGGCCATACTTTGTGATTGATTTCAGCTATGTACATGGAATAGCTTAGACTGAAATGCCAGGTATATGTATTGGCTTCAGTGTATGACCCTTAATTGTTAAGCTATGAGTTAAAACTGTATTTAACTGGCAGTCAGACAAAGAATTTGTAGAGAAGTGTTGGTCTGTATAGTGGTGTTAAGTGGGATTCATTGTGATGCCTCTGCATTTACTCTGTTGCCTCAACTGTTACTTGAAGATGGCATGCTATATAATTTAATTTAGCCTGTGGTATCAGTGATAGAAATGATACCTTTCTAAAGAAGGGGTTTATCATATAACATGCTGCTTCTTGAGGGCTTGCACTTGTAGAATTGCATTCCCTTCCGCTGTGCCATCTTTTTTTAATCTATCTAGCTATTGGTCCTGGTTACTTTTTTTTTTTTTCTTCCTTCTCTTTGGACCACAGTGAGCCTTAGAGTAGTCACTTCTGGAGCAGGGTAACTTAGAGGTTAGAGTGATGAGACCCTTACATGGAGAAGTAATTTGCATGTATGAGTTAGGAAGGTGTTTTGCAGGTATGTTACAGGCTTACTTTAAACCATTTAACTTATGCTCCAAAGTAACTGTAATTTAATGTTGGTAGAATAGCAAATTATGAATAGCTTTAATTGTATGTTTAAAGTCATATGTTCACAAGCTTAAATCTGGATATCAGAATTTAAGCAATTCTTGAAATGTATGAATGTCTCCTTAATATACTGATTCAAAGCATGTCCAATGTGTCACCACAGGCTTTTTTTTCCCAGGTTGAAGTATTGGCTTTTCACTAATTAAGATACATAATTTTTCATTTAACTAAAGTGAGTAATACCAAAAAATACTATTTAACCATAGTTAAATGTTTAATATTAAACAGGGGTGGGGAATGAAAGTGGAGGGGTGAGTAATGAGCAAAAGAAGGGGGCTTTAAAATCTTTGCAAACGCTGAAATGAGAATGTGAGAGCTTACTGTTTATTCTGCTCAGATTCTATCTCATTGTCATCAGGAGGCTTAAAACATTTCTAACCTGGAAGTAACCCACAGCTTAAGTTCCCCTCAGAACACTTGAGTTAAAAAGAAGAGACTGAAACTTGGTGTAAAGAGTGCATCATTTCCCAAACCTTCAGGTTGCTTGTCATAGTGACAGTTTTAATTGATAGCCTCTCCGTATCATTCTTGGGTTCTTTTTTCATTTGTGGCCAGACAGCTACCCTCATATTTGGATAGTGAAGCAGGTGTCCAGGAAAGGAAAACAAATCAAAATACTAAACGTAATGGTTCAACAAATTTTAGTTTTCACTGGATTTATATTGAGAGTCTAAATTCTACAATAAACTTATATTGTAACACATTTAAGAATACTTTCAGACATTTTAAAAATTACAAAAATCCTTACGTGAGGTTTTCAACATTATTAGTCATGAGGGAAATAAAACGAAAATCACAGTGAGATACAAAACTTCACACCTAGTAGTCCAAAATCTAATCCAAAATGGAAACAAGTGAGAATATGGAGGAACTAGGACCCTGTACCTTGTTGGTGAAAATGTAAAACGGTGCAGTTTCTGTAAGCAGCTTCTAAAAGAGCCAAACGTGGAATTCACCATATGACCCAGTAGTTCCATTCCTTGACTCAGAAACATTGTGTGCCCAATGTTTATCGTATCATTATTCACAATAGCAGAAGAGGAAACAAGCCATGTGTCTTAACAGATGGATAAACAAAATGTGTTACATGTATGTATGACAGAAAAGGACTTCATTTATATGAAATATATAGGCAAATTCATAGAGGCACAGATTACCAAGGGCTGGGAGGAAGAGGAACGGTAAGTTAGTGGGTGCTTAATTGTTTCTGTTTGGGGTGATGAAAGTTTTGAAAAGTGATGGTTGCACAATAGTTAATATAATTAATGCTACTGAATTGTATACTTAAATGGTTGAGAATAAGCTTTACTTTTGTTTCACCACAGTAAAAAAAAAAAAATCCTTAAGATAGAAGAAGAAAATAGTTACAGCCTGCAGAGGCAGAAAATCACAAGTTTGTATTCTGTATTAAAAAAAAAAAAATTTTCTTGTTAGAACTCTGGCAAAGGTCATCACAGAAATACAAGTGCATCCGTGGAAGTGTGTAGTTCCATCACCCCAGCACTAATGCTTTCTTTGTGATGCCTCCCCTGTCTATTCATACTTGCAGGGAATAAAAATAGAAGCTGATTATGTCCCATGAGGGTCCTAGTGGAACATGGTGGCAGATCTTCCCTTGTGAAATTAGCACAACATTTTTTCTCCATATAGTACTGCCTCTCAACCTTGGCTACAATTGGAGGTTACCTGGGAAGCTTTAAAACATGATTTGAGTCTCTCTCTCTGGGTATTTTGGTGTAGTTGAACTGGGTGTAGCCTAAGCAAAAGGATGGTTACATATAGCCAAGGCTCTACACCAGCACCATGGGGACATAGTTATATTAATCACCAGAACAGTAACGCCATTGTTAGAATTGCTGTGGAGGGTCAAACAATGGCAGCCCTTAACTACTGCAAGTTTGTTTCAGACCAAGGCTGCTTCCCATCTTAGACATACACTGTGGTAATTTCCTCTCTTTTGAAGTACTGTGGGAAAATGAAGCATAGGCTCTAAAAGCACAGTGAATGAAAAATGCTAGCAAGTTATAGCAGTAAAGATGCTCTTTCAAGGGTTTCTGAAGTCTTGTACCTTTATCACTTAATTTGGTTATCGCAGCAACCTTCTGAGACCAACAGAACAAGAATTGAAACACCTACCTTACAGTTGATGAAAATGACCTCTAGTCTACTTACTGGTTCTCAAATCTGAGCATGCTTGCTGAGCCCCACTGGACTTGGATTCTGTAGGCCTAGGGTAGGACCTGAGAGACTTGCCATTCAAACAAGTTACCAGGTGACTTGGCCCAAGTAAAAGAAATGACAGCAAAGACTGGAATCCAGATTCTTGTAATTCGGTGCTCTTTCTACTCATGTCTGCCTTTGTGGGGTTTTGATAAGTCTTAACAGAAGGTGGAAAAACTGACTCTTTGAAAGAGTAAAGAAATTGAGTTTTAGAACCCCACCTCAGTCAGTTGCGCTCCAGGAGCAAGGTATGGAATCTTGAAATCTGTTTCATGCGATAGGACTCAGAATAGGCTGGAGCTCATAAAGCAGTTCTGAGAATTAAATAACGCTGCTTACATAGTAAGGAAGGGCTCTATAAATGCTATTAATGGTAATACAAGCCAGAAAATAACTAGTGGAGAACACACTGAGTTGTACCTGAGACTTGTACTTAAAAAAATTTTTTTTTGGTGTGGAATACCAGGTCATTCAATGTTTTCCAGAGTCATTCAGCAGCTCAGTGGAAGGGGCAACTCACAGCGTTAACTTTAATGCCATGTTTTTTGAGTTTTAACTGCTAGAGGAGTATCAGTTAAATAGGTGGGCTGCAGCAACAGAGCAGCTGTCTTAAGAACCAAGGCGGGGCGGGGGGCAAGGGCCCAGGATGCCTGCCGCGTTCCCCTGCTGCACAGCCACACCCAACCCGGCACACCCCACCCCAGAGTTTGGGCAGCACACCCTCCACCACCTCTCCTCCCGGAGAGGAAGTGTTGGGCAGTTGCCATGGTGTCCAGGAGCCAGACAGCCCTTCTCCCACCTCTGCCTCTTACCCCGGGGCTCCCCCTGCCTTCTGTACTGGAGATGGCCATGGGGGCTAAAAGAAAAAAAAACTAGGCGCAGAGTAAGGGAAGCTCATTTCCACTTTTAAACAGAACAACACTTCTGGATTTCCCTGGTGGCGCAGTGGTTGAGAGTCTGCCTGCCAGTGCGGGGGACACGGGTTCAAGCCCTGGTCTGGGAAGATCCCACATGCCGCGGAGGGGCTGGGCCCGTGAGCCACAATTACTGAGCCTGCGCGTCTGGAGCCTGTGCTCCGCAGCAGGGGAGGCCGCAATAGTGAGAGGCCCGCGCACTGCGATGAAGAGTGGCCCCCGCTTGCCGCAACTGGAGAAAGCCCTCGCACGGAAACGAAGACCCAGCACAGCCATAAATAAATAAATAAATTTTAAAAATAAAAATTAAAAAAAAAAACCACCTTTTAGGTTTGTGCAAAATGAAGTTGTGGACAGATACACAAACACAGGTGGCCTGGGAAAAACAAAATTCACTTTTTTCCCCCATTTTTTCTTTGTTAACACCAATGCGTTACTTCGTTAAAAAAGAAGATATACTTAATGGCTCTCAGTCCAGTCCTCTCCTCTTTGCCTGGTCTCCCCAGACCCTACCATACGTCTAGCACATGCCCTGCAGCTATGGCACACGGCAGTGCTCCTAAGATCACCAAAGCCCTTTACCTTCAGGTCCTGTTGGTCCTTTTACGGTCAACGCCCGAAAGCCTTTCCTAACCCATTAGGTCCGGATCATCAAAAAAACAACTCACTCACTCCAGATTTTCTGTTATCTAACTATTTTAATTAATCCTGTTAACTTGTTTTTCTCCCCTATCCTGTGACAGAAACTAGTGTTTTTAACCATCCTGAGCACTAGGTGCAGGAGCAGAAGGTGTTTGCTAAAAATTCCCAAAAAGAATAAGTGTACATGTGCTGAAAAGATTCTTGCTCTCCATGAGCCTTGGCACAAAGTGTGCATCTCACAACTGCCAGTTCACGAGGTCATGGGCTAAATCAAAACTCCAGTTTCTTGAAGATTTTTCTAAGGAATTTTAGTATAAGCTCTTTCCACCTTAAACTTTCTTAAGTGAAAGCCTCTTCACTGGGAGGAATGGCAGACTACATTAATCAACTCTCAAATTGGCAGCAAATGACATTCCGTGAAAAAGCTGCAGGTTTTGTGTCAGTTTTGGGAATATAACTGGGAAAGATGGATTTCATAGTGCTGCTAAGAATTATTCAGCCAATATTAAGCATTTTTATGTGCTAGGCACAGCTAGCTGATCCCAAATACAAGATCAGGCTATATTTCAAGTGACAAAGGTTTGTAAGACTATACAAAACTTTCCCCACTTGTTTGTACCTACTAATTGGGAAAATTAAAAGGGGGCATAAAAGGCCTGCACAAGCAAACAAGCTCACTCTCTTGAAATGGTACCTAGCATAGTACCTTCACACATCAACACAGGCATTCCATATACATCTTTGGTTGAAACAGAAAAGAGACACCCACATGCATTTCCAAATATGCCAAAACTGAATTCTCATATAATGTATCCTGCAACTAGTTCTATCCATAAAATGAAGACGATATTCCCTGGAAAAGGCACAGCTAAGAAAAATGAATGCCTGGGGGAGGGCAGTGAAATGAGATCCTATGTGACACCTGACTTTACATTCAGTCTGTCCTACCCAGGAATTGACTTCTGGCTGTACTTGAGATTCAGGAATAATAATATAGTGTCCCACCCTCTTCATTTGATTCCAAGTAAATATGTTAACTAGATGAGCACTTATTTACATTTAAAAACAAAGCCTCCAGAAAGGTGTAAAGTTTATTAACATCTTTTTAAAAAAAAAGATGGAACAGTAAACAGCTACTGAATTTGGGATAGATCCTTATTTACAAGTTTTACTGCAGGAGGCCCGTTTTAATCAGCATTTCAAATAATCAAAGGAGTACAGTTTTTCCCTAGAAATATCAGTATTTCACTCTCCAGGTAAAAGACTATTGAAAACATTACGTGACTGCCCCAGTTAGATAAGCGAATACCTTGAAAATATATAAAAAAGAGTAACTGCTACTTAAACATGAATTTTCACAAAATTATTCTTGTGCCTAATTCAGACAATTTACTTAGAAAAGCTGGCCTAAAAACAAAAAGCAACACATGAATATGTCTTCATTTTAAGTACATGCTCTCAAGCTAGTTTAAAAAGAAAAGTTGAATTAGGGTTTCCAGAGTTTTAGGAGTCCATCTTCACTGTAAGTAGCAATCAGGTTCTGATGAGGGTGATGTGCGATACCAATCACATCCTTCTCATGAACCTGGAATAGGTAAAGCACAGGATTAGGGTATACAGGTCTCTAACAAATCACTCTGAAGACGCTTCCAGAGCTGAGTGGGAGGGAAGAAGAGTAAAGCTCCTACTTCTCACCAAAGGAATCAAGCCCAAGGCAGCCTCAAAGAGTGCTAACCAAACACACAAACCAAAAACTCAAACGAGGCTGTCACAGGACTGATGACATTTTCTGTACTTTTCTTCATAATGTATAAATAACACTTTGGGCCAAAGCACTCCTGCACTACAGCCGGTCCTAGTCATCATCACCATTTTATAAATATTAAGCCAAGACGGTGGCTGAGACCAAACAATTCCTTCAACTCAGTGAACTTAGTATTTTCCTCAACTAGAGGACACCTTCCACCTCATCTTGTTTTGTTCACATCTTGGATCTATACTGGAGGCTTCACAAGGCAGATGTACCAACAGTTCACTCAAGAACAGTTTGAGATGAGATTATTCTCTTAACAGGTATGTGTACAATTTTTTATACATTCACCAGACCATTTCTTTTTCCTGGAATGCAGACGACTACATTTTCCCTGCCCAACCACCCCTCTGCATTTGGGCTGTGGGCGGCATGTGACTAATTCTAATCAAAAAAGAATGACGAACAACGTAATATAAACAAACCACTTCCAGATGTGGATCTTTAAAACATCCAGTATACCCCTTCAACTATCTTTTCTCCTTCTAAGATCTTAGGGGCCACATATTCCAAATGGCACAGCTAAAAGAGGAGGACAATGCAATTTATATCACACTGTGACATAATAAGAAATAAACTTTCATTGTGTTAGGCCACTGAGATTTAAAGATTGTTTGTTACAGCAGCTAGCATTAATTATTCCTTGTTACTGATTGAGCCCTCTTACAACACAAAGCTGCTTAAAAACATCATAATCAGTTTGATAGGATAATATACAAGGAACTTGCCTTTGAAAGGACACGGAGAGGACTAGCTATATCTGCCACTCTCCAATCGCCCTGGAGAAGGTCTAACCAATCTAGCTGGCTGGACAGCCATGCTCCCTTCCTTCTTCTCTGCTTTATGTACACCCATCCTATCCACTTGAAGCTGAAGGCTCACTAAAGTAGATGACTTTTCCTCATACAGGAGGTAATTCCATACAATTACTTACGGGCCTTTTTTTTTATTTAGTGATAACATTTTTACATTTTTTTATATCAAGGTTCACACAGATAGCAGTCTGGAAAAGGTTTACGTCAGAGTTCAGAAAGACATAAGCATTAACAATTTCTGTAGATGGCCGTAAGTCAGTAATACTTACTGTCAAAGTTCTCTCCAGTTTGCCAGTGACTGTGCTGAAACAGTAGAGCACAAAGTCCTCCCCTACACAGTATATCCATTCACCACGGGGAGACAGGGCACAGCAAACAAAGTCACCACCTTCTCTCTTACCAGAACTGAAGCTTCTGACAATCTAGATCATTAACACAGCCCAAGGTAAAAATAAAACACCTGGATTAGCAACAGTTCTACTGAAGCAGTTTAAACTGACATCTTTATGTTATTTTGTACTTTGGTTTACTGTCATTTATAATTAGGTTACCAGTTCCATTCACCATGTCCTGAAATATTCAAAGGATAAGCTATCTTAAGTCAGTGGCAGACAGACATTTACAATTCACTTGTCCCAAGTCACCAATCCTACTGTTTAGCCTACTGAGCCATCTTACCCAGAAGCAAATTCGTTAGCATACACAATTTCCTAAGTCAACATACTACTGGTTCTCAGTGCTCTGTGGGCCCATGCTCCCCAGTTTCCTCTTTCTAACAGAATGAGATGCCCTCTCCATTCATGATGGAACTCTGTCTCCTAGACCTTGCTTGCTCTATTTTACATACCATTAAGATCACCATAAATCAATGGAGAGAAACCAATCTCAAAAGGTTAAAAGGCTACATATTGTATGATTCCATTTAATTACTATTCTCAAAATGAAAAACTGTAATAATGGAAAACAGATCAGTGGCTGCCAGGGGCTAGAGCTGTGGGGAAAGGATTTAACTATAAAAGTGTAGCACAAGGGAGTTTCTTTGGGAGTGATGAAACAGTTCTGTATCTTAATCGTGGTGGTTACATAAATCAACACGAGATGAAATTTCACAGACCTATTCATGTCCCACCTCAAAATGAATGCATGTAAAGGCGTAAAATCTACATAAGGTTTGTATGTGAGTTAACAGTATTGTACTGATGTCAATTTCCTGGTTTTGATAACTGTACAATGTTTATGTAAGATGTTATCAGTGGGGGATGCAGGTCAAGGGTGTATAAGAACTCTCTGACCTGTTTTTGTAACTTCTTTGTGAATCTAAAAAAAATTTTTTTAAGTTTTTAAAAAGCCAAGCAGAAAACTAGGAAGTGGGCAACTATGGCTATTATGCAGTGTCCCAACAGGTACTGCAGACCAGCCATCTCAACCATAGGTTCGTCACTACCAATTTATCATTTATAGGGACTCAAGCAATGGAGAGAGAGTTCCATACACCAGACCCTGGGTCTTCCCCATGCTCAGCAGGATCCCCAAGTGCCCAGCCCAACATTTCAGTAGCATCACAACACAGGCCCAGGGCTTGAGACCTCAACCTTGATACTCCTAATGTCCCTGGTGCTATAAAAGTGAGGTTCCTTGGGAACCAGCAGGTGTTCTGATTACAAATACACATCATAAAGACACTGTTGCCCTTCTCCTATTGGAGTTCCACCTTAGATCACATGGTAGCTAGCAGATGTCCCAAGCTGGTAATCCACACACACTATCTCCCTCACTCACACAGGGATTGTTATATCAAAATCTTCAGTGAGGTTCTGCAGGAGGCTTAAAGACAGATCAGGGTCTCATTTATCCAAAGGATGCAAAAGAAAGAGAATAGTATACAAACATCCTGGGGAAAGTAGATTAACTATTGAGATGCCAAAAAGATGTTTTGTAGACACAGAATTTAAAATTTTAAGTAAGTGTCTGAAAAACAAATACAGTGTATATGGTTTTCCAAGTGGTGAACCCACATTTGGTTACTGAAAGTGCCAGGACCAAGACACGCTGATTTGGGAACGGCCCACAGGGCTTGAGCAAAGGCACTTTCTGAGCACTCACCTGTCCCTGCATGTTCATGATGACCACTGTGTTTGATCTGTTGCAAACCACAAAGTGCTCTGGGTTTTTAGGAAGCAGGATCACACTGTTGACAGTGATGTCTGTCCCTGCAGTGCTGCCCAAGGATTTAAAGGTATTTGAACATTCTGTGGTCTTCATGTTCCAGATCTACAACACAAAAATATAAGGCATAAACATTTGGGGGGCGGGGGAGGAAGGTTAACAATTTCTAATGTTTTGCAGTTGAAAATTATATTACTAAAAAAGAAAAAAATTGACTCAGAAAAAAAAGCTGCTTACAGTTCAAATACCTAGCATTGCCATATACGTAAGAATTCCCCATTTGCTGATTAACTGGTATAAACAAAATAAAAATCAGAAAGCAAAATAATAAAATCCTTTTAAAATTTATTATCTGTTCCTACAAAATTTTCCTTGGCTAACAAGCTACCTATCTTTAATATCAGCTATGTGTCAACACTGCTACTGTCATAAACAACCAGAAAGCTACCCTTCTCTGGACACCAAAATGAAATGAGGGTTTTTTAGATTTATATGCTCAGGACCCTGAGATTCAGATTTGGTAGGTCTGGAGTGGGATGTAGGTTTCTGCATTTTTTTTAATCTTTTTTTTTAATTAATTAGTTAATTATTTGGCTGTGTTGGGTCTTCGTTGCTGTGAGGGCTTTCTCTGGTTGTGGTGAGCAGGGGCTGCTCTTCATCGCAGTGTGAGGGCTTATTGCGGTGGCTTCACTTGTTGCAGAGCACGGGCTCTAGGCGCGCAGACTTCAGTAGCTGCGGCAGGCGGACCCTAATGCGCACGGGCTTCAGTAGTTGTGGTGTGAGAGCTCAGTAGTTGTGGCTCGTGGGCTCTAGAGCGAGCATGTGGGATCTTCCCGGACCAAGGATCGAACCCATGTCTCCTGCATCGTCAGGCGGATTCTTAACCACTGCACCACCAGGGAAGTTCCTGTGCGTTTTTTAAAAGCTCCACAAATGATTCTCAGCTTGTACTGAGAACCACTGCACAGAAGTTACAATGTTAACAGACACACATGAGGATCCATGACGTGGAAGCTACTCTTGGCCACTTGTGTGACCTCTCCCAGTCCAACATTTCTTCTGCTAATAGTTCTCCACCCTAATGCTTTTCACCTGGCCCTTCTGAGCTACTATGAACTGAAGTGGTTAAATCAGACATCACAGTTATTGAAATCTGAAATGTGCTTAGAGAAGGGATGGACCAACTATTGCCTGGCATTGTCTGGACAGCACTCACTTCATGAGGTATAAAAACCTCAAAGGCACGGACTATGTTGTGTTTCTTCTGTGCCTTCAATGGAACCCAGCACAAAACAGATGTTGAATGAATACCTATAAACAGGAGGAAATAGTTGCCCCACTAGTTGTCCCAGTATTTATTTTCTTAATAAATACTGTATCATCTACCCCAATCTCCTCTCCAAAGCCCAGCAGCCTAGAAAAGCAATGAACATTTCAGGGATCAAGAGTTCTAAGACTTCGAGAGTTTTCTGTCCAAAAGGTCAGTGAGATGCTTTACCCCACTTACTGCAGAACTAAAGGAAAAGACCACAAAACAAAGAGACCTACACAAGCCACCTCCCAATGGTATTTTTACAAGTTGTGAGGCCCATATATTGATACAAAGCACAAAGAGGGCAAACCGCATGACTAAAGCACTAAGAGCTCTGTATTTCCCCACCCATCCTGAGGAAGAGTATATCTCCTACCTTCAGGTTTCTGGTTCAATTCCCAAGCCAGAACAAGCCACTGCAGAAGGTGGTCTGACTGTTAGGGATTTGTGTTAAAATGTTTAGGTCTTCTGCCACGTAACACTCACATAAGGCAATTTAAAAGCAGATCTAGAATGTAAATGGAGTGTCTCAAAGATCTCTAGCGATTTTCTATTTCCCATGGAAAAGAAGATGGATTTCCCATCTTCTCTAGGAAATGAGGCCCTCTGTTGAAATAACTAAATCTCTTAAGGTACCGAAGAGCCACTACTTTCAGATGAGAGCTGAAGGCAATAAATAAGTATCTGAGAGAGGAGTTGGTTCTACTCTATGCCCCTCCTGCTCCTCTTGAAATGCTATTAGAAAGGCCCGAATGTGGGGGCTCGGGGTGGGATGAGACCTATTTATTTAGCCACTGAGCTCTTCGTGAACTTGTTGCAGTGGACCATACCTATGGCAAGATGGAATTTCACCACTGTAAATGGGGGTGGACTTAAGTTTAGAACTCCACATCTTTCCTCTTTTCCTACACACGACAGCGTCTGTAGGGCTGAGATTTGAGGTCCCTAGGCCAATAGGAATTACCACAGAATATTACTATTGTCACAGACTCACCTCAATTATGGCTAAAATACTTAGTAAAGAGGTTTAACCACCACAATTATCACCATTATCACCACTGAAAACTCCTCAAAGGGCAAAAATGGAATAGACACCCCAAAACAAACCAGTAGCAAATACTTAACCTTTACAGTGCCATCAGAGGATGCACTAATAATATAATGCCCATCCTGTGTAAATGTTGCTTCATTAACGAAGGAGGAATGGCCACGAAATTCCTTCAGGGTTTTTCCAGATTTTAAACCATGAATTCTATCACAAATAAAAGCAAATGAAAAGAACAATTAATATCCTACATATTATGGTTGGGACCAACTGTTGAAAGCATTTTAGATGAATTATAGAAGCTCATGTTAAAATATTAAGAATGAGGGCTATGCAATTATGTATGCAGTATTATTTTCCTTATGTCAAACAATCAAACAAAACCACAACAAAAGCTTTGCACAGAGACTGGAAGAAAATATGCCAATAATACCACAAGCTTCTGTTCAGCAACAGACTTCTAGGTCTCTGCCGGGTCCCAGGAATCTGTATTTGTCACATGTCCTCTAAGGTGACTCTGATGCAGGGGGGTCCACAGACCACACTTTGAGAAATATGAAGTACTGCTATAATCCCTTTCTAATCTCTCTTCTAGGTGAAGACCCAAATGGACAACACAATAGCACTGTGTCAGCTGTACTTTGGGGAAATAAGGTCTCACATACCCTCACTCTCCATATAAAAGCATCCTGGTGAAAACATAAGGAATCACTAGTACCTCCCTCTAAGGCTTCACCATATTAAACCCAAGTGAGGGCAGTTTGGGGATTCTTACTTACCTAATTGTCTGGTCAAAAGAGGCACTAAGGATCTGACTGCTATCCTTAGAAAAGCTTAGACAGGTGACACCTTTACTGTGTGCTCTTTCAAATCTCCTTAGACACTGTCCACTCTGAATCTTCCATACCTTTATTAAAAAAAAAGAATAGTAAAAACCTGTAAATACTGTCCCACTCTACTCTGCAGAGCCAAGCAAGATGCAGTGCTCACTAATATGCTAAAAACAGCATTAAAAATGCATGCTAATAGCTGAATATGATATGTCTGGTTCACACAGTACAATGATAACTTGAATCCTCTGAAACTTAAGCCTCTTTCCTTTTAAATTATTAAAACAAAAATTCAGACTCTAAGTTCACTTAGCAGAGACAATTTCTGTATTTTATCTAGCCCAGGGGATTTTAACAGCAATTAAATACAAGCCACAGCTAATCAACTGCTAATCACCTGCAGACCACCCCATCCCCTAAGCACAACACACCACATACGGTGAGCCACAGTGGCACAGCAGAAAGGGCACAAGCAGATCTGGACTGAAGTCCCAGATCTGTCACTTACCAACTGTGTGACCTTAAATTACTGGACCTCCTTAGGCAGAGTTATTATTAGGATTAAACAAGAAAAACTAAAGTCACTGGCATAAAGCTGATGCTCCATAAACAGTAGCTGTTATTAAGCAAAAAACCTATGCAGGATACTAACTCATTACAGAACTCTCAAAACGTCTACATACAAGAGTTCATGCCACTAATTCATACCTTGATTTTTCCATCTTGGGCACCAGTTGCTAACATTTCTGTATCTCTGCTGAAGCACATGCAGAGGACAGCATCATCCATCATCATAAAGTTATCCTGGGCCTGGTACTTAAGATCCTAAAGGAAACAATGATAAGCAGTTATCAAAATAACACAAAAACACCAGTTACCCCAGGTCTCTGCAAACTCACTAAAAGCAGGATAATGGACTATGCTGACTCTAAATCTCCAAAGCAAATAGTGTCATGCGCACTATCCTGATGAACAACTGATAATACTGGGAAGAACTTTTTTACACAATTCAAATAACTATTATAAAAAATGCAAACATATTAGCCTACATCTTTTGCTTATGATCCTTTCTAAGCAAAATTTCCCTACAGTACATATTGTACATCTTTAATAAATCTGAATTTATTTGTTTTTAGGGTATGACATGAGAAATTAATGTTTTGTCCATACTGTCAGCTACCTTTCCTAAAACCATGTATTGATTAATCTATTTATTTGTTACTTTTCTTTTATCATTCATTACTGTTCATATTGAAATATATTTTTTCTAAAGTATAAAAAGAGACTGCTTCGTGGTTAAAAAAAAAAGGTAAATTATAAAGAAATAGACAATGTAGAAAGTGAAAGTCACTCATAAATCCACTAAGCATGGAGTGGAATTTAGTACTCTATGATCAAGATTACGTTTTAAATCAGGGGTTAGTCAACAAGTAGCTATTTGGGAAAAAGTTAAGTTGGATCTACACCAATTTTATCACCCTAAACAAATGCCAGATGGATCAACAATTAAACATAAAAAGAAACATAATGAAGGAAGTCCAAAGGTACAAACTTCCAGTTGTAAAATAAGCACCATGGGGATGTAATGTACAGCATGGTGATTACAGTTAGTAATACTGTATGTATATTTGAAAGTTGCTAAAAGTTGCTAAAAGATCTTAAAAGTTCTCATCACAAGAAAAAAAAGCTTCTAACTATGTGTGATGAAGGATGTTAACTAGACTTTCTGTGGTGATCATTTTGCAATATACACAAATATTGAATCAGAAGCAATCCAAAAGAGAAATGGGCAAAGGATATGAAAAGACTTCACAGAACAGGAAATACTGGTGGCTTTTCACATGTAAAAAGATATTCCACTTCATTCAGAATGAAACACAATTAGTCCTACAATAAGGTTAGATAGGAAACAATAAGCAACTGCTTACATATACACATAGAATATTCCAGAAAAGTTACATAAGAAACTGGTAACCCTGGGTGGACCAAGGAAGAGAACTGACTGGTTGAGGGACAAGAGAGGGGAACAAGACTCTTTACTGAATAACCGTTCTGTTTTATAAAATGTTTTATCAGATGTACATATTACCCATTCAAAAAGTAAATTTAAATTGCAAAAATAACAGATAATTTAAAAACAGTAACAGAAAATTCTCCCACTAGAAAAATTAATGTATTTAAAATACTTTACCTTCCTGATTTTTCCAGTCGTAAAGTTCCATACTTCAATGAATCCATCAACAGACCCAGTAACCAGATACTGACCATCTGGAGAAAATCGAGCACACTCCACATGTGATTTCTGACCAAACTGTTTCAAATGAAACAATGAAACAGATGCACTTTTATGTAGTGGCCTTAAAACAATTCCCATTTTAAACTTTTGAGAGCTCTGCCCTAGCATAAAGCCATAAAGCTCCTGTATCATGGAGTTTGGGAGGGGTGTTTCTGTACCCAGACACCAAGAGATGCTAGATATTATTTTCTCCAACCAGTTTAGCGTCTAGGCTCTCCACTGAAACTAGTTTTTGTTCTTGTTTTTGTTGGTTTTTTTTAAAAAATGAAGTTGGTATTTCCAAAGAAAAGCAAAAAAACTATTTTAGCAAGGGACTTAGAACAAATAATCCTGTTAACTCAAGCAATAAATTTTTACCAGAATCAGCCACTGTTGGCATGACTTTCACACTCAACTTAAAATGGCATATGTTCCTTTTTTTTTTTTCATCTGGGGGAAAAAATTCATTTTTCAAAATAAATGGCTATTTTCCTCCACTATTTTTTAAACAAATTTTCCATCACTGCTCCTTTTCATGACCTTCATTTGATCAAGTGATAACGTGTGGCTGACTAACTCTAGGAGAACTGATTAGAGCTGACAGATTGTTTGCCTGGGAAATGTATCCTGAGCATTTACCAGCAAAGATGCTTCCATTAACAGATAAAAACTACAGAACATTAGACAGATGGGAACAGAGAAAAGTTCTATTATGAGTTTCATTTTAAATGCCAAAAAAGGAAGTGTTTATAACAGAAAATCTTAGTCCAGCAGCATAATTATAATGGATTTCTATTTGTCACAAGGTTTTAACCAGGGTAAATAAAAGTGCTGCCCCAAAATACCTTTACATGCAAATCAAAACATATAATCCAGAAAAGACAAATTCAAAACACTAAGCCAAAGTCAAAGATTTGAGGAATATGAATTATTTTTAAATCTATAAATTCAATCAGAGCACAAACCCAGAAAGAAACTAATAAAAAGGAGATGCTAAAGTAGCAAATATGGTTGTAATTCTGAGGACTGCAACAATTGTTTCATTATGCTTTTTCTTAGAAAAGTCAAAAAACAAAAACAAAAAACACCAAGAACCAGCCATCAAGGTGATAAAATTATTTTCCGCAAACACCACACAAGCCCACTTTATAATCCATGCCTGGTACTTTGCCTAACATGTAGCAAGCAAAAACACAAATGCTGAACAGGACAAATATATAGAAAGTTCATGGTTCTTAGTCCCAGGCTTAACCAAAGAGCTAAGCAGTCTTCCAAATGCAGGATTCCTTGGAGGAAGTCCAAGGGCAGATGATGGGCCAGATGTCCAATGTATGTCCACTCGGTAATACAGTTGAGGTGTGCCACTGCCTGGGTCACCAGCAGCAACCATGAATGTTGTCAGAGCTGGAGAATGAGTTCTGCTCCCCAGCCCAAGCTCCTGGCACAGGGCCTGGCTGAGCAAGCATACATTGAGTCCCCAACAAATGACTACCGACTGGCTGAGTGTCCAAGGATCCTACCTTAATATGCCTGCTCAGCTGTGTAGGAAACTTTTCTTCTTCCACATCTTTGACAGCTGCTTTGCCTCGGAACAAATCTATGGTCATACCAGGAGGAAGCAATCCCTGGTGCTGCTGCCACTTCAGTGCCTATGAGAAAAGAAATCCACTTGGGTGCTTTTAAGATCACGTCCTGATTGCTCAGACAAAGCCTGAAAGGGTGAGGTTCACAGGAAACTGTGAGCCATCCAGACCCAACCATCTTTGGCCATCCAAACACAACATAAGCTCGGCTACTCTGTGTCCTAGGAACACAGGCTGATCTCAGGGTAGAAGGGGACTCTGAGAGCCAACAGGGCCATGTTTTTACACCTATTTTCTTATAGGTGTCTCTTATTATAAATAAAATTTGAAAAACAGAAATCTCCCATAGTTCCAACATCCAAACACAGCTACTGTTAGCATTTCATATGTTACCTTGTAGTATTTTTCCCCTGACATGTATGTTTAATTTATATAGCTGTAATTATACCATATGTAAAATTTTATATTGTTTTCACCTATCATTAGATCATGCTATGACATGACTAACATTTCGATGGCTGTACAATATATCCTATGCAGTGGATGTTTCACAGTTTATTTAATATATTAATGGACATTTATACTGCTTCTAATTTTTGCACTCATCTAAATAATGCTGCAGTGAACACCTTTGGACATAAGGCTTTTTCTATTATGAGGATATTCCCCACTTGGAATAGATTCCTAGAAGAGGACTTACTGAATCAAGAAAAGAACACAAACGGTTAAGGCTCTTTATATATACTGCCAAAGTGTTTTCCCCCAAAGACACAACTTCAATAGCATTCACGACTGCATTACGGGGAGTGGAAAAACCATGGACTTTGAAGACAAATGGTCCTAGTTTGTCAACTATGCTATTCTGACTCCCAATTTCACCAACTAAATTCAGGGGAAAAGCCTAATTCCTAGAGCTGATGAAAGGATAAAATAAAATAATATATGTAAAGTCTACATAACACAGGGACATGATCAATGTTGATTCCTTTTTCCCTTTACTATATCAAGAAAACAATAATTATGGATGTCATTTAAAAACTCTAATGAGTGGAAAGTTACGCCCTACTTTAGTCAATTCTCTGATTAGAGTTTGAGCTTTTCTGCATGTTTATTAACTACATATATTTCTTCTGTTAGCTGTTTATTCATGTTCTTTGCTCACTCATCTATTGTGGTCTTACTATTTTTCTTATCAATTTGTGAGCTTTTAATGTGATCAACACATTGTATTTGTTTATGTTTGCCAAAAAGAATTTTTTTCCCAATCTACCCATTTTTTTTATTATAGCTTTAAAGGTTTCTTTTCCTCTTAAGTTAAACTCTCAAGTAATGAAATTTGTTGACCTTTACCTTGGTGTTTACTCCCTACTCACAGGAAGTCCTTCCCTAACAGGAGGTTTGATACATTATATCACCACCTAAGTTTTTCTATATTCTTAAAATACATAACTTTCACTCTATCTGAAATTATGCTTATAAAATATGAGAGAAGGCTCTGATCTGACATTTCTCCCCCATTCTAAAGTAGGTGCCCCAACACCATACACTTAATAATTCTTCCCTGTTCCTAGGTTCTGTGACATTCCCATTATCATCTATTGAATTCTTATAAATAACAGGATCAATTTCTTGCACTGCTGTTGCACTGGATGCCAAGTACCAAAATGATTCAAACTATAAACCTGTTAAAAGCGTCACTATTTCTAGGGCTAGTATGCTCTCAACATTCTTCCTTTCCAAAATTTCTTTGATGAATATACTTCCAAGTTTATTTTTTCAAGTGAACACTAGAATTCTTCTGTGAAACAGTTCTAATCCTACTGTGATCTTTATTATAAACTGCCTTAAATCTAAGAAGAACTGGCATCAATGTCAGTCTTATCCAGGAAAATCAATGTTTCACCATCTACTCAAATCTTCTTTTATTTCTCTTGAAAGCTCTGAAAGGCTTTTGCCTTTTTTAAAAATGGAAATAAATCATGTATTACCCACAAAAGTTAATGCTAGAATTCTTATATTGTATGCTGTTGCTATAAACAAAAGCTCTTTTTTTCACTGAATATTTGAACTGGCCAGGGATGATATGTAGAAATGTAATCAACTTTGGTATATTTTATATCTCACAACTTTACCAAACCTTTAAATTAATGCTATGATTATAGTTGAAATATTAATGTTTATAAATACTATTAATTTTCTTTCCAAAATTCATATGTTGCTTATTTTTCATATTTTACTTTAATGACTAGAGAACTTGACCTGTCTCCAATCAATGGGTACTCTCTACAGGCTCTTTACCCTTCGTCTGCAGCAGTTTCAAATCACTCCCAACTTCAAAAGGAAAAAACAAAAAAGAAAACCCCTCTCTACATCCACCCCTATCTCCTTCCTCTAACAACCAAGAAAGGAACAACTGGAGAGATGAAAAGGGAAGCCAAGAAGAATAGGGTTAGAAAAACCAAGAGAGGAGTTTCATGAAGACGAGTGGTTATCATGGTTGAGAGCAACCAAGAGCATGGGGAAGATGAGGTCAGAAAGGAGTCTGTACTCTAAGTCCCATTAAAAATAATAACGACAATGCCAGTAATACTACCACTAGCAAAAAAACAAAAGAAAATAAAAAGAAAAAAGAAACACCACCAGCAGCTACCAGTTACTGTGTGTTTACAAGGTGCCAGGCAAAATACAATTGTTTTAAGTACATTTTATCTCATTTAATCCTCACTACAACACCAAGATAAGTAACTGGGATCAAAAAAGTTAGGTAATATGCCCAAGACCGCATAGCTGGTAAGTGAGAGAGCTCAGATTCTAACTATGGTGAACGTTTGTTCCAATTTGTTTCAGACAGTGTTCTGGCACGATGATCAACAATGCCCTCAAGAGTGGATGATAAATTCTATTGTTACCCTAATGCTGTCTCTAGAGTGTACGCCCTTAACCACTAATCTATACTGTCACTCCCAGGAAAGATGAATGTGGCACGGCACAGCTGTTGGTACAAGCAGCTCTACAGGTATTTCCCAGTTCCTAGGATGTCTGTTTTCTTTAGCTCGTACACAGACTTTATATGGTACAGGAACACTACCAGGAGTTCAGAGTCATTTCAGTTCCACAGGCTTTAACTACCTGACCCAGCAACGCCATGAGACGAGATGGAGGCACCACGCTGACTTCCCCAGCTAAGGCCTGGGCAATCGCTGCTCTTCTCTTCTCTTTGCTACTTCCATCGGGGTATGCCTGAAAAAGGAGCGGCAGTAGCATCACTTCCAAGAAATGGCAAAAGACATAAATGTGCTTATTTTAAAAAAAGTAACAGTAAGCAAGCAGAAACATTCAAAAAGGAAAACATAAAAAGTTAAACAGAGGATTAATCAAACCATTTAGTTTTTAAAAACAACTTCTCAATTCTACCCACTTGCATTTCAAAAGCATGAGCTGAGATAGAACTGAGGTCAGCCAATCCACACCATTATTTCTGAAAAGAGCCTAAGTAAACTATGTCAAAGCCAGAGTTGTTTTTCCAATTTTTGAAAAATCTGCAGAGCCAAGGATTCTTTTATTCTTTAATAATTTTGTTCAGTCAAATGACTCCCAGCCCAGAAGTTCTTCACCACCTCTAACTTAAATCCTGTCCTGGCAATCCAAACTCCTTCCTTTATCCTCACGGTTTCTGTGAGTTTACTCTAACAACTTCCCATTATGCAGTGCCTATTAAATTCTTCTTCCTCCTACCTAGACAAGCTTCTAGTAAAAGGCTGGGTGAAAAAGAATGAAACTATATATATATGGTTTTGGAAGAATAAAAGAATATCAATCATCATGCTCTACCAGTAAGCATAATCAGCTGAGAAGCAAAAACACAAGCTTTTAAGAACTAAAAGAACTGGGACTTCCCTGGTGGTCCAGTGGTTAAGACTCTGCGCTTCCAAAGGGACACAAATGCACAGTGAACATACCAGCAGTAGAGCAGCACTTCTGGGCCAGTTAAATACTTGGGCTAATGGGGAAATGATACCAGAATAAACTGTCTACTTTTTTACTGATCAACACACAATCCTGTATGATGAGGTGTGTGAGGGAGGGAAGGTCCTCAAATACTAAACTAGATTATTCTCTTTAACATATGCAAATTTCAACCAATGTAAATAAACAAAAAAGTATCATTTTCAAAAATTAAATCAAAAATACAAAAAGTATCCAATAAAATGGTTTTAAAAAGATCACATTATTGCTCAAAGTTAACAACAGTTTCTTTTCATTACCACAGTCATACCTCTCGAGGATCGAAATAAGACCTGGCCAACAGGTTTTCCAGATGAATATACCGTTCTGGCTGTGTTTGTTTTAACATAATCATGGGATCAGTCTGTCTCAGAAGAGATCTGGCAGCACCCAATTCACGGAGCTCTATTAATTCCAAAACAACCTGTATAATTGAAAGAAAATGGCTGTTTCAATGCATTCGCGTATTAATTTTTCTTTTTCAGTACAATTTCTGACATAGAAATGGCCTACCAAAACGATTTCCAAATCACAAATCAGGAAATGCCCCTTCTCCTTTTCACAAGCAATTTCAGGCAGACAACTACAGTATTATAAAGTAATAACTTCAATCCTTTAACTTCCATCCTTCATTTTTATCTACCAATCTCCTCTCCTCTTAGGTCTCTTACTCAGAATGTAGAGGCTAAAGAAAACTAAAGATGGAAATATCTCTATAGGCTCCAGAGAAACCTTTCTCCAATTACCAAAATTTTCTTTAGGGAATTAACCAAACTCACGTGGATTGTAAAGAAACAAACCCATTTCCCTATTTTTACTTCAAACCACACGACATTCTTATTCCCAGAAAATCCACTCTGTTCTGTGTATAATAAGTAATTTTACGATCTATGTCCTGGTTTCCTGGCACACATCTTCTAAAAACCTTGGCATTTCCCCAGTGATAGGAATATCTTTGTTATTCATAAGTCCTCTGCATCACACCTGAGTTAGTGTAGAGGACCGAGCCCTTAACTAGTGGGGTCTGCACTAACTCTGGGTGGTTAGTGTCAGAACTAAATTGCAGTACACTATTTGGTGTCAGAACAGTTGGTGTAAGAATACATCATTTAATGGTCACTTAAGAAAGAATTTCAATTTGGGAAAATCTTGGCTTTTCCAAGAAGAGAGATAAAAATACAGAGTAGCACTCAAGCTTTGACAGTGTAAATTTTAGGGCTGTTACAGCCCCATAATGCTTGAAGAAATGTTCACGGATGCTTTCCAGTCAGGGGGCCCACAATAAACCAACCTACAGGGATCAGCATCACCCCCACTCTTACCTGTTCATAGAGGTCAATGAGGGTTTTGTCTGGCAATTTCAGAGACTGTATAGCCTGTAAAACAGTGTCCCAATGGCCGCTATTAATGTCAGCCACAAAACTCTCAATGCTGTCCACAGTATTCAGAGACACAGTAGTCTCTTCCTGCAAGGTGGCTAATGCCCGATGTAAACTGTTCTCCTTTAGGTACTGCATGATGAGACGGATCACACTGAAAGAAGAAAGCAAGTCATTCAGCTCATGGATCCTCACTCACCAAAGAGGCCACAAAATAAAGCCCACCCCAGTTTATTTTTCTACACAACCATCCTCCTTTCACTACCTACTTTCCATTTCTTTATCATGTGAGTAAAACTTTCCAAAAAAATCACAGAACCTAAGTTACAAGATATCATCCAGTCCTACTTCCAACTCAGAAATAGGAGAACTGGGAGCTTCCCTGGTGCCGCAGTGGTTGAGAATCTGCCTGCCAATGCAGGGGACACGGGTTCGAGCCCTGGTCTGGGAAGATTCCACATGCCGCGGAGCAACTGGGCCCCTGAGCCACAACTGCTGAGCCTGCGCGTCTGGAGCCTGTGCTCCGCAACAAGAGAGGCCACGATAGCGAGAGGCCCGCGCACCGCGATGAAGAGTGGCCCCCGCTTGCCGCAACTAGAGAAAGCCCTCACACAGAAACGAAGACCCAACACAGCCAAAAATAAATAAATTAATTAATTAATTAATTTAATTTAATTTAAAAAAAAAGAAATAGAACTGGGGTTCAGTGAAGGGAAATAATTTGCCCAATATCTCACAGTCAGCTAGGAAGCAAGTTAGTATCAAGAAGACTCTCTTACTTCCAAGGTCAGAGATCTTCTTATTATGCCAAGTTTCTTATTAATTCATATGATTACACTGTTGCACACTATAGTAAAATACTTTAAACCAAGTCTAGTCACTGACACAAAATACTCTAAATGATTGGATGATTTGGTCCATTTTTCAAATGACAACAAAAAATATGAATTGAGACCTTCTTAAAAGGGATTTGTTGAACACAAATAAGTAGAGCTATACTGTATGTAAAAGCAAAACAAAGCTATGTGTCCTCACTTGCAAAAATAACACCTACCCACTGCCTTTATTACCAAATGTTCAGGACAAGTGAAATAAAAACATGTGGATTCAGTTTCCCAAGGAAAAGAGGACGCAGACAATCTCCAAATACTCAGAGAACAAGCAACAGTTTTCAGCATGTGACAAGTCATTTCGAGTTAAATATATATAATTAAAACTTCTTGACCTTCGGCTTAGTGTTAAGGAGTCTAGTGAAGAATGTTGTTCATATAGACAGTAAAAGTTCACTTTACAATGCTGTACTACACTGTTCCTCTCTTGCCTTGAAAGTAAATATGTGGCACACAAGGTATTTCTACTGGACAGCACTAGTATCGGGGGTCACACTGTCCTGGTTGGAAGGGATTTCAGACTGGAATTTAGTCAATTCTCTTTCCCAGGAGAGAAATAATAACCAAAAAATAATAACCAATGTTTACTATGTGTTCACTATGTATCAGGTACTGTTCTAAGCGTTTTGGATTCATTTACTCCTCAAAACAACCCTATGAGGATGGCATTACTCTTATGTCCATTTTACAGATGAGAATTTGACCAGGTAACAGAGATAAGTGGAAAAATGAAGATTCAAACTGGCAGCATGGCACGTGAACATACACCCTGGACAGGAAAGCAAACACCCTCTTCTTAAAAAGGGTTCCCTTTCTGCAGAAGGGAACTGATTACTGCTACTCACAGTAGTCTTTTCTCTCATGGCCCCTTTAAGAGATACCTGCTGTTCCAGTATCACACTGTCTTCCATAGCACACTTCCATTTACACTCCCCAAATGAAACACCATGCTTGCAAAGAACTCATATTTGACATAGCCAAAATCAAATTCACGTCCTTCAAACACAGTGTAATACATAAAGAGCTAAAAGCTTTGGAGATAGGCTGGAATTTAAATCAGAGTTCTGTCACTTACTGTGACTTTGGACAAGTCAGTTAACATCTCTTTGCCTGTTTCCTCATCTGTTAAAAATACCTACTCTGTAGGGGTTAGTCAAAGGGTTGACTACACTGCTTATAGTGTGACTAGCATGGAAAATACTTAGTAAAAAGCAGCAATTATTGATAATGAAAACATGCAGCTGGGAGAATGGTCAGTTCCCACTTTGATTCAGGCTCAAAGCATGGAATCCTTTCCAACTCCTGCCCTGACTTAGCTGTCTTCATCGCCAGCACTCTCCATCACCCTTCTTTGCTTTACTTTTTCTCCAAAACACTTACCACCATTTGCTAAGCCTATTTTACTTACTGCTTTTGCCTGCTGTTTGCCCTCCTCAATAACAATGTACTTTCTATAAGGGCACGGATTTTTGTTTGCTTCGTTCACTACTATATTCCCAGGGTCTAAAACAAGTAAACAGTAGACTTCAATATTTGTTGAATGAATAAACCTCCCTTCTTCCTATGGCAGATCTTGAGGACAAGTCCTCTCTCCCTTACACTCAGGACACAAATGATACGTCTGCTGATTTAATTATTAAGTGTTGGCAAGAGCAAGGTAGAGGATGGAATCCTGGAAAAGTTCACACTAAAGACCTTCTTCAGTCACTCATTAGCGCCCCTCTCCCCCAAGTCTATCATTCTCCTGGCCCAATTTCCACATTCCGTCCCTCCTTTGGGCTACACAGAACTCACAGACTAACCAAAATTCAGCAACACGTGGAACTTCGTAAAATAGCCAGTCGCTCATTCATTCCAAAGACAATCATTGAGCCTCGACGATGTGCTAGGAACTGAGACTGTAATGAAAACGAGCCCCTAGAAGCCTACACAGGCTAGTAGGGTGGGCAAACGGTGACAATACTGGATTAAGTGCTGGGCAGAAAAAAGCAGAGAGCCCTGTAAGCACAGGGGAGGAAACAAACCACACTGCTCACTGGGGGCGGGAAGAGAAAGAAGGCTGCGAGTCCGGCCCCCTTGTGCAGATAAGACTGGAGTCCAGATTGGATGGCTAATTTGCTCAGTCACAGAGCGCACCAGGAGTCGGCGAGGGCTAGAACTCAGGTCTTCCAGGCATGTCTTACCGCCAACCCCGCGCCGCCTCCCACCGGGCTTTGGGCTTCCCGTCCGCTACTTTCTTGTGGGCCCGCCTCCGAGGTAGCCAGATACAAGAAGCTTCTTTGTGGGAAAGGAAATGCCCCTCCGCTCCCCAGCCTCTCGAACGCCTTCCCCGAGCAGCTTCTACGCCCCCACCCTTCGCCTCCCGGCCCCCGCAACCTCGCGAACATCCACCACCACGGGACTCACTCCGAGGACTCGATTTCGATCGACATAGCGCTATCTTCCCTGGCGCAAGGGCCACTCCACTCTCAGGCCCGGTAGCGCAACGCACCAGCGACACCGCCGGCGGCCCCCGTACGTCACTTCCGCTCGACGTCCGACGCCCGCTCTGGAGGCGGTCTGTACGGAAGAGGGGCGTGATGTGCGTGAGGGGCGGGGTTTCGAGAGGCGGAGCTTTGAGGGGCTGTCAAAAGTCGGAACCTGGGCGCCTGCTTCAGAGACTTTTCCGTTCTCCTCCCTAGAGGAGGAGTTGTCTTTAAAGGATTGGTTTTTAAAATTTGCTTTTTAAATGTTTAATTAGTTGACTAGATTTAAAGGTAGGATTGATTAATACATTGGAAACCAGTGGGCCACTAGGCAATATTTGCAGGAAAATTCCTTGAGTGTAAATAAATAAATGAAAGATTTTGAAGCCAAAACACAGTTTAATTAATCTAATTATGAAAAGTTGAGGACTCAGGACTTGCATACTCACTTCTTGGAACGAGCTAAATTACTTGTAACGTTTCCAACTAAGTATTTAGTTGAAAATGGTTTCACAGCAGTGGTACAATTACTGGAAAAACAATGAAACCAAATGCAAATGTGTAAAGGGCGATTTGAGACGTCTTTTGGTAGACTTGAAACCATACATTATTAAATTAGTAGAGACAAATGTAAAGATATCAATGAATTTCATAAAGATTATTTTTAAAAAAATATTTTATTGCCATCCTATATAAATTTTTAAAAATATTTGCAGCACAATGATAAGAAATCTCTGTTGTGAAAATTACATATTGAAATGATTTATTTGGAGAGTTCCTATTGGCTTTCAGTCTTATCTATATTTTTTCCAAAGGTCTGCCACACAACTTCTCTGTAGACTCTTAAATACTACTGCTTTTTTCAAATCTTTCTCAATTTCCCATTGACTCTTGAAGGACATGGTCTCCAAGATCTCAAAGGCCTTAAAAGTCTAAATGTTTGCTCCAACATGTGGTGAGATATCTAGACGGGTGTATGATTTCTGACATATTCTTTCACTATCCCATCTCATGGAGCAGCATAGAAAATTATTATAACATCTTCCTTGAAACAAGACTTTGCTCATTTTCAACAATAGTGTATGCCTTCATTTTCTCTACCTAGTACTTATCAGGTTATTCTTACTTCCATGAAGATTATTTCCCTATTTCGCTTATACAAATAAGTCTCCTCTATAATTACTTAATACCAGGTTTTATTCTAGTGTCCATCACACCTCTGCTATCATTTTGAATGGAATGGCTTCTCTTCTTATAACTTCTATTAAATCCAGACTTGTTCATTATACATACAGCAAGCGTCTCATTGCTTCTTTATGTCTTTAGTAGTAATGCCCAAGGATTTAAATATTGAAATACATATTACTATATTTTATAACAAGTTAATTTCTTTTTATTTTCTACATATTAGGCATTATATTAATTTTTTCATTATCTATATGAGTAGATTATGTTATTTATGAATTTCAGGATACCAAAGAGAAAGTTACAGAATACTTGGAGGGCCTTAAGCCTAATAGTACTGAGAACATGTTGGGAAGATCCCCATCAGAAATTATTCCAACATAATGACTCCAATCTCTTATTATTTTTCTTACTCTCATCTTTTAACCTTAGAAAGATATTTTAGAAAATAATATCTCTTGTGATAAAGAAATGTTTATGTGAAGTATGGCAATTCCTTTGGTTTCACTTCAGCTTCTATTTATTCAGTCAGTTATGGATACAATTAAATTGATTACTTTTTCTCTAAAAAATAACATGTATTATATTATCTTATTTTATGAAAGCACACATCCACGATTCCTTACCTGTAATTCTGAAATTTAAAAAGCTGTGAAAATTAAATATATTTTATAAGTTGTTTAGCAGCAAAATCTGTCCTGAATTTAAGTGAGGCTATTTGCAGTCTTTTAAACATCTTATAGTGTGAATATTCATATGCAGAAGTGTTAATATATTTAATTATGTACCACCTAGATCTTGCTGGGAGATATTGTAAGATATACAGTGTATATACCATATTATCTTACTAAAATATAAAAAACTCCAAACTCCAAAACATGGCTAGTCTCAAGATTTTCAGAAAGAGTTTCATGAGCCTGTTCTGTCTGTCTATCTACCTGGTCTGCTGTTGTACATAATACATAAAGGTTCTTTGGATGATATTCACCTAACATCATCTGAGTGACAGGATTTGTATTAATATTATATTGTCTTCATTTTTCTGCATCATTAAAATTCTTTTTCACAAGCATGTAAAAATAAAATCTTTTTTTTTAATTTTCAAGAAGAACAGTTATAGTACTTAAAGGCACAGATGTCAGTTATCAGAAAAATTTACTTACGTGGAAAAATTCAATCTCTGATAATTCTGATTTCAGAGAAAAAAAATTGCCTCTAAAGAAAAAAAGGGGTGTGGACAGCTGTTTGGTGTTTGGGAGGGTGTAAACTATATTCTAGCTGCACTGCTTACTGCTTGAGAAAAATTCCTGGTGCCAAGAGACCTGTTTCTCTTGGCACCAAGTCAGAGCTTGCTATTTGCTGCTGTGTCCGTGGTTTTTGCATCCATGGCCATCAGATCATCAGACACCATTCCTGAGAAATGAAACTTTATGATTACAGTTAGCATCCACAGATGTATCCTCATTCTTTGCTTCTTAAATGTATTGGATTTTTAATCTCTGATTGACAGCCAATGCCCCTGGCATCCCAAACCTCCTCCTCCATGTTTCCTCTCTAGCAACGGACTTGACTGTGACATTTGTTACTATATGTAATCAAACTGCACTCTTTACCTAGTTAGGGAGTTCCCCCACCCCCAAACTAGCTGCTTATGTTAAGTCTTCTGTATCCCAACTATATAACCCATCAGTTTCCATATCTTTTCTATACCCAAAGCATAAGCTTCATTATCTGGCGGATCCCTTATTAGCAAGCTGATAAACTTTGACAATTGCTAAACATCAATTTGTCTGAGAAATTTTGTTTTTAACACTGGACAAAAAAAATATTCCTCTCTCCGTCTGTACATGGATGAAGAAACTCACACGGGCACACAACACAGACAACTTCTAACCTCTAAACCAAGCAGTTGTGTTCATCAGGAAGCTTCCCACCCCACACTCAGAGCTGGATCACCACCTCCTAGACCTAACTTCTGGTGAACAAACGGCATAGAGTGACCCCAAGGGAAATCCGGTCTCCTGATCACATCCCCTTTCCGGAAAGCTGGCCCTTCCCAGAAGTCCACGTCTCCGCAATCTATCTCCTTAATCCAGCAGAGGGCAGGCCAACCACAGAAAAGCTGCCATTGTAAACCAGGCCAACAGGTGTCTAACTGGTATTGAGGAGGAGAGGTGTACGGGAAAGACATCCTCGGTCCAATAGGCAAAGGAAGTAGAAGGCAGGGTCAGTATTTGAGTGCTAAAATGGAGCAACAGTTTGGCCTTTCCTATTAAACAAGACCAGTTTCATCCAACATGATAACAAGGCAAAGTCTAGAGAAAAATTATCACACAATTCTACCTGTTCATGGCAGAACATGACTTAGAGATCTTTTAACTCAACCTTCTCTTTTTAAATTCCCACCTCCGACCCCAGGGCAGGAATCCCTGTATCATCCCTGATGAAGGGCCTTCATCTTTTTTGTATACCTCCTTGAATAAAGGCCACCTGTTCCAACTTAGAACAAAATATGCTTTCCTGTAAATCCCAAAGGGCTAGGCTGTTCTCTTCAGAGACTGCAGTGTGGCTCTGGCCCTAGAGTCAAAAGGAGAGTTTCTCCACATGAATAATTTTTTTTTTTTTTTTTTTGGACTGTGCTGCCTGGCTTGTGGATCTTAGTTCCCCGACCAGGGATTGAACCTGGCCCACTGCAGTGAAAGTGCCGAGTCCTAACCACTGAACCACCAGGGAACTCCCCACATGGATAATTTTTATCAAGGACAAAAGCCTTTCCCAGGGACTTTCCTGGTGGTCCAATGGGTAAGACTCTGCGCCTCCAACGCAGGGGGCCCGGGTTCGATCCCTGGTCAGAGAACTAGATCCTCCATGCATGCTGCAACTAAGAATCCGCATGCCACAACTAAGAATCCGCATGCTGCAATGAAGATCCCGCGTACCGTAACTAAGTCCCAGGCACAGCCAAAACAAAAAAACAAACAAACAAATATTTTTTTAAAAGCCTTTCCCAGAAACTCTTCCTCTTCAGCTGATACATTGGCCAAGGTGGCATCATGTGTCCATTGTCAAGTTGAAGCCATCACTGGCAAGGGGAGTGGAATTGTCACATGTGGCCTAAACATGCACATGTGCCCTCTGGGGCTGTGAAGGGACCACTTTCCTGAGCATCCAAACACAATCGCAGATCATCCAGCAAGAAGAAGTAGATGGAGCCAGTGTAATGACTGTTGGGTGGACAGCCAACCCTGTCTGTATGGTCTGGTCTGTGAGGCTGGTAGGAAGCACTGAAGGGTCCCATCACACAGACAAGAAAGTGGAACAGAGGAACTGAAGGGCCCCACCCGGATCTCAAAAGGAGTAAGTCACAAGCTTGTAAAAATTCACCTATGCTGGGGCTTCCCTGGTGGCGCAGTGGTTGAGAATCTGCCTGCCAATGCAGGGGACACGGGTTCGAGCCCTGGTCTGGGAAGTTCCCACATGCCGTGGAGCAACTGGGCCCGTGAGCCACAATTACTGAGCCTGCGCGTCGGAGCCTGTGCTCTGCAACAAGAGAGGCCGCGATAGTGAGAGGCCCGTGCACCGCGATGAAGAGTGGCCCCCGCTTGCCACAACTAGAGAAAGCCCTCGCACAGAAACAAAGACCCAACACAGCCATAAATAAAATAAATTTTAAAAAAAAATTCACCTATGCTGACTCCTGTCCCTTCCCTTCTTTCTTTGACCAATGTCCAAATCAATGACTGCGGATGCTGTCCTCAGGGGACTAGCCAAGACCAGGCTTATAGGGCTGAAGGGAAGGAGAAAGGAAAGACGCCTTCCAAGGAGAGCAATGAAATGGGACTGATTTGGGGCACAGAGAATAGCTCTATCCTGATGACATGAGGCTTAGCCAGGACCGGAGCCACACGTGCCTATCATGGAGACACCTAAGGAAACAGCATCGCCCACAGTGCCACCTAAAAAGGGCAACCACAGGCGATCATGTTTTATACCATGTAACTCCAATCCCCTTCCCATACCACACCCAAGAGCAGACAAACCATAGGCTGACCAGCATCCTATGACCTGAACTGGCTCAAAAAGATAAGCTGAACTGGTCAGTTTTATGACCTGGAAAATGTGGCGAGATCAGGCACTTAGGAATAGGAGCAGCTGAAAGTTTTTAAGGTGGAAGAAGCCATGAGATGTGTAAGATAGAGTGTGAGGTAGATTTAGCTGAGAGAGAAAAAAGATATTGAGCTGAGAGAAGGAAAGAGCGTGAGTGCCCAAGGCAAGCATGGAGCAGACATTTAAATTATGCTAAGTAGTGCTAACGAAGGGACTCTGGAGTGGGGAGCCTTGAATCCATCTTGCTGCTGAGGATGCTGGAGCGACCTTTGAGCCCTAGAGAACATTCAGACTCCTAAACGCCTGCACCGTGGTGCCTATTTTTAGATTTCCGAGCTTCCACCTCTTTCTTTCAGCCCACTTCTTCCTTTGAATAACCCCTCCTTTCCTTGAAAAAGCTTGTGGGAAGCTGCTTCTTACTTCTAAAAGAGCCTAAGAAGTATACACCATTGGGGTGAGAGCCGCAGTTCTGAGAGTGGTTAAGAGCACAGATTGCCTGGGTTGAAATCCTAGCTCTGCCACTTACCCGCTATGCAACTTTAGGCAAGTTGCTTAACTTCTTTTTGTCTTGTCTCCTCATCTGTAAAATAAGGGTAATAATAGTACTACTTCAAGAGTTATGAGGATTAAATGAGTTAATACATATAAAATACTTAGAGCACTGCCTGGCATATAGTAAGCACTGATAAGAGTTGTTTATTATTATTATCATCATCATCATCATACATTAAGAATTGTAAAAGTCCTACTCATTTATGTTTCTTAACACCATAAGAGAATTAACACTAAAAGTCAAACTGAAGTCTAAAACTGGTTAAACTGTTTTGAAGGGAGGGACTCCTCCCCTCTTTTGTGTGCTGCTGCTTTGCCAGATGGGTTTGTATCCTGCTTATGTGCCACCAGCGGGTGGATGGCTGGTCTCCTGTAATCCTCCACTTTGTCTGGACCCCTGGAATTCCTGTCTGTGTCCCCGCTTGCCAATTCTGCCCCTGTGACCCAAAGCCACAATGGGGTGTGTTGCCAGCACCACCTTTATTTACACAGAAGGTGTTCTTCCCACAAGCCTGGGGCTCAGATGGGAGGCCAGGGTTGGAGAGCCTATCTCCCCACACCATGACTTGTTAGCACTTGTAGTTTCCGGAGGCTTCCCTTTACGCATCTTTGATCTGGAATCTATGCAGATGGAATCCACAGATCCAGGCCAGGACAAGCCCTTGCAGCTTCCTGTACTTCCCCCGCAAGGAGTTCCCACTCTTGTCCTTTTCTTAAGTAGCATCTCTGATCTCCTTATCAGACTAACTTCCATCAACCTCCAGGGACTCTAGGGTATAGAATAAGGATTAACTCTAGACACCTGGAATGCTTGGCCTTTATCTACATTGAGGGAAAGGGTCCAGGTTCATTCCCCGTATTACTCCTACTCTTACAGCAGACTGGGATTCCCCTCTCTCCAGTTGCAATTGACACCTTTTGAGATGTCTGGCCAACTCACAGTTCTTTCTCCTTTCCCCTTCTAACTATCCTCACTCAAGGGTGGGCCTGCTACAGCTACATTTTACCAGGTATTTCTCTTCCCACTATACCTGAATGGCCCAGTGGTGGACACTGACCCAAACTAAGCTGATAGGATTCTCTCTTCCAAGTACTAAGAATTGGAATTAAAATATTCTAGTTCTAACTGGCCTGATAATGCTGAGGAGTTGTGGGGTGGTCACTTTCCCTACCTGACTGGAGAACAAAGAAAATCAGGTTGCAGAGAAAAGGAAACCAGCTGCATAGAGAAAAAGAGAGATAAGAGCACCAAGGGTGCTATCTGAGTTTCTGATGGCTTTTATTCCTCACAAAAACTGTGGTAAGGACTATTAATATCCCATTTTACAGATGAGAAAACTGAGGCACAGAACCATGACATTATCCAGGTGATATCACATGAGCTCCTGCATCTAGCTGTTCCTACACAGGATACAACTTTGCGCATCCTACTGTGTGAGTTGGTAAAGGGTCTCTTTTTGTCTCCTTAAGCAGGGGTTTGGGTTGGAATTCTGTCACTTCTGATTAAAAGAGTACTGACAAAAGAGAACTGAAATGGGTTCTTTGGGATGGATCTAGGCTTGAATGTGAGGAAGGACACCAAGACCCAGGAAAAGGAGATGAGAATGGGTGCAGCTGCAGACAAGTTTGGCGGTGGGAGGGGGCAGGAAATGGAGCATGTTCACACCCACTGGCCTCGGGTGGGGCGGGGAGGTGTGTTCTGTGAGGTGCTAGGAGGCAAGGCATTTGTGTTGAGCCCAGCTGAAGCCCTTGCGGTGGGGGAAAAGGGTGCAGCTGGAAAAAGCAATAGCTGTATGTTGTTTTGTTTTGTTTTGTTTGTGTTTTTGGCCGTGCCATGCAGCATGTGGGATCTCAGTTCAGGGATCAAACCTTCACCCCCTGCATGGGAAGCACGGAGTCTTAACCACTGGACCACCATGGAAGTCCCCTTGTTTGTTTGTTTGTTTGTTGTTTTGGCGGGGGGGGGGCGGTTTGGCCACACCACGCAGCATGAGCAATCGCTGTAAGTGGGAGAGGGAAGGCATGTATCAGGTAGAGGAATCCCCAGCAGCGGTTACAGGTAATGAGTTGTACGTACACTCATCCACCCACCTGTACAATTTTTCTCCAATGAGGCTCCACTACATTGCTGGGGATTAGCCGGGTGGGGTAAAAGTGGGAGGTTAGGACAGTGAGGGTGCTGAGGAGAGAGCTGTCGAAGGATACACCTGGAGGTCAAGGCCGAAGGAGATGGGGAGCCCTGAAAAGGTGGAGGCCCCACTGAGGTGGGAGACAAGTGTGACAAGAGTCAGAGTGTGAGAGAACTGGAGAGAGAGGGGCAGGTCAGAGCCTGAAATACTGGATTTTTGAGACTTCTGAGGTGGAGCCCTTCTCACTGATGACAAGACTCAGGACATGACCACAAGAGGGAGTGGCTGAAATAGAGTGAAGGAGAAATGCTGGCGTGGAAGAAGTCTGGGATTTGGGGGCTAAATACATATAAACATATAGGCTTAGAAACCCATGCAAACATAGATCAGAGACACCCAGACACAGGATACAGACATACATGCAGATACACACAGGCACACAGCACCGGCAGCCATCACAAATGCACAGACACAGGACACGATGCAGACCCCACCCCCCATCTCCCTCCCAGCATACAACACAAACAGGGACACATATGTAGAGACATATATTCATGTGACAAACACGGAAACTTTGACACACGTACACCCCACAATCCGGTGACTTAAGGGAGTAGGTTTTTCCCTATTGTTTTTCTCATTGATTCTGGCCACTGTGGTGCCCACGTGCCACATCCCCAGTTCTTAGGAAAAAAGACAGAAACCTGAAGCCTCTCCCAAGTTAGAAACAAAGGGCCTGGCACGGCCAAGCCCTGGCTCACCAGTCCATGATGTCTGCTCCTACCTGGAAGTGCAGTTCTGGTTCAAAAGCTGCCCCAGGGGCTCCCAGCCAAGGGAAACAGAGCCTCCCTGGGCACAGGGTAGCCCTGGGACAGCTGGCCCAGGCTGGCCAGACAAGCTCTGACACCCAGAGCCCCCGCCTTCCCCAACCCAAGCATCTCTTTCCCAGACAGGTCAGCCTTAGCCCACACAGCAGCCCGCCAGGGAAAGGGAGCAAGAGTGAGAGGGGGGAGGCTGGAGAGACAGGCAGGCTTCAGCTAGAGGAAAATGGGGGAGCCAAGGAGTGTTACTAACTGAGAGGTGACATGTTTAAATTTGCACTTCAGAGCTCCCAATACAAAGAATTTATTATGGCACATAATAAATATGAAGGGCTCTGGTGGCTTCCTGTAAAAGGGTCTGGAAACTGGTGACTCTAATGGTAGGAACCCTAATTAGGAGCATCAGATCAGTTAAAGGGGATGGGGACTTAGTCTAGGGCCAAGGATGATGTAGGAGTGAATAGAGGAAGAAATGGAAGTGACTGTGGATGTGATAAGAAAGGCTGGCCAGAGCGGGACCCCAGGAGTGCCAAGACCCATGGACTTTGACTCATGCTGATTAAAACACATGAGGCAGACATGGAAAGCCAACTTGTTGATTTACCTGTCACATGGGTATGAAATATACCTGTCATGAGGGTGGCAAATAGCTACATCAGCATAAGCATTCCCATCAGCATACAAACATGCTTTGGTATCTCTCACTCTTAAAATTCTTCTCTGACCAACATTATCCCTCTTCATCTCCCACATCACTTCTCTGTTTTCCTTCATAGCCAGATTTCTAGAATGAGTTGCCCCCCAAATGCTATTTCTATCCCTCACCCCATTCACTCCTAACCTATTTCAATCTGACTTTCATTCCACAAAGCCTTCTCATGTCAAGACCATCAATGACTTCATGTTGCCAAATCCAGTGGGCACATCTAGGTCATCATCTTGAGAAAACTGAGGTTCAGAAGTTTAAATAGAGTTTCACTTCTTGCCTCCTAGTGAGGACAACTGGAAAATATAAAACAAATCTGCTACAAAGCATAGAAGAGATAATAAATTGAGGTTTGGGACCACTTTTTCCCAGGGTGGGATAATATTTGTTAGTACCACAATAGATGACCAAGAGGCAGATGGTTTTTTTGAACAGAACAGGGATTGGAGTTTATGGATGGCCAAAGTGAGAAACCCTGATGAACCTCCCTTGGGTTAAGATACGAAAAGGTTGAACCTTAGAAGAAAGGATGAATTATAAGTACATGGGCCCTCATAGGGATCAGCTTTAAATCATCTCAATCCTTGAAACTGGAATAAAGTAATTCTGGAATGCCAATGACTCCCAAGAGCCTGGCAGAAGCAAACTTAAATCCTTTCTGAAGAAAGATATCTTGGGCCTCAAATTGCTGCTATAAACAAATTTTTGTCTTGTGTTTTGCAAATACAGTGGCCCATTTACTCTCAATAGAGCATAGAGCATAAATGAAAACCAGCAAAAACAACAGACAATAGAAACAACTCCACAGGGGCTCCAAATATTGGAATTATAAGACACAGACTTTAAGGTAACTATGTTTACCATGTTGAAAGACAAGATTGAGAATTTCAACAGAGGACTGGGAACAACAAAAAAACTAAATGGAAATTCAACCACTAAAAATATAATAATCAATAATAACAAATCATGGATAGGGTTTACCAGACCATTTGACAAGCTAAAGAAAGAATTCATGAATTGGAAAATGTCATTAAAAAATAACCAGAAATAAGTGAAGAGAGACAAAAATACGGAAAATACAGAAGAGAGGAACAATTCATAAAGGGTGTGAAGAAAAGATCTAACACATGAGTAATTCAAAATCCAGAAAGACAGAAGAGACAGAGAACAGGATAAAAGCAAATCTTGAAGGGTTAATGGCTGAAAACTTTTCAAAGCAGAAAAAAGACATCAAGCCAGAGATTCAAGAAGTCCTGGAAAGGACTTCCCTGGTGGTGCAGTGGTTAAGAATCTGCCTGCCAATGCAGGGGACACAGGTTCAAACCCTGGTCCAGGAAGATCCCACATGCCGTGGAGCAACAAAGCCTGTGTGCCACAACTACTGAGCCTGCGCTCTAGAGCCCGTGAGCCACAGCTACTGAGTCCACACACCACAACTACTGAAGCCTGCACGTCTACAGCCCATGCTCCGCAACAAGAGAAGCCACTGCAATGAGAAGCCCATGCACCGCAACGAAGAGTAGGCCCTGCTTGCCACAACTAGAGAAAGCCCGCGCACAGCAACGAAGACCCAACACAGCCCAAAAATAAATAAATAAATAAATAAATTTTTAAAAAGAATAAAAAAAAGAAGTCCTGGACATCCAAATAGGATAAATAAAAAGAAATCCACACCTAGCCACATCATAGCAAAGCTGCTCAAAACCAGTGACAAAGAGAAAATCTTAAAAGCACCCAGAGGGAAAAAAAGACACATTATCCTAAAAAAAAAAAAGCAACAATTAAACTACAATAATACATGACTTCTCATGAGAAACTATGGAAAGCAGTAGACAATGGAATTTTATTTTAAAAGCACTGAAAGAAAATAACTGCCAAGTTCAATTCTATATCCAGTGAAAATACCCTTCAATAAGAAAGGTAGGATTCTGATTCAAAAAAATTGTAAATAAAAACATACTAAACAACTGGAGGAATTTGAACACTGACTGAATATTTGATATTAAGGAGTTAGTATTAATTATTATATTTGGGTTTTAAAAAAGAATATTCATCTTTTAGTGATAGACAATGAAATATTTACAGATGAAATATTATAATGTCAGGTATTCGATTCAAAATAATCTGAGACTGGGTGGGGATAGGCGGAGTGAAACAAGTTAAGTAGGTGCTGATAACTGTTCAAGTTAAATGATGGGTACAGAGGTTCATTATATCAGTCTCTCTACTTTTACATTTATTTAAAATTTTCCATTCTAAAAATTTTATCAAAAAAGAATGGAGGTGATAAAGACAAACAGAAAATGAGAAAAGTCTGTCACCAGTTGATCTGCACTAAAAATGTTCTGGCAAAAGAAAAATAATTCCAGATGGAAGCTTGAAAATGCAGAAACGAATGAAGAGCAATGAAAATGGTATATGTGTGGATAAACTCAAATTGATACTGACTGTGTAAAACAACAACGATAATAATAATATCTTCTGAGGTTTCAAATTTTTGTGAAATTAAAATGCATGACAACAATAACATAGAAGTCAAGGAGTAAATGGATTGAAAGTGTTCCAAGGTTCTTGCATTGTTCTGGAAGGAGGTAGATTCCTATTAGACTTTAATAAATCAAGGGTGGACATGGTAATCCCTGCAATGACCACTAAAAGAATAGTAAAAGGATGCATAATTTCTAAGCCAATAGAGGGGAAAGTTGAAAAGTTTAAAACTACATAATCAGTTCAAAAATAAGGCAAGAAGGAGAGAAAAAGGAATATAAAGCATATGAGACAAATAGAAAGCACTTAATAAAATGATAGATTTAGACTGAAATATATCAATAATTTTTTTGAATGTAACTGGAAATAAATACTCCAGTTAAAATACAAAGATTGGGGGGACTTCCCTGGTGGTGCAGTGGTTAAGAATCTGCCTGCCAATGCAGGGGACACGGGTTCAATCCCTGGTCCAGGAAGATCCCACGTGCCGTGGAGCAACTAAGCCCGTGTGCTACAACTACTGAGCCTGCACTCTAGAGCCCACGTGCCACAACTACTGAAGCCCACATGCCTAGAGCCCATGCTCTGCAACAAGAGAAGCCACCGCAAAGAGAAGCCTGCACACCGCAACAAAGAGTAGCCCCCGTTCACCGCAACTAGAGAAAAGCCCACACGCAGCAATGAAGACCCAACACAGCCAAAAATAAATAAATAAAATAAATAAATTTTTTAAAAAAGAAATAAGGCCCTGATTGTTTAAAAATTTAAAAAAATAAAAAGACTGGGGACTTCCCTGGTGGCTCAGTAGTTGGGAATCCACCTGCCAATGCAGGGGACACATGTTTGAGCCCTGGTTCGGGAAGATCCCACACGCTGGGGAGCAACTAAGCCCATGAGCCACAACTACTGAGCCTGCGCTCTAGAGCCTGCGAGCCACAACTACTGAGCCCACGTGCCACAACTACTGAAGCCCACACACCTAGAGCCCGTGCTCCACAACAAGAGAAGCCACCACAATGAGAAGCCCGTGCACCGCAACGAAGAGTAGCCCCTGCTCGCTGCAACTAGAGAAAGCCCACGGGCGGCAACAAAGACCCAAAACAGCCAAAAATAAATAAATAAATTTATTTTTTAAAAAATACAAAGATTGTTAGAATGGACTTAAAAAATAAAGAACTATATGTTGTTTACAAGAGACACAGGTAAAACATAAGGATACAGAAAAATTAAAAGGATGAAAAAATATAGAATGAGAAGACTCTAACCAAAAGAAAGCTGATGTAGTAAAAGCTTTAAGCCAAGGAGGATTAACAATTCTAAATTTGTAAGCCCCTAATAACATATCCTCAAAACAAAAAAAGGTCAGAATCAAAAGAACCACAAGAATAACCAGAAAAATGCACAATCATAATGGAAGATTTTTAACAAGTAAAGGGTTTAGAAGATTTTATTTAAGAATTCATTAAGGTTATAAAAGATTTGAATAATACAGTTAGCAAATTTGAACTAGTGGTCATACACAGAATGCTGTCCCCAAAATTCTGACTACATTGTCTTTTCATGCATATAAGGACACTTGCAAAAGTTGACCATATGGTGGGCCACAAAGCAAGTCTCAACAAATTTCAAAGAGTTGATAACCATACTGAGGATCCTTTCTGCTTACAATGCAATTGAGCTAGAAAGCCAATAACAATGACCAAAAACAACAATTTGAAAACCCACGTATGATAGGACACTTAAAAAATGTATTTCTACGTTATCTTTGGATGAAAGGAAAAAATCAACTGAAATCGGAAAAAATGTCGAACTGGAATCTAATAGTAATAAACATAACACATAAAATTCTAGAATGCAGTTAAATATGTGCTTAGAGGGAAATTTATAGTTTTAAATGAATATATTTAAATATGTATCAAGAGATCATCTTTAGTCTCAAAGCATTAGGAAAAAAGCAAACTAAGCCCAAATAGAGTAGAAGGAAGGAAATCTTAAAAATTTGATCGGGACTTCCCTGGTGGTGCAGCAGGGATCCCGCATGCTTCAACTAAAGATCCCACATGTTGCAACGAAGGTCCTGCGTGCCACAACTAAGACCTGGCACAGCCAAATAAATAAATATTTTTTTAAAATTTGATCATAAATTAATGAAATGGAAATAAAATACAATAGAAAGGGTCAAAACCAAGATGTTTTTCTTTGAACAGACTTTTAAGATTGCAAGAAAAAGGAAAAATAACTCCTTCAGAGATATGAAAACCTGATGAGGATATTATGAGGATATTACCTGCCAGTTTCATTCATGAACATAAGTGCAAAAATCCTAAACAACAGATTAGCCAACCAAATCTTGCAGTACATAAAAAAGTTAATGACTAAATTTGTTCTATTCTAGGAATACAAGGTCGGTTTAATATTTGAAAACCAATCCAAGCAGTTCACCTCATTAAAAGAATAAGGAAAAAAAATCATATGATCATTTTAATAGATGCCAGAAAAGCATTTAATAAAATTAACATCCATTCATGATTAAACAAAAACAAACAAAAAATCACCTCTTAGCAAATAAAGGACAGAGGGGATTTTCTTAATATGACATAGAATAGCTACATAAAATTACATCAAATATCATTCTTAACGGTGAAATAGTAAAGGTTTTCCTTTACATATCTAGATTTAGAATAAATAAAAAGGCCTGGACAGCACCGTAAGGTAAGCAATAAAAGCTAAAAGAATTGGAAAGGAAGAAACATCATCTGCAGATGATAGGATAGTATACATACAAAATCCAAGAGAATGTAGAGGGACTTCCCTGGTGGTCCAGTGGTTAAGACTCCGCGCTCCCAGTTCAGGGGGCCTGGGCTCGATCCCTGGTCAGGGAACTGGATCCTGCGTGCCGCAACTAAGAGCCTGAATGTCACAACTAAAAGATCCCAAATGCTGCAACTAAAGATCCCGCATGCAGGGCTTCCCTGGTGGTGCAGTGGTTGGGAGTCTGCCTGCCAGTGCAGGGGACACGGGTTCGAGCCCTGGTCTGGGAAGATCCCACATGCCGCGGAGCGGCTGGGCCCGTGAGCCACAACTACTGGGCCTGCGCGTCTGGAGCTCGTGCTCCGCAACAAGAGAGGCCGCGATGGTGAGAGGCCCGCGCACCGCGATGAAAAGTGGCCCCCGCTCGCCGCAACTGGAGAAAGCCCTCGCACAGAAGCGAAGACCCAACACAGCCAAAAATAAATAAATAAATAAATAAATTTATTAAAAAAAAAAAAAAAAAAAAAAAAGATCCCGCATGCAGCAACAAAGATCCCTCATGCTGCAACTAAGACCCGGCACAGCCAAATAAATAAATAAATAACAAAAGAATGTAGAAAAATTATTAGAATTAATTAGCAAGGTTACAGAATACAAGGTCAATACACAAAAATCAATTGTGTTTCCATATAACAGCAACAACAGAAAAATAAATTTTAAAAGGTTATTATTTATTACAATATAAACATATCAAATACCTAGGGGAAAAAAATGTGTAAGACCCCTAAGGATAAAGAAGACTTAAACCAGACTTACCTGGTGATCCAGTGATTAGGACTTGGTGTTTTCACTGTCTTGGCCCTGGGTTCAATCCCTGGTCGGGGAACTAAGATCACTCAAGCTGCGTGGCGTGGCCAAAAAAAAAAAGAAAAATAGAAGACCTAAACCAAAAGAGGATTATAGCATGTTTATAGATTGAAGGCTCAGGGTTCAAAAGATGTCAAGTCTCCTTACGGTGGTCCATAGACTCATCATCATTTCAATCAGAATCTCAACAAGCGGGGTGATGGTGGTGGTTGTTTTCTGGTGGAATTTTTGGGGAAAAGCAGGAGTTAGGCCACCAGAGACCCTGGGGACAAGTTTTGTGTTTCACCTTGTGAGCTGAACTTCGTGTTCTTGCAGCTTCAGTCCAGGTGATAAGGCAGACGGAAGAAGGAAAAGCAAGAGACTGTCATACAGAGTGAAGTAAGTCAGAAAGAGAAGAACAAATACCGTATGCTAACACACATATATGGAATCTTAAAAAAAAAAAAAATGGTTCTGAAGAACCTAGGGGCAGGACAGGTATAAAGACACAGGCGTAGAGAATGGACTTGAGGACACGGGGAGGGGGAAGGGTAAGCTGGGACGAAGTGAGAGAGTGGCACTGACATATATACACTACCAAATGTAAAACAGATAGCTAGTGGGAAGAAAAAATAGCTAAAAAAAGAAAAAGCTAGCTATCTTTTTTTTTTTTTTAATTTTCGGCTGTGTTGGGTCTTTGTTGCTGCGCGAGTGCTTTTACGGCGAGCGGGGGCTACTCTTCGTTGCAGTGCGCGTTGCGGTGGCTTCTCTTGTTGCGGAGCACGGGCTCTAGGCACGCGGGCTCAGTAGTTGTGGCACGTGGGCTTATTTGCTCCGCGGCATGTGGGATCTTCCCGGACCAGGGCTCAGACCCATGTCCCCTGTGTTGGGAGGCAGATTCTTAACCACTGCGCCACTAGGGAAGCATAGAATAGGGAGATCAGCTCCGTGCTTTGTGACCACCTAGAGGGGTGGGATAGGGAGGGTGGGAGGGAGGGAGATGCAAGAGGGAAGAGATATGGGAACATATGTATATGTATAGCTGATTCACTTTGTTATAAAGCAGAAACTAACACACCATTGTAAAGCAATTATACTCTAATAAAAATGTTAAAAAAGAAGGAAAAGCAATAGAGCTCTCCAGGAAGGCTTGCAGCAAAGGCTAGTTCTCTTTGGACTCTGGACCATGCCCCTGGGGGTGCCTCGGGACTTCCAGAAGCTTCCCTTCCTTCCACCCTCCCCCTCCCTGGTTTCCTGGATTGACAAAGAGGACTTTTGTTTCTGGCCTTGAGTCCTAGCTTAAGTGCCCCAGCAGCAACCTCAAACAGGCAGAGGGGCCAGGCGGAATAAAGCACCCCAAAGAGTTTTCCTATAACCACAAGCTGGCAGCCCCAGCAGGCTCTCACAGCCTCCCCATCCAGTTTCTGGATGGGGATCAAAGATAATCTGGTCTTGGTCACCTAGCCAGTCAACACTGGTCTTCCATTCCAGGGCTTCCTCAGGTTTCTCTCCTGCCTTCATCCTCCCAAAGCCAGGCACCCCCCGCAGTGTGCTAGGATGTGTGCTCGCCTCAGGGTTGGTGGAGGGCCAGGGAAAGACCTAGCAGGCCTTGTTTCCTATGAAGAAAAGCTCTGGAAAGGTCTTCTGGAGGGTGTGGGCAGTGAACCTGCAAGGCAGGGCAGGCCCAAGGTGGCGAGAGTACCCACAGGCCCCACAGAGCCAGCAGGGCCAAGGTCATTAGCCAAGCCCACCAGGCACCAAGCCCAGGGCCTGCGAGAGACGAAGTTGAGCCCCAGCACCTGAGTCAGAGACAGAGTGTTCTGAGCTGGCAGGCAGGGCCCAGGCTGGCATCTGAGAGACATTGCCCAACAAACTCGTCATGGTGGAGATTTCTTCCGTCCTCAGCATCAGGTCAGTTCTCCTCATTCCATGTCTCACTATGGCTGGGTCAGCTTCCATCCAGAGCGAACCGCATGAAACATAAATCACTGAGGTCTGGAGTCTGATGAAGTTAAACCCAGCAGAGCTTTTTAGAACTCTTGATTCAGCCTGTCTAAAAACCATGAATCATCAGACACAGCCCCTGGTTTCATTTAGGAAAATGCCATTGGCTAAGAAGGTTTGGGAGGATTGGGAATGGTGTGGCGGCTGCCCTCCTTTGGGGAGAGGGTGCACGGGGGGAGAAGAGGTGCCTAGAAGGAAAAGGGAGAGCTGAGCAGGAGTCCAGGCCTCAGCAGAGCTGCCCGTCTCTCTGCCCTCCCCATGTCCCCAGCAGCCTTGGGACAGTACTGTGCCCAGTCCCCCTGGACACCAAGTGTCAGCCCAGGGAGGGGACAGGGCTGAGCACTGGGATGAGGGAGCTGTACTGTCTGTGAACCGGGGGCTGCTGCTTGCCTCACAGAGCGACGCTTCCACAGGCAAAAAGGAGCCCAGCTTCTTCTTCAGGCCCACGTGGGTCCTCAGCTCTCAGGCGTCTCCCTTCCTCCCTGTACCCATGACCCAGGCCCCCTGCATCCTGGTGGATGATTTCAGTGTTAGCCACTCCCATGTGTCTCCCAGATGGAGGCCGCACTAATGTCCCTGGTATAGGGAGCTGCTACCACAAAGTATGCCAGATTCCCAAGTCCTCTGAAACTGTAAAAGGAAAACAAAACAAAACCCAAACAGCACAAAACAGAAACCAGGTCTTGGTTCTAGCTCCCTCTCTACACTGCACTTCTCTTGGCGCTGCTGCTGAGGCCAGGCTCGAAGCGGGGGCCGTGTCTTCTGGCTGAGGCTGGGCACCGCTCAGCCTCAGGCCTCCAGCTCTCATGCTGTTTTGTGCAGGGAGAGCAGCTGAGGCTGGGTGAGTGGCTGGATCATGGTTCTGTGGCCAGAGCCCCGGGCCGGGACTCCTGGATCAGACACTAACTCCATGTGACCTTGTGCAGGTCACATGACCTCCCTGAACCTATGATTCTCATGATGGGGATTACTGTAATGAGCAACGCAGCACAGGTGGGAAAGGGCCAGGTGTGCTCATAAGGGGAGAAGCCATGTGAGGGATCACAGTAGTGCAGCAGTTCGCCAAGTCCTCCTGTTCCCTCCCTCATTACAGACGTGCCTTTGGTGAAGTGGGGAACCAGAGAGCTGGGGCCTGGGACCTGGCCTGTCTCCTGCGCTGCTGGGGAAAGCGAAGTCGCTGAACACACAGCAACACGACATTTCACAGAAAGGGAGTACTCTGAAGGCCCCACCAATGGCCCAAGTCCCTGGCTGGATAACCGCTGGTGGCCCACCCTGACCAAGGCTCTCAGTGCAGGAAGCTCCAGCTGGCTGGGCCCCCGTGGAGCTGAGTGAGGGGGTGGGGTGCAGGGCTCAGCACCCAGCTCTCGGCACCCCACCAGACAGAGCGTCAAAGATAGTGGCGTGCACTCTTACTGGTCACAACCTGGTACCCTCCCTCCTGTGGCACATGCCTCCCAGGCAGGGACGAGGTCCAGGAGGACACGCCAATTGTCTGGCACTCACATCTGGCCCGGAAATGAATCTATGATAGCTGCAGGCTTGGGTCTGTGTCAAAATCCAGATGTCAGGGCCTCCCTCAGCAGCAGGACACCTGGATCCCGGGGCCAGAGATCCACAGGCAGCGGGATCGCCTCCGCTTCCTGCTGGGTTCATAGTCCTCCCAGGGCCCTGATCAGGTGCCTCAGGCCAATCTTGCCCCTCCAGAGCCAGGGCACAGTGCCCCCATCCCCGCCATTTTTCTGTTGGTTAACATTTTTATTACCCAGGTATAACAGGCACGAATATTTAATGGAACTGAGGAAAGAGTGGCAAAACTGTCCTAACTTTATTTTTCTAAATCCGAGAGAATCGCTAGAAGCTCTCTGGCCCTAGTTGACCCCGTCCAGTCTCCATGGACATCCCCAGGGCATGCCACGTCCCCCCTCAATGTGAACAGGGCACAGGCCTCCATCACTCCCCCCATAGGAGGAAGCCCCCGTCTCCCTTCCAAGTCTGGGCACTTTCATGGAATGCAACTCCCCTGGGGGGCAACCAGCTCATTCTCTCAACGGGGCTAGTCCTTGTTAAAGGCCTCGGCCCTCAGGCAGCCCCCAAAACACTAAAGGTAGTTACCCCAGAATGGGAGCCTGGCCACACTGTCTGTGCAGAGAAGGGAGATCATCTCTTCATTTTGTCGCTCGTGTATCTGCTCCCACAAACAACTGCAGAATAATCTCTGCACTAAATTATTCATTTTCCTGCCATATGTGGAAATACCATTCTGTAGTTTGCTTTTTTCCCTCAGACCTCTTTCTAATCAATAAGTATAGACCCACCTCATCATTCTCAGTGGCCGCCTAGTACTTCACGGTTTGGATGATCCTCACTTTACTTAGCACAGTCCCCCATTGATGGTGGCTTCTAGGTTTTCAGTGTTACAAGGAATGGCAGGGTGAACACTGCTGCATGCGACAAACGCTCCCTCCTGCGCCTCTCCCTCAGGGCCGATGGGATACTCAGGGAGCCTGAGTTTGGAAAACCTAAGGGGGAGCAGGTGCAAGGAGTCTGCCGGAGCTTGGAGGGGACTGCAGAAGACGGAGATGGCAAAGCCACAGCATCTCAGCCTGCGCCACCAGGTAGAGTTTCAGCAGATTATCCTGTGATGCTCAAGGCCTTCCTGGGAAAGGAGGGGGGAAGGCAGGGGTGATCCTGCTATTTTTACAAATGAAGACTCAGAAAAAATGACGTTCTTCAAGGCAGTATGAAGGGTGAGCCTCAGGGACGAGGGGAAACCCAAGACCACGGCACTTCCTACTGGCGGGAGAGACCAGAGGTGGATTCATAAAACAGAAGAGCAAACTGAGACTCAGGGGAGTGGACTTGCCCAGAGTGACACAGCGAGTGGGTAAGCGGAGGGCCAGACAATGACCATTGTTTGTACGGCTTCTTCCTGGCCCTCTTCCCGGGCCCCCTCCCTGGTGACCTGGCACACAACTTGCGCAAGGGCAGCTATCCTGGGAATGCCACGGTCCTCTGGTTTCTGGTCCATTGACCCTATCACTTCGCATGACATCCATACACCGCCGGTTCCTCTGCCTCCCAGCCTGGGTACAGGTCCTGGAGCCCAGATGAAGGCAGCAGCCACGTTCCCTGCCCGGGGACTGTGCCAGAGAAGGAAATGAGGCTTGTCTGGCACAACCGGCTCAGCCAGGCAAACCTCATTTCCTTTCTGATGGGGGAAGAAGTTCCAGTTCTACGAAGAAATTGGCCTCTAGGAATGTCCGAACTCCCACCTCCTGGAAGAAACTGGAGGAGGGGAGCCTGGGAGTGTGGTGGAGACTTGGCAACACCTAGAACTCAGTTATCTTCTCATTTCCTCAACCCCTCCCCCATCCTCCCCCAACACAGCTTCCCTCTGTCACCAGCAGCAAACGCTCCTGCCTGCGGAGGTTTTACTCGTATATCGATACCTCCATGGGCACCCACCCGTCTGGGCACCACAGCTCTGCTTCCAAAGGACATCAGTGATTAAGCATCCAGGTCACATTCTCCCATGGAAAAGAGATAATATACTGGGGGGGGGGGGCTGGTGTCCACCAAATCCACACCCACGGCTACTGGGCTCTGCCTGGCTCAGACTTGGTTTGGGTCTCAGGTGAAGTGGGAGACTAAGGGCACTTCTCAAGGAAATGGCAACCCCAAGAGCCTGGCCCTGGCCCCCTTCCTCCCTGGCACCTTGGAGCCCACCAAGGAGGGGTTCAAGCCCCCCTCCATCACCAAGGCCATCATTCCAAACACCTTCACTCAGGGGAGGCAGGAAGGTGTGGGGAAGCAGCACCGGTGAGGTCCTGGGCGTCTCCAGAAGAGGAGCGGTCACTTGCCCTGAGATCCACTCACCCATCTGCCACAGACACGTGCCCTAGAAGAGGAAAAAAGGAAGATCCCCAGCACATCTGGTGTGTGCATGTGTATATGTGGGTAATGTGTGCACAGCAGTCTCTATGTACATCTCAGCACGTGTGTTCACCTGCACTTTTAAAAATTTAACAAATATTTGTAACATGTATAATGCTTATTATGAGCCAGTCTGAGTGCTTTATAAGATTAATTCACTTGACAATCCTATGAAAGAAGTACTGTTATCCCCATTACACAGATGAACAAACTGAGGCACAGAGAGGCTAAATCATTCACTCAAGGTCGTGGAACTAGGAAGAAGCAGCAACAGGATTTGAACCCAAGCATTCTGGCCTCTCCTAGGCACATGTCAGCATATATGCATCTGGGTGGATATGTGCATCTTTGGGGAGGGAAGCGTGCCCCACTTAACCTGGACCTTACAGCTTGGAAAGCCCTGTAAGGCAGCACTTTGTCCAAAGGAGTCTCCTGGCTGGAAAGTCAGATCTGAGTACCAGCCACCTCTGCTCAAGCCTGAGGCCACTAGGGCTCCTTCCAGCAGTCACAGGGATGAGTGGAGACAGCCAGATGGCCCTGGTGGGGCTACAAGGGGCTGCCCTTCCTGCTCTGTTTCCCAACCGGTCCCACAAGCACAGCTCCATCCCAGCAGGGCCTGCAGCCCCCTCAGCCTGGACGGCGGGAGTGACCTCTCCTGCACACTGGTTTCCTCCGGCCCATTTCTTCCAGATGCCGATTCAATCGAAGCAGCATGTCAGAGGCTGCTGATGCCTGACCCCAGGGGCACTGCGGAGGAGGAGGAGGAGGTGGTGCCCAGGGTACTTACCGTCTCAAGTCCTTGGGTCACAGCTAAGACCCTTGAGAGCGTCTGGTTAAATTTCCTGGGGCTGACAAGAAAGCTTATTTATCTAAGCTACCCTGTGAACACCTTGCGTAAATGGCTCTGAGAACTATCTCAGAACCATGCTGGCGTTTGTGGAAAACAGCAGAATGTGGCCAGAGAACTGCTGGGGAAACTTCTACCCTGAAGTGGCACCAGCTGCTGCATAGTGAGTACCTGTGAGGTGTCGGTCATTGTGTTTCAGACACATCAGCTCTTTTAAGCCTCAAAAAGTCTCTACGTGTTATTATTCCCATTTTACAGATATGAATATGAGGCTCGGATGGGGAAGTGGCTGATCCCAGTGAGGTGCGTGCACTCTGTGTGATCCCAGGCAGGGGTGTGGAGCGTAGCTTGGTGAGATACCACCTCCTCCCCCCACCCAACCCCCCAGCCTCCCGAGTGAGGCAGGCACAGGAGGCAGACCTCTGCTTTCCTCAGATCCTCCCAGCAGGCAGCCCCAGTCACTGCCCTCCAGCTCTGGGAGAACCCAAACCCCTTACATCAGAAGAGAAACCACCTGCCGTTACAAAGATAGGGTCATTTATTCACGTTATATTACTGGATTTTAAAGGCAAAAATACAGTTCTGTTTTGAACACCAAGGTCAGACATTCCCCCACTTACAATGGTAAATACATACATTTGCATACACGGGAAATCGAAATACACAGCACAACAGGTCTCTAGGACAGGGACGCTCCCCTCCCAGCCGTGTGGGGTGCCCCACATCCAGCCCTCAGGTCAGCAGAGACCCTGCCCAGGCTGACAGTCAGCACCAGCATTTCCTTTACCCTCTTATGCCACCTCTGCCCTCTGATCTTTCCCAAAGGCCACTTTACAGGGTCACCAGCAACAGAATGGACAGAAATAGAGAAAGTCACAGCACATGACAACTTCATGGTGACAACTTCCAAGTGAAGGAAATGGTCCCTGAACCCTCAGCCCTGAACTCCCCAGTGAGGAAACAGGACCTGCAGCATCTCATGAACCAGGCAAGGTCCAGGCCTAACCTTGAGACCCCGTTAGCGCACCGGAAGATCAGCAAATGGGGAAGAGGTGCAGCAGGATTTCCCTTGGTCCTGAGAATGAACCACATACTTGACTATTACAATGGAACATGAAAGAAAATGTAATAGGAAAACAAAAATGAAAAAAAAGTCAGAATTTTGTTTTAAGAGTAAAGTAAGTAACAAAGAGGTTACCACCCAGGATATTTGTCTCCTTTCTTCTAAGGCACTTTGGAAAGTCAGGATCTGGGGATAGAAAAAGAGGCCTTCATTCTTTGCATTTCCCAAAACTTCCTGTCAGTACATTCCTGGCTTTATCAACATCACTGTTAAGGAGTGGGGAACTGACAGAAGGAATACTCTTTGCATAGCCCAGCTGCTTCTGCAGTGGAAAATAATTTGTAACCAATACCAAGGCTTCTGGAAAAAGAAACACGTTAGCATCTGAGATGCTCAAAGTGATAAAGGCACAGGTTCAGACTGGGGCCAGGCACCAGCTCAGCCTCCACACTGAGGGCTGGTTTCCAGGCGGCCACCAGCTGTAAGGTCCACCCTGGGGTTAGAAAGCTGAATTTTAAGCCCTCAGCCCAGGCTGGACCCAGCAAGGGCACCCAGTGGCAGGAACTGCCTTGTGCATCTCACCCCAGCCAGGCTAAAACCTCTGGCAGCAGAGGTGGGCTTGGGGAAGACACCGCTGTGGGTCAGCCTCCCTGAAGTGGGAGCACCTGCTAAAAACCTGAGGGGGAATGGGAGGCTTTAGGCACCAGAGTGGTCGTGGGGGAGTGTGGGTGGGTTCAGCTGAACTTCTTTCTAGATCTCTAATTAAAAGGCACATTCATGCTGGAGAATGAATAGTCTGTTTGACCCTGAGCGCCACAGGCCAGTTTTAGGGAACAGGCAAGAGGCAAAGGAACAAAAAGGGGGAGGGAGGAAAGAGAAAGGCAGCAGAAGGGAGGAAGGAGGAGGAGGGAGGAGAACCGGTCCTGCAAGGTGGGCCAGGCAGCGTGGCCACCAGAGCCCAGAAGGCAGCACCCAGGGGCCAGAGGGAGGCTTCCTCCTCCTGCCTTGGCTAAGGGCCAGTGAACAACCTCACGGCTGTCATTTACAGCTCCACAGCCTAGGGCCCTAGCGGGAGGTCTTGGGGTCAGTCTGAGGAGGTGAGGGTTCCCTCAGCCCTGCCCACCAGGGGGAGAGGTCAGCCAGGCAGGCCGAGGCTTCTGTCTCCCCCAGGAGTCCAGCTCAGTAGTGCTGATGTGGAGGCCTAGCTCTCATGAAGGGGCCCAAAGATGACTCTGCCCTTCAGAAAACCTGGCCTGCCAGCTACATCAGAGGCCCATGTGTGGCCACTACAGCATACATCATTTTTTCCCTTAAAAAATGCTCAGTCCCCTCCCCACATTTAAAACACCACAATAAAAATACATGGGAAATTCAAGTTTATATAGCATGCTCAGAAAAATAAATTGCCATGACTAAACACTATGCAATTCTGGATCAACACAAAATCAAGCTAGCTCGTATTTAGAACCTGATTTGTTCTTTCTTTAAAATACTACAAACTGCTATTTAAAAAAAGGATTTACATTCAGAAATCAGACAATCTGGAGAAAGGTCACTGAATGTGAGAACACCCAAGGCTTTTGCTCTGGTGGCTAAAGTCGCCTTGGAATTCACACGTTAGCAGGGCGAAAGGTCCCAGGCTCAAGTTTTAAAGTTGTTTTGCTAAGGAAAGACACACACACACACAGTGATTGTAACAGTTGCATACCACGGAAAGAAGGTGGGGAAAAGGGGGTAAAATGAGAATGGTTGAAATCGTGTGTTTTTCTGTTATAATGTGACACTGAAAAAACATCACACCAATCCAATTTCAGCAGCACTCTCCAATTTTTCATAAAGTAATAATACCACAATTTAAAGCGAAATTCTTACCTATATCACAACAAATTAGCAGTTTTTCTCAGGGAGTGAGTCCCACAGTCACCAAATTTTGGGCTGTGTATAGCTCTGATTCTTTGGGGTGACACTGTGAACATGTTGAGAACCCCCCAAAGGCTGATAGTTGCTATGCTTACATACACCTCGTGGGGCTAAGAAGTCACATGCCGAGCCAAGTTGGGGGCAAAATATCCCACTCGTCCTGGTCATCTGGAAAGGCGTCTGAACAATGAGCCGAAAAGGTCTGTCACTCTGATCGGTAAGAATGAGAGGGACCAGCCCAGCAGATTGGCAGAGACACACAGCAGAGGTCCCTGGCCATTTTCAGGTCTCTTATCAGTGCACCAAAATGCTAGCTCGGTGTCCCGATGTCCACTGTGATTTCGGTATACAACGGGAATCTCTGCACGTCCAGCACCAGGTAGGTGAGTGTGTTCAAACCGTCAGAGAGCATTGTCTCTTTTGTGTGTGCAATTCGGTCAAACCTACAGGGAACAAACGGGCAAAGGGTTGAAGCCAAAACAAAAATCTTAAAAAAAAAACTTTAAGCATTTGTACTTTTTGGCCCCTCCTCCCCCTTCCTACTCCAATCCTGTCCCGTGGATTGAACCCTCAAGGCATGAAGCCCATTCCAGAGCTTCATTCCTACAGCCTGCCCCACCTGAAAGGGGAAAGAAGGAAACACACACACGGGGGAGAGAATAAAACACAGAACACACCTCTGAGGATTAGGTTCATTTTTCTTGTCTCTCGAATGGCGGATCATCCGACACTTGCCGATCACAGCATTTGGGCGAGATACAGACATGCCTTTAAAAGCTAATCTGTAAGGCGTAAAGAGACAAGTCGTCATTACAGAGCTTCCATAAGGCTCGGGTCCCACAGTCCCAGCTGCAAGACTCTTGTCCTGTCCACCATCCTGTCAGCTGTTCTCACCCGGCCCACACCCCAGCCCAGTGTACAGGCATTGCTTAAAACTCACACGCCTTTCCCATAACATTTTACCACTGGTTCTAGGTCGTGTTGGTGACCACCCTGTGCCAAGCACTGGGGGTGTCTGCCCTCATGGACTTTATAATGTGGGTGCTTAGAACATAGGGCCATCGGTGCCAGTTCGGAGGGGAGGAGGGAAGGGTGGGGATGCACGCAACAGAGGGAGAAGCAACCAACTCTACCTGAGCAAGACTAGGCAGAGCCAAATCTTGAAGATGAGTGGGTGCTTGCCAGAGCACTTCGGGCAGTTAGGACAGCACAGGCAAAGGCAGGGAGGCGAGGGCAAGCACAGTGCCCTCAGGGAGTACCACAAGCTTCTGGGGACTGGTGAACAGGGTCTGGGGTAGGAAGTGGCCGGAAAGAAGGGCAAAGACTACGTCATGGAGGCCGTCTTAGAGCTTTTAGCATCCCTGAGAACAGTGCCAGTGTTGGAAAGGGATATAACACCAGTCATCCCTCGGTATCCGTGGGGGGCCGGTTCCAGGACAACACCCCCCTTGTACAGTGGATGCTCAAGTCCCTTATATAAAATGGTGTAGCATTTGCATAGAACCTATGCACATCCTCACCCTCCCATATACTTTTCTTTAAGCCTTATTTATTTATTTAATTTTTATTGGGGTATAGCTCCCATATACTTTAAATCTCCTCTAGATTACTTATGATACCTAACACAGGGACTTAGCTGGTGGCGCAGTGGTTAAGAATCTGCCTGGCAATGCAGGGGACACAGGTTTGATCCCTGGTCCGGAAAGATCCCACATGCCGCGGAGCAACTAAGCCCGTGCGCCACAACTACTGAGCCTGCGCCCTAGAGCCCGGGAGCCACAACTACTGAGCCCACGTGCCACAACTACTGAAATCTGTGCACCTAGAGCCTGTGTTCCACAACAAGAGAAGCCACCGCAATGAGAAGCCCGCTCACCACAACCAAGAGTAGCCCCTGCTCGCTGCAACTAGAGAAAGCCGGCGTGCGGCAACGAAGACCCAACGCAGCCAAAAAAACAATTAATTAATTAATTAATTAATTAAAAAGAAAACCTAATACTATGTAAATGATATGTAGCTAGTTGTAAATACAATGTAAATGTTATGCGAATAGTCGCCCGTGCACAACAAATTCAAGTTTTGCTTTTTGGAACTTTCTGGAATCTTTTCTCCCGAATATTTTTCGATTGAAGGTTGGTTGAATCTGTGGATGTGGGATCCGCAGATATGGAGAGGTGACTGTATACAGTGTTTCCCAAAGGTTTTTGGCCAAAGGGAAGTCTCTCTGATAAGCAGTATCAGAATGGAGAGCTGGGAACAAGACTAGGGGCAGCCAGAACGGGGTGCAAGATCCTGTGTACGTTCTGGGGGAGAAAGGAATGAGGACCAAAACCAAAGCCTTGACAGCAGGAATACAAAAGTAAGCTAAGAGGCAGGAATGGCCGGTCCTAGATGACTTCAGGGTTCCCGGCCTGGCCTCCCTCAGTGCTGAGCTAGTGCCTGGCACACAGCGAGTCGGTACACAACAGGAGTTAGGTTCCTTATCTTTCAGGAAAGCTGCTCCAGGGGGAGGAGCAAGATAGGGGTAGGGGATTAAGAGGTAGAAACTACTATGTATGAAATAAATAAGCTACAAGGATATATTATTGTACAGCACAGGGAATATAGCCAATATCTTATAGTAACTATACATGGAGTTTAACCTTTAAAACTTGTGAATCACTATGTTGTACACCTGAAACATATACATTGTACATCAACTATACCTCAACTTAAAAAATAAAAAAAAATTGAAAAAGGAAGAAAAGAAAGCTCCCCCACAAACCACTCATGCTTCTAGTCCCGCCACCCTCGGGAGGCCGTCCTCGGGGCTCGCTCCTGCCAACCTTTCTGATCACTCAGGTCTGTGCGTCGTGGCTGCCCTGTACACCATCATACGGGCCCAGCTGCCCAGGTGTGGCGCTGTGAAAGCAGGTTTGTTTCTGTCTGGACTCCCTGCTCAGGGCTTCAGTGCCCTCCTCCCCACCGGGCCTTCCTGGCCCAGTGCTCTGCACACTGATAACAAATCTGGACACTTTAAAACGTAAGTTTTCTTCAAGGCCTGTATTAAAGACTTGGGTCGATGTCGAGTTCCCACACGAAGCTAACCTTAAATGACTTTGGGTGCTGCTACTGACAGACACCTTCTGTTAATTATCAAATTAACATCCTCCAATTCAGAAAGGCACTAGGGTGTATTGTGATATCAAACTCAGTGACGAGTTCAGACTGGCTCCCAGAGGGAGAAGGTGCTTTCTGCCTGCAGCCAGCAGGGTTGGAAATTCCATTGCCAGGAAGAACTGAGCAGAATGTGGTTTCAAATGCCACGGACAAATGGTTTTTTTACCATCTGTGATGACAACTCACATGATAAAGGTTTACCAGCTTACAAAGAGGCCCAGGGTGTGGACGGCCACATAGCATGAGTCAAAGTAAACTCACCCCTTTACATGGTTCTTATTTTACATTTTCCAAAAGGGTAATGCAAAAATCACAGAAGCTGCTTTTCCTAAAGACACTTTTTCAATTTATTTTGGCTGCGTTGGGTTTTCATTGCTGGGCGTGGGCTTTCTCTAGTTGCGGCTCTAGGCACGCGGGCTTCAGTAGTTGTGGCTCGCAGGCTCTAGAGCACAGGCTCAGTAGTTGTGGCGCATGGGCTTAGTTGCTCCGCGGCATGTGGGATCTTCCCGAACCAGGGCTCGAACCAGTGTCCCTTGCATTGGCAGGTGGATTCTTAACCACTGCGCCACCAGGGAAGTCCCACCTAAAGACACTCTTTATCACCTATAGCACCTACAGCAGGGCACACCTAAGAATTTGGGCTGGGTGGGAACTGCATTCCTCCTGAGGGTCAATCCTTGCAGAATAACCAAGCACTGGTAGAAAGACCAGAAGTGAAGGGAGACACTGAAGAAAGAGATCTAATTTGTGACCATTACCTGTTAAAAATGTCATCATCTTCACCTCCCCAGCCCCAGTAGTTATTAGGAAATCCATTGATGGTGAGAAACTGTTGTTTACTTAGAGCAGAGACACCTCCAAAATACTGCACATAAGGTAGGCTGGGGGAAAAAAACAAAAACAAACACACACACACACACACACACACACACACACACACGACCAGTGGTTAGTAAGTTTTGACTTTTTGAAATAAAGCTTGCTCAAAATATAAACACTTCTAAAGTTATTTTTATTCTCTGGAACTTTTAAATTAGGGATTTATGTGGGTTTTCTTTGTTTGTTTTGTTTTCAGATCAGACTCAAGATTATCTTAGAGAAGACACAGATACCAAAAAGTAGAATCTTGCTCTTTCTAAGAACATTGTGTTGCCCCTGTGGTTATCTAGAAAATCAGTCTGTGACAAGAACATAAGCCCAGTTCTGTTGCACCGCTCAGGAACCTGCTTCCCATGTGTCTTGCTTGCTCCTGCACAGAAAATCCTTGTACAGAAGGTCCTAGGAGTCTCCTGTGCCCACACTGCCAACCCCCCCTTTCCACCCCATCTACAGTCTAGCTTTCATTCTTCCAGAGATATACTAGCTTCAACACTGACCCCAACAGTCAAGACAGCATTTCTGAAAATTTGCTAAAATAAAATTTTCTTGGAAAATTCTACCTTAACCTCACTTAGCAAAATGTATAATGGTGAATTTATTTTGACACATTTTCAAGTAGTAGGGCACCTGGGCTCTCATCCTTCCAAACCTTTTTGTATTTCAATATTTTAGTGGTTATGAATCGTGGACTCCTGAGGGATGCAGAGGAAGAACTGACGAGAAATGTTAAGAATCTGGACATGCCTAGAGGCCAAGCAAAGGCCTTCCTGTGGGTCTTTTAAAGGTTGTGGTTTTGTGACAACCCTGTGTGCAGCTCCAAACCACACTTGGGCTCTTACTGTAATCCAAAGAGACCGAAACCCATCACACAAATGAAGGAAAACTCTAACTCAGACTTTGAGGGGGAAGTCAGCCAAACCATATAGAACATATGAAAAAAAGATGCAATTATTATTTTCAAATACATTCCGGAATTCTGACTGCAAGCACACACAAGCAAAGATCCCTGGGGGCCTGCTTTAACGAATCAAAAATAATCTACTTGTAAGTAGGTGTCATCATTTAAGTGCCAAGTCATCCCCCTTCGGCATACCGCACATTACAGTCTGCACTTGTAATGTGAGGGTTTGAACCAGAGGTAGCCAAGCCATTAAGGCTTCTTCATAATCAGTGTTCTTATAGAAATGGACTCTTAGCCACTTCAAGGGGGAAGTATATGCTATTTTGACAAGATTTGGTTTTGTTGTCTCTGCTGCTTTCTCTTACCTACCTGCCCCGTCTCCCAAGCCTAACTAGTTCTGGGTAAAACAAACACGGTGCTGTGGTAAAGAATTAGGTAAGCACCACCACGCTTCAAGGGAGGAACTCAGAGGAGCTGGTGTATCTCAAAGAGAAGAAGATACACAAACAGGGAGGGAGAGGGGGAAGATAGGAGGGTACAGAGTGCCATTTGTAGTCAAATTTCCCCCCTTTAAGACAGTAAGTTTATGGTCTGAAGGCCTTTAATTTGGGGGAAGGACTTCAGAACATCCCTACGTTCATCTCACAGCCCTCATGTTCCCAGCAAGGGAGGACAGAAAGAAACGATGAGAATAAATGAGTCTGAAAGAAGTTGTTGTATCTAAACCAAGGCATTGCTGGGCGGCAGAGGCCCGCCACACCGCGGTAGTCAGCCGAGGCCAGGGATGCCTAGCACACGGGTACCCGCAGCGCAGCTTCCCAGAGCTCCCGTGTTGACTCAGAACAGGGAGGGAGAGCTCAGGGTTCCCAACTGATAGGCGACTTAAAACAATTTTATGTTGATACAAACGTGGCTAAATTACGGAACAAAACGCAAATTTCTTTTTTAAGATTAAAAAAAAAATGGACTACCAGGCTATTTTCCCCCTGTGACAACGTGCTTTAGATAACACTGCTGCTCCTGGGGACAGGCTTCAGCCGGCTTCCTCACAAGAGGCATTTTGGTGGAGAAGTTTGAGCCCCAGTGTTTGAGCAGAAGTCTGTGCTTTGCAGGGACACAGAACCATGTTCCTTCTTAAAGTGCCAAGGAACATCTACCAAAGTATCCAAGCCCAAGAATTTACTGGGGGAAGATGATTCTAATTTGTTTCCCAAACTGTGTGGGGAAGGGGAGAGAAGAAAGTGAGGTAATACAGCTGCTGTTTGGAGCCTAAAGACAAACACAATCCCAAATATAAAAACTCTTCTTGCCTGGATGTGCAGAGGTATAGGTGTTTCTGGACTCCATTTTCCTCCTTAAATAATAACTGACTATGGGCTTAAAAAGCACCCAGTTCTCAGAGCAGGCATTCTCCTCCAGAGCCTAAGAGGCACTACTCCTGGGCTGGAGGAATTGCGTTCCCTAGTTGTCACAGAAGAGACCAATATGTTTTCTGCAGATTCCAGTGAACATCTCTTACCTAAATCCAAACTTATCCATTGCTACAGAAATGTGCCGTGGCTGTGAAAAACACCTGTAGGTGTTACGGTCGTTCATTGGAATGAGGTCCACGTCACTAAACACAAAGCAGTTGTATTCATAGTCCTTCAAGGCCTCTTTAAAGCCAACGTTGAGGAGCTTCGCACGGTTGAACATGGATTCTCCAGCCTGGTGCAGAAACAAAAAACATGATATCAGACGCTATAAGGCCTTTGAGCAGAACACTCATGGGGACTGGTGACTTGTCCACTCCACGTGGTCATTAGACCATTCCTGGGCCTCATTTTCTGCCCTCACTTTACAACTCAATACCGAATGGCATTCCCTGAATCAGCAATCCCACTTCTAGGAGTTATCCTGTAGGACTTGCAAGTGTGCGAATGACGGGTGAACGTGTTCACTCTGTTCATCACACGTTCACCAAAACAAAAGATTGCAAGCAATGACGTAAGCATGACCAGGAAACTGCTTAAATAAACCATGGTACAGCCATACAATGGAATAGAGCTGTTTAAACAAAATAAGGAGGCTCTAAAAGGAAATGATCATCAAGATGGTATTGTTCGGTGAAAGGCATTTAAAGATACGTGTCATTTATTCATATAGTATATATAGGCTAATTGCAGGTCACGCAGGTAACTGGTGACCATGGGACTTTTTCACTTCTACCTGCTTTGTGTGGTTGACTATGGTTTGATCACCACATTGTGTGCCTTCCAGGTGTTTGTCACTAAACTAGGTACCAGACAAATAGGGCAAACCCAAATCAATCTCTGCCCTCACAGTGTAGGGTGGGGAGCGGTGCGATCCTCGGCACGATAGACACAGTGTGTATGAGCAAGGAAGACACCTGCTTCAGGATGCCAGCCATCGGGTCCCCCAGAATCAAGTGTGTTGGTGCAAAGGTACTTCACATTTTATTTACTTCTCTTGTTTATTTTCAGTCTCCCCCCACTAGAACATAAGGTCAATGAAGGCTGGAATTTTTTACTTTTTATTCACCCACTGCCTACAATACTGCCTGGCATATAATAAGATCTCAGTAAATAACCACTGGATGGATGGATGGATGGAAGGATGGATGGATGGATGGATGAGTAGACCAACAGATGGGCTTCAACATTACAATGGCAGATGGCAATCCTTTTGGGAGGTTCCGACCTAAGGGGCCCCTCAGGGTCACCACCATGGGTCTGTGCTCTTACCAATCACCAACTCCCATGACCCCAGGTTAGTAAGGATAGTAACAGCATCGACACAGCCACCCTTACACTTAGTTCACAAGCCCTTCCATACCCATGCTCTCATCCTGGCCAGAATTCTCCCAACGTTGCCATGAAGAAACGAAGGCCACATACATGACACAGCTGGTGCTGGAGCCCAACACCCTGGAATCCTCACTGAGTGCTCTTTCCCAATATCTCTTGGGATCAACAAGATCAGGGTCCTCTATTTTGGGGAAAAAAATGTGCCCCAGAAGGGCTTGCAGTAGCTATACAGTCTCAAAGGTAGAATGCTGAATATCCTCTCTCCAGGACTCCACTGGAGAGGACTGTGTGAGTACGGAGAGCACAGACAGTGCCACAACCCCCTGTCTCAGGAGGGTGACTCAGGGAAACAAACCACTTGAGAAAGACAAGTACCAGAAAGTCAGAAAAAGCAGCCCAGAAGAGTAAATGAAACATCTTACACAAGGGCTCCTTTCTTCAGTCCGTGACAAAGCTTTCTCACCATGCATGGTAAAGGGAGAAGGCTGTGCCCTGTGGTACTCAGGGTGTTCTTTGGCTGCCTCACCAGTTAAGAATCATTTAGAATTCTGCCTTCAGCTAATTCTGTGTAAGTCACGAGGTCACAAAAAAAAAAAAAACCAAAAAAAAAAAAAAAACAGCCAAAGTTTAGGAAGTGCATATGAAGAATATGAAGTTGTTGGAATTATTACAATAACACATTGCTAATATTCTCTGGGGGATATGATACACCAGGCACAGGTATGTACTTTTCAAGCATGGTGCATGAAGGTTGTAACAACCTTCACGCCAAATCAGATTAACTTCATTCCTCCCACACCTTTCTACCTCCCAGTGATGGGAAAGAGGCCTGTACCATCTTCCTCCTCCAGCCCCATAAAGACCCTAAAAGAGATAGCTTTCTCTAACATTGTGAGATAAAATTCAGCCCCATTGAACATTTTTCCAACAAGTGAAAAGGCAATGTTCCAACAAAGCCTTTTCCCATCTGTGCAGTAGGCCCCCACGGGTGGCTGCCCAGTGCTCCCTCCTCTTGGTCCCGCTCCCCGTAACAGGGGCTGGTGTTGGTGGCCATGTCTGAACCACAGCACCTGGCCTACTGGCCACGACTGCTTGATCTAAGCAGATGCCTGACTGAGACTACACTAAGCATTCTCCTCTCTCAGGAACTAGAAATACGGAACCATGAGTGGGCACCTCTGGTGCCAAGCCCCAAGACCAGTGGCAGCCTGGAGGAGAAACCCAAGGAGCAGACCTGTTCTACCCCTTTCCACGTGTATGGCCTAACAGCTCCTTCAACTCAATAAAGTGCTGCAGTGTCTGGCCCACGCTTACAACTAGTGAGGCAGTTTTCCAAAATACCCAAAACTACACATCATTCCTCCCATCCTCCCTCTCAGCCTGGCCTCACCGGTGTGATCCTGGGAGCTGGAAAGGGCAGGGTACACTTTTGCTGGTGTACCTACTAGGGCCCCTAGGAACACCAGAGCAGCAGAATGGTAGATGAGGAAAGTGTGTATGTATGTTTCTCTTCCTCCCCTGGGATTATAGAAAAGTCAGTTCTAGGCTTCTTTGGATGAAATGGTACAGCACCTTGGGTAACTTTCTGGATAAGAAAGGCCCTGGGCAGTCTGCCAATCACCACAATTAACAGGAGGTGCTCGTTCCTCTCCAGGGAATGGGAAGACACCCAGCTCTCATTCCTGCCCCTCTTCATCGGGCACATTCATCCAGTGCATCCACTACTTTATTCACTCAGGGAAACACTGGTCAAGCACCTACTGTCTGGCAAAGCCAAATACACAATTGTGACAGACACATGCACTTTTATCCCAGGAATGCCAGCTTCTTCACTTATTAGCTATATGACTTTGGGCAAATCACACCACTAGGCCTCCATTTCCTCATTTGGGCACAGGGATGAAAACAGATGAGTTGTGTTCAATGGGACAATGCATGAAAAGGTTTTAGCACACTGCCTGGCAATGAACGAATGGCAGCTACTCTCATTATCACAGGAATAGGTTTTCCCATCCATCTTGAACAGTCAGACCTTTTCAGATCCAACCTGGAGACTCCTCCTTCTCTCATGTTTGTGTGTGTCCCTCCTAATCAGCTTCAAGATTCCTCCCAAATCCTGCTTCTCTGATGGAGGAGGAGGGTTTTAAAAAGGATTAAGGCTCAAGTGAGTTAGCCTGTGGCTCATATGATCAGGACCTCTATAGCAGCAGAAAAAAGTCAGAGAGACCTTGAGAGATGTGTGATAAGCTTGGGAAGTCATACTTGGCATAGAGAAGTTGGTGCACTGGGAGCAAGTGTCCCTCTGAAAGGCCGAGCTTTTTAAGTGCAGGCTTCATCTTACGTTGATAGACAAGAGTTAGTTATACTTATCCATTCCTTCTAGGGCAACTGGCTCCTCTTAACAGAGGGAGAGAACAGGGAGAAAGAAGAAAGGCCAAAAACCAATATGACATTCCCACAGCTGGACAGGGCAACTATCTCACTGACCAAAGCTCGCAGAAAAGCCTGTAAACTGTTTATGACGGGGCATACAATCCTGACAGTGGGTGTATCAGTCAAGCAAAGCCAACAACGATCAATCCAGAGAGGACAGAAGCCCGGGCCTGGTCAGGCGTGCTGGCCTGGGGTAGAGGGAGGAGACGTGAGGTGGGAAGCCTGGCAGAGTCTACACCCTTAGACACTTCACGCAGCAAACCCAGTGCCCTTCTGGCAGATCTGGGCGGCAGGGACAAATGTCTTAAAAAGCATCAGATGGGGCTTCCCTAGTGGCACAGTGGTTAAGAATCCGCCTGCCAATGCAGGGGACAGGGGTTCAAACCCTGGTCCGGGAAGATCCACATGCCACGGAGCAACGAAGCCCGTGTGCCACAACTACTGAGCCCGTGTGCCACAACTACTGAGCCTGTGCTCTGGAGCCCATGAACCACAACTACTGAGCCCACGTGCCTAGAGCCCACGCTCCACAACAAGGGAAGCCACCACAATGAGAAGCCCACGCACCGCAATGAAGAGTAGCCCCCGCTCGCCGCAACTAGAGAAAGCCCGCGTGCAGCAACGAAGACCCAACGAAGCCAAAAATAAATAAATAAATAAATAAATTTATTTAAAAAAATAAAAAAAGCATCAGATGGCTCTCTAGGGCATTAAAACCTTTTTCTAGAGCCCTCATTTATACTAAACATAAGGGAAGGCAAGTAGTATGTCCACTGAAAACAGAATCCTCATACACTGCTGGTGGGAATATAAAATGGTGCCGCCATCTTGGAAAACAGTCTGGAGTTCCTCAGATGGATAAACAAAGAGTCACCATATGATCCAGCAATTCTACTCCCAGGTATATACCCAAGAGAAATGAAAACACATCCACAAAAAAATTTTAAACACCATGCTAAGTGAAAGAAACCAGTCACAAAGGATCACATATAAGATTCCATTTATATGAAATGTCCACAATAGGCAAATCCATAGAGACAGAATGTAGATTAGTGGCTACTAGGGCTGGAAGGAATGGAGGAATTGGTAGCTAAGAAGTACAGGGTGTTGTTTTTTTTTTTGGCTTAATGAAAATGTTCTAAAACTGATTGTGGTGACAGATGCACAACTCTGAGTATACTAAGAAGCCACTGAATTATATACTTAAAATAGGTAAATTGTATGGTATGTGATTATATCTCAATTAAGTGATCAAAAAAGAAAGAAAAGACAAGCCAGCTCCAGAGACAGGAGAGGACCGGAGGGTCCTGTTTCTCCCTCTTTCTCATATATCATTCTTGTCATTTATTGGGTGTCTAGTCTATGCTTAGCAGTAGGGATACAGAAAAAGAAAAGACACAAGCCTTGCTTTTGAGGAGTTCCAAGTTAAACAGGCAATTGTCATGGGGCGATGAGCTCTTTAGGGTGGATAGTAACCCGGGAGGGAAGAGAAGGAGCTCCGGAGCCCGGCACACATGGAGAAGTGGAGGTGGAAACACAAACCCAATTCTAGAAAATCAGAGAAGGCCTCGAAGAAGTTAGCCAAGTTTAGTTGGGAGGCATGAGAAAAATATTCCTAGAAGAGCGAGCAGCATTTGTAAAGGCTGTGAGGAAAAGAGAGCATTCAAGGAACTACAAGAAATACAGACTGGGAAAGCCAGAATAAGACATGAAGGTGGATGTGGACCAAAACATGGTCGGGGAGAGGGAGGCTGGGAACTCTGCTAAATTACTCAAGGTTTCATCTTTTATTCAGGAGCCCTTGCGGTTTTAAACAAGAATTATGCTTTGTGGGCTTCCCTGGTGGCACAGTGGTTAAGAATCCGCCTGCCAGTGCAGGGGACACGGGTTTGAGCCCTGGTCCGGGAAGATCCCACATACTGTGGAGCAACTAAGCCCGTGCGCCACAACTACTGAGCCTGCACTCTAGAGCCCGCCAGCCACAACTACTGAGCCCGCGTGCCACAACTACTGAAGCCCGCGCGCCTAGAGCTCATGCTCTGCAACAAGCGAAGCCACCACAACGAGTAGCCCCCGCTTGCCTCAACTAGAGAAAGCCTTCGTGCAGCAACAAAGACCCAACGCAGCCAAAAATAAATAAATGAATAAATTAAAAAAAAAAAAAAAAAGAATTATGCTTTGTGCGTCAAGGAGGGATTTGTGCCCTGCTCCCCAAATGAGGGCAGCAAGACCAGTTTGGAAGCTGTTGCATGATTCATGTGAGAGACATCGGAGACGAGGCAATGGCATTGGGCAAGCAGAGAATGCCTCCCCGGAAGGGCTAAGGCAAGGATTCCACTTCCCCATTTCATGCCTCACCTGCTCCCTCGGCCTGTGTACTGCACCTGCAAGCAGCCTTTGTGGGGCTTTCAGGAAAGGTACCAAAATCTGGTCTAATCCCCAGGCAAATCCTGTGGTTAAGGCAAGAGCAGCCTTTCCCTGATTGCAACAGGGGACAGATGACCAGCTACAGAAAACCACAGCCCCAATTGTCCAAGTTCTAACAGTCTCTAGAAGATCCACCAAACCATCCTGGCTTCCCTGGACGTAAGTCCCCAGTGTGTACACCAGCACACATATCCCCCGACCATGATGGCTTGGGGGCTGACTATACCTGGCCCCTCCTCCACCAAGAGACACAGCAGCAATGAGGTTGGAAACATCAACCGGAAGCCCAGAATCTCAAAGAATCAGAATTTCTATGTGATGGGAAAGACAATTTTGCTTCTGTACACATGCCCTGCCCATCACAAAGCCACCCCCGCAATACCGACAGTAACCCACAGGCTCTCAAGCCCACAGATCCAGAGGCAGGTCTGCAGGCAGTGCAAATGTTTGCAGAAATACCCTCTTTCATGCTTTTCTGTGCCCACTCAGACGCCAAAAGGAAAGACCTAGGCCGAATGGGTGGTAGGAAAGCAGAGGACGCTCTGGCCGGGCAGCCCTGCGGCAGGACTGACCTGCAGGCCTTGGGATGGTAGACAGGCTGGCTGAGAGGTGATCTCCAGAGAATTACTGGGATTATACAAATGCTGAGTTTGTGGAGGGCAAATATCCACGCACCCATGATTTCACAACAGTTGGGTCTCTGGCTTTGAACCATAATAATATGGTAGCCCTGAGCTTGGACAGGGCCCTCAGTAAAACCCGATCTGAGACTTAAGCTCTTCTCCCAGCAAGTGAAGGAAACGGGCCCTTTCAGGTTCAGGATGCTGAGGGGGTGGTTCTCTGTTTGCCAAAGTCATTAGTCACAAGAGTGAGCACATCCCTGGCCCCTCCTGGACTAGAACACACGTCAGAGCCATAAGGTACCTTCAGAGAGAACTGAGCTAATAGAACAGCTTAGCAGGGATTCTGGGCAAGGTAAACACAGAGAACAGCTTTAAAACCCCAGCTCAACAGCAGCCATAGCAGGATGCCTGCCTCTCTCCCAGGGCCCAAGGCACCGAGACGATATTTTCTGCAGAAAAACACTTAGAAAATAAAGGCTTCTTTTTCAGAAAGCAATTTGGCCACTTATGTCATGAACCAGAAAAATGTTTAAACCATTTCTGAACCCATAGTCTCGTATCCGAAATCTAGCCTGGGGAAATGAATCTAAATGTGGAAGAAGCAAACACAGAATAAGCTGCAGACTGAAAGATGTTCATTACGGTATTATTTACACTAGTGAGAAAGTGGAAATTATCTAAATGTCTTCTAATATAGGAATGTCTATGTTAAGTATGGTAGCGCTACATGTTCAGCTACTATGAAGGCATGGAAAGTGATGATTATGAAGACTATGAAATAACATGGGAAGATGCTGATGATATAGAATTTAAGAAAAAAAAGCAAGATACAAAAGTAGATACACATACAGTATGAGCACAACTGTGGCTTGTGTTTAAGGCAAAGTCTCTTCGACCTCTGCCCAACAGGCTGGCTCCCACCAGCCTCAGCGTTTCTGAGTGAGCCCACAGAGGCCGTGGCCTTGCCCGGGAGACCCCGGGGCTCGAGACGGCACACTCTCAGGATTATTTACACAGCTTCCCCCTGACCAGCAGGGCCTGGGCTCTGAGTTGGGTTTGGGGGCACGTGGACATTACCAGGGTGGCAGCAGTGGTGGCAGCAGCAGCAGCAGTCACAGCAGTAGTTAGGTCGGCATTCCTCTCTTTCTTTCTCTCTCTAGGAGGTGAAGGGCACAGAAGAGGAAGTAGGTGGAGAGCAAGAAGCAGATCACAGAGAGGAGGTCCTCCTTCAGCTTGCTTTGCTACAAACAGGATTAACAAATAAAAGCAAAAGGCCCCCACTAGAAGGAAAAAAAAAAAAAGAAAAAGAAAAAAGAGACAAAGATGGCTGCAAGGGAGAGACGTAAGGAGGAGAGGCAAATGTCCAGGCTGTGACCACCCTTGTTCCAGGGCAAAGGCAAATTCCTAATAAGCTGTCGTTCCCTGTCACGAAGTCAATGGTGAACAGAGAAAATGACATTTCCCAGAACAATGCCCAGGGAGGCAATTCCCCAGCTCTGCGAGTACCTGTAAGTGCTTCTACACATTCCCCGGGAGACTGGAGTACCTGTAAGTGCTTCTACACGTTCCCCAGGAGACTGGAGCGAGCCACAGACAGAGAGAGGGGAAAACACACAGCAAAGGAAACGACCAATCACTGGGGCAGCACGCAAGCAGTGGTAGGGTACAGATATCCGCAGCAAGGGGGTGTTACAGAACAGGACTGGCCTCACCCCTCCCGAGCCCCACTCCTACACACATCAATCTGGGTGCTGCCAGCTCGGGCAGGAAATGGAAGGCAGGGCGGGGTGATGGTAAATAGACACAGTCAAGATGAAACGAAACCAGGGGGGCCTCAGGACCAGGCAGCTGTCCTCACGAGCCTCCTTCACTCTAATTCGTCTTGGCCTCATTTAGGAACCAGCTGCCTGGCCCAGTGACAGAGGTAAGCTGCTGAGGGGCGGTGACAGATGCTCTCACTCACTGAGCGTGCAAAGGGTGGTCTCCAAACCTGCCCACACTTGGTCTCAGACAAGCAGCCTAGAACCACCTCACGACTGTGCACAGATGAAAAGGAAGAGGGAAAAAATTCCAAAGCTAGACGGAGACTCCTGAGGTGCGAGCTGGGGCCCCCTTTCAGGCCAGGTTTTACCTGTAAGCATGACAATTGGGCAAGCCTTCCAGGAGGTTCTGAGGCTGCTACTCCAAAGCTGCTGCCCCCCTCTCGTGACCCAGTGGGACTCATGGGGGCGTTGCCAAGTGGATGTGGAGCTGTTCCCCAGTGAGGGGAATACACGTGGCAAGGTGAGGAATTCCTTAGGCCTCGGGTGATTTCTGTCCAAATCGTAGCTCTGCCACCCAGCCGTCATGGGACCCCCAGCAAGCTGCTCCCCTCCGGAAGCCTTCCCTCAGCAGGGACGGTGGGAGTACCCATTGCCTCACTGAGGGGCTGTTAGGGCCAGAATTCAAAGTGAGACCGTGAAAGAGGTTCAGTCCCAAAGACCACAAAGTTTTATGACCATCAAACACCACAGGGCTTAGAGTAGGTTCTCTGCATTTTTCCTGAAAAGGGAGGTCACCCCTGGTGCACCAGGAACAGGAAGCTTTGGGGAGAGGCCCGGGGGAGGGAGCGGAGGGAGCAGGCTGTGCAGGTTCCCGAGGGTCATGACCTGGCCTGGAGGGGAAAGGAGACTTCACTTCTAAGAGACACAGACCTCTCCAGAGAACTGAGAGCAAGGGGTCCTGAGAGCAGGTGGAAGTAAAAGGGCAGGAGCCATAGGAAGCAACTCCGTGCTCCAAACCCTGACCCTGCGGTGGACCGTGCATGGAGCTGCGTGGTCAGGGAGACGAGCAAGTCAGACCTGAGGGTCTAAGGGCCGCTGGGAGGGGAGAACACGCACATAGGGAATCATCCCTCCACTCTCAACCCCTCACTAGAAAGCACAATGTGGCCTGGGACAGCTCGGATGGAGAAGTCGGCTCCACTCCAGGCCTTCACAGAGCTAATAAGGCTGGGGAGGGCCTCCCATAGTGGCCAGAAAGAGAGCAACCAGGGGAGGGAAGGGGAGGCATGCAGGGGGAAGGTGGACGGTGCAGCATAAGCAAAGGTACAGGAGGGCAGCTGGGCGTGTCTCGGGGATGGTGGCGAGTCCAGCATGGCTGTGGCCTAAAGGTGTGAAGGAGGCCTGAGAGGAGGTGGCCGGAGGTCGGTCAGGGTGGGCTGCAGAGGGCCTCCCTCAGATGCCAAGCTCAGGCCTTCAGGCCCTTTAGACCCTCGCCTGTGGACGGCAGGGACATAGTGAAGAGTTTAGAGAGGGCATGACACGGCCAGAACTAGAAAAATTGTAGGCAGCTGAGTGAGATCAGAGGCACCAGGGGATATACAAACAGAATCAGAGAGACAGATCCTGGGCACTGCTTCTGGGGCAAAGGGCTGCCATGGTTATTACGAGCCCACCTGGCCAGCTGGGCCTGCATTCCTCACCCGTTTGTTAATTCCCATGGCGGCTAATCCCACAAACATCCTGTATTTCTTATTCAGGGCTAGTGCTGCCAGGTGACAACCTGCCTTCCCCTTACCTTTGGTGGTTTTCTGGTTTCCCTTCCCAATTAAAGTATGAAGAAGTGTAGTGTGCACCCCACCTCCCATCTGCTACGACGTCTTGATGTCCTCCTCCGCACCAGGGTCCCAGTGCTGGACCTTGGGCAGGACACCTGTGCCTCTCAGAGAAGCACCCTTGGCTCCAAGAGGCTGGACCTGCCAGAACCCTAATGGGATGTTCAGATGCCGGCCGGGCAGGGCAGGAAGAGAGCTGGACACTGAGAACCAACAGTAATGCTGCTGCTTCTCCAGGTTTACTCAACCCGTAAAGCACACCACCCACCTGTACCCCGCTTATTGTGAGATGGAAGTTATTACAGTGACTGGAGGGGACTAAACCAAACGAAAGTGGTTAATAGCTTAGTATGGACAGGGTAGGAGCCACAAAAGCCCGTGAAAGCTCACCCCTGTGTGTGGAGCTTGAGACACAACCCTTCTCTGAAGAAGCTGGTGGGCTTGCCGTGGTCCCTAAGTCCACTCTCTGACCCCACGGAGGCCACACGAGTGGGAAGGAGGGTCTGAACGCTGGCATTGAGTGGGGGTGAAGCAGGAGGCGGGGAGAGAGCAGTAAGGAGTTTATCACCACAGTCCTGGGCAGAGAAAATAGGCAGGAAGAAGGGGACGGGATGGGGCAGGGGGTGGGGGGAGAAGGAACTCAAATCAGCTAATGTTTACCGAGGGTTCACTGTGTGCCGGGTGCTGTCACAGCCCTGTGTGCTAATAAGGACTAAGACCTTGCCCTCCCACCACTGAGGAGACCGAGGTGTGAAGGACTCAAGCCCAAGGTCACCGAGCTGGCAAGCAGCCGAGCCGGAACCCGGGTAGCCTGCGCCGGGTGCTCACCCCCAGCCCTGGACACCCAGCTTTGAGAAGGAGGGACTAAATGGCCTTGAGGAGGGAGTGAGTGCTGACGCACTGAGAGGGCACTCGGAGACGGGCACTGGGCTCTGAGCTGCAGCCCTACTGTGGTTTACGTGGCTTCCTACCCGTCACTTCCCCTCTCCGAGCCTCAGTTTCCTCACCTGCAAGATAGAACAGTTTTCACACTATCTGGCCTCAGGGGTACACGTGAACCCCAGCAAAGACTGAAGGGGAAGTCAGGGGACAGAGATGGGGACATGGCCCCCACTTCGAGTAGAAGAGCACCATTGTGACCCACTGTGGATGGGGGGCTGTGGAGGATTTTAAAGCGGCAGGAAGAGGTTTTGTTCTTAAAAAGCTGTCTGAGAACCCCTGGACTAGATGTCTCAGGGGCCCCTCCTATTTTAAGCACTTTCTCATCTTAAATGGGGTATGTGTTGGGGGTGGTGGTGAATGAAGCATCAAAATGACAGCAGTGTGTCTGAGACAGGAAGACGCTGAGAGGCCTATTTGCTCAACAAATGGTACACAAAGCCCAAGCCAGATGCTATGAACTCCCTTTCCCTTACTATAACAGTAAAGCAGAGAACACAGGAAGGTCCTAATCTGTAGGCGGGGCACGCTCCAAATGTTTCCCCTCCCACCTCTTTCTTTTCAAGGCTTAGGTTTCCTATCATCACTTTATTATGGGTTCTTTACAGATACCATACAAGATATTCTTCACTGGAAAGGTAGAGCAGACTTCAAGTTTCTTTATGACTTGGTTACCCGGGAGTCAGATCATATTTTCCCAAAGAAATAATCAGGGCAGAGCTGGAGCAGAAGAAATTAGATTAACTGGGGGAGAGGGAGATAAAGAGGAAATTATTCACCGAAGGTGAAAAGTTAACCCTTGGAAGAGAAGGAAAAGATGAAGAAGCAAAAAGACACGCACTGGGGCAGGGGTAAGGGGGATGGGGTGGGGGAGAGACGACGATACTGACAAGACTAGAGGAAAAAAAGACGTAAATGTTACAATGCTTGGTGTCAGTTTATTTATCTCTTGTAAAAATAAAATACAGTGTGTGTGTGTGTGTGTGTGTGTGTGAAAAAATAAATAAAGTTAGATGTTGAAAAAACTAAACTCTTTTGTTACGGATGCAGGCAGGTTAAAGGAAATGATTGTCAAGTAGTGAGGATGGCGTTTAACCGGGAAGAGGGAAGGAGCTTGTGATGAGAAAAGGGTATGGAGGTTGTTGAGATATTGACAAGTATCAGTACTTTCAGATTCGAGTAGTGGTTATGTAAGTACTCTCTTTTTATTTGTTACACTGACAGTTTTGTTCTGTGCACTTCTCAGTAGGCATATTGTATTTTACAATTAAAAACCTGCGTAAGGAAAAAAAGAAAAAAAAAGACGTAAATGTTTGAAAAACAAAAAATAAAATACTTCTGATGCTGAGATACATGGGGGAAAAGATAGGCATTGGGGGTGTTTCTCAGTATCCTAAGGAAAGTAAGGAGGTGGGAGGGGAGGAGGTGTTAATGCAGGCCTGCGTCCCCCAACGTTCAATTCACAGAACACTCTTCTCTTGAGATGGTTCTTGGAAAACGGCTCTCCGGTCAGATGAGCTCAGGAAACACTATGTGCAGAGTCCTTCTGGAGGCTGTCACGTACACCAGTATGCTGAAGGCTCTGCAGGAATGAAACCTGCTTCATGTTGTTCAGTCCAGCATTCCTCAGATGCATTTGGCCTCAGATCTCCATTTCGGAAAGCACACTTTGGGAGAAGCCCCATCCTAGGCAGTGTCCAGTGTTAGCCGGCACAGCGGGGCCACTGGTCCAAGCTGGCTTGCTTAGTTGTTCTGCCAGCTTGGACTGGGGCAGGCAGGAGGAAATAGCTGGTGTAGGACGTTTGGAAATCTGTTATTGGAAACGTGGGGAATATCTATATAAACATGTCATAGGAATTTAAGATAGTGGCTAAATTTCACTGGTCCAATATTTGTTTTGACTTTATAATTGAAGGGAAATCTCACATTCACCTAAAATACAAGCTTTCTATACATTCGCGTTCTCCCTGCGGGCGCCCACACCAAGTCTTCCTTGACCACAGTCACCTAAATTCAAAAACTTGGCATCATCACTAACTATCTTTTACACTCTTTACCCAAGTATATATTTTAATCTAATCTAGTTTATACGCCATCCAGACCACAGCTGTCTCTCCTCTGCTCAGGCAGATTTGTGGGAGGCCACCAGATGCCTCGATGAATAAGATCTGACACGGTGTCTACAGTGTATCATTCATCTACTGGTAAAACAACTGTCAAAGCGGGAAAGGAGATGCAGCTGGCGTGGCCTGTTCCTAGTAATCTCTGCTGGCTCCTGGTGATGGTGGCTTCCTCTTCCAGGCGCTCACTGCCATTGCTTTAATAACGGGCTCCTGAATCTTGTCATGGTCAACATGTGCTCACTGGCATCAGACAAGTGTTCCTTGATGGCAGGGTTTTTCTTAAGCAAGTCTTCTGGTCCAAGGAAGGCCCACAAAGTCCCTCAACTTTGATGGAAGCTGTCAACTGCTAGCAATCTTACTACTCAAGCTAACTTACTACAAGCAGACCCAGAGTTTATCTTGAAATGAAATGGACACTGGACCTTTTAGAAATGGAAATGCATCCTGTCTCTTCAGATGAATTTCAAGGGAATTTGGTATTTAGATCAGCTGGGAGGTTATAGTCTAAAGATAGGAATTTAGGTATTCAGGATAAACTTGAAATACGAAAGTTATACTCTTGGGAAAACAAAAACAAAAACAACACTGTATGGCATTTAGCTCATTTGCACCAAGATAAGGAGGGGGGTGGTGGTGGTAGTGGAGTTGCAAAATGCCAGATGTCTAAAAAATCACTTCCATTCCTTCACCCCTCATTACTCACATATTTGAGTACACAAGCACGCGCACGCACGCACACACACGCACACGCACGCACACGCACACACGTGTACACTCCTTCCCTCCCTCCCTCCATCTTCCCAGACCTCACCTGGTTGATAACATAGATGCCATAGTCCAACTGCTGACGCTGTAGGATTGGGTGCAAATAATACAGCCAGTACTTGAGGTGTTCCTGCCGGTTGCGGAACGGAATGATGATGGCCACCTTGTGAGGAGAGATGCAGTCCTTGGGGGTGTAGCGACCACCCACCTTCACCTTCGGGTTCTGTTCCTCCACAAGCTTCAGGTCCACAGGTATGTTAAACTCAATCAGCATGGGGCCAACTAGAGAGGTGGAGGGAAGGAGAAGATATCAGGCCACAGGACTCTGCAGGTGGCCAGGCCGTTACCGCTGGAAGCATCTCCTCCTGGGAGGCAGTGTGGCTGTGGAAAAGGCACTCTGGCCCAGCACTGGGTACCACGTCCAGCACTAGCGTGACTGACCATCCCAGGAAACGCTTCAGTATCAGGCAAACCCAGACAGCTGGTCACCCTCTGAAGCACTTCACCTTCCTAGGACCCACTCCTCTCAGACTCTATGTTGCTCAACCGAAAAATGGAAATGGAGTAATTCCTGCTCAGACTTCCTGACAAGCTGTTGTAAGCACTTTCTCAGAAATCCTGAGGTTGAAACTCTGCCACCTCCCAGCTGTGTGCCCTTGGACAGATGACTTACATCATCTCTCTGAACCTAACCTAGTCGGGGGAAAGTGTTGCGTGTGTGTTGGGGAGGTCCCTGTGGAGGAAATGAGCCTGAAATTACAAGGCGGCAGAGAGTGGCATGAGTAACCCATGTCTCAGGAACGGAAGTGAAGCACAGATGAAACAAACTCGACGGGGAGGGACTGGAGGAGCTAAGGGGTAGCAGGGAGAAGAAACAGCCAGAACAAACATCAAAGAAGAATGCTTAGAATAAGTAGGGGATGAAGAAGGGAGGAAAAGTCAGGGGCAACTCCGAAGTTTCTGGCCTAGAAGAACATGGTTCCAAATGAGAGAACTAAGTTAGTAAGAGAGCTCTGGGCTCAGAAGACAAATTGATGAGACGTGGATGGTGGCTTGTGAGGTAGTGGCAGGTTAGTAGTAGAGGAAAAGGCAAGGGTGAAGATCCAGATACAGGCATGAAAGTCCCCATCTCCCAAGTAGAAACAGGTGGAGCTGAGAGAGGACCTCACTCCTCCAAGTCTGACAACCACCCCTGCCACAGCACACATGGAGAGGGCAGGAGAAAGATGACTAGCCGAGGGACACACAGGGAATTGGGAACAGAGTCAACACTTGAACCCAGGCCCCCAGTATTTCCTGTAGGCCAGACTTTCTCAAAGTGGGTTCCAGGAAACACTAGTCCCAGTGAGATGCTCAATGGAAGAACACGTCCCCTGGTCAAATAAGTTTGGGAACGCTGCATACTAAATCTTGCTTCTGGAAAGTCATAATGCATACCAAAAGCTCTGAGAAGCTGTGCAGTCAAGAAGTTCACTTTATCTACCCCACCACTTCCTAAAATTTGGCCATAGAATCATTTTATCAGGGAACATACTTTAGGAACCGTTACTCTAGCATAACCAGCTTTACCTATGGAGTAAACTATCCACAGGAACAAAGGAAGGAACCTAAACACTACAGAACAGAAGCCAGACCCAGACCACAAACTCAGAGCAAGTTCACCTGAAACATGCTGGTGAGAACCACCCAGGGTCCAGTGTGCAGCCCTCTGTCGCCCTGTTTGTTTGTCAATAGTATGTAGCTCTCCAAGCACCTCTTGTCTTCAGGGATCACTCACCCTCCTGAAATGAGGCAGCCCAAGAAAAGGAAGCTGTGACTCTCGCTCCTCTTGCCTGTCAGCAGGTGTGGACCTGCATCTCCTCCTCCTCTCCCCTCTCCTGGATCCCCAGGACTCCTCACACCTTCCCTCCCTCTGACGCTGACCCAGTTCTATCATCACAGCACCTGCTCCCATTAGTTCATTTTCTTCTGAGACACAGCTCTGAGCCTATCACTTTCCTGCTAAAACCCTCCGATGGCTCTAAGGCTATAGCCCTGGACAAGGTAGGGCTAAGCCTCTTAGCTTGGCAACAAGGCCTTTCAGTCTCAGCTCTACCCCCCTTCCCGTTCCTATAAACTGTGCCTATGCCCACACTTTTCCCTTTGCCAGAAACGCTCTTCCCTCTTTCCTCTAACGTCATTGAGAGACTAGGATCTTAAAATCGAAGCCCCAGTCTGGCCTTGTCCTTTTGCTCTCCTCATTCCCACAGAGCACAGACGGCAGACCCTGTGCGGCAGGAAGGGGGTCTTCAGGGATCAAAAGCCCTAGTCTCTGCCTGGCCGTGCACCTCGGTCTCTGGAGGAAGAAGCCTCACAGATCAGTCCCTCACATGACTGCCTGCTGACCCAGCTCCAACCTCCCAGGGTGCCCTCAGGTGAGTAGGTACTATGCCCCAGAACTAAGTAAGGGGTCAGCCTGGCCATTGTCTCCACAGAAAAATGTGAGGAGTGTGAACACATTCTATCATCAGAATCATGTGAAGTAATCAGTAAAAATATGGAATCTCAGGCCTCTCCCCTAGAGAACCTGACTCGGTAGATCTTGGGAAGGACCCACGTAAATAACAAGGAGCCCAAGGGATTCTTATTGGGCAAGATGGGCAGAGGGGAGCCGGACCGCCCATCTTCACAAGCCTTGGGGCTTTCATGGAGGTAGCCCTTTCCCACAGGGTCCAGCAGGCCTGGGTTGCTCTACTCCCCAACCCTGGGCAAAGCCTTCTGGGAGACCCTGCTGCACAAGGGCACTTTTCACGAGGGCACTTGTGAAAAACATGAAAAGAAGATCTGTCACTGGGCTCTTCTCACTTCAGAAGGCCCCACGACATCTGCACCCCATCCCCAGCCCGCCCCACTTTTGCTTCTGAAGATGCTGCTAAACATAACTCCATTTTTGGGAACCCAAGAGGCATCTGGACTGTCACCCTACCAACCTTCTCACAACTTGTGAAACCAACCCAGAAAACAGGAATTCACATTTGGTCTGCCCACCCTCCCTGGAGCAGACACCTGCAGGCTAGAAGCGTCTTAATTTCACCCCTTCAGCAGTTCCAGAAAGATGGTCCTGAGGTAGAGTTTCCTGGTCAGGAGAAAGGCTGCCTGGGTCCTAGTTCAGCTCTACAAGTGACTTGTTGGATGATCTTTGGGCGACTACCAGCCACTCTCAGGATACTGGTTTCCATTTGTAAACTGCAGGGATTGGAACTCACATGAACACTTATTTAACCTCACCACCACCACCACCACCACCTATGGCCAATCCGCTTCTGCTCCAGAGTTCCTTCAGCAGCAGATAACAGTCTACCCAATTATGGGAGCTGATAACCTGGGTGGTCCATCTTCCATCCCCCTCCTCTTCCTTCAGCTCCCGCATAGGGGTTAACAGCATGTGACCGTCCATCCACGGGCGCCTACTCAACCATCAAGCCAGAGTCTTTTCTGAAGAGTTTGTTTAAGGTAAACATTTTCTGTGGTGTGTCAAGGCCACTTTCAATTCGTTTCAATCAATCCTTTCTGGACACCTACTGTGTGCCAGGTGGTGGGCCAGGTCAGGGAGGCGGGAGGCGATGGGATGGACAGGACAGTTCCTGACTTCAAGGAGCCCCCTGCTGAGCGTGGCAGGACCCACGTGAAAACTACCCTGGTTCAAGGCTGTCCGAGGGACTTGCTGCCCCAGTGGCCCCATGCAGAGCTTGAGCACCGAACAGCCTCTTTCTCACTCCCCTACTCCTCCCTGTGCCCTCTCACAACCCCGCCATGTCTCCCACACATCTAGAGCACCCTGACACCCATCTTGCCCAATCTGGCAATTCTTTTCCCTGCCTTCTCTCCTTGAAGCTGCCACCGCTCTGAGATTCCCCCCCGCCCCCTCCCAGTTCACACCCCTGAGACGGGTCAGTGCTTGGCAGCTGTGGTGGCACCAGACCCGGAGCTGAATGCTTTCCTGGGGCCGGCGCTAGCCGGGAGGCCTCCCTGCACGCCCGGCACGCCTCCTGCCACGCGGCAGGGGATGCCCTGCGTGGCACACCTGGCTTTGCCCTAATTAGAAAGTCCAAAGAGCTCAGACTCCAAGAGGGCAGTGACCAGCTCTGCCTAGAACTACACAGACCTGCCAGCAGGTCTCAGAGCCACCGCGGGGGCCTCGGGAGAGGCGTGGGGAGGAAGCGGAGGGCTGAGGCTTCCTGACGGTCCTCGGGCCGAGCCAAGGCCCCCTTGCTGTGCAGCGCGTGGCGCGTGCTACCACAAGCCCTCGGCCCTGCTGGGCCGGCTTGTGTGTTTTCTTGGCTCTAAGAGCTGGGAAGCAGGGTTACGTAAGCAGATGAGCAGATGTGAGCCTGTCCTCGGCTCCCCCCACTAAAGCCCTGCCACGTGGGCCTCTCAGCTGGGAGTCTAGGTCACAGCCTTGCATGTAAGTCGCTCAATAACTTCAATGTGTGAACTCAACTCAGACAGATTCCACTGCTCCCTTGCCCAGCACGGCAAACCCAAACACACATATGCCCCTCCATCAAAAACCCTGTGAATCTAGAGCCAGCCCAGCACAGACTCCCTGCCTCACTTCCATGCTGGCTGAACCACTCGTTCATTCCTCCAGCCTCAGCAAAAGAGGCTGGAACATCTAGCCACTGCTTCCCAACTGACCAGCCAATGGGTCAAGACAGTCCTTGGCCTGACGTGGAGCGGTGACAATGTTTCACGAGCCTGAGACAAAATGGTCAAAGATAATGTAAGTGGTCCTTCATTAAGCTCAATGTAATCAATATATCAGAATGCCCATTCCTCCAAGATGAAGTGCTTCTTATTCTTTAAATGTTAAAATCCCCTTTCTTTTATGAAATGATCACAGTGGATTTTGATGCTGGATTGATCTTTTTTAATTTAATTTTTTAAAACACCCTTACTTGCAGCCATGGGTCAGTCCTCCAAGTTTTAAAAAAAAATTTTTCTTGAGCAATGAAATTCACTGATTTGGGAACTAGACAATGCCCAGAGCTTTGTGGTTCAACAAGCTGAGATGTTGGAATCTCTTCCTTGGTCAAGCCTCAGACCTAACAGTATGGCATAGCCCCCCTTCAAGCCATCTCTCCCACTGCCCACCCCTCAGCCCCACTACAGTGTCGTTCCTCAGGCTCTTGTGGGTGAGCCATTTTTCTCTGTACCAGTCTTCCGACGGCCAGAGGTATGCTGGAAGCCAAGCCAGGCACTACTAAATCCCCAGGCTTGGGAATGACGGTTGTCTGCAGTGGTCCCACCAACTCATGATGCCCCTTGTAACCCCTTACACTAAAAATGAGAAGCACCATCTACTGCATGGGGCTCATCCCAAATCTTCTCCCCAGTCCTTCAGGGAAGAGAAGCTCTCCAGAATTCTCCAAGGACTTCCTTATCACCAATCCAACAGCTGCCTGGCCTCAGCTCAAACATCACCTCCCCTAGGAAGCCTTCTTAGACCCACTCAAGGTTGGTTCTTACTTTTCCTCCGCCTTCTTTAAACACTCATAGCACCACATCCATTCAACCATGCACCTGGTTAGCACACACCACATGCCAGTTGGTGCCAGGCATGCAGCAGTGGGGCTGGGTTAAGAAGAGGTCTTTGCCCTTGGCAGGGGGGAGACCAGCAAAGCAAACAACGATGGCGAGGGTGACAGTGGTGAGAACAGCTGAAATGGCACAAAGGAAGGGGAGTCAACTCCGGGGCCAGGGAACAGAGTCAAGAAAAGCTTTGCAGAGAAGCAGCTGACTCCACTGGGCCCCTCAGCTCCTCTCTGGGAGAAGAGTTGTGAGTGTCCACTTGGCTGCCGTGGACACGGAGTACGCCAACAAATCTGAGCTGAGTGAATGGGGCACAGCTAGTCTCCCTGCCACCAATGCAAGCAACCAAGAGGATTTCAATAAACCTCGAGAAAACCTGATGGAGGAGCACAGGACAGAGAGCCACCAGATGGGACTGCTCAAGGCTCACATTAACCATGTCTTATTGGGTTTTAAAATCTAAATCACGAAGGCTTCAAAAGTACTGGAAATGATTTATTTCTTAAACCAGATGTTCAGGGTATTTTTCTTTATACCTTTCGGTGTATCTTTAAAATTGAACAATAAATATTTAAAAATATAACCCAAGGACAACAATTGTGACCCCTCCTTCATCCCTTTCTCAATAAAGAAGTGTCTTCCAAAATAAAGACTTCAAAACATACAACTCCGTGACCAGAAAACAGGAATAATCTATTCCAAAGGCTGACTTGATATGTCTTGGGCACAGTGCGTGCAGAATACAATTTCAACACCCACTGTTCTTTCTGCCAACTCACCATCCAAGCCACTATTAGACCCTGGGGGGAAAAACACTTTTTCAACAGGAAGCAGAGCACATTTGTGGTCTCAGAACCCTGCATTTGGGGGCACAGAGAAAAACAAAGTAAAAATAAAATAAAAAAAAAATAAAAAAGCCTGCCACAGGAAGGCTGCAGAGCAGAGCCCAGGTGGCCAAGGGGAAGCTGGACCCCAGGCATATGCACTGTCGGGCATATTGGGGCCAGCTGCTCCTCCGTCCATCTTTGTGCTGAGGAGCGGCCCTGCCGTGTGCCTGAACTGCCACGCTGTGTAGGTCTTCCAAAATATGACCTGCAAGTGACCTGGCGAGGAATGAACCTCAGGGGAACTGCCTGTTCTTGGGCACTGCTCTCGCTCCCATTAAATTCTCACCCAGCCTTCAAACAAGGGCCAAGTACCCTCACTCGCGTTATTGCATTTGCTTTCAAGATACTGTTGAGGTTTCCATCTATTGCAGAGGTTCTCAAATTGTGGAGTACACAAAGAATCATCTGGGGAAGCGTGTAAAACTGCAGATTCTTGGATCCTCCTCCCCAGAGCTTTTGATGTGCTAAGTCTGGGGCTGGGGCCCCAGACTCTGCCTTTTTACCAGTACTCTATGTAGCTTTAATGCAGGTCCCTAGAGTATATTTTGAGAAACGCTGGTTTACAGGCTCACCTGTTCACCACCACCTCCTTCTCACGCCCATGAAGCTCTTTAAGAGCGAGGCACCAAGAAAAACAACTTACTGCGTATGGCTGCTCTCTGACGATGTTTCACTTTTGGCTTTTGCAAAGGGACAGATGTAATAGCTATTCTGGGCTGCAGCGCCTGAATATCTACATTTTAACTCTTCCCGAATCTTAACTTTTTAAGCCACATTTTCTCTTTCTCTTGTTTTAATTTATTTATGTTGACCCTTTTTACGGTGTGTATTCTTATAAGTTACCTCAAAAACCTTTGTGAAGGGAGCAGTCCTTCAAAGTTCAAACTTTAAACTTCAAAGCTTTCCCCAACTCCCTCAGGCCAACTGGTCCCTGCTCCAGATGCCTACCAACACCCTTTACGTACCAACATCACAACCTTCACAAGCACGCATCCAAGCCCCCCCCTGGGGGGAGGGTGCCAGTCTACCTCCCTGCTTCTTCCAGCAGACCCTCGTCTCCTTGAGGGCAGGAGTTGTACACCATTCCTTTTGTACTTGGGACAGTTTCTGGCAGAACAGGCTGCGCAAACGTGTGGTGACCCCACAGCACTTGTTCAACTACGAGGTAAGAATGTGAACTAGCTGGGGCTTCCCTGGTGGCGCAGTGGTTGAGAATCTGCCTGCCAATGCAGGGGACACGGGTTCGAGCCCTGGTCTGGGAAGATCCCACATGCCGCAGAGCGACTAGGCCCGTGAGCCACAATTGCTGAGCCTGCGCGTCTGGAGCCTGTGCTCCGCAACAAGAGAGGCCGCGATAATGAGAGGCCTGCGCACCGCGATGAAGAGTGGTCCCCACTTGCCACAACTAGAGAAAGCCCTCGCACAGAAACGAAGACCCAACACAGCCATAAATAAATTAAATAAATAAATAAATAAATAAATAAATAAATAAAAGAATGTGAACTAGCAGAGTCGGGAACCATCTTGCCTACGTGATGCTTGAGAATCTAGATTGCTGTCCTAAGTACACGCCTACACCCAAGGCGACCAAGGGCAAGAACACTCTCCTTTCCGGGCTCCAAAGATGCCTTTGGTTTCCAGGTATAGCACCTGATTCATGATCTACAGGCACATCCCCCGCCCTCAATCTTAAATGAGTTTCCTCCAGATTCTAGACCTATAATTTGAGACTGTGTGGCGGTGGACAGCCTAACCTCCTAATGAAAATGTTGCTATTTCCTCACCTAAACCTCACGCTGCCACAGCAAACAGGCATTTCACCAAATACCACTTGTTCCTTGAGAGAATAACCCCAAAGCTCAAAGTCTAATATGGGTCATTAAGATCACCAGAAAAGCCTTGGGTGGTCACTCAGTCCAGGATCCTGTTACCAAGGGTACCAAGGCCTAAACCTAAGGGAGCAAAGTCAAGGTCAGACTCCATCACCTCGAAGGGTCAGGATCCACCTTGAAACAGACCCGTGGATAATCCTGGCAGACCAGGGCTGGAGGGACCTCGAGAATTATATTTCAACCCCAGCGTTACACATAAGGGAAACTGAAGGCCAGAGAGACTAACAGGCTTCCTCAAGGACACTCCTGGATTTGCAAAAAAGCCGTCCTTATCTTTTCCTTATTAATCCTTTAGGGTTCTGATGTTCATGGATGCATCTACACAGCAGACAACAGATTACAGCTCACGTGCCCCTCTACTCTCCCTCCACTGTGCCCACGGGGATTCTGTCTCAGAATCCTAGGGTTCAGAATCCATGGGGATTCCAGCAAGCCACCAACTGATCCAAGGAGCCTAAAAGTGAACCTGATGTGACGTCACTGATCTAAACCCTTCTCAAGTGCATTTCTATACAAACATGGTCATGGCTCAGAATTCAAGGGAGCAGCAGAAACAAGGATAGAGCACTGGGAAGCCCTGGGAGACCCCAGAACTCGGGGCATAACAGTACACGTCTGTCCTGGGGTGACCCAAGGAGGTTTCCACCAGCAGTGGAACCACAGAGATGCAAGGCCTGAGGTCAAGAAGCAGTGCCCAGGGATCAAGGCTTTTAAAGCCCAGTAAACAGGCTTCCCAGTGTTTGTCCTCTGGGGAAAAACTGTCCCAGGAGGAATTTCTGCTTTGTTTGGTTCCGGCCCAAACGCAGATTTCCTCCTCACCCAGCACTTCTCCTGACTGGCTGCCCTCCCTCCACTGGAATTTGTGAAAACTGCGCCTGCCCACAGTTATCACTACCAGGAAAGGCTCGGGAGGCCAACTTGCCTGGAAATTAGCCCCAGGATGATCATGCTGTATCTCTCGCCCCTTAGAACTAGAGCACTTCTGGAAGGGATGATTTGAGCTTCTCAGGAAGGATTAGATGATACAGGCCTGGGCGTTATTTTAAGACCTTCCTCTGCAGGCTGAGGCAGCCTCCCAGTCTCCTCCGGGTCCTGCACTCTCAGCCTGGGGTCAGTCACCAGCAGGTAGGCCCCGGGCCTGCCAGGCCCCGAATGGCCAGAGCCACATTTACCTCCATTCCTTTCCTGATTACTTTCCCCTCCTCAGGATGCTGTGGGAGAACACTTTGCTCTGCACCTTCTTAGGCCATTTGTTAGAAAAGATGTAGAAATTTGACACACAGTTCTATAGGAACCAAATGCAATTTGCAAGGGAAGCAGCATGGTAGGAAAAGTCACAGACCAGGATTCAAACCCCGGCTGCACCTATGAAAAGCCACAGGCACGTTTCATAACCTCTAAACCTTGTCTGTAATATAGCACAGTGCCTAACACACAGTAGGTCTACAACATGTATTTGCTGAATAAATATATGAATAATACTTGCATGCGGGCCTTACACTCTAAGAGACAAAGTCATTCTTAATAGAATTTAATAGAGGCTAAAAGTCATAAGACAGACTGCTGAGGAGAATCAGCAGAGTTTAATTATACCAGCACATTTAAAATGCGGAGGGACTAAGGGTATTAACATAGTTACAGAAAAAGAGTACTGGTGAGAGAAGGCACAAAACAATGGGGAAAAAAGTCTTCTGTTCAAACAAAAGATAGCATGGGCAAAGCAAACAGAGCTGACAGATTGAGAGAAGAGGTCTGCAGTGTCTGAGACCCGCAAGGGATTAGTATCCAGGATGTATTAGGAAACCTTCCATGTCATCAAGAAAAATATGAGTCCCCGTGAAAAAACAGCCAAAGAATTATTATGAATAAGCAATTTACCAAAGAAGAATCCCAAAGGCCATCAAGCATATGAAAAGATGCTCCAGCTCATTTTGAAATCAGAGAAAACCAAGTTAAAACAAGAGCTTACCCAGGGACTTCCCTGGTGGTCCAGTGGTTAAGAATCTGCCTTCCCATGCAGGGAACGCGGGTTCCATCCCTGGTTGGGGAACTAAGATCCCACATGCCGCTGGGCAACTAAGCCCACGCACTCTAGAGCCCGCGTGCCACAACTAGAGAGAGAGGCCCGCGCACCGCATTGAAAGATCCTGCGTGCTGCAACTAAGACTCAACGCAGTCAAGTAAATTAATTAATTAATTAAAAAAAAAAAAGAGCTCACCCATTTATCTACGCGTTTGGCAAAAATTAGGAAGTTGGTTAATGCCAAGTATTTATAGAGTTGCTCTTGCTCTGCTGGTGGAAACATAAATGGGGGCAGCCATTCTGGACCCATATCTGGCACCCTCGAAGCAGCATAAATACACACATAGGTCCATAAAGGACATGTAGAAGGCCGTTCCTTACAGCAGTATGTGTGAAGGCAGTGTTGAAGGCAGTGTGGGAGTCTACCATTAATGGAGAGAGAAAATTGGGATGAACACCACAGACACTAGATTACACACGGCAATGTGGATGGACCTTATAATCAAGGGTGAGCATCTGGAGCCCGGCTCTTAGTTTCTAAATACCATTATCTACTAAAAAGAACTAGTGCGCATTGGAGAAGTGGCTGATTCCAGGGCTGAGTCAGAGAATTAACAAGAGGAGCCTGGAACATCTTGATTTGCCTAAAAGAAAGGAAATGCTCAAAGAATGAAGGGATATGCCAAAATGACACAGAAGCCAGCTCGAAGGGGATCTCATTGGCCAAAGCTGGGACAGTCCGAGCATCAAAATAAATAATGTTAGTAAAGGATTATGAATTATTGAATAAAGTAAGAATCCATAACTCTGTACTAATATATGAAAATAGGGAAATGGGAAAACTCTTCCTCACAGGAAAATGCCAACTAATAAATGTAGAAGCAATGATAGATCACCAACCACCATAATAATAATAGTTCAGGTAAGAATCATCAATAGGCACTAAAAACCAATGGATGAAGGTTTGAGGAATAACAAGGTATTTACATAATCTCAAAGTAAATGCCCATAAGACACATTTTAATTAAAAGGGGTAAAATAGCAAACTTGATAACGGAGAAACAGCAGGCACCACCATAATGAAATGATCAAAGTTCACATGGCCAGTAAGGAACGAATTAACAGCACGTGCCTCCAGATACTACCTACCGAGAAGAACTCAGCATCGTTCACTGGTATTCTTATTCAAGGCATAACCTGAACCTCATCACAAGGAAACATCAGATAGACTCAGATTGAGGGGCCTTTACAAAACAACTGGCCCACACTCTTCAATATTGTCAGTGTCGTGTAATACAAAGAAGTGTCAGGCATTGTTCCAGATTAAGAGCCGAAAGAGACACGATGACTGAATAAAATGCGTGCTCTTCAATTTTCTTTTACTACAAGGACATTCTTGGGACAACTGACAAAAATCTTCATAAGGTCTGTAGATGAGATAATAGAAAATTTTCAATGTTGATTTCCTGATTTGATCATTATACTATGGTTATATAAAAAATCCTTGTTTTTAGGAAATACATACTGAATAATTAGGGGTAAAGGGGCATGATTTGGAATATCACACAGGCACAACCATGGAGAGAGAGAAGAAAAAGCAAATATAGTAAAATGTTAACATTTGGGGAATTTAGGGGGATCCAGAGGATATCCAGAAACTCTTTGTATAATTCTAGCAACTTTTCTATAAGTTTGCAGTTATGTCAAATTTTTAAAAATTGAAAAAAAAGAAAAAAGAAAAAGCAGATCTGGGTTAAAAAAAAAAAAAGAATCAAAATGAGCTATAAAAAGGTACCATTTACATAAGTTAAAAATACATATATACATACACTGTATGATCCATTTATACGGCCTTCTCAAAAAGACAAAACAACAGTAATGATCAGTGGTTAACAGGGGTGAAGGGTGAGAGGAAAATGTGACTACAGGGGGATTTTGGGGGGTGACAGAACTATTTTGCATCTGGATTGTGGTGGTAGTTTTATATATATGTATATATACACACATATATATATATATTCATAGAACTATAAACCAAAAAAGGGCCAATTTTACTGTATGTTAATCTAAAAAATTGAATTTAAATTAAAAATTGCATATATATGAAGCAGTGGCTCCCATTTAGCAAAAGCAAAAACAAGATACACATTAAACACTTTAGAATCGCTGCCCATGGTGGGGTTGGGAAATGGAAGTGGGAATGAGGATAAAATAGAACAAGCAAATAAGGCAAGAGAGTCCTTGATGATAATAGGCTATGAAATAAAAAGTTGGATGGCTGGATGGAAAGGAAGAAAAGAAGGAAGAAAGTACACAAGGAAATAAATAGGGGAGTGGTGGAGGCTGGAGCTGGATGTGTCCTTCCAGGGCTGTACAAGGGAGAGAGGAACCCTGACCTCTAGACCAGACCAAGGTCCCTGAAGGAGTTCTGCAACACTGTGGGGATGGGTTCATCAGCCTGACAGCCTGACACCATCCTACATTAGAGTACAACTCACCTCCCTGCTGTGACTTCTGACTTAGCAGCTGCCTGATTATACTATGGCTTCCCTTATAGTGCTGCCAGCAGCCAGAGAATTCTAAGCCACCTGACAGTTCCAATCTTGCAGTAGTGCAGAGATTTAGCATTCCAGCATGTAAATAAGTTTTATTACTGAGTCAGCTGACCCTCTGATCAGTTTTGGAGCCCTGACTGCATTTCTGGATCTGCAATGCTGGTTCCAAGTACATCCTTCTCTCTCCAAATAGAACCAGACCTTGGACTGTGGAAAGCCTGCTGCCCTATGGGCCACCTGAGCAGTCAGCCAGCCATGCACTCCTAGCAATACCCCTCTGGCATCAAGACCTCTTTAAATGCAGCCAGTTCCAATTTCTTCCTCTAAGGAGTGGAGATAATAATGTGTTCTCTTTACACGGTAAATGAGATAACACATATATATCACAGTGCCTATCACAGTGCTTAGCACTAACAGATGTTCAATAAGCATTACGTCGTACTAATAGATGTTCAATAAATATTACTCTGCCTTCTCCCCTGACTCCCTAGAACTTCAAAGCCTATAGATTATTACAACTCTATAATCACAAGCAGCTAAAATTTCACATTTCTATTCTAAGCCACCAGCATAAGTGATAGATTTGGAAAAAGAGTCCGGGACCTCAAAGGGTCCTTGGGGTATGATACAAGGCTTCTTACAACATATGAGGGTTGAACAGTGATTCTGTTCATCTTTTACTGTCAGGGACAAGTACTAAAATGTTAAAGAACCAGCTTAGAAAAGAATACAGGGCCTTCCTGGTGGCACAGTGGTTAAGAATCTGCCTGCCAACACAGGGGACACGGGTTCGAGCCCTGGTCCGGGAAGATCCCACATGCCGCGAAGCAACTAAGCTCGTGCGCCATAACTACTGAGCCTGCGCTCTAGAACCCATGGGCCACGACTACTGAAGCCCACACGCTTAGAGCCCGTGCTCCACAACAAGAGAAGCTACTGCAATGAGAAGCCCGCACACCACAACAAAGAGTAGCCCCTGCTCACCGCAACTAGAGAAAGCCCGTGCGCAGCAACGAAGACCCAAAACAGCCAAAAATTAATTAATTAATTAATTAATTAATTATTTTTTAAAAAGAAAAGAATACAAAAGAAAATTTTTACAATCTTAGGGTGATGAAGACCTTCCTAAGTGCAAGACAACCTGAAGTCATAAAGGAAAAGACAGACTTAAATACATAAAACTTTTGTATGATCAAAGATACCAGAGGTAAAGTTAAAAGACACGTGACACGTGGAGATCATATTTGCAAATGATATATAATAAAGGAGTAATATCCATAGTATTAAAAACTCCTATAAACTTACTTAAAAACTAATAGAAAAATGGGTAAAAATATTAACAAGTAATTTACAGAAGAAATAAGAATGGCCAACTAACACATGAAATTTGCTCAACACCATCAGTAATCAGAGAGACAAACTAAAACAAGATACCACATTTGACCATCATATTGACAAATGTAAAAAGAGTGATAACATCCTGTGTGGGAAACAGGCACCTCTCATACGCTGCTGATGAGGGTAAACTGGAGGGCAATTTGACAGTATGTATTAAAATGTTAAAAGTACGTGATCGTTAGATCTCAAATCAATAACCTAACCTTCCACCTTAAAAAGGGTTTTAAGAAAAAGAAAAGCAAACTACACCCAAAGCTAAAGCAAAACAGAAGGAAGAAGATAATAAAGATTAGAGCAGAAATTAATGAAATAGAGAACAGAAAAATAATAGAGAAAAGCCATGAACCCAAAGTTGGTTCTTTGAAAAGATCAACAAAAATGCCATACTTTTGGCTAGACTGACAAGAAAAAAAAAAGAGAGAAGACGAAATTATCAAAGTTGGGAATGAAAGCAGAAATATTCCTAACAACCTTAGAGTAATAAAAAGGATTATAGGGAATACTATGAATAACTGTATGCCAACAAATTAGATGACTTAGATGAAGTAGACAAATTCCTAGGAAGACACAAACTACCAAAACTGATTTAAGAATAAAAAGACAATCTGAATAGACCTGTAACAAATAAAGAAATTGAATCAGTAATCAAAAAGCTTCCCACAAATAAAAGCCCAGGCCCAGATGGTCTCACTAGTGAATTCTACCAGAAATTTAAAGAAGAATTAATACAACCCTCACAAACTCTCCCCAAAACTGAAGAGGAGGGAACACATCCCTACTTATTCTGTGAGGCTGTGTTACCTTGATACCAAATTCAGACAAAGACATCATGAGAAGGATGAGAAGGAAAACTACAGATTTATTTGCCAATTATACCTCAATAAAGCTGGAAAAATATCCCTATAGATCAATGTCTCTTATGAATAAGAATTCTCAACAAAAATATTAGTAAACTGAAGCAAGCAGCATATAAAAAAGATGACACACCACAACCAAGTGGGATTTATCCCAGGGATTCAAGTTTGATTTATACCTGAAAAACACCGTATCAATAGAATGACAAGTGACAAAAACCACATGACCATCTCAAAAGACACAGAAAAGCATTTGACAAAACACATCAACACCTATTCATGATAAAAAACACTCAACAAACTAGGAACAGAAGGGAACTTCCTCACCTGATAAAGAGCATCTGCAAAAATCCCACTGCTAACATCGTACTTAAAGACTGAATGTGAAAGACTGAATGTTTTCCCCCTAAGATCAGAAACAAGACAAGGATGTCCTCTCTTACTGCATCTATTCAACAATGTGCTGGAAGGTCTAACCAGGTCAAATAGGCAAGAAAAAGAGTTGCTGTGAGAGTTACTGAAAATAATGCATATGTAGTACTTTTCCCACACTTGGCATGTCAGTAAGTGCTGAGTAAGCATTACCTGTTGTGGGAGTGGTTGATGTGATTATTGCTGGAGCCTAGAACTCAAGATTCACAGCAGCTCCCACTGATTGGGTTTTCAAGCTGACCAATTTACTTGGGATTTGGGGCCTAGAAACTGGAATTGCTGGAAGGGTCAGCTGGGTGTGGATTTGTCCAGTAATTGACTCAATCCTGGCTCAGGGTCCACTGACAGTCACCCAGCTCTACACGGCTGGCCCACCTGCGCCAAGACATTAAGCTCAGTTAAGCAGGAGTACAAGGCTACATCAGAATTCCCAGGCAGGAAGAGACTCCGGAGAACATCCAGGCCAACCCCCTCATCTCGTTTTATAGATGCGCAAAGTGAGGCCCAGTGAGAGAACGTGACTTCTTTCAGATCACTCAGTAGGTTGGTGCCAAAACTGAACTTCAGGGCTTAGCATCCTGGCTTCCATCACCAGCCCCTGGGTAGAGTAAAGACAGGTGATCTACAGGCCTGTGTCTTAGGTTTTCTAACAACACAGTGGTATAGGCCACTGGGCAGCCCAGCCTGAGCCCACCTATGTCCAGCCCTCATTTTTTTTTTTTTTTTAACACAGCCCTTTTCTTACCCCCTGAGACTCCACCAAATATCCAATGCTCCCTCCAGCTCCTCCCCCCGACCACTCAGCTACAAATAATCTGTGATGGCCTCTCCCCAGGACACTGACGAACAATGTCCACCTGGAGAAGGGAAGGCTCTGGATGACCACAGAATCCTGGCATGCCTAAGACACGGCAACCTGCACTCCAAGTTCCCAGTGTTGTGGATTCAACAAGACGGAGGCTTCTCCTTGTGGCCTGGGGTCTGTTCAGATAAGCCAGGCGATATCTCTACCGAAGTCTGGCTCCAGGCTAAACCCTGTCCCTAAACTGTGGTTACAGTCTCAGGCGTCTTCCTCCTCCTCTTCACTGCCCCAGGGCAGTGGGGAAAAAACTTCATTTGAAAAAAATTTTACCCTGCAGTCTACTGTGTTGAATGTATGCCTTTGCTGCCCAAGGGGATGCATTGATCAAAAGACAAAGTACTGCCATTACCAAGTACCTCATCTCGTCCAATCCTCCTATCAACCCTCTGAGGTAAGAATTATCTCTCCACTTTACACAGGAAGGAATTCTTGCCCTGGGTCCCCCAGGAACAAGATGCTTGACAGCAGCTCTGGCCTAGTTCCAAATGGACCCCTGAGAGTACCCTGTTAAGTCACAGCTGATTGCTGAGGAATGCAGCAGAAGAGAGGACACGTGGAGGGGCTACAAGATGAATGGAGCAGCTGTCACAGGTTGAATGCACTACGTCTACTGAGTCTGTAAACCTTTGGTCACTGAAATCACTAGCTCTAAAGCCATTCCTACATTTATGCAAGTAGCAGGCTCCTGTTTGTCTACAAAAGAGGCATGTGCATGGGGGGTGGTTACAGGGACAGAAACGGCAATTCACGTTTGCAGACCCTGGGCTACTGATCAACTTATTTATACCCAATATAAGTTAAAGGCCTTTCTTCATTTGGGCCCCATGTCTGGATCCCATAAACCAGGGCTGTCAGATCAGAGTTCGTCTGCACGGGGTAAATGGTCAGGTGCCCAGGCTATCCCATTAGAGTCAAACATGGGTTCTGCATGCAGTGTTTCCAGCAACCAACCTGCAAAGTTTTAGATCAACAACATTTTAAAGCCAGGCTTTTTTTTTTTTTTTAATTATTTATTTATTTATTTATGGCTGTGTTGGGTCTTCGTTTCCGTGCGAGGGCTTTCTCTAGCTGTGGCAAGTGGGGGCCACTCTTCATCGCGGTGCGCGGGCCTCTCACTATCGCAGCCTCTCTTGTTGCGGAGCACAGGCTCCAGACGCGCAGGCTCAGCAATTGTGGCTCACGGGCTTAGTTGCTCCGCAGCATGTGGGATCCTCCCAGACCAGGGCTCGAACCCGTGTCCCCTGCATCGGCAGGCAGACTCTCAACCACTGTGCCATCAGGGAAGCCCTAAAGCCAGGCTTTTAAAGCTAGGATCTGCCCCCAATCTACAGGTTTGACTCCACAAATAAAGGAAGAAGGAAAGGCCCTTATGCTGTGTAAATCAACATTTTGGGCAAAGGTGTGTGAAGTGTAGAAAGAGCCACCAGTAAGGCTCCTTTGTGGATACCCAGTAACCTCAGCAGGAACTGCCCAGAAGCAATGGCTTGTAGGAAAAGCCTCATGTCCAGAGCAGCTGCAGTGTCCTACACAGGGAACTTCACACACACTCACACACAGAGAGCTGAGAGTATAAGGGTGAGACTCCAGATAAATCTGACTCTCTCTTGGAATCCACACTCTTTAAAAGCCCATATCCCTGGCCCTGGAATTTACAATTTAGGGCCTGTGGGTTATTCCAGCCCTCCAGGAAAGCAAAGTGGCAGTGTGAACCAGTGTCCTAAAGATGACCATATCCTCTGGCCTGGAAATTCCCCTCTAGGAATTTATCCCCAGGAAATAATTCAACTGAAGCAAGGAGCTACATGCAGCAAAGATGTTCAAGGTGATCTGTGATGGTGAAACATGTGATGTTGAATGCTAAGGGAATAGCCATAAGGATTTTAGACAGCAGCTAATAAAGATAATTTGGATACTTATAAGCAACATAACAGTTTATAAGATAATGTTGAACAAATATAGCAGAAGGCAAAATAGTTCGCACTATGGTCGCAACAGTGTAAAACATGTATGCATTTGGAAAGTAATGGCAAGTTTTGTTACAGTGGTAGATGCATGTTTTGTTACAATGGTAGGGAGTAAAATGATATGTTTTTAAACATTTAATGTGGTGACATTGCATTTTCAATCGAAAACGGAAGAAGAAGAAGAAATCCTACAAAGCAAATGCCAAAATCTTCACAAATAAGAACTATTAGTACTACCAATAAAAGACAACATATATTTGGAGCTTATTCTGTGTTAGGCACTGTTTCAGGCCCTTTTGTGCCTACTAACTTCACAACATCTATGAGGTACTTTTATTATCCTCATTTTACAGGTGAGAGCAGTGAGGCACGGGGAGGATAACAACTTTCCCAGATCACACAGCCAGTCAGCATGATAGAAACACTACCCGTGCCATTTCAAAGGTCACCCACCTAAAAATCTTTCTGCCTGCTTAAACAGAGATGACAAAATCTTCAGCAGAAGCCTCACCACAGGACCCCTGAAATGGGTAGTGGGTAATGAGCCTCACAGGGACTCTCAGAGGGCTTTCACGTTGCAGATATGACCAGGATTTCCCTCCACCCCAGCCTAGACTCCAGGAGGAAGAAGAGGAAGGGCACTAAAGACCAACAGGTTTAGCATGACTCAAACTTCAGAGAGGGGAGAAGGGACCAAGGCAGTCGGGGTTTGCCCGAAATGATATAATGAGCTAGAACCAGAATTCAGACTCTTCGCTCCAGAGGCCCTCGAGGCTCGCCCCCCTGCTCTGCAGACCACAAGCACCTCCTTCTGACCTCTTCCCTTCTCCTTCCTCCCTTTGGTCCCTCAGTCTAGCTATCCTCGGCCTTCCCTCGTCCAGCACGGTCCCAGCTACACCAACTTCTCTCTCTTTTATCATCTTCCCTTCACGCCGCCTCTACTTCCTGCCCTCTCCTGCCCTGCCGGCGACTGCATGCAACAGCTGGGACTTCGGTTATGGCAGTCTCCCCATGTAACAGCAGCTAGAGGAAATGACAGGCAGTAGACCCCTGCCCCGCCCAACCAGGGAGACTGTTCAAACATGCTGAGAGACAGGGATGCTAAAAATCAGTGCTTGGAAGAAAGGCCCTTCATTTTGACTCTGGCCCTGGCCCAGGCCACCCATCCAGCTCCCTGTACCTCCTCAGTGCCCTGGGCACACCCACGCTTCGTCCTCTCTTTGCCAGGATCTGTCCACCGCTGAGGGGCTCCCTGAGAGCGGGGGCCAGCCCTTGCTCATGTCTGTCTCCTATGCTTCATATAGTGTAGTTACCAAGAAAAGTTTGCTGAATGAGCAAATGAGTCCCCATTCACCCTCTTCGGTGGCGGGGCGGGGGGGGCGGCGCCCTTCTGACTTTGGAGTGCAGATTCAATTCTACCCATTCTCAGCCAGGCAGGGACCCTGTCCAGGCTGCCTGAAGCGCTCATCTGAATGACAGGAGCTACCTAACACCTCCCCGCCGAGTGTCTGAGCTCCTATATTGCAAATACCAGCTTCCCTAGGTCCACCCTAACCGGGAGTCCTTTCCTGTTTTTTCAAGCTGGTGGTGTCCTGAAACACGACAGCTCTGCAGTTCAGTTTCAGGAACGTCAAAGGCAAAAGGACATTATGCAAAACAGGAAGAAACTTTTAAAGAAATGTTTAAAGGCATTTTCAGAATGCAACCTGTCACGAGGCCAGGCAGTTACTGGAGCCCCTGCCAGGGCCCCTCCCCAGGACCTGGAGACCCACGTGGTGAGGCGGGAAGGAGCCTGACCTCACACCCTACTGGTCACGCTGGTCTGACGTACCCTGCCCCTTCCCGCAGTGCAGCCTCCCCCTTGACCCCCGGGCTCTGGGCCAGTGACCCTCGGCAGAGTCCCAAATCCAAAGTGCCCCTCAGAAGAGGAGAATTTAGCTCCAGTGAGGACATTCAAAGTGGCATAACTTCAAAACAGGCGCCTTGCAAAGAGCCTGAGTGCCAGCTCTGCTGGTCTCTGAGGCTTCTCCTGAAAGGAATTCCCAGAAACCTACAGGTTCTCACCTCCTGGCCCTTCTCCAGATCTCAGGACCCTCTGGAGGTAGGAGACCTGTGCTGTATGTTTCAGAACCTGGTTTGCTAGCTTGTTCCCACACCTCCTGTGGACACGGTCACATCTCAGTCACGTCACCAGCACTGGGTTAGCACCGGTGCTCACCCAGCACCATGGCCCCAGGGCCACGGTGCACATAAGCCCGGCCCAGGGAATTGGCTGCTGAGGAGACAAACGGAGCAATTCCTGAGGAAGCTGACTCCTAGGGCATCACCCCCGCTGCACAGTCTGTCCTGCAGCCTGGCCCTCTGTCCCTTCCCCAAGAGCTTCCTGCACCTAGTTTTTAATCAGAATTCTAGACACATCTTTTTTTCAGCAATAAATGATGTTCATCTGCCACCACTAAGCAAACCTGAAATTTTCAATGAGTCTATCCTTTAGTAAGACTGGTTTAAAAACCAAGCCCTTCTCAAAAAGCATTCATCCCCTTTTCTTCCTTTTTAAAATACTCTACTATGGAAACAATCCAAAAAGTACCTAAAGCTTTAGGCATGAGCCTCACTGGACCACTAAGAAAAAAACAAAAACTATCTGTATGTGTGTTCGGCAACAGTTGAATAATAAAAGTTATACCCTTTGATGTTTTTAAAGGTGTAGGACCAAGCCTGTGACAGAATCTTAAGGGAAAAATCCTGGACACCAGGCTATCTATATCTATATCTATCTATACCAATCTATCTACCCATCTATAAAGATATCAACTAAATTCTGAAACACGTAAAAGAAAAAAGACTAGCAGGAAATTTGCCAACATGCGTCCTCTAGGTGATAGGAATATAGATGTGCTTTTCAACCTCTTTTAACTTCTCAAATGGTTTTCAATGAGCCTGCGTTACTTTTTACAAAAAGGAGGAAGAGATTACCCGCTCCTCAAAAAAACAGGCAAAAGCAAAGGCCCACAACCCTGGCCTCCGGCATCCCAGGGAGACAAATCCTCCTCCTCTCTCTCAGGGCTTTGTGAGGGGCTTGGAGAGGCGGCAGGGGGAAAGAGAAGCAGCTACACTACACACCCAGACCAGACATTAAAATCACTGCCAAAGAATTCAGCAACAGCCAATAATACAGCCCCTGGCCTTCATTTGTGCAAGGAAGGGGCGGGCTGAGCCAGGCTGAAAAGTAGAACCTGAAACACTGAGCGTGTGACTCAGCCCTTCTGCCTCCTAAGGACGAATCCCTTTAGGCCACGTTCTCCCAGAACCAGCTCCCCGCCAGACCCTGTCCCCTACCCCCCAAGCCACCGCAACCTTCCAACCTGGAGGTCTCTGACCTTTAGAAAAGGATCCAAGATCTCTCCCCCAAGCCGGCGACCTGCGTAGGCCCAGGTAAACACAGAGGGCCTCACAACTGAGGCTTTTGCAATCACAGCCACAGTCTGGCTCTCAGGATCCCTCGCCAAGTTAAGGGACAGGAGGGACCCTGTGGAGATCACCGAATCCAATCTCATGCCTTGTTAACTCCCCAGGAGTCAGGGTCTGGCTTACAGTGACCTCATCACCTGGACCACATGGGCAGTACCAGAAGCAAAGGTAAAATGGCCACGGCGGAGGCCCTCAAGGGAGTTAGCTGCGAGGGAGGACTGACTATCTGTCCTAAAACAACTAGACTGCTGCTTAACCAGATAAGAATAACTGGAATTTCCAGGTGGACATGGATTCAAGCAGAATTTCAGTCTCTGCTTCTTATCAAGTACAGGCAAGGAACACTGAGCAGGGAATAAGGCATAGGAGGCACTGGGTAAACGGTCAGTGAAGAAATCACCAGGTTTGACTTAACCACAGGATGCCTGGGCCCCTTTCACACACATCCAGAGCCCAGCTGAGCCCAAAGGGTATGAGCCTCCTGGCCCTGCCCCCAAAGTCTGGAAGGTCCCCAGGGTGGAATCCACGGAAGGGCTGGGACTGCCTGGGCATTAACTGTCCCGTCTTTCCCAAACCATAAATTAGTCTATCCCCAGCCTGGAAATCCCTACACTGCTGCTATCCAAAGACTGTAATACCCAACCATATGGCTGCTGATGTATCATTACAGTCATTATAAAGCAGCAAGTTAAAGATTACCCACAAACCTAATGCAAGGCTTCAGAAATTAGAGGAACATTTTCACACAATCAGATAAAACCGGGACTGGAGAACTTTAATACCAACTCTGGGTTTCTGAATAAGGGAAAGAAAGAAGGAAGAAAGGCAGGAAAGGGGATGGCTAGGGAGGCAGAGACTAAACATACACGCACACACTCTGGCTTCCCTAAATGACATCGGCATGGTTTAATTATGCCTCCTCTGCCTAAACTGTGAGTTCCAAAAGAGAAGGCATTTTGTCATCTCCCTCTCTGTAGCTCTAGCGCCCAGCCTAGGACAGGCATATTGTTGAATCCAGGAAAGCTGTCACCTTATCAGACCTCTCAGATGGACCCACAGACACACCTAGCAGGGATCTTCCCAAACTCAATGCCACATTAGGCCGCCCTGAGCCTCTGCACTAAGTGTCTACCGGGCAATAACTTTAAGGAAAAGCATTAGACTGGGAAGCAGGATACCTGGTTTTTCCAGCCCCAGCTGGCTACTGCCTGGCTGTATGGCCTGAGGCAAGACCCTTCCCCTCTAGCACAATGTAGGATGGGGGCCAGGGAACTGCAGAGACCCATCCTGGGATGCTGTGGTTCCAAGATGCTGCAGTTTGAGTCCAATCTCACGTGTGGCTCTTGCAACCTGTAACCCAAGGAACTTGCACCTGGTTCACCAGGTGGAGGCCCCGGTGCTTGCTCAGAGTCTGGGACGAATTACAACAGGCAGGAGACACTTCTGCAACCATCAGGCTGAGTGGAAAAAAGTGAGCCAAATAGTCATGGAGGGTATTTCTCCACCTCAGATTGTTAGACAAGTAGGCATGTCTGTGTGTAGGTCAAGAAATTATTTTCCCCAGGAAAAGCAACAGGACAAAACTGGTTTAAAAGACTAGTTACCGGCCTTCCCTGGTGGCGCAGTGGTTACGAATCCGCCTGCCAATGCAGGGGACACGGGTTCGAGCCCTGGTCCAGGAAGATCCCACATGCCGCGGAGCAACTAAGCCCGTGCGCCACAACTACTGAAACTGCGCTCTAGAGCCCGCGAGCCACAACTACTGAGCCCGCGTGCCACAACTACTGAAGCCCGCGCACCCTAGAGCCCGTGCTCCACAATAAGAGAAGCCACCACAATGAGAGGCCTGCGCACTGTAACAAAGAGTAGCCCCCGCTCACCGCAACTAGAGAAAGCCAGTGCGCAGCAATGAAGACCCAACACAGCCAAAAATAAAATTAAAAAAAAAAAAAAAAAAAGACTAGTTACCTAACCTCCCAAAGCTTAAAGATCTGGACACAGGGGAGGCTCCCGGTGCCTCCCCAACCCCCAGGATGAGGCTCCACCGCAAGCCAGAAGGTGATGAGGCTCTAAGACTCATCCCAAAGAAGAGAGAGAGCCCTTTCCGGAGGGGAGGCCAAGACAGATGTCCTCAAAGTACACTATGTCCCAGGCAGCGTGCTTGTGTCCACATGTGTGCATATGGGGGGAGGGGGAGAAGCGGGAACAGTGTGCTGGTGGAGAAACACCTGACAGCCGAGAGCCCGGCAGACACCCAGCAAGTGCTCTGTCTTGTCAAGGGTACAAACCACGGCAGAGGCTCGGCTGACACCCCCCATGAGACCTGGGGAAAACGGCTCACGGATAAGTGCTCTCCCAGGGCCCTGGCTACCTGTGGCTGTTTGCTGGCCCAGGTGCCCATGACTCTCTGGCGCCCACCTCTAGATCAGAGTCCTTTTCTGAACAAAGGAAGAGGCTCTCTTCAAAGCATAGCTGGGCAAGAGGGGCCCCGGGTTTAGGCAGTCCTATACTCACCACCGCCCGCCTCCCACCCATAGACTGTACCAACTGCCCAGGTCAGCCCAGCCTCCCCTAACCAGTCCTACCTGAGGTACTGCCCCCGCCCCGCCCCCAGTCAGCCCCTCTCTGGGCGGGCAGCGCCAGTGCTAGTCAAGTCACGTGGAGCTGCCGCCAAATCTAAGCAGAGATAAACATTCATTCCGGGAAAAGTAACTCAACGCAAGGCCGCTGCTCCTCCCAGGCTGACTACATCTCCGGCAAACACCCAGGCTGCCAGGAAAGGGAGCCCCACTGCCATGGTCAGTGAGATGCTGCACAGCCCAAGGGCCAAGACGACAGCGCCTACAGGCCTGGACTCCCCGGGAGAACTCCCTGGGGAACTTGCAGGAATCCTCAGGAAAGACCCACCTTTCCCCTGCAGCCCTCACTCCTGAAAGCCTCACATCAGCCCAGCAGGTGTCCCGGGGCAGAGCCTACTATGGCTCCAAACACTGCAACCTGCCCTAATGCACAGTGTAGACACAGGCAGAATTCAAACCCAAGTCTATCTGAAGTCTATCCTGAGGCTCTAACAACCCAGGACAGATCCAACAGTGACCCGTCAGCAGCCCAGTCTGGTGCCTGGCTCCTGCAGGGAAGGGCATGCCCGTTACCCACCACCTACCAGCCCGGAGGGATCACAGCATCTGGCACAGACCCTTGGACACCAGAAAGTAGAGCCCAGTTGTGGAAAGGAACTGCAAGTAGTGAAAAGGCCACAGCTTTAAACCCCATGGATGCTTTCTCCCACCAACCTCGAAACCACCACGCAATGGCTTTGGCTGACACCTGCCCAGCTGAACAGATGGGCTTGACTCCCCCAGCCCACACACTCTCCAGGAGACTTTCAGCTTTCTCAAGCCTCTCTCCTAACCAGGAGGCTCCACTTTGAGAGCACCCAACCCTCAAACCCAAGGGCTCAATAAAAGTGAAGAAAAACACTCCACCCTCACCTTCCGGGGCTACCTCCGCAGCAGCCGAAACGTCACGGTCCCATGCATGTCACACAAAGGCAGACAAGCGACAGAAAGCCCAGGGCCTCTCCCCTCGCCCTCCGACACTGTATCTCTCATGAAGTCTGTTCGTGCCGCCAGTTCAGAGTCAACGTAGAAACAGCAGTAACTCGTCACCCAATCACTGGGCAACACCAAGGTGGGCCACCACGGCCTCTCATGATTCATTGAGAAGATCCTACACCTCAAACACCAATCTAATGAACTTTGGGGTACTTTCCTTTAATTTGCTAGTTAATTTCTCTTTCCTTCTACATAATATCCAGGCAACAATTAAAAACAAAAGATCAATATCTGGCCTCTCTGTGGTCTGAGAACTCACCAGCCCTCTTCCTCCTTCTCTGCTGTTCACAGCCATCTCCAGAGTCTGAGAAAATGAAACTTCAAGTCCCAGGTCCTATTTGCCATGTACTTAACATACACAATGTCATTTAGTCCTAAAAATAACTCTGTGAGTTAAGCATGGACAACCCCGTTTTACACAAGAGAAAGAGACTCTGAGGAACTCTGTAACATGCCTGAGGTCAGACACTTAGCAGCATGGCAAAGATTCCATTTCATTTTACAGGACCAGTCTGCTTCCCAGACTAACCATCAAGTCCAAAAGAATTCAAGTTTCTGCTTAAAAAAAAAAAAAAAGTCCCCTTTATTACCACAATTCATGTCTGACCAATTCCAGGAGCATCCTCCCAAACTTGATATGAAAATATTGAAGTAATTATTGGAGAAATTGAGCAAGAGTGTGTAGGAGGCCTGCTCTGTCTGGGCTCTGTGAAAAAGTGACAGAGTTCCTACTGGCAGGATGCCTGCCCTCCTGCCAGGGTCCCTCACTCAGAACGACATTCTCTACACTCTGGCATTGAAACTGAGCAGCCACCTGTCTGGTAACCTTGGGAGCAACCTGTGGCTGCCTTGTGCCTGACTGCCTGTGGATTACAGGTCCAGGGGAGGTCCCGGTGGGCATGGGCTCAGCCTCCTCGTGACATAAGGAATGCAAACCCACCGACCCAAGCTCTCTGCTTGTGCTGAAACAGAGGCTGGAGTCCCGGTTCAGATCATCTGGGCAAGATACCTGAGACTCCAGGCTGCTGCTACCAGGAAGGGACAACTTGGTGCTAACTGATTATATTTTAGCCCTCCAGCCCCCAGGGTACACACATTATACTGGTACAAATACCCTCGGCCCCTGGGAGGGCCCTGCTTTTGGGAAGCTACAAGGGCAGGAAGCAGGGTAGGAGGGCCCCAGGGCACGGATCTCCGCAGAGGAGGAACTGAACACAATAGTGACAATTTACTGAGGGCTTACCCTCATTCTTGTAAACGCTTGTTTACACTGTTTGGTCTAATCTTCCAAAACACCCCCCGGAAACAGGTACCACGTATTCCCATTTAACAGATGAAAAACCAGAGGTTTAGGGACAAGTTACTTGCCCAAAAGCTTAGGAAAAGAGTTAACCCACACTCAGGAGGCAGTGGCTCTATGTGAAGACAGGAGATGTGACCTGGGAGGTCTGCTCCCTTCCCTCCTGGAGGCCTCATCATCAGCGTTCCAAACTAGAGAGAGCGGGTTACTCTGAGCTGCCTCGTAGTCCCTACCAGAGTTAGCAGAGAGAAGGCTGCTCCGAGTTCTAAGCAGACTCAAACTCCCAAAACTTCTTGAGGCTTGGGCCAGAGCAGGGAAGTCTCCAAGGCCTTCTCCGGTTCTGGGATCGGGGGTGGGTGGGTGGCGGTGGCTACGGCTTACTTAAACCGTCCCCGACCCAGCCTCCAGCATGAATCGGAAGGGACTCACCTCCTAACCTCTCACCCCTATCCAGCCCGGAACCTGTTTGGGATTAGGGGTTCTGATCCGGAATAGGGAGACTGGCTGTCGAGGAAGAGGGCATGGGCGAACGTGCATGGTACCTTACCGAGCAGCGGGGACTCCTCAGGGCATGCGGGCAGCGACAGTGCTGTGGCGGGGGGCACTGGGGCCGAAGTCAAGTTGCTCCCGGGGCCGGGGCCGGGGCCGGGGCGAGAGTCCGCGTCTGGGTTGGAGGCGCCACCCAAGCGCGGCTTGGAAGAGGTGCGCAAAGGCGGCGGCGGTGCGGCCCCTCGGGGCCGGAGCTCCCCGGAGGGCTGCCCGATGGCGGCGGCGCCGTTAGAGCTGCCCTGCAGCGGTGTGGGCACCCCGACCAGCTGAGGCAGGCGGCTCAGGTCGCGGCCGACCAGGTAGTAGACGAGGGTGACTCCAAGATGCAGCGCGCAGACAGCCACGAGCAGGCGGCAGGCCCGCTGCAGGGACGCGCCCGGCATCGCGGCGCTGCCGCCTAGGAGCGGCTCCCGAAACCTCATCTTCCCGCCGCCGCTTTAAGAGGGGGGGGTGGGCTACCGCGGGCAGGGCGGCCCGCCCGCGGGCCGCCGGCCAGACACTGCCAGACCACTGCAATTGGGGGAGGGATCGGGGGAGGAGGCGAGGGAGCGGCGCCGACGGGCAGGCGGCGGAATTCGGACTCGGGCCGGCTCAGCAGCCCAGCAAGCAAAGTGCGGCCGAGGGGCTGGCGCGGACGGGGGCGGGGCCGAGGCCGCCAGCGGGGCGGGGGCAGGGCCGCCGGCTGGAGCCGCGTTTTCGGGACAGGAGCTGGGGGCGGGGCCGTGTGGGCGGGGCCGAGTGTCGGGGCGGGGCCTGTGGAGGGTGGGCCGCCGGGGCGGAGCCGTTCGGGGCGGCAGTTGGCAGCCCGCAGCCTTGGAACCGAGCTTTCGGGCCCTCACGCCGCCCTCCTCCGCAGCCTGCCCCGTGGGGCTTCGGTCCCTACTAAGCCGCGCTTCCCCCTCCTCCTCCTTTTCCTCCGAGCTGCCCCCGAGAAGCGCCGCCACTTCCTGCGGTGCTGAAGGGCTGGGTTATGCGCCTGGGCCTGCAGCGCCGCGTCAGAGAGGAGGGAAGAGAACAGAGCAGACTAGTCGTGGTCTTGAGGGGTCGGGGGCCGCGGCGGCTTTCCTGACGGTGGACCTCGGTAGACCTGGGGGGAGGGTCAGGAAGAGGGGCGGAGAAGGGTTGCCCAGGAAACGGCTTCGACGCCCAGCAGGAGGTAGGACAGCGGAAGAGGGAGTCTCTGGGACGTTCGGAACCCCCTCCCTTGGCCGAGCTAGGCCCCTCTACCGAGGTGGGGGCCCAGCAACTAGGCGCGGCTCACCCGGCGCCCTGCGGAAAAGAAAGTGGACGAGTCTCCGCCTCTCTGAGCTCACTGTCCTACAGCCCAGGTTAGGGGATCCCAGGGACCCGCCCAGCTCAGTTGTGGGGGATGCGTGGGTGCTTCTTCTAGCGCATCCCACACCATGCACTGCGTGGGAGGGTGTCAAAGAGCCCCAGTGACTCCCGCGCCGCCATGCAGGAGGAGATCAGCAGGCTTTATTTACAGTCTGCGCGGGCCTGGACACAATGTCATGAAGTAGGAATTGTTCCCATTTTACAGATAGAATTCAAGGCTCAGGAAGGTTAAGAAGCTTGCTTAGGATCCCACAGCTGGTGAGAGGCAGAGGCAGAATTCTGGCTCTAAAACCTTTATTTACCACTTGTTGATTTGCTAGTAAGGGCTGGAAGCTGTGTGGGTGAGAGGTTTAGGCACTGAAGTCCCTTGGTTCAAATTTGACCCAGAGGCCACTCGTCAGGCCCACCTGGTTGCCTGAGTGAGCAGGGACACCTCATTTCTGAGAAGGACTCATGGAGGTGCTGTCACTTATGTGGATGGGGAAGCTGAGGGCTGTGGCAGCCTACTCTGAAGTGGAGGAAATAATAACAATGCTACCATAGACTGAGAGTTTCCTATATACCAGTCAGACACAAGTGTAACTGCTTTACATACATTGCCTCAATCCTAACAACACCATGAAGTGGGCAGTTGTTACTCTCACCATTTCACGGATGAGAAAACTGAGGCTCAGGAGTTGACATGTGGTTGTGATCACACAGAATCTACTTTCTTCACTTGGCTTCCTGGACATCAGGCTTTTCTGATCTTCCTCATTTCACTGGCCACTCCTCTGTCTCTTTTCTGGGCTTCTCTCTTCCCTGGTTGTTGAAGGCCCCAGGCCATAGTCCATGATGCTCTTTTCTGTCTACACAGAAAAGAGTGTGATTTGCATTCAGTAATATCTGTATGCTGATGACTGCAAAATTTTCCATCTCCAGCCCTGACCAACCAACTCATATTCCACTGCCTCTCTTACTGGCATCTCAAACTCAGCACCTACTCCCTACACTCCACTCCCATTCTTACTTACCTCAGAGAATGGCACTGTTGTTCATCCATTTCCCCCAAGCCTCTAACCTAAAAGGTGTCCTCAATGTGCTTTTCTCATTCTTAAATGCCGTTTCCAATCCCTCAGCAAGTCTTGTCAGTGCTACCTTCAAATTATCAAAATTAACCACTTGCTAACTCTGCTGTAACTGTCCTGGACCAAGCCACCATCATGTTGACCTGGGTTATAAGGTAGCCTCCTACTTGGTCACCCTGCTTCTACCTCCACCATGCCCCCTCCCCAGTCTATTCTCCAAACAGCAGCTAGGGAGATCTTTGTAAGCGTAAATCAGTTCATGCCATTTTATTTAGAACGAACCCCAAATTTGTAGAAGCCCTGTCTAATCTGGTTTCTATCTCTATTCCCCTTCCTCTTCTCCTATCACCCTCTACCATGCTCTACGTACTTTAGCCACACTGACCTAACTGCTGCTATTCCTTGAACTTGCCCTGTTACTTCCTACCTTAGGACCTTCGTACTTGCTGTTCACTTAGCCTGAAACACTTACAAAATACTTAGCCCCATACTTCATTCAGATCTCTCAAATGTCACCTTATGAGAGAGGTCTTCTCAGACTACCCTATGTAGAATAGTCCCCCACCCAAAGCTGCTTAACCTGCTTGATTTTTTTCAGAGTAGGTATCACTACCCAGAATTATACATTTAATTTATTGTTTGTTGTCTGTCTCTCTCATTAGAAGATCAGCTGCATGAGTGCAAGAACTTTCTCTCTTGTTCACTACTATATCCTCAGCTCCTAGAAATGAACCCGACACATAGTTGGCACTGAATAGATATTTGTTAAAATACCTGTTAATGAATGCTTATGATCATCTTGATAATGTGGGAAGGGGAGAGGGGAAGAACTATTGTAGTTAGAACACAAATTCAAGAGTCGTTCACCAGGGAACTGGTGAGGGTGAAGCTGGCCCCAACAGTCTATGCCTAGAGAAAAATGCCTGGCTAATAAGTGAGGATGGGTCAGAATAGTCCCCTATCTGAAAAATGTGAGGAGGGGAAAATGGAGGTGTATCTTCCATGTGTCCAGATAATGACCAGGAGACAGACTTGAGGGGAGGTTAGGGGTCACAGACCTACCCCAAGACCCTCGCTGTGGCCAGAAAGCAGGAAAAGGAACAGTACTTGCTGACTATCTCTTGGGAACATGCAGAGTCCACTGAGGCCTGACACAGCCTCAAAAGCCCCCCACCCAGAGGTGCCTAGAATTGGTAAATTTCTTGCTTCACAAAGGCCCAGAAAGTCAGAAACTCTCCGGACAACATTGTCCAGCTGTCTAAACCTGAACTGGAGTTACAGACAGAGACAGGCCCAAGATAACCTTCTCCAGCTCTTTTCACTCTCGGCTTTGTCAGGTGAAAAATTAATACCATGGGGAGATACCTGGAGGAAGAAGTAGCAGTGCTGACTGGACAAAAGCTAGGATCTGCGTGGGTTTGGTAGTTTGCCCATCCAATGCTGATCTGCCCAGAATCACCCCGCTGTCTGCTCCTCCCGGCAGGCTGCCTTCAGCTGGTTAGTGGCATTTCCTCTGCCCTCTCATAGTACCCTCACTGCACCTGTCAGTTTACATTTGTTTCACCCTAGTAGATCAGAAGGGCATATAATAGTGCCTGGCACATGGTAGACATTTATTTCTGTGTAACACACCACCCCAAAGCTTAGTATCTTAAACTGAGCCATTTCTTTCTTAGAATATTGTGGGTTGACTGGCAGTTCTGCTTCACGTGGTATCAGCTGGGGCACTGGCACAGTTGGAAGTTCCAAAATGGCGTCACTCACATGGCTGGCAGCTGACACTGGCTGGGGGCTGGATTAGAATGGGTCATGTTTCAGGAGCCTTGGTTCTTCTCCACATGGATTTCTCCACAAGGGCCTCTCACATGGCTACTTGGGTTTCCTCACAAACTGGAGGGTGTGTTCCTACAATGAGCATTTCAAGAACAAGGTAAGAAAATGCACATCCCTTAGGGCCTAGCCTTAAGCATCAGTTCTGTGGGCATTTTAGTTAAATTACTGGGCAGCCCAGATTCAAGGGGAGTAGAAATAGACTCTACCACTTGATGAGAGGAGGGGTTAAAAATTGGCAGCCATCCTTTTTAATCCACCATAGTTTGCCCAGTGGCCATAAATTTCAATTCCTCGAAATCATATCATCTAAATTAGGTCCAGACATGGTTCCTCAGGTTCAGTGACGTATGAACTATAAAACAAATTACCTTCTTCCTCTTCCTAATTCAGTCCAAAGGCCACTAGGTAGGGATGAAACAAGGTAGGAGTCCAAATGTCATAGGCATGGATAGTGTGTCAGAGCTCAACTGAACAAGGAGGGGAGGGCAGCCCAGCTCAGGGTGTCAAAAGCCCAAGCAGAGTAAAGAGGGCATCCACAGAGCATTAGGGTATTAGGGGTTTCTGTGAAGTAGGGCAGCCCAGTGCAGCGTGTTGGAGCCCAAGTGGGATGAGGAGATTGTTAAATACAGGGAGACTGATTAAAAGTAACTATATATATACATAATGAGAGTCACCCAAGTTTCTGACTGTCCAAGAAGGGAGTTACAAATATGGACAAATAGAAAACTAAAATGAACTCTGACACTTTACTGGAATTGGAGAAATTGCTGTGAATTCATAGTTTTCAATATATAGATAGATAATGAAATAAATATAGATGTGTGTGTGTTTATATGTAAATATGAGGGAATATCTGGGAGAAGTCCTGAGGGCAGAAACTTCCCAATAGCAATGAGCACATCTATACCCAAATCTTGGTTTCTAAATACCATTTTCGAATAAAAGAAACTAGATATTCCAGGAGAAAAGGCTGACCTCAGGGATATTACAAGATAAGCCTGGAAAATCTTGTGCCAGAAAGTAAGAAAGGGCTCAAAGAATGATGACAATATGTCAAAAGAACACAGAAATCAGTTTGAAAAGGCTCCCATTGGCCAAATCTGGAACAATTTGAGCATGAAGATAAATATTTATAGGAACAGTTTACAACCACTTGAACAAAATAGGAAACCATGAGTTCATACTGATATAAAGAAACTTTTTTTACTTTATTTTATTGGAGTATAATTGATTCACAAGGTTGTGTTTCAGGTATACAGGAAAGTGATTCAGTTATACATATACATATATTCTTTCTATTTTGTATTCTTTTCTCATATAGGTTATCACAGAACATTAAATTTTTTAAATTAATTTACTTTTGGCTGCATTGGGTCTTTGTTGCTGTGCACAAGCTTTCTCTAGTTGCAGTGAGCAGGAGCTACTCTTCACTGTGGTGTGCAGGTGTCTCATTGCGGTGGCTTCTCTTGTTGCAGAGCATGGGCTCTAGGCATGCGGGCTTCAGTAGTTGTGGTGCAGTCTCAGTAGTTGTGGCTTGCGGGCTCCAGAGCACAGGCTCAGTAGTTGTGGCGCACGGGTTTAGTTGCTCCGCGGCATGTGGGATCCTCCCAGACCAGGGATTGAACCCGTGTCCTCTGCATTGGCAGGTGGATTCCTAACCACTGTGCCACTAGGGAAGTCCCTATCATAGCATACTGAATAGAGTTCCCTGTGCTATACAGTAGGCCCTTGTTGGTTATCTATCTTACATATAGTAGTGTATGTACATTCATCCCAAACTCCTGATTTATTCCTCCCCCCACCCACATTTCCCTTTTGGTAATCGTAAGTTTGTTTTCAATATCTGTAACTCTGTTTCTGTTTTGTGAATAAGTTCATCTGTATCATTTTTTAATTAGATTCTACATGTGAGTGATATCATATGATATTTGTCTTTCTCTGTCTGACTTCACTTAGTATGATAATCTCTAGGTCCATCCATGTTGCTGCAAATGGCATTATTTCATTCTTTTTTATGGCTGAGTAATACTCCATTGTATATATGTACTACATCTTCTTTATCCATCCCTCTGTTGATGGACATTTAGGTTGCTTCCATGTCTTGGCTATTGTAAACAGTGCTGCAATGAATATTGGGGTACATGTATCTTTTTCGATTATGGTTTTCTCTGGATATATGCCCATGAGTGGGATTGCGGGATCATATGGTAATTCTATTTTTAGTTTTTTAAGGAAACTCCATACTGTTCTCCATAGTGGCTGTATCAATTTTCATTGCCGCCAACAGTGGAAGAGGGTTCCCTTTTCTCCACACCCTCTCCAGCATTTATTGTTTGTAAGTTTTTTGATAATGGCCATTCTGATGGGTGTGTGGTGATACCTCATTGCATTTCTCTAATAATTAGTGATGTTGAGCATCTTTTCATGTGCTTTTTGGCCATCCGTATGTCTTCTTTGGAGAAATGTCTATTTAGATCTGCCCATTTTTTGATTGGGTTGTCTGGTTTTGTTTTTTTTTTTTTTTTTTTTAAGATTTATTTATTGATTGATTGATTGCTATGTTGGGTCTTCGTTTCTGTGCTAGGGCTTTCTCTAGTTGCGGCAAGCGGGGGCCACTCTTCATTGCGGTGCGCGGGCCTCTCACTATCGTGGCCTCTCTTGTTGCGGAGCACAGGCTCCAGACGCGCAGGCTCAGTAGTTGTGGCTCACGGGCCCAGTTGCTCCGCGGCATGTGGGATCTTCCCAGACCAGGGCGCGAACCCGTGTCCCCTGCATTAGCAGGCAGATTCTCAACCACTGCACCACCAGGGAAGCCCGGTTGTCTGGTTTTTTGACATAGAGCTGCATGAGCTGCTTTTGTATTTTGGATATTAATCCCTTGTTGGTCGCTTCATTTGCAAATATTTTCTCCCATTCTGAGGGTTGTCTTTTCGTTTTGTTTATGGTTTCCTTTGCTGTGAAGCTTTTAAGTTAATTAGGATAAAGACACTTTAATGAGTAATGAGATATTTACATAACTTCAAAGTACCTCCCCCACAAAACACTTGTGATTTCAATGGGAAACATTAGAGGAATCCAAATTATTAAACATTCTACAAAATAACTATCCTGAAATCCTAAAAAATGTCAAGATCATGATAGTCAAGGAAAGACGGAGGAACTGTTCCCCATTAAAGGAGACTAAAGAGAAGTGAATGCCAAATGCTTCACCGTGACTCTGAAGTGGATCCTTCTGCCATAAAGAATATTTGGGGAATAACCAGTGAAACTTGACTGGGGCCTAAAGGTAAGATGATAGTAAACCCACGCACATATGGTCACCTAATCTGTGACAAAGGAGGCAAAAATATACAATGGAGAAAATACAGCCTCTTCAATAAGTGGTGCTGGGAAAACCAGACAGCTACATGTAAAAGAATGAAATTAGAACACTCCATAACACCACACACAAAAATAAACTCAAAGTGGATTAAAGACCTGAGTGTGAGGCCAGACACTATAAAACTCTTAGAGGAAAACATAGGCAAAACACTCTTTGACATAAATCGCAGCAGGATCTTTTTTGACCCACCTCCTAGAGTAATGAAAATAAAAACAAAAATTAACAAATGGGATCTAATTAAACTTAAAAGCTTTTGCACAGCAAAGGAAACCATAAACAAGATGAAAAGACAACCCTCAAAATGGGAGAAAATATTTGCAAACGAAGCAATGGACAAGGGATTAATCTCCAAAATACACAAATAGCTCATGCAGCTCAATATCAAAAAAACAAACAACCCACTCAAAAAATGGGCCAAAGACCTAAATAGACATTTCTCCAAAGAAGACATACAGATGGCCAATAAACATATGAAGAGATGCTCAACATCACTAATTATTAGAGAAATGCACATCAAAACTACAATGAGGTATCACCTCACACCCATCAGAATGGCCATTATCAAAAAACCTACAGAGCTTCCCTGGTGGCGCAGTGGTTAAGAATCTGCCTGCCAATGCAGGGGACACTGGTTCAAGCCCTGATCTGGGAAGATCCCACATGCCGCGGAGCAACTAAGCCCGTGAGCCACAACTACTGAGCCTGCACGTCTGGAGCCTGTGCTCCGGAACGGGAGAGGCCGCCGCGACAGTAAGAGGCCCACGCACCGCAATGAAGAGTGGCCCCCGCTCACCGCAACTGGAGAAAGCCCTCACACAGAAACGAAGACCCAACACAGCCAAAAATAAATTAATTAATTAATTTAAAAAATAAATAAAAATTTAAAAACCTACAAACAATAAATGCTGGAGAGGGTGTGGAGAAAAGGGAACCCTCTTGCACTGTTGGTGGCAATGAAAAATTGATACAGCCACTATGGAGAACAGTATGGAGCTTCCTTAAAAAACTAAAAATAGAATTACCATATGATCCAGCAATACCACTTCTGGGCATATACACAGACAAAACCATAATTCAAAAAGACACATGTACCCTAATGTTCATTGCAACACTATTTACAATAGCCAGGACATGGAAGCAACCTAAATGCCCATCAACAGAGGAATGGATAAAGAAGATGTGGCACATATATACAATGGAATATTATTCAGCCATAAAAAGGAATGAAATTGGGTCATTCGTCGAGACGTGGATGGACCTAGAGACTGTCATACAGAATGAAGTAAGTCAGAAAGAGAAAAACAATGTGGAATCTAGAAAAATGGTACAGATGAACCGGTTTTCAAGGCAGAAATAGAGACACAGATGTAGAGGACAAATGTATGGGCACCAAGGGGGGAAAGCGGAGGGTTGGGGGTTAGGGGTGGGATGAATTGGGAGATTGGGATTGACATAGATACACTAATATGTGTAAAACAGATAACTAATAAGAACCTGCTGTATAGCACAGGGAACTCCACTTCACTGTACAGTAGAAACTAACACAACATTGTAAAACAACTATATCCCAATTAAAAAAAATTATAAAAGGAACAGAAAAAAAAAAGCAATTCACTGCCATTTAAAAATGAAAGAATAAAAAAAGAGTTACATATAAAAAAAAGAAAGGGCTTCCTTGGTGGCGCAGTGGTTGAGAATCTGCCTGCCAATGCAGGGAACACGGGTTCGAGCCCTGGTCTGGGAAGATCCCACATGCCGCGGAGCAACTGGGCCCGTGAGCCACAACTACTGAGCCTGAGCGTCTGGAGCCTCTGCTCCACAACGAGAGGCCGCGATAGTGAGAGGCCCGCGCACCGCGAAGAAGAGTGGCCCCCACTCGCCGCAACTGGAGAAAGCCCTCACACAGAAACGAAGACCCAACACAGCCAAAAATAAAAATAATAAATAAATAATAAATAAAAAAATTTTTTAAAAAAGAAAGAGAAAAACAAATATCATATGTTAATGCATATATGTGGAATCTAGAAAAATGGTATAAATGATCTTATTTGCAAAACAGAAATAGAGACACAGATGTAGAGAACAAATGAATGGACACCAAGGGGGGAAGCGGGTGGATGGGATGAATTGGGAGATTGAGATTGACGTATATACACTATTGATACTATGTGTAAAATAGATAATTAATCAGAAACTACTGTATAGCTCAGAGAACTCTACTCAGTGTTCTGTGGTGACCTAAACGGGAAGGGAACCCAAAAAAGAGGGAATATATGTATACGTATAGCTGATTCACTTTGCTGTACATTAGAAACTAACACAACATTGTAAAACAACGATACTCCAATAAAAATTAGTAAAAAATTAAAAAAATAAAAGTATTTGCCCTGTTGGGCCATCACACACACAAAAAAGATGATAGTAATATATAATGTTAATTTCTTTATTTTGACGATTGTGGTTATGTTGGAAATATGCACGTAAGGTTTTGGGTAATGTGGCATCATGTCAGAAATTTACTCTCAAGAGTCCAAAAGAGTATTTGTACTAAGCTTGCAACTTTCCTGTAAGTTATCTTTTCCCGTACAGATCCAACATACAATGGGAAGACAGAGACAGGAAAATCATAATAGAAACTCCCACTTAAAAAGGGGTAATAAAAGGCACATAGCGGTCCTTAGGTCTTTAGGAAATCTGAGATCCAATAGCGCAAATGTCACCAATTCCCCCTGCTCCAGGAGCAGGGAATGTGATTCTCTGTGGCTCTTCACCCTCTGGGCTCTTGGCTCCATCCTCTGGGTCATTCCTCCTTTCCCTTGTTTGCAGCAGAGTAATTTGTTCAGGCTGCTTTGCTAAGTGCCCAGTGTCCTCATTTCATTTTGAACTGTCTTTGCCTATTTTAGTCCAAGCTAGTGGTACTTACGCTGGTACAATTCTCTTGGAGGGGAAGAAAATAAACAAACAAAAATATTGTGCATTTCCATTAGACAAAAACTATATCCCCAAACCTTAAGATAAGTTCCTCCCTTCTTTCGGCTGTGAGTCGGGGTACTATGGGAAGCACTTTTGTCTAGCTGAGAAGTCTATAAGACACTGCTTGAAATCTATGAGATCGTAAAGAGCCACAGTCACATTCTTGACTTTATCCAAACTTTACTGGGAGTGTCCTAGAATTAATCTTTTCTCTAGGTTTTAGTTTACTTTGAGTAAGCTGTTTTTGCAGTCAAAAACCCTGATTGGGGTTTCTTAGAAAAACTAGGTGGTTTTCTGCTTCATATAGTGTTGGCTGGGGTAATAGAATGTCTGGAAGGTATAAATGGCCTTATTCACATGGCTAAAAGTTAGTGCTGGTTGCTGTCTGGGTGTTTAGCTGGAACCCTTAGCCAAAGGTCTCAGTTTTCCTCCATGTGGGCCTCTCCACATGACTGCTTGGGCTTCCTAACAGCATGGCAGCTAGACTCTAAGAAGGCATATTCCAAATGCATAGGAGGGAGTGGAAGATCTGTTAAGGTCAAGTCTTGGAAGTTATTCAGTGACACATATGCCACATTCTATGGGTCAGAACAAGTCACAGAGCCAGCCCAGATTCAAGAGGAGGGGAAATAGACTTCACCTCTTGATGAGAGATGTGGTAAAGAATTTGTGGTCATCTTTAATCCATCACAACACAAACTGTTTCTCAGGATGGTACTCCCATCCACACTTTCTTTTGAGTGTCCAGCTGGACTTCTTCCCATGACCTGAAGTGAGGTTGGCTTCCTCCTCTCACTCTTTACCCCAAACCCACAAAGTGCCTCCAGCACTGGGTCTGTGCCCCACATAGTGACCTTGGCCATCCATTCCCAGCAACATCTATACCCAGGACAGGATATACCCACAATCTGTTGGGATGAGTTCCTTCCCTCAAGTGCTACTTCCTCAGATCCTAGAACGGCCAGCAGAAGCCTGAAAACTGCCTTCAATACTGTATCTGAAAGTCTGTTGGAATATCCGATCTGTCTTATTGCCATAATGATGCTACGTAGCAAATAACCACCAAATCTAAGTGCTGTACAACAATAAAGCATTTATTTCTCTCTCATGTGTCCATGTGTTACCTGGGGCAGCTCTGCTTAAGGCTTTAGGTCTGTAAGTTGCCTAGGTGAGTCTACTCCATGTGTCTCTATTCTGTGATACCTACCAAGGGCATGTTTTTCACATGGTAATGGCAAAAGCACAAGATGGGTGAGCAAAAAAATCCAATGCCTCTTAGAGACTATGCTTGGAATGGTCACTTCTACTCACACTCCGTGAGCCAAAGCAAATCACTTGGCCAACCCAACATTAGCAGGACAAGAAAGTGTATTCTATCTCTAGTGGGAGGGACTTCAAAGTCACATGGCAAAGGGATTGGGTACAGGGAGTGGTGAAGAATTCAGAATAATGCAATCTTCCATTCCTTTTTTTTTTTTTAATAACTCACAATTTGCAATTCCTCTGGTCTCCCCACCTCCAGTTTCCTGCCCTTCCCAACCTGTCCTATGGACTTGATCAGATTTAAGAATTGGAGAGAAGTTGGAAGGACACCAACTCTTCCTTCACCCACACACAGTAGGATCCCCCAACACAATATACTCTCTGAGAGTTCATCCAGTTTTGTGTGCACACCTCCAGCGACAGTGAACTCACTATATTATGAGGCAGCCTGCTCTGTTGTGGATATCACGGACCCAAAAATTAAACCCTTCTCATATTAAGCTGAAACTCGCTAGTAGCAGTGATGCTAGCTATGTTACATGGAGCCACAGAGAATAAACTGAATCCTCTTTCACTTGATGGTCTTTATTTTTATTTTTTTCTGCATTGGGTCTTCGTTGCTGCATGCGGGCTTTCTCTTGTTGCGGGGAGCAGGGGCTAGTCTTCGTTGCGGTGCGTGGGCTCTAGGCGTGCGGGCTTCAGTAGTTGTGGCATGCAGGCTCAGTAGTTGTGGCTCATGGGCTCTAGCGCGCAGGCTCAGTAGTTGTGGCACACGGGCTTAGTTGCTTCACAGCATGTGGGATCTTCCTGGACCAGGGATTGAACCCGTGTCCCCTGCATTGGCAGGCAGATTCCTAACCACTGTGCCACCAGGGAAGTCCCTTGATGGTCTTTAACTTATTTAAAAACATCAGACATATGCCTTCTCCCAACCTAAAGACAATTCCTCTCTAGGCTGACTAATAACTATCATTTCTACTGTTCTTCATGCTTCATGGTTGAGTTCCTTCCCTGTCTTGATCATTCTTCTTTGACCAGGCTCTAGCCTGTCTTTCCTCCATAAAAGAGCAGTGCCCAGGACTGAATTCAACATTCCAGCTGGGGTCTCAGCAACAGAAGAGAACAGGACCATCACTCACCTCCATAGTCCCAAATACTGTACTTTCACCAATGCCTTCTAACACAACTTTCACTTTTTGATGTTCATGTTAAAGACAGGGCTGAAGACAAATCCTGGAACAGTGGAAACTTGAATCCTTTTAAAAACAGTCCTTGTACCAATCAAGGTTTTTGACTGCATAAACAGTTAATTACACCACTGCTCTGCCACAGCCACCACTGCCAGGGAACACTCAACATCACCACTTCGGGACTGGCCAAGCTGCTGCTGCTGTTGCCATGAATACTTCCTACACTACATCTGTCCCTTAAATTCACCTCCTAAAAATTAAAAGTCCTTGGTGGGAGTGGTTGAGCCCAATTCACATGATTGAGCCCTGGCTGCAAGGAAGTGAAAAGGAAAATCTTCCCCTTTCTGCTTCCATGGTGGGAGCCAGGGCACTACAGCCCTCCAGTACTAAATTGTTATTATTAGAAAATTCTTGCAAAATAAGATACAGGTTTGCATGCTGAGTGGACAAATGTAATGACATAGGTTCACTCCAGTCATTTAGCAGGTTACTTTTCCTCTTAATCATACTGTCATCTAACCCATATTTCCCATTTTATCCACACAAGGATATCATGGCAGAGATTGTTAAAAGCCTTACTGAAGACCCAGTTTACTAACAGACAGGCTATCAAATGCAGCTCTGTGATCTGTCAGTTCAGGGACCTGTCAAAAAAGAAATTTGATTGTCCTTGCCCTGAATTGTTCTGAGAAATCTCTCCTTCCTTTATTATTTTTTTAAATTTATTTATTTTATTTATTTATTTAATTTACTTATTTTTCGCTGCATTGCATCTTCGTTGCCGCGCGCGGGCTTTCTCTAGTTGTGGCGAGCAGGGGCTACTCTTCATTGCGGTGCGCGGGCTTCTCATTGTGGTGGCTTCTCTTGTTGAGGAGCTTGTTGCTCTTGTTGCTCCAGGTGCACAGGCTTCAGTAGTTGTGGCACGCGGGCTCAGCAGTCGTGGCTCAGGGGCTCTAGAGCGCATGCTCAGTAGTTGTGGCGCACAGGCTTAGTTGCTCCCCGGCATGTGGGATCTTCCTGGACCAGGGATCGAACCCGTGTCCCCTGCACTGGCAGGCGGATTCTTACCCACTGGACCACCAGGGAAGTCCCTGTACTTCCTTTATATTTTAAAAAATCTATTGTTGGATAAGAGCATATAGTCTGCAGAATCAACTTTTTCTCCCTGTAATGGACAGGTGTTACTTTTGTCTTCCCTGTATTCACTCCTCATTCTGGTAAAAGATGTCCACTCTTCCCCATGTGGTTGGGATAGTCTAACCTCACGACGGTCCCCTGAATGGATGTGGGACTCATATCTGGCCAATGAGAGCACTGTTTCCCTTTGGCCATAGTGATAACGTTCAGGAAGCAAAGATCCCCTCCGCCCCCAAATTTCTGTATGTGTTGAGAAAAAAGGCTCTTCCTTTACTCTAGGGTGGCCAGCCTGGAGTTGCCGAGGGTATTGTATTAGTTTTCTAGGACTCCTGTAACAAACTGCCACACGCTTGTTGGCTTAAAACAACAGAAATTTACTCTCACAGTTCTGAAAGCTAGAAGTCCAAACACAAGATGTCAGCAGGGCCATGCTCCTTCTGAAAGCTCTAGGGAATAAGTCCTTCCTTGCCTCTTTTATCTTCAGTGGCTCCCAGCAGCCTTGGCATTCCTTGGCTTCTAGCTGCATCACTCCAATCTGCCTCTGTCTTCATAGGGCCTTCTCTGTGTGTATCTTTTTCTTCTGTTGATGCGTCCTCTTCTTATTAGGGCACAAATCACTGTAAATAGGGTCCACCTTAATCTTGCCTTAACTAATTACATCTGCAACGACCCTCTTTCCAAATAAAATCTATTCTGAGGTTTTGGGTAGACATGAATTTGGGGGGTACACTATTCAGCCCCCTACAGCTACCATGCAGAAAGAGCCTGCCTAAGAAGCCAAAAACGAGGCAGGGGGGTGTGCCCTGCTATGGCCATATCAGACTTTCCCTGGACTGATCGGTTTTGTGAACTGGCAAATCCCCTTTCCCTTTTTCCCCTTAAGTCTGTTTGAAGTAACAGAAAGAAACCAACTACCACCCCTCCTTTTTCAAAACTGGAAGATCATCTGCACGTGACCAATGTTCCAGACTCCTCCCTACTGCACTCATCCTCCAAAATCTCTGACAGGGATTGAGCAATCTCATTTGGAAGTTCTCTTAGTGCCTTGGATTGACTTCATTTGGCCAGGAAACAAATTTATTTTGAGCAGCTGGACCATCTCCTGCAATGTCTTCCAGCTTTATACAGACCACAAAGAGAAGTGGGCCCAGAAGTGAAGAGTGATTACTGCCCAAGTTCCCGAGGCTTCTTGCCCCATTTGTCCCTCCTGCCCATGGATTCTGTGCCTCAGGATCCATTCTCCTTCTATTGGAACCTTCCTGGTATTGCACGAGTGAATTTCAGATCTTTACAATCAAAGAGATTGACAAAGAGCCATGGTCATATAACAAGTGGGGACACAATTGGAGAGGGTGAAAGGTAAGGGCTGCTGAGCCTAGGAATGCAGGTCAATGTGGGTCACCGAGCAGGTGAGTAGAGGAGGGGCCATTCCTGGCAGGAATGAAGTTTCAGGAACCAGAATAGAAACTTGCTCCCGGCAGGCAGAGTGAGCTGGGCCCTGCCCAGACTTCCTTGGAAGCCACCTGGCCTGCCTGCCATCCTCACCTGGGCATTTCCCAGTCTCCCTAGTTGTGTAAGACTGGCCACGCCAGAAGGCACCTGTTCCCACTAGGTTCTGAGGGCTGCAGTGTCCCTGCTTTGTTGCCACCTGATATTATAGTCCCCCCTCCTAAGTGTCTGGAAAGAGCTGCTGCCAGCTGGCTGTTATTCTGCTCACCTTCCCAATCAGCACGTCGCTCTGTCAGTCTCTAGCCTGGGAGTGTGAGGAGGAAGTTGGCCTGCAGGTTGGTCCTGAAGGCAATGATCCAAGCCCAGCCCTTTCGTTACAGGTAGGAGGATCAACTTACCCCTGTTAGCCCACAGTGGCCCCACAGTGGTTTTAAAACTGAAAATCCACATCCCAGGACCCCTCTCAGTTGTGGGAAAACAAGGAGAGTTAATCAGCCTAATTATAGAGCCCCCAGGACCTCAGTGGAAGCCTGCCTTAGCATTGTGCCTCAAAGGCACCATCCCAGATCTGGGGACTCCAGCCTCCAAATCCTGCTCTCCTAAGGATTCCCATACAACTGGCATTTCTGAAACCACCGCATCTCTCCATAAGCCTGCAGGCAGTATGGCAAGTTAAGTGCACAGATTCTGCACATTTGGTGCAGACCCTGGCACAGACAGTGGGAGGACCAGCCTGACTCTAGAGGCTTCACCTGGTCCTCCTCTCCCTGGCTCTGAGATGGGGCCTCAGAGGAGGGCCTGATTTCTTTCATTTCTGGGCAGAATCCTTGAAGAGGAACACTCATGGGGCCCGTTAGAAGGGCCTAGCAGAAAGGGATGCACAAAGAACCTCAATGGCTTGGCCAGCGCTCTGGTATGGATGGGGGGCCCCCATGTCTCTGGTCCCCTGCCATCATGGTCAACTGCGTCCCCCAACCTGTTTCTCAGCAGCTGTGCCCTCACACCTGTCAGCCAGAAGTAAGAGATTCCAGGCCAGGAGCACTGTCTCCTGAGAACTCCGCGAACAATCACAGCACACCTTGAGGACTTTCTCTGTGTGCGTGGTGGGGAAGTGTACGGAGGCTGTGCAGACAGCTAATCCCCACGACCACTGACAACTGGAGGTGGGCGCTGACTACCCACAGAGGCACCCTGGCCTGTGTTCATTTCTTCCTCTCTGTTGACCATGGGGAAGTGTATGCACCACCGCCGGCTTTGTATGTCACGATGAAAGCAAATCCCAAAGCCCTGGTGCTGGGTTTCAGGCCCTTAGGAAGAAAACCCCAGGGGTGCCTGGAGGTCTCCCCACCTCCCCTCAGGCCAGCCACACCAGGCCAGCTCTCAAAGGCCTCTTGCGTCTGTCTTTTCTCTCATCTTTCCCCACTCTGATAAATGTCTTGGGATTAGCCCTTCTGTGTTTATTGGATGAGCAATTTGTGTCTGTCTGAAAAGCTGCATCTGAATAATATTTGGCACGAGCTGAAGAAATGTGATCTGCCACGTTCCCCTCCAGGCAGCTCTCGAGCCAGCCCATCTCCTGCCAACAGTGCTATACAGCTCTGCAGCTGGCTCTGCAGCCTAAACACATTTGTGGGGTGAGGAGCAGGGGAAGTGGGTAGGAGGGTGAGGGAGGTGGGCACCAGAAACCCAGAGTGACAGAGCAGCCTGAGCGAATCTGCCTATCATTCTGGAGCCCCTCTAATAATTTGGGGACATCACAGATGCCCCAAATGGGGCATGCCTTGGTGGTCACCAGGGCACAGGCGCACCAGGGCACCCATGCAGCTCAGGAGCGCAGGTGGTTACCTGGGCCCAGAGTCCCAGTGTGAACAGCAGCTAAGGAGATTCAAGGGAGTCCAGGGGGTGGCATGAGGATCTCAGGCCTGGAATGGTAATTAGTGCTGGGCTCTTGAGGTCTGAGTGTTTGTGTGGGATGGGGAGTGGTAGGATGCACTGAGGCTGTTTAAATTTTTCCTGATGCTGGGACTTCCCTGGTGGTGCAGTGGATAAGACTCTGCGCTCCCAATGCAGAGGGCCCGGGTTCGATCCCTGGTCAGGGAACTAGATCCCACGTGCATGTCATAACTGAGAGTTCACATGCCACAACTAAGGAGCCCACCTGCCGCAACTAACACCCAGCACAACCAGATAAATAAATAAGTAAATGTGAAAAAAAAATTTTTTTTTCCAGACTCCATCTATACGGGCCCTGAAACTTGGGAGCACAGAGCTTGCAGTGACAATCAGGCAACCCAGTCATGAGGTGCTGAGGATCATAGAGAAAGAGGCAATTTGGTGGATGTGGATGTATCAACAATCTCCGCCCCCACCCCGCCCCAGAAGCCTCTGTTTTTCTCCCGCAGCACCCTCCCTACTCCTGTGTTAGGGTCCACATTGCTTCTCCTTGGATCCCACGACTCAGGTCTCCATCTTTCCACCACCTCTGCCCCCCTCTCCCCAAGTCAGTGATCGGATTAAAGGCAGGACATCGTCCCTGGGCCCCTAACAGCGAGCACAGAACTGGCCAACGAGGAGGCATCGCCGTGGTTTAGTGAGTAAAGGAATGAATTAGAGAAGTTGGGAGCTCAGACCTCATGGTCACAGATGCACAAGACGACAGCAGATGGCAGGTCAGACAGAAGCAGCAGTGCAGGAAGTTGGTTCAGGAGTGAGAACTAATCTGTAACAACACCATCCCCAGAGTCAGCCGAGGCCCATGGGGAAGGCCAGCTCCTCAGGATGGGCCCCTTGCAGCCCTTTGTATGTCCATCTTAGTGCTCCACATGGTTCCATCCATTCAGTTAATGTGTTTTGAATCTCTCCCTTGTACCATGCTCCATAGGGTACCATCTGTCCCCTCAAATAGAAAAAAAGTAGATGTACCCATAAAAAGGTAGGAGAAACCAGTGCTCTTACAGTGGCACAGAGAGAAGGCTATAAAAGTTCAGAAGAGAAAGAAGTTAATTTCACTTGTAGGAGCAAGGAAGTCTTTGTGGGGATGGGGAGACGCGTAAGACCTGGACCTGGAACAAAGTGCACATGCATCCAGGTGTGCTGTTCTTCACCACCCACTGCCTCCCACGCCCATCCCCAGCACACACCCAAGTTGGTGGCCATGGTACATTTTGCTGACTGATCCTTTACTCTTTCACTGAGCCCAAGTATGTCTACAGAATCCTTCTTAACACAGCAACACAGCCCAGACGATCAGAGCAGGCACACGAAACGCATTTGCCACCCCACACCTCGGAAGGTGTGTACAGCCGGGACATACAGGAATGGGAGACAGAGGGAACAGAGTGAGGACAGGCACCATGGTGGGAAAACACTGAATGCATCTGGTGAAGGTCAGTGGCGCGGTTAGACTCGTGGGTAAGGTTTGTGAACGGGGAACAGTGGACAACATGGCTGAGAAAGTAAGTTGAGGCAATATCTGGATTAGGGTTTTGCCAGGCTAAGGCATGTGGGCTCAGGCCTGCGGGGGGCAGAGGCAGTCGCACATCTGTTCGGGGAGACATTCTGGCGGCAGTGGGCAGGGTGGGCTGGGGTGGGGAGAACCTCGAGGCGGGAAGACCAGCCAGACGACCATCCCAGGCAACCAGCGACAGAGCCTCCTCTAAGCTCCTGCGGCACTTGCCGAGCACATCTGTTCAACACTCACCCCACTGTCTCTCTCAGAGCAGTCTTTTGATGGCCTGATGGCCCCCACAGCCTGAGGGTTCCTTGACAGCAGGAACTGCCTCTCTGGGGCCCCAGGCCTGACTTGGTTCTTGGCAGGTGCTCCTTATACATTTGCAAAGTTACTGAATAGGGCAGTGAAGAAAAGGACAAGGAGCGTACAGAGAAGGGCACAGGGCACAGATTTCTGGGATAACACCCTGTTTAGCAAGTGCAGTTCCTCGGGCCTGGGCACTGGCGCAGCCGTCTTTTGGTGTGTGTGGAGAAGTAGAGGCCTGCGCGGGCAGTGCAGGCGGGGAAGGAACTACAGCTCTCTCCTAGGAGCTGGCAATTGCCATGGCTCTGTGTGAGTGTGTGTGTGCGTGCGCATGTGTCTTAGGGAGGGCTTTTCAGAGAGAGGTGGACAGGAGACCCCATGATCTGTACTGTCCTAAGGTGCCGTAGGAAATGTATTAAAACTCTTTTGATTGCAGTGACAGAAACTCAATGCAAGCAATCTTAGAGAAAATGGGACATTCATTGGCTCATACGGTGCCTTTGGAGACAGCCAAAACTAAGGGTTCCAGTAATGTCAGACTCTTGCCACTTCTAATGTCAGCTTTTCTCCACTGGTCAGTCAGCCTCACTCTCGAAGCTGGACTCCTTTCACAGGAGCTGGAAACATGGCTACCAGGAGCCTGGGTCTCACCTCGGGGAGCTTCCCCACCAGAAAGGCACCAAAGGCTTCTTTTCTCATGTCCCAACTTCAGAGTTCCCAGGAAAGGACTCTGATTGGCTCTGCTTGTGTCAGGAGCCTGCCCCTGGCCTAAGACTAAATGCAGTGGCTAATCCGGAAGCAGGGCCATGGAAGAAGGAAATGCTTCCACCAAAACCACCCTAGCTGAAGTGGTAAATGGGTATTTCCCAGAGGAAGAGCCAACAGTAATAATCCTGTCTGAGTGCTTTGCATAAATTAACTATTCCTCACAACAACCCCAACAGGTGTTACCATGTTACTATTGTAATCATTGTTACCCTTGAGAATTATTACCTTGGGAAACCAAAGCACAGAGAGGTTGAGTAACTGCCATAGAACACACAGCTAGTAAATAGCAGAGATGGAGCTGAGATTTAAATCTACTCAATCTAGCTCCAGACCCTATATATTCCTGTTCTGTTATATTGCCTATTCACTACAGAAGGCGAGAAAGCAAGGTGTAGGGCTATGAGGAAGAAACCTACACAATTTCTCCTGGGAAGATCCAAGGCCTGAGCTGAGGCGCCTGTGGCAAGTGATTGGCCCAATGTCATGGAAATCTGGAATAAGAAACACCACCACCCATCTTAATCTCACTGGAGATATCTGAAAAGGAATGTTTCATTTTAACTTCTTTTTTCTTCCGTCTTTATTTACTTAAAGTAGAATTAGATGAAGCCAAGAAAAGCATGAAAGAACAATGAGGTCCCATTTTCACCTATTAAATATCTAAGCAGCCGTGTAATAGTCATGCTGGCAGTGGTGGGGAGATGGTTTGCTTCTAAACGCTGGCGACAGGACAAAGCGGTCCAACCAGTGAAAAAATTATTTTGCCATGAGGGTCAAGAGCTTTAAAAGCTTTCTTTGACCTGATCACCTCACTCTTTAGAAATAGCTCATGGAGTCATAAAACAAAACCTAACTAGTGCCATGTGTGAGAGACACATCTAAAATAGTGCTCCTCAGAAAGATTGAAAGTAAAAGAGAAGGAAAAAATAGAAAACAAAACAAATACCACATATGCAAATACAAGCAACGACAACAACAACTAAAAAAACCCAAGGGTTATAGTATTAACATCAGACACGGTTGAATTCACAGAAAATCAGAAAACAAGATACAGGAGAAAATGTTGTAATGATAAAGGCTGAGAGCCACAATGAAGATCTGTCATCAATACTTATGCACCAAAAACACAGTATCAGAACTTATAATGCAAAAACAATAGGAAGTACATGGAGAAATGGACAGAAATACAGTAATAGTAGAAAATTCTAACTCACCTCTTTTAGCCCATGACTGATCAATAAATCATACAATAAGTAAGGATATGGAGGACTTGATTTGTTAACTTAGTAAGGTAGATCAAATTAAAAGATATCAAGCTCTGTACCTTGAAAACCTAGAATATACTCTATGAGATCATTAACAAATGACCACATGAAAGGCCACGAGAAACAAACAAAATCTCAGTACATTTCAAAAAGTAGGATGAATACAGATAACATTCTCTAATCACAATGCAGTAAAACTAGAAAGCAATAGCAAAAACAGAAACTGAAGAGCAATAGAAAAGTTGAAAATTAAACAAAAGGAAACAAACAAAAAACTACACCTGAATGGAATATTATTCAGTCTTGAAAATGAAGGCAATTCTGACCTATGCTACGACATGAATGAACCTTGAAGACATTATGCTAAGTGAAATAAGCCAGCCACAAAAAGACAAATACTGTATGATTCCACTTACTTGAGGTATCTGGAGTGGTCAAATTAACACATCACATTGGAAACAACATATAATGGTCATTTCCAGGGGCTGGGACGAGTGGGGAGTGGGGAGTTGTTTAATGGGTATAGACTTTCAGTTTTGCAAAATGAAAAAGTTCATCTTATATTTTGCACAGTAATGTGAATATACTAAACATTACTGAACTGTACATTTGAAAAGGGTTGAGGTGGTAAATTTTATATTATACGTATTTTAAGAAACTTTCTCTTAGTTAATTCTCAAAGTGTAAAATACCTTTTGGAGAAAAAAAAAAAAAGGATAATTCCCAAGGAAGTAGTGCGAAAGACAAGTCAAAGGAACGAGCATTTCTGTGGTTATTGTCTAAGTTTCACATAATCTCCAGGGGAGGATTTAGAGGGGTAAATTCTGAACAGCACAAGCTCTGAGAATGACACGTTGACACTGCTCAGAAAAATGTTGGTTTTCTTCCTGCACTTAGTCAACAAGCATGTGTGCCAGGCCCTGTATTAGGCCCTGGAGAGACCAAAAAGTATTGAGTCTGTCTCTCCCCGGTGAGGACAGCCTGGGGGAAGGCAGGCTTTGGGGAGTTATGTACCTCATGAACCAGAGCCTGGCTGGACCCTGCCTGAAGGGCTACAGGAAGGGGAGGAGGAGGGGGAAGAGGCCCTACCAGGACAAGGACATTGGAGCTGGCCTCTAAGAGAAAGCTAAGATTTCACCAGCGGAGAAGTGCTGTGAAGGGCAGTGCAGGCAGAGGAAACCACAGAGCAAAGCCCCAGAGAACAAAACTGAAAATTCTGTTCAGCCCCACCAGGTACTTCCAAGCAGAAGGAAAAGGAGAGGAAGAGGGAGTACAAACAGCCAAGGGTGGGTCCTTCTCCTCTCTGAAGTTAACGCCCTCCTTACCTGGGCTTCTGATTGTGGCCTCCTCGCGGTGACCACAGGTAAATCATCTCACCTCACTGACAGTCAGCTTCTTCATCGACAAAATGCAACTGATAATGCCACCCAGTTTCATGAAGATCAAATGAGATAAGGTGTGTTAAGAGTCTAAATGTCCATCATCGGATGAAGGATAAAGAAGATGTGGCACATATATACAATGGAATATTACTCAGCCATAAAAAGAAACGAAATGGAGTTATTTGTAGTGAGGTGGATGGAGTTAGAGTCTGTCATACAGAGTGAAGTAAGTCAGAAAGAGAAAAACAAATACAGTATGCTAACATATATATATGGAATCTAAGGGAAAAAAAAAAGGTCATGAAGAATCTAGTGGCAAGACGGGAATAAAGACACAGACCTACTAGAGAATGGACTTGAGGATATGGGGAGGGGGAAGGGTAAGATGTGACAGGGTGAGAGAGTGGCATGGACATATATACACTACCAAATGTAAAATAGATAGCTAGTGGGAAGCAGCCGCATAGCACAGGGAGATCAGCTCTGTGCTTTGTGACCACCTAGAGGGGTGGGATAGGGAGGGTGGGAGGGAGGGAGATGCAAGAGGGAAGAGATATGGGAACATATGTATACATATAACTGATTCACTTTGTTATACAGCAGAAACTAACACACCATTGTAAAGCAATTATACTCCAATAAAGATGTTAAAAAAAAAAAAAAAGAGTCTGGAGCCTCACACACACTCAGCACACAAGAACTGCTGATGCACATATTTTATAGATGAGGGAGCATTCTTCAACTCAACTTTATTCCTTATTCGCTCTGAAGGTTTTGATGGCCTTGTTTCTTCCTTTCCTGAAGCTTCTTCCAAGATTCTCTCTACACACTTATACACCAGGTTATCAGTTCCCTGAGGAAAGAGAAAAAGTTGATTCTTCTTGCTCTCTCCAGGACCTGACACTTGTCAAAAAGAATGGACTCAGCTTCAGGCAGCCTAATCAAAGTCACAGCCACTCCATGGTGCCAACCACGGTGCCACAAACACCTGGGGCCCCAGCAAATACTACAGGGGCAGCAGCATCTTCTATCTTCTGCTGTTTGGGGTTTTGTCTCCTGTACGTGGCAGATAGCATCCTTCGTACCAGGTAAGTTACTTTATTTGTTAACTAATTGACATATCAACAAACAATTGCAAAAGTTGCACTAGAGATCTGTGGAAAATGCAGTGGGGACGAGGAGGAAGAGCACTTATGCTTCACAGAGGAGCAACACGAGATGGGCTTTGAGTCAGGAAAGGACATGGGGGTTAAAGAAAGAAAATACAGTTAAGGAGTAGAGCTAGGGGTCCCTTGCAATAGTTGGCAAGGCTGAGCAACTGTTTCCCATGAGGCCATGCCCGGTGGCAGGGACGCAGCAACTATTAACCTCCTCTAGAGGGTACTTTGCAAATCCTTCTCTCACTGCCACAGCGCTCTCGGCCTTACATCATTGGCCAGAGCTATTTCCCTAAGGAGAATGGAGCTCTGCCAGAGTCCCAGAGTGAGCAGTAATGGAGCAGAGATTAGGATCTGACTGAGGTATAGTCCTAGCTTTTCTATTCTTAGCTCTTAGGCTTTTATGGAACTCTGGGGGTTGAGCTGCCTTTTTTTTTTTTTTTTTTAACATCTTTATTGGAGTATAATTGCTTTACAATGGTGTGTTAGTTTCTGCTTTATAACAAAGTGAATCAGTTATACATATACATATGTCCCCATATCTCCTCCCTCTTGCATCTCCCTCCCTCCCGCCCTCCCTATCCCGCACCTCTAGGTGGTCACAAAGCATAGAGCTGATCTCCCTGTGCTATGCGGTTGCTTCCCACTAGCTATCTATTTTACGTTTGGTAGTGACAAGGAGAGAGAGTGGCATGAGCTGCCTTTTAAAAGCCCACACATGGAAAGCATGGTGGGTACAACTTGCTCACCAAAAAAATTAAGTTAGAGCTCTAAATCATGGCTGATGTTAGAATAAATTCCAGATGGCTGAAAGCTTTGAATGTAAAACATAAAATCATAAAAATAGTAAAAGAAGAAGATAGATGAATATTTATCATTTTGCAGGGGAAGGGGAGTACAGAAGTTTAACACCAAAGGCAGATAATAAAGAGAAGACTGACATTGGTTAAAAAAAAAAATCGGGACTTCCCTCGTGGCACAGTGGTTGAGAATCCACCTGCCAATGCAGCAGACAAGGGTTCGAGTCCTGGTCCGGGAAGATCTCACATGCTGCGGAGCAACTAAGTCCGTGCACCACAACTACTGAGCCTGCGCTCTAGAGCCCGCAAGCCACAACTACGGAGCCCACGTGCCACAACAACTGAAGCCCGTGCACTCTAGGGCCCGTTCTCCTCCACAAGAGAAGCCACCGTAGTGAGAAGCCAGCGCACTGCAACAAAGAGCAGCCCCTGCTCTCCACAACTAGAGAAAGCCCATGCACCGCACTGAAAACCCAATGCAGCCAAAAAATAAATAAATTTTTTTAAAAATCATGCACAAGAAGCCTGGCACAAAAGTAGAAATATTAAGAAAGAACTTCAGTTTCAGACTTTCAGATTTAATGGGCCCTGGGCCATTCCTTGGGATGGTTAATTTGGAAACTGCATTTGGAGTATCTAATGAAATTATCCCCTTCTCCTCACATTTGTACTAATCAGCCAGCTGCAGGGGGGATTCACCCCAGACCAAACCACTGAGCATAGGCTCTTGGACCAGAGGCAAGGTCTTGTCCCGAAAAACTAATGCCCAGGAAGGGAAGAGGACTGTCGTACCCAAAATACAAGGCAGGTCCTCTTCTTCCTTACATACCCCATCGATACCCAACCAGCATGTTCCACTCCTCCCACCAAGTTGCTACATGCAGACTCAGTAAACAGAACAGACAAGAACAAGAATGCACAATTAAAACATGGACAAACATCTAGAAAACTACACATTTGAGTAAAGTCAAGACTATGAAAGAGGGCCATCAAAATCCACCATCAGAAAAACTAACATCAAGAAACAGAATTAATAACTACTAAAGAACAAGCCTTCAGATTAAGTGTAATTAATAGGTTCACAAGAAATGTGAAAGGATATTTCACATATTAAAAAGAATCAAGTGGGGATTTTGGAAATTTAAGAACTCAGTTTTCCAAATAAAAATTCAATGGACTGATCACAAAATAGATATGGCTGAAGAGTGAAAAACAAAGTTGAAAGATCAAGTGGAGAAATTCTCCCAAAATGCAGTTCAAAAGACCAGAGTTGGGAAGTATAAAAGAAAATTTAGATAGGAATTCCTTGGTGGTCCAGTGGTTAGGACTTGGTGTTTTCACTGCCGGGGCCTGGGTTCGATGCCTGGTCTGGGAACTAAGATCCCACAAGCCACATGGCATGGCCAAAAAAATAAAATAAAATAAAATAAATAATAAAAAAATAATAATAATAAAAAGAAAAGAGGCAGCAGCCAGTTTGGCCCACTGGCTGTAGTTTGCCAACTTCTGCTTTATGGCTTTCAGTGCCCTCATTTGTAAGATAGGGACAATAATTATACCTACTTCATAGGGTTGTTCTGGGAATTAAATACGGTAATGTGTCAAGTACTTTGCTCATTGCCTTACACACACTAAGGTGCCAATAAATGTTAGCTATCGTTGTTGCTGAGGTGCTTGTTGATGTAGGTGCTGAGAAGGAAGAAGAAGGAGGTCATGTTTATTCAGCACTACTGTGCACACAGCAGGGCCAAGTCTTAAAGGGACTTAAGGGATTTCATTTAGTGATTTTTATTTCTTAATAAAAACACCTCATGTTGGGGCTTCCCTGGTGGCGCAGTGGTTGAGAATCTGCCTGCTAATGCAGGGGACACGGGTTCGAGCCCTGGTCTGGGAAGATCCCACATGCCGCGGAGCAACTAAGCCCGTGAGCCACAACTACTGAGCCTGCGCGTCTGGAGCCTGTGCTCCGCAACAAGAGAGGCCACGATAGTGAGAGGCCCGTGCACCGCGATGAAGAGTGGCCCCCGCTTGCCGCAACTAGAGAAAGCCCTCGCACAGAAACGAAGACCCAACACAGCCAAAAATAAATATAAAAATAAATAAATAAATAAGAGATTACCAAAAAAAAAAAAAAATACCTCATGTTGGCATAGAAAAAAAAGTTGGGGGAGGGGGGAGAAGGAGGCATGGAGGATGGATCCAGAAGTCCTACCATCCTATTTTATAGGAATTCCATAATGAGAGAACAGAGGGAATGGAGGGGGGAAAAAAGAAGTAAATTATGTCCTACTTCCTAGAGGTGAAGAAAGGAGTAACTCCTTTCTCCTCGGCATCCCTCTGTGCTCAGAGAGACCTGAAGCTAGGAGAGTGCCTCTCTGGGCTGCCCTTGGGTTTACCTGCAAAGTTGTAAAGCGATATTCTTGCCGTCTCGGAATTGGTCTAAGCGAGGTGTGTGTATGTGTGTATGAAGCATGTCTTCTTGTGTTAGTATTCTTACATTCCCATATATGTGATTTTCTTGTCATGTAACTTGCAATTACAAAACCTTGGTTCCTGAGGAAGCATTGGTTTTCAGAGTGGGAATTGATGTGCGTTTCAGAATGGCTGACAGATTTGGGGTAGATAAGAAAGCACGTTACATGTCCTCAGAGGCAGTTGATTTATGAAATAGTGCTTTTACAATATCCTTCACATATGGTATCATTACCTCAAAAAAAACAAAAAAACAAAACCCTATTTGGGTCACAGTAAAATGGCACACTGAGCACCAAGAATAGTTTTTTTTAAAAAGACCTACACCTGGATTAATTATGATAAAATTTCAAAATACCGAGCATAAGGGAAATTCCAAGAAGTTTTGTTCCATCTCCCTACATTTGTAAGTGCATATTTCTAGGAAGGGGGCCCAGAACAAGTATCAAGTTCTCAAAAGAACAACCAAAAAGGAAGTCGAAAAACCACTGGCCTCTGTGAAGGCAACTTCTCCAAACAGGGGGACTGGTGAAACGGGGCTTGACCCCTAAGTGACACCCTCCCCCAAAGGTTGTTCCAAATCTGGATCTTTAATTAAAAAAAAAAAAAAAAAAACCTCATGCTGCCATAGGGGAAAAAAAGAAAAAAAAAGATTAGGAAGCATGGAGGATAGATCCAGAAGGTCTGCCATCCTGTTTAATAGGAATTCCAGAATAAGAGAAGAGAGGGTGTGGTCCCTTTCACTCCTTTTTCTTGCATACTTGCAGAAGGAAAGTTTGACCAAGCTCAAAACCAGACTGCCCTTAACTCAGACAGCACATTATTATATTTTCTTCTCTCTGAGAGGAACAACTACAAAGGTTTTCCTCCAGGAATGTGCCTGCTTTTTAAAAAGTCTCTAAGACTCAAGAATGCTAGTGGCATTTGCTACTCTGAAAATCTAGCTGGGGAAATGGGGTGGAAGGCGGGTCCTGAGAGCCACTGCTGCCTTGCAGGGCTGGAGATGTGGAGATGTGGGCCTGATCAGTGTTCAAGCTGCGTCTGGGAGGCTGGAGACTTGGGCTGGAGACTCAGCTCCACTACTTCCAACTGTGTGATCAGTGTGATCCAGGCAGATCACCTTTACTTTCTGAGCCTGTTTCCTGGTCAGTGAAATGGGAACACATTTGTTCTGCCTCTCAGGGTAGTTCTGAGGCTAAGATGATAAAACAATGAAGATGTTCTGAGATAGCAAATTCTAAACTAAGGGTCACTTATGCAGATGCCTTCAAGGGCCCCTCAGGTAATGCAAATTTGTGAAGTGGCCAGCTTAAGACACTAGGGAATGGTGGAGACCCTGACCTAATGAACACTCTTGAAAGACAAATTAGGCCCTGCGTCACCAGCCTGTGACCCCTGCTCTAAACAAAAATAAGGGTAATTAGAACAAAGCAGCTCTCAAAATTCATGTAAAATAAAATTCTTTTTTTTTTCCCCCCCTGTTATGGGTTCAATTGTGTCATGCCCTCTCAAAAAAAAAAAAAAAAAAGTAGAAGTCTTAACCCCAACAATATGAGCTTATTTGGAAATAGGGTCATTGCAGATGTAATTAGTTAAGATGAGGTCACATTGGAGTAGGACTGGCCCCTAATCTAATATGACTGGTGCCCTTAGAAGAAGACAGTCATGTGAAGACAGAAAGACACAGGGACAAGGTCACATGAAAACGCAGGCAGAGATTGTAGTGATGCATCTACAAGCCAAGGAAACGCCGGGATTGCTGGCTATCATGGGAAGCTAGGAGAGAGGCATGGAACAGGTTCCCCCTCAGAACCTCAAATGGAGCTAATCCTACCCTCACCTTGATTTCAGACTTCTAGCCTCCAGAGCCGTGAGAAAATAAATTTCTTCGGTCTTAAGCCAGCTGGTTTGTGAAATGTTGTTATGGCAACCCGAGGAAACTAATACACTTCCCTAAATGGAACTTTATTTTACAACAGACATGAATTTCTGATCTTCATCATGAGTCAGTGAATCTCCCAGCTTAGCTGCTAGCAGGCCCAAGGACTAGGGTGAGGCACATAAAGTGCCAGGGCCCACCATTTCTGGATGCAATCACTCTCAAGTTCCTGCAAGGGCCGATCCTTACGGTGGGTGCCTCCTTGAGAGCTGGGCACCTCTGGCTATGTCGGAGTGTGTGGCAGTAGTCCTGCTTGAACGCTTTATCTAAAATCTTTGAATGGTGCTTTGGAGCTAATTATAAAATGTAGTTTCCAGCCACTTTAACCCAGGGCAGAGCAAACATGTACTTCTCACCATCTCAGAATACTTCCGTTTTGCTTAAGATGGAGGTTGAAGGGTAGCAGAAAATGCCACCCCAAAATGTGACTGTAGGAGTTCAGGACATGCCACTCCAAAATATGCTGCTTTGATATATTGATTATTTGGGGCTGTAAGCACTTGAAAAACAGCAAATGCAAGGAGGGGCTTTCTCTGAACTCCCCTTATCTGTCTGAAGACAGAACCTCCTGTCTTCCTATGAAATGAACTCAGTTGTCATAAATCTATTCCCCAGGGGTAGCATCAGCTAGTGAAAACTGACTCTTATCAGAGGAGAGGAGGCCATAAATCATCCAGACACACTTTGTCACAAATTATCCTACCTCCCATCTATTCTTCTAAGGGCCCATTCATCTTTCGTAAAAATCATTTCCTCTCTTCTTAGGCCTAAATCCCCCTTCACCTTTCCCTATTAAGATGGTATTTAATCCTGACTTCTAAGCCACCTTGAATGTGGCCAGACAAGACTGTGGGTCACACCCCATTTGCAGCTAGCCTCCTGTTGCAGGGCAGCTAAGCCTTTTCTTTCCAGCGATATTTGTGAGTAGTTCTGGATCTTGGGAGAGTTGCATCTTTTGCACCCTTTTTCAGGACAGCTCTTGCGTCCATAGTTAACTCATAAAAGTTTTGGTTTTGAGTCACTTGATAGTTATACCTTTGGTATAAAAGAAAAGGGAAAGAGATAAGTTTTAAAAAGAAGTTCAATATTGTCAGAAATATTTACTGTTTGTCCTGGCTGAAATCTGATAAAATAAGATATCGAAAGGATGTTTTTAAAAGAGTTCTATGGTCAGAAGATGGCCTAATTGGAAGCTGATATTCAGAGCCTGATAGAAGCTTTTTTTTTTTTTTTCCTCTCACTTTCTTTTTTACCTAGAGGTTACAGTAGAGGATGAACAAAGATGGCAGCCAATACCAAAAAAAAAAAAAAAAACCCCAAAACAACCAAAAAAACCCCCAAACATTTGTTATAAAGCAGAAACTAACACACCATTGTAAAGCAATTATACGCCAACAAAGATGTTTAAAAAAAAAACACAAACAAACAAACAGATTATGAGAGAAGTCTGCATTACACATGAGTAGAATTCACCCCATAAGTCAAAGAACTTTTCAAAATTACAACGGAGGGAAGGCAGAGGGGACTAGATATTTGAGGTGTTAAGAGACAGGCTGACAGAGCAAGCTTAGTGACTGGCTTTATAAGTCTACCACTTAAGACTCTGTGTTCTTTATTTACAGAGAGGCAGAAAAAAGAGTTCAGAGAAGAAGCCAGGGTCATAAATTAAGATATCTGAAAGAGAAGTTGGGCCTCTCTTTCCATTTTCTTACACTATTTGTTTCCTTCACTTGAAAATATTGTTAGACCAAATTGCAATAGGGCTTACCAAATAGACTCCGTTATGCAGTTTATTCATGCACCTTGCTAGATCCTGATTTCCCTATTTGATACGAAAAGCTGAACTTCCATTCTTTTCTCTGCTAAAATGCCTAAAAAATCTATATTTAGGAGATAAAGAAGCACATTTACAATATGCTTAGCCTTGGAGTCTCCAAGTCAGGGTTATGGAAGAAACTATTCTGAAAACTATCCTTCCGTAACCCAACATGTTCACACATCACAAGTTCTTATCAAAGTTATGGTTGGGTTTTCACATTTCCAGGTAAAAAATCTGTTCCCTGGCAGTCCTTAAACTTTACCTGACAAATATTGTACACCCTCAATCCAGGCTCCTCAATCTCTAACATCCCCATTAACACCCCAGCAAACAACAAAATATATCCACTTATCACAGTTTAATCCCACTTGAGCATCTGTAGCCACTATTTTGACATAATCATGTTCCAAAAGCTGACTGAGTGTCCAACAGCAGCAAAGGATAGACATGTTGGCGCCAGTAATACTGAAGTTTGGTTTTTAACTGCATTTTTTTGTCAGTTTGGCTGGGAAGATTTGGACAGCTGGAAGTGAGCTTCTCCATCATTTTCTGTTTCTTTCTTTGTAACAATTTTCCACCTGTGAAGCCCAACACCCCACCACCAAGTGCAGCTGCAATTCCTGCCACTTTGAAGCCTGCAAGGAGGCCAATCGGACCCCCCACCACTCCTCCGATGAGTGCACCTGCCACAGGCAGAGCTGCCAGCTTGTATTTTGCAGCCTTCCCCAAGTTTTTGGTTCCCTCTTCAACATTCACAGCAGCACTGTTGACATGGTCTTCAACGCTGTCAATCTTCTCCTGCTGAGAATTCACTAGGAGAGAGAAATCAGTGACCAGTTGGCTAAGTTCAATTAAGTCCACTTCTAAGGTTTCCCATGATTCTGCAGCATTTTGATCTCGAGGAATTTCAGGCAACACATATATCTGAGTCATACTCTGAGGATCAGGTTCATCTTCAGTAGTGTGAAATGTTCCACCAACAGTCATGGATCTGGTCAAAGAAGGCTGTAATAAAGTTTCTTCATCATTAAATTGTTTCTTAAGTTCTTCTACAGATTCCAGATGGAGCTGAAGAAATTCTGCTGTTGCTGCTGATGCTTCTTCTTTAACAGGATCTATCATTCTCTTCAGAAGTTCAAGGTCATCCTTTTGGACTTTCAAACAAAGCTTCTCCATTTCTCGGATATTGGAGCAGATTTGCTTCTCAATATTTATCTGGTGCTTTCTTAACCTCTCCAGGTCTGTTGGGATTACTATCTTAGTAAATTTCTGAATAGCTGGTTCAAGAAGGCTTAATTTCACTTTTTCTTCATCTTCAGACATCCTAAAAAAATGTTGTATCTCTTCTACTTGCAACATCTACCTTCTCCACTCATGTAGAAAAACCTCCCGCCGGGACGTTTGAGGCTGGTCAGCTTTTTTTTTTTTTTAAACATCTTTATTGGAGTATAATTGCTTTACAATGTTGTGTTAGTTTCTGCTGCATAACAAACTGAATCAGCTATATGTATATCTATATATCCCCATATCCCCTCCCTCTTGCATCTCCCTTCCACCCTCCCTATCCCACCCCCCTAGGTGGTCACAAAGCACCGAGCCGATCTCCCTGTTTGATGCAGCTGAGAAGCTTTTTTTTAAAAAGACTTCTCTGTTTTATTTGATCGTGTTCCTCCCATGAGGACCTTCTGGTCAACCGAAACCCTCTTTTTTTTTTTTTTTTTTTTTTTTTTAGCAACTTCTTACTCAATTTATTATGTATTTATTTATTTTTTATTTATTTGGTTGTGTTGGGTATTAGTTGTGGCACGTGGGCTCCTTAGTTGCAGCTTGAGGGCTCCTCAGTTGTGGTTTGTCGGCTCCTTAGTTGTGGCATGCGAACTCTTAGTTGTGGCATGCACATGGGATCTAGTTCCCTGACCTGGGATTGAACCCGGGCCACCTGCGTTGGAAGTGCAGAGTCTTAACCACTGCGCCACCAGGGAAGTCCCAACTGAAACCCTCGTCTCGAACCCCTGCTGACTGCATTCTCTGCCAGTTGTGTCCACTTCCTTTTTGTTGACATGATTTTGCTATGGATAATTTGAAACTTCACTGGGAAAACTTAAGATCTCCCCAGACTGGCTCCTCTAAGACCTCTTCCTTCCCATATCCTCTGCTCCTCCTTCCTCCTTTTGCTGCCTTCCATCTTCCATTCAGCTCCCTTGAATCCTTTGCTATGTCCCCCCTCAAACTCCTACCTCCTCCAGCCGTCTGCCCACCCTGCCAGACCTTTCCCTTCCCACTTCAGCCCCTCAACTCCCTATAGTCACTTGAACTTTAGGCCCCCATACCCTCCATCAGCGGCTCTCAAGGGGCTCAAAGACCTATAAAAGCAATTACTTGGGGCTAAAAAGGAAACAGGAGGTTTTGGAAGTTGGGAAAGTGAAAACTCTTAAAAGTCTTCTCCACAAATACAAGTGAAAACTTTAGCCATCTAGTGAGTAACCTTAACATATTCATCTGCCAGAAACACAATTTGGATCTAACTGTTCTTTCATGTACTAGTGAGTTTTGAATTAATGTACCTGACATATGGCTAAAATTTTTAAATGAAAGCTGTAAGATCTCAGTTTGCATTTGTCTGTATGTTTATGTATGTCTTTACATGTATGTTATGTATATGTGATATTTTTCCACCTCTGGATGGTGGTGCCAAAATTGATTTGTAAAAGAGCTCTATTTAATTGGCTTAACGAAAAATAAGTGCTAGGCTTATAACTACTGAGCCTGCGCTCTAGAGCCCGCAAGCCACAACTACGGAGCCCATGCGCCTAGAGCCTGTGCTCCACAACAAAGAAGCCATTGCAATGAGAAGCCCGCGCATCACAATGAAGAGTAGCCCCCTCTTGCCACAACCAGAGAAAGCCTGCATGCAGCAACAAAGACCCAAAGCAGCCAAAAATAAATAAATAAAATAAATAAATTTATTTTTTAAAAAGTAATAATGTTTAACCTTCTTAAGTTATATTTGTATGGGTGTTATATTATCAGTATAGGTGTTCCAGAAATTATATGAAATTCCTAGAATCTGATATGTCCTGGTATAATGTTATCAGTCATAACTCTAGTTATCATCTTAAAATGTTGTACGACACAGAAATAACCAAATTTCCTTGTCAATTGTGTTTAAATGAACTCTCATCAGGTTTTTAACCATGGCCATTTTTAAGTCTTTTGATCAGTCACAGACAGTTATTGTTTTAATCTGATGTTTCCTGAAAGCTTTCACAAGTAGCTATGATCCAAAAACACTTTGTCTTCATATTCATGGAAAGGACTTTGATAAGTACTCTAGAATATCAGTTTCCAATAACTTTGAGATCATACCATTGAACTGGGTAAGAATTTCCAGAACTCAAATGGAAAAACAGAATGATTCATAAAACTACTAGCTCAAGATCAAGCAAACAAGGATTAATTACCTGGGACTGAATAAACTGATGAGAATGATTACAATAATTATGACTTTTTGTTTGAAACATTGCTAGTTCTTTAATGCTTTGTTTTCTAGATTTAAGAAAACTTTTCTCTCTTCTCTTAAGCTATCTATGATTTACGGCAATTTGGTAAAGTGTACCTTTGTAAACAGAATTGAGGCATTTATCTTTTCTCCCTACCTGATCCCTCCAGAATTCAGACTCTTATTGAGTATTCTTATTTTCATGGCAATATAACTATTTGTGTAAGTTTCATAAGAATCTGTTCTCCTTGTGATAGGACACAATTGGAAACATTGGTTATATTACTAAGGCTTTGACTAGGATATCAAATTTGAGAATGATGTACATAGAATCAGATATGGCCAGACAGCTTTAAGGAAATAAGGTTGACTTTAAGGAGCCAATGCTTATTAAGCTCCCTTCTGAGAAATTTCCTGGTTCCTTGATTTCAGGGTTTCCAGCCTTACCAGGTGAGTAAGGAAGATCAATTCCTGGCAGACCCAGGAACCTCAGGATATTTGGGGGACTTGGAGCACAGAGGAATTCACCCAAATGCATAGATATGCATGTGAAGTCTGATGATGAGTTCTTGGCTTGGCTTCCTAGCCTTGAAAGTCTTTTAAAAGTCCAATCAGAGATTCCTTATGAAAGTTCCAACAACACAGATTTTAAAAGAGCCTATATGGTCAATTGCTATTCTTGCTGCACTTATGTAAATAATCAGGCCAAGTTTAGTGAGACTAGACTTATTTTGCAAACAGATTCATCTTACCATGATTACCTTTGCTAGAAATGGGGGTGATTGTACAGAGAAAAATTATGTTTCAATAGAAAATTATAACACATCCTTGTGGGTATGAGATTCTAGCCCTGTGCATTGTCTTTGAAGTTTTGTTATCTACCTGCAAACTGGACTGGCTCTTGAATTCTAGTTTTCTCTAATATCTGGTTAAAACTCTCCAAATTAATGCTTGCAATTTTCTTTCACCCTTCTGACTTGGAATCAATAAGAACAAAAACTTCCCTTTTCCAAAAGCCCTGGAAGCTGAAACTGGACAACTTGATATAAACCTCAGAGATATCACCACAACAGATCATGTATGGACAACCTTCATGTCTGTTGCTGTCTGGGTCACTCAGAAAGTTCACTGGAACACCCAATGACATCATCAGAAACATTTAAACTGTGAAAGGTGCTTCTAGCCCAATATCTAGAAATCTTCTCATGGCTGCCTTCTGGACTGAGAAACTGACTTGTAGTGTGCTCCAACTATTATATGTTTTGTTTCCAAAGAAATGTCTCTTATCAAATACCTGCTAGTATCCCACCTGAGATACCACCTCCTGGAATGAGGCACAGTTGTTTAACTGAACTGACCTATTCTCAGGACTAAGAGACTGGTTCAATGAGATCTACCAACTCAGCTTCTAGACTGTGAAATTTCTTGAGGAATTTTCAAAGGTGGGGAATGAGGCTAGCAGAATATGCTGCCCCAAAATATGACTGCAGGAGTTCAGGACATGCTACCCCAAAATATACTCCTTTAGTATATTGATTATTTTGAGCTGTAGGCACTTGAAAAAATGGCAAATGCAGGTAGAGCTTTCTCTGAACCCCCCTTGTCTGTCTAAAGATAGATCCTCCAAAAGGAACTCATTTGTCACAAATACCCTCCCTAGAGGCATCATTGACCAGGGAAGATTGAGTCTTATCACAGGAAAGGAGGCTAGAAGTTGATACAACATGCTGACAAACTTGGTCACAAACTATCATACCTCCCTTCTATTCTTCTAAGGGCCCATTCATCTTTCCTAAAACTCATTTCCTCTCCCCTGAGAGTCCTACATTCCCCCTCTTTTTTCTCTATTAAGGTGGTATATAATCCTGAATTCTAAGTCACCTCAGGGAGTCACTTATTTTCCCTTGGGGATCTCCCATGTATGCATAAGGTATACATGTTTATAGACTTCTCTTTGCTTTTCTCTTGTTAATCTGTGTTTTTATTACAGAGGTCTCAGCAAAGAACTCACAAAGTTAGAGGGGAAATTATTTTTCCTCCCTTTGAGGACTTACAAATTGGAGTTCTCTCTCTCCCACCTGCCTCATCCACTCTCATCAATCAATAAATCAGTAAATTCTCTATCCTAGGTGCTGGGGATTAAGAATTGAATAAGACACCAAAGGTGGTGGGGGAGACAGATTCATTTTTAAAAGATCAATTACCATACAGTGTTAAAAGTGCTGTAAGAGAGACAATTTAAGGGCCTATGAAAACTCACAGTGGTACATCACCCAGACCCCAACAGACTGAGGAGACAGGGTAAAAAGATGATATCTACACTGTCTCTTTAAGAATGAATAATTGTTAATTAGATGAGAAGAAGAAAGGAGGAAGCAAGAGGGGGTGACAGATTGGATGGGAGAGGAAAAGAAGGAGTCAAGAACAACACCCAGGTCACTTGGGTGATGAGCAAATGTGATGCAGTCACTAAGACAGGAAAGGCCAAATGAGGAACAGATATAAAAAAAAAAAACAGATTGATTCGGAGTTGGACACGCTGAGTCTCAGGTGCCTGCAGATATCCAGGGAAAAATAACCAATGCAGCATTTCCAAAGTGTGTTCTAGGAACCCCAAGTTCCAGGAGATGCTAATATTCCAGGAAAAAGGGGGGGGGGTCTGTTGCAGGTTATACTAGCCCAGGTTCCCTAGAAAACAGAGCCTGAGGCAAAGATTATATGCTCAGGCTTTTTATGGAGGCACAAAACCAAAGCCTCAAGAATGATATAAAAGGGAAGAGAGGCATGGAGGGATGGAAAGCAATGCAAGATGCAGGCAGCAGCAGCTGGTTGGCCACAGAACTACACCACTGGCTACAGTTAAATAGTTAAGGAAAAGCAAAAAGTCAGGAGTCCAGGTCTCAGGCAGGGCTGAGAGAATCTGAGGAAATGTATTGATTATGTTCAATACAGATGTCAAATAAGTTTAAGAAATACAGGGTATTACACACTCCCTCTTAAACACTTGCAATGCATAATAGCACATTAACAGTTCTAGGAGCACCTCAGCAAAAAAGTCAATTTCATTCTATTTAACCCAGCATTTTCCAAATTTATTTGACCATGGAAGCTTTCTTTCATGTCCTACTTGTCTGTACAACTCAGTTCTTGTCAGCTGTGGATACTAGAATCTGGGGCTAAAGAGAGAGTACAAATTGGAAATAAAGATTTGAGAAACATACGGATAGTGATTGAAGCCTGGAGAATGAAGGGGATCATGCAGGAAGAGTTTATAGTTTGATCCTAATCCTGAGTCTTGGGATACACCAGTATTAAGGGACAAACACAGGAAGAACAGATTGGTTCAAGGTGGTGGAGTAGAAGGACATGCGCTCACTCCCTCTTGCGAGAGCACCGGAATCACAACTAACTGCTGAACAATCATCGAGAGGAAGACACTGGAACTCACCAAAAAAGATACCCCATTTCCAAAGACAAAGGAGAAGCCGCAGTGAGATGGTAGGAAGGGCACAATCACAATAAAATCAAATCCCATAACCACTGGGTGGGTGACTCACAAACTGGAGAACAATTATACCACAGAAGTCCACCCACTGCAGTAAAGGTTCTAAGCCCCACATCAGGCTTCCCAACCTGGGGGTCTGGTAACGGAAGGAGGAATTCCCAGAGAATCAGACTTTGAAGGCTAGCGGGATTTGATTGCAGGACTTCGATAGGACTGGGGGAAACAGAGACTCCACTCTTGGAGGGCACACACAAGGTAGTGTGTGCATCAGGACCCAGGGGGAAGGAGCAGTGACCCCATGGGAGACTGAACCAGACCTACCTGCTAGTGTTGGAGGGTCTCCTGCAGAGGCAGGGGGTGGCTGTGGCTCACTTTGGGGACAAGGACACTGGCAGCAGAAGTTCAGGGAAGTACTCCTTGGCGTCAGCCCTCCAAGAGTCCAGCATTAGCCTCACCAAAGAGCCTGTGGGCTCCGGTGCTGGGTCACCTCAGGCAAAACAACCAACAGGGAGGGAACCCAGCCCCACCCATCAGCAGTCAAGCGGATTAAAGTTTTACTGATAGCTGCCAAACAGAGCAACACTCAGCTCTACCTACCACTAGTCCCTCCCATCAGGAAGCTTGCACAAGCCTCTTAGATAGCCTCATCCACCACAGGGCAGACAGCAGAAGAAAGAAGAACTACAATCCTGCAGCCTGTGGAAGGAAAACCACTTTCACAGAAAGATAGACAAAATGAAAAGGCAGGGGACTATGTACCAGATGAAGGAATGAGATAAACCCCAGGAAAACAATTAAATGAAGTGGAGATAGGCAACCTTCCAGAAAAAGAATTCAGAATAATGATAGTGAAGATGATCCAGGACCTTGGACAAAGAATGGAGGCAAAGATCAAGAAGATGCAAGAAATGTTTAACAAAGACCTAGAAGAATTAAAGAGCAAACACCTAGAAGAATTAAAGAACAAACAAACGGAGATGAACAATACAATGACTGAAATGAAAAATACACTAGAAGGAATCAATAGCAGAATAACTGAGGCAGAAGAACGGATAAGTGACCTGGAAGACAGAATGGTAGAATTCACTGTCACAGAACAGAATAAAGAGAAAAGAATGAAAAGAAATGAAAACAGCTTAAGAGACCTCTGGGACAACATTAAACGTACCAACTTTCACATTATAGGAGTCCCAGAAGGAGAAGAAAGAGAGAAAGGACCCAAGAAAATATTTGAAGAGATTATAGTCGAAAACTCCCTAACATGGGAAAGGAAAGAGCCACCCAAGTCCAGGAAGCACAGACAGTCCCATACAGGATAAACCCAAGGAGAAACACACTGAGACAGTAATCAAACTGATGAAAATAAAAGACAAAGAAAAATTATTAAAAGTAACAAGGGAAAAACGACAAATAACATACAAGGGAATTCCCATAAGGTTAACAGCTGATTTCTCAGCAGAAACTCTACAAGCCAGAAGGGAGTGGCACGATATATTTAAAGTGATGAAAGGGAAGAACCTACAACCAACATTACTCTACCCGGCAAGGATCTCATTCAGATTCGACAGAGAAATCAAAAGCTTTATAGACAAGCAAAAGCTAACAGAATTCAGCACCACCAAACCAGCTCTACAACAAATGCTAAAGGAACTTCTCTAAGTGGGAAACATAAGAGGAGAAAAGGACCTACAAAAACAAACCCAAAACAGTTAAGAAAATGGTAATAGGAACATAAATATGGATAATTACCTTAAATGTGAATGGATTAAATGCTCCAACAAAAAGACAGAGGCTTGCTGAATGGATACAAAAACAAGACCTATATATGTGATGTCTACAAGAGACCCACTTCAGACCTAGGGACACATACAGACTGAAAGTGAGGGAATGGAAAAAGATATTCCATGCAAATGGAAATCAAAAGAAGGCTGGAGTAGCAATACTCATATCAGATAAAATAGACTTTAAAATAATGTTACAAGAGACAAGGAAGGACACTACATAATGATCAAGGGATCAATCCAAGAAGAAGATATAATAATTGTAAATATATATGCACCCAACATAGGAGCATCTCAATACATACAGCAAGTGCTAACAGCTATAAAAGAGGAAATCAACAGTAACACAATAATAGTGGGGGACTTTAACACCTCACTTACACCAATGGACAGATCATCCAGACAGAAAACAAATAAGGAAACACAAGCTTTAAATGATACATTAAACAAGATGGACTTAATTGATATTTATAGGACATTCCAACCAAAAACAACAGAATACACTTTCTTCTCAAGTGTGCACGGAACATTCTCCAGGATAGATCACATCTTGGGTCACAGATCAAGCCTCGGTAAAATTAAGAAAATTGAAATCATATCAAGCATCTTTTCCCACCACAACGTTATGAGATTAGAAATAAATTACAGGGGAAAAAACATAAAACACACAAACACATTGAGGCTAAACAATATGTTACTAAAAAACCAAGAGAGCACTGAAGAAATCAAAAAGAAAATCAAAAAATACCTAGAGACAAATGACAATGAAAACACGATGATCCAAAACCTATGGGATGCAGCAAAAGCAATTCTAACAGCGAAGTTTATAGCAATACAATCCTATCTCAAGAAACAAGAAAAATCTCAAATAAACAATCTAACCTTACACCTAAAGGAACTAGAGAAAGAACAAAGAAAATCCAAAGTTAGTAGAAGAAAAGAAATCATAAAGATCAGAGCAGAAATAAATGAAATAGAAACAAAGAAAACAATAGCAAAGATCAATAAACCTAAAAGCTGGTTCTTTGAGAAGATAAACAAAATTGATAAACCTTTAGCCAGACTCATCAAGAAAAAGAGGGAGAGGAATCAAATCAATAAAATTAGGAATGAAAAAGGAGAAGTTACAATGGACACCGCAGAAATACAAAGCATCATAAGAGACTACTACAAGCAACTCTATGCCAATAAAATGGACAACCTGGAAGAAATGGACAAATTCTTAGGAAGGTATAACCTTCCAAGACTGAACCAGGAAGAAATAGAAAACATGAACAGACCAATCACAAGTAATGAAATTGAACCTGTGATTAAAAATCTTCCAACAAACAAAAGTCCAGGACCAGATAGCTTCACAGGCGAATTCTATCAAACATTTACAGAAGAGCTAACACCCATTCTTCTCAAACTCTTCCAAAAAATTGCAGAGGGAGGAACACTCCCAAACTCATTCTACGAGGCCACCATCACCCTGATACCAAAGCCAGACAAAGATACTACAAAAAAAGAAAATTAGAAATCAATATCACTGATGAATATAGATGCAAAAATCCTCAACAAAATACTAGCAAACAGAATCCAACAACACATTAAAAGGACCATACGCCATGATCTAGTGGGATTTATCCCAGGATGCAAGGATTCTTCAATATACGCAAATCAATCAGTGTGATACACCATATTAACAAATTGAAGAATAAAAACCATATGATCATCCCAATAGATGCAGAAAAAGCTTTTGACAAAATTCAACACCATTTATAATAAAAACTCTCCGGAAAGTGGGCATAGAGGGAACCTACCTCAACATAATAAAGGCCATGTATGACAAACCGACAACAAACATCATTCTCAATGGTGAAAATCTGAACGCATTTCCTCTAAGATCAGGAACAAGACAAGGATGTCCACTCTCGCCACTATTATTCAACATAATTTTGGAAGTCCTAGCCACAGCAATCAGAGAAGAAAAAGAAATAAAAGGAATACAAATTGGAAAAGAAGAAGTAAAACTGTTACTGTTTGCAGATGACATGATACTATACATAGATAATCCTAAAGATGCCACCAGTAAACTACTAGAGCTAATTACTGAATTTGGTAAAGTAGCAGGATACAAAATTAATGCCCAGAAATATCTTGCATTCCTATACACTAACAACGAAAGATCAGAAAGAGAAATTGAAGAAACACTCCCATTTACCATTGCAACAAAAAGAATAAAATACCTAGGAATAAACCTACCTAAGGAGGTAAAAGACCTGTACTCAGAAAACTATAAGACACTGATGAAAGAAATCAAAGATGACAGAAACAGATGGAGAGATATACCATGTTCTTGGATTGCAAGAATCAACATTGCGAAAATGACTATACTGCCCAAAGCAATCTACAGATTTAATGCAATCCCTATCAAATTACCAATGGCATTTTTCACAGAATTAGAACAAAAAATCTTAAAATTTGTGTGGAGACACAAAAGACCCCAAATAGCCAAAGCAATCTTGAGGGGAAAAAAAACGGAGCTGGAGGAATCAGACTTTTTGGCTTCAGACTATACTACAAAGCTACAGTAATCAAGACAATATGGTACTGGCACAAAAACAGAAATATAGATCAATGGAACAGGATAGAAAGCCCAGAGGTAAACCCACACACCTATGGTCAACTAATCTATGACAGAGGAGGCAAGGATATACAGTGGAGAAAAGACAGTCTCTTCAATAAGTGGTGCTGGGAAGAGCAGACAGCTACATGTAAAAGAATGAAATTAGAACACTCCCTAACACCACACACAAAAATAAACTCAAAGTGGATTAAAGATCTGAGTGTGAGGCCAGACACTATAAAACTCTTAGAGGAAAACATAGGCAAAACACTCTTTGACATAAATCGCAGCAGGATCTTTTTTGACCCACCTCCTAGAGTAATGAAAATAAAAACAAAAATAAACAAATGGGACCTAATGAAACTTAAAACCTTTTGCACAGCAAAGGAAACTATAAACAACACAAAAAGACAACCTTCAGAATGGGAGAAAATATTTGCAAATGAATCAACGGACAAAGGATTAATCTCCAAAATATATAAACAGCTCATGCAGCTCAATATTAAAAAAACAAACAACCCAATCAAAAAATGGGCAGAAGACCTAAATAGACATTTCTCCAAAGAAGACATACAGATGGCCAAGAAGCACATAAAAAGCTGCTCAACATCACTAATAATTAAAGAAATGCAAATCAAAACTACAACGAGGTATCACCTCATACCAGTTAGAATGGGCATCATCAGAAAATCTACAAACAACAAATGCTGGAGAGGGTGTAGAGAAAAGAGAACCCTCTTGCACTGTTGTTGGGAATGTAAATTGATACAGCCACTATGGAGAACAGTATGAAGGTTCCTTAAAAAACTAAAAATAGAACTACCATATGACCCAGCAATCCCACTACTGGGCATATACCCGGAGAAAACCATAATTCAAAAAGACACATGCACCCCAGTGATCACTGCAGCACTGTTTACAATAGCCAGGTCATGGAAGCAACCTAAATGTCCATCTACAGACGAATGGATAAAGAAGATGTGGTACATATATACAATGGAATATTAGTCAACCATAAAAAGTAATGAAATTGGTCATTTGTAGAGACATGGATGGACTTAGAGAGTGTCATACAGAGTGAAGTAAGTTGGAAAGAGAAAAGCAAATATCGTATATTAACGCATATATGTGGAATCTAGAAAAATGGTGCAGACGAACCAGTTTGCAAGGCATAAATAGAGACACAGATGTAGAGAACAAACGTAGAAACACCAAAGGGGGAAAGCGGGGGTGGGTGGGGAGTGATGGTGGTGGGATGAATTGGGAGATTGGCATTGACATATATACACTAATATGTATAAAACAGATAACTAATAAGAACCTGCTATATAAAAAATAAATAAATAAAGATTTTTAAAAATACACAGGAAGAAGATCTCTTAAAAGAGACAAGGAAGAAACAGTCACAGAATTAGGAGAATCTGAAACCATCATTAGGTAGTTAAAGCAGAAATGAATTTATGATCAGATGTAGGTAAGCAGAGGACACCTTAGGACTGAGCTACTAAAAATCCATCCTAGTCCCCTGGCGGTCCAGTGGTTAGGCCTCTACACTTTCATTGCTGAGGATCCGGGTTCGATATCTGGTCAGGGAACTAAATATCCCACAAGCTGCGAGGTGCAGGAAAAAAAAATTCATCCTAACCATCAGATATTACCCAGGAGCTTGTGAGAAATGCAGAATCTGAGATCTCACTCCAGATCTACTGAATCAGAATCTACCCTTTAGCTGGATCCTCAGGCCAATATGAACATTAAAATTTGCCAAGCTTTGGCTCACAATATTGCTGGAAGGCCTGGAGGAGTAGACTTAAAACGAAGCTTCCAGAGATAACTGTAAGCCCTCAGGATCACCATGGCTCTGTCATCACGATCAGGAAAGAAGCCACGAACACTCTGCTACAGGAAGCTGCTAAACCAGGAAGCTAGTGACCAGGAAACAAGTCTGCCACAATCCACGCCTGCAAAATTGATGCCTCACCTGATCCTCCTCTCCACTTAGCTCCAGGTTCAAGTCCTGTGCAAGTTCATTTAATTAGCAATTCCTAAATCACATTTGGAATGCCAGCTGCAAGGGAATCTAGGTAGTGTCTTCCCAGCTTAAACTAGAAAGAAATAGAAAGGGATATTGTGTGAATCACAGTATCCACCACTGGTGGTGTCACAGAAGCACTGACAGGTGCTGATATCTGCCCCCCAATATCTATTCTCCCTTTCATCCATGGCAATAGACTACCCCGAATAAGGACGTTTCCCAGCCTCTCTGCAGATAGATATGACCCACGAGATTAAGTTTGGGCCAATAATATAAAAGCGAAAGTGTCACATAGCAGCTCCTGGGAATCTTTGAGAGACAGCAGGAGCATGTCCTTTATCTTCTTTGTCCCTCCTTCCAACATGCTGCTTGGAGCACCATCTTGGACTATGAGGTTGAGGACTACACCCTGGTGTTGGCAGAGCAGAGCTAGAAAGAGTCACCCTTCCAGCTCTGATGACTGATTCTGTATACATGAAGAACAAATCAACCACGGTTATCTTGGATCACTGCCAGCAGAACCTAATTCTAACCAATACAGATCTCAAGGGCACTGGTTCTTGACATTTTGGCAGATCACTGATCCCTTTTGAGAATCCAACGAATGCCCTGGACCATCCTCCCTAGAAAAATGCAGATTTGTACAACACTTGGTATAAAAATTTTAAAGACTGCATGTTGTTTCTTAAGACAATCTAGGGACTCATGGATCCCCAGTTAGGAAGCCCTAGAGTTGAGATTTTTCAAGAAGAAACAATTGTAATCAACAGGTAAATGAAAAATTTAAAGAAAAAGTAAGAACTGGGAAGTAGCCCCTGGATTTGGCTTCCGATTGCTGACGCCATTAGTAGGAGCAGTTTCAGTGCAGTGGGTTGAGGTGGGACAGAAGCTACACTGTAGAGTGCCAGAAGAATGGGAATCAAGGAAGTGGAGGCAGCAAGATCATCAACTATTTAGAGTAGCATGGCCCTTAAGAGAGTGGTGGCCAGGAGACAGTGGAGGCCATGGGCTCCAGGGAACATTTTCCTGGCCTTCCTCTGCTTCTAGGACTAGACCAGCCAGAGTTAGGGTAATCTGGGATATCCAATACCGCTCAGTGTTGCAGCCCAACTGGTGGCTTTGGCCTTCACTGCCCTGGAAATGCTGATGCTGTCTCAAAAATGAGGGTTGAGGGGCTTCCCTGGTGGCGCAGTGGTTGAGAATCTGCCTGCCAATGCAGGGGACACGGGTTCGAGCCCTGGTCTGGGAGGATCCCACGTGCCACGGAGCAACTAGGCCCGTGAGCCACAACTACTGAGCCTGCGCGTCTGGAGCCTGTGCTCCGCAACAAGAGAGGCCGCGACAGTGAGAGGCCCGCGCACCGCGATGAAGAGTGGCCCCCACTCGCCGCAACTGGAGAAAGGCCTTGCACAGAAACGAAGACTCAACACAGCCAAAAATAAATAAATAAATAAAAATGAGGGTTGAGGGGGAGCCTGGGAGCAGGAGAGGTCCCTTAATTAAGTCCTTCCCCTTCAGACACTACACACTAGGGTGCCTTGGACATCACTCCATGAGACGACTGCCCCTGCTGCCCCTCCGTCCCCACTTCTGGTGTTGCTGCTGTGACTGGATCCGAGACCTGAAACCAGTGCGTCCAATAGCCTCCGCACAACGGTGGAGCTAATGTCCAAGCAGACCACAGCCGGTCCTCAGGAGAGGAGAGGGAACCACACCATGTATCCTGGTTTCTCTTCTCACCAGGAAGCTCCTTCGTGCTCTTCTGCAATCAGGCCTTGCACTGGCGTTCCTGGCATGTCTCCATGACTCTCTCCACCCACACCTCCTCAACCCTGCTCTGCGATCCCAGCCTCATCCCTTTCTTCTCACCCTGAGCCCTTCCTTTCATCATCCCTGAACACATTGGTCACTTACATCCTCTCTTTTTTAGCATCATCCTTTCTAATGATAAAACTACCTTCCCAATGAAAGATTTATTGTGCACGGAACCCTCCCCAGCTCCCCACGGTGGTGAAATTAGACAAAGGCTAGTCACATGTGGGAAACTGGAGAAGGAAATGGCTCAGATTTACACCCGAGCCCTGGGGAACAGCACCACCAGTGGGAGCCTATGGCAGAGGCTCCACCTTGAGTGGCGGAACTTTTACGGGGACACAAACTGCCCATTTATCTCCTATCTTGGGAGGAGGCAAGGATCCTCACTGGGGCCTGGCACTTGCCGGTTTGCTGATTGCTGGGCCAAATTGTCAGGTTTTAGTAGTCCTTCAAAGGCATCCAGGGAGAAAGCGAGGGTCCCGGGTCAGAGCTGGAGCAGGGTTTGCTCTCACCTCTGTGGCCTCCACTTCCCAGGACATACTCCTGCTGCTCTGGACCACGGCAACCTCCAGAAAGGAGATCGGGCTTACGAAATGGAAATTGTCCAGCGAAACTTAGAAACATCCCACCGGTACCCGCCTTACTTCCCACTACCAAGGGTCCCAGTGTTCAAAAAATACAGAGCTTAGCAGCCGCAGAAAGCCTTTCAGATAAATTAGAGCTGAGCCAAACATTCAAGTACCGGGGGCCTGGTTCCCTAGGGCAGCCTCGTCCTCCTCCCCTGATCAGCATTTCCTGGGTGAGGAGGAAGAATTCAGCAAAAGGAGTAAATGTCCCCCTGGAATTTTAGCAAGGGACCTGGAAAGAAACACAGGCTCTGGCCTCTCAAAAACCTGGGTGGCAATCCCATCCCTGCCACTGACCTGCTGTGTGACCTTGGTCATATCCCTTAACTTCTCTGAGCTTCCACTTGCTTTCTCAACTGTAGACTAAGAATTAGAATTCCTCTTATATACGGTTGTAAGAATTAAACAAAATAAGGTCTGCACAGTTCCTGGTTTTTATTAAGTTACCAACCTGCTTGCAGATAGAGCCTCTAAAAGAAACTGTTTCCCATTTTCTGAAATGCTCTCCTCTCTGCCCTTAGCTTCCCTTTCTCCTCTCTCATCATTTCTTTCTCTAGCACAGGGAAAGATCTCCTAGGTTCCCACTATTCGAAGGTCCAGGGCGGCAAGCAGCCTCAACCAGGAGTTTGTGAGAAATGCAGAATCTGAGGCCTCACCTCAGACCCCCTGAGTCTGAATCTGCATTTTAATAAGATCCTCAAGTATTTCTCTGTGCAAATTAAAGTTTGAGAAGCACTTGCACTGGGTTACCCCTTGCTTCTTTTATTTACAACATCAAATAGAACTGAATTTCACACCACTTAATGGGAGTTTCCCTCTAGCAAATTGCTACACACTAAAATCTTCTTAATTGTGACACTTGAGCAACAACAAATCATAATATTAATTAAAATAATAACACAATCTAATATGTGTTTAATGCTTTGGTATTTACAACACTCTTTTTTTTTAAATAAATTTATGTATTTATTTATTTATTTTCGGCTGTGTTGGGTCTTCGTTTCTGTGCGATGGCTTTCTCTCTAGTTGTGGCAAGTGGGGCCACTCTTCATTGCGGTGCGCGGGCCTCTGACTATCGTGGCCTCTCTTGTTGCAGAGCACAGGCTCCAGACGCACAGGCTCAGTAATTGTGGCTCACGGGCCCAGTTGCTCCGCGGCATGTGGGATCTTCCCAGACCAGGGCTCGAACCCGTGTCCCCTGCATTGGCAGGCAGATTCTCAACCACTGCGCCACCAGGGAAGCCCTACAACACTCTTTTACACCCACATAATCTCATCTGATTCTAGAATATGGGATGGCTATCTTCAATCAGAGAGTGTTTGAGTGAGCGAATGAATAAATGACTGAATGGATGACTTGGGGACTATTTAGTGGAGAGAAATTGAATTACAAGAGGGCTTTTAGGATTACACCAATGAGGAATTTTGTCCAGTCGCTGGTAAGAGATTCAAAACAACAGTGACCTAAACAAGATAGGGACTTATTTTCCTCTCATATGATAAACCATCTGCAGGCAGGTCAGGCTGGTATGGGGATTCTACAAGGTCTCAGAAGCTGGAATCTGTCATCTGCTCTGCCATCCTCAGCACATGACGTCCATCTTCAAGATCACCTCATGAGTGAAAGATGGATGTTGGAGCTCCACCCATCAAATTCATATCCCAGGGACAAAGAAAGAAGAATCGGGGGAAAGGGAAAAGGGGTGCTTGCTGAGTTAACTCCTTTAAACAGCTTTCCCAAAATCCCACCCAATCACTGCCACTGACCTCTCATTAGCCACCCCCATTTGCAAGGAAGGTTGGGAAATGTGTTTTTATTAGCCAGATACATGGTGCCCCCAACATAGGAGTAAGTAAGGTGGGGATTAGGATGAAAGTTAGCATTCTCTGCCAAAAGGGGTACGAATGAAAGGGAAGAATGCATATACAGATCATGTTCAGTGTGTCAAGGCCTTCTTGGAAGTGTTTTGTGTTTCTTCCCATGCAACAGCTCAATAAGGAATAGAACAGGGCTTCCCTGGTGGCGCAGTGGTTGAGAATCCACCTGCCAATGCAGAGGACACGGGTTCAAGCCCTGGTCCGGGAAGATCCCACAAACTGCAGAGCAACTAAGCCCCTGCGCCACAACTACTGAGCCTGCGCTCTAGGGCCCACGAGCCACGACTACTGAGCCCGTGTGCCACAACTACTGAAGCCCACGCGCCTAGAGCCCACGCTCCACAACAAGAGAAGCCACCGCAATGAGAAGCCCGCACACCACAACCAAGAGTAGCCCCCGCTCTCCGCAACTAGAGAAAGCCCACGTGCAGCAACGAAGACTCAACGCAGCCAAAAATAAATAAATAAATTTATAAAAAATAAATAAATAAGGAATAGAACAGTCTGGACAGGAGGGAGTGGTCCCTGCTAGGCTGCTTCTGGGGAAAAGGAAAGAGTCTTCTTACCAATGTATTACCTGAGGGCTCAAAATGGGGGGAGGTGAAAAATCAGGCCCCTCAGCTAGTCCAGCTCAGCTGGAGTGTGGTTTTCTCTCCAGAGGATGCTGGTTCATGATGGAGTTGTCATCACTCGTGCTCTTCTTCCTGCCTGGGATGCTCTCCCTCCTCGACATCCTAATTCCAATCTTCTTCCACCCAACCCCTGCCCCATCCTTCTTTTCTCAGCTTGTATGTTCTCACAACCCTGTGATATATTTTGTAGGGGAGCAAAATTTGCCACCCTAGAATACGACTCTTTGGCATGAGGAAGAAACAAAAGACTCAGGAAGTTTTTTTCTTTTTTTTCTTTTCACCTCCCCCTTAACTACCTAAAAGAATTCAGAGAGAGGGCCTTCTCCAGGAAAGAGAACTATCACCAGAACTATCTATAGTATAATATGAACTAGGTGTGGTACACAGGCAGGAAACTAGCAAAGTCTGTTTGTTAAAATTCCTCTCTCTGTCCCATTGTTTCTACACGGCTCAGCAAACATTTAACAAACATTTGCTCTTTTTTCATCTTCCTACAAATTGCCTTCCTTCCCTTTGAAGTCCCAGACACATGCTCCCTTCTCCTTAGTCCAGAATGACATATATACCTCATGCTGCCTGTATTTGGAATCTCTCACGTCAATGTGGATTTCTTGTACATAAGTAATTAAATTTGATTTTCTCCTGTTATTCTGTCTCGTGTCAATTTAATTCTTAGACCAGCCAGAAGAGCTGAGAAAGGTAGAGGAAAATTTTTTTCCTTCTTGACAGTTCTCATAAACCTGGATTTTACCTGTATAGTACTTGTTCCAGGTCTGTCCTGCCCTCCAAGTATAAGGTCCCTGGGGGTATATACCACGTCTATCCTATTCGTCGTTAAATTTCCAGTAGTTTGAGGGTTTTGGGGGGGTTTTTTGTTTTGTTTTTATAAATTTATTTATTTATTTTTGGCTGCATTGGGTCTTCGTTGATGTGCATGGGCTTTCTCTAGTTGCGGCAAGAGGGGGCTACTCTTCCCTGTGTTATGCGGGCTTCTCATTGCGGTGGCTTCTCGTTTCAGATCACGGGCTCTAGACGTACGGGCTTCAGTAGTTTTGCCACGTGGGCTCAATAGTTGTGGCTTGTGGGCTCTAGACGCGCAGGCTCAGTAGCTGTGGCACACCAGCTTAGTTGCTCCATGGCATGTGGGATCTTCCCGGACCAGGGCCCAAACCTGGTGTCCCCTGCATTGGCAGGTGGATTCTTAACAACTGCGCCACCATGGAAGTCCCAAATTTCCAGTACTTTGCACAGTACCTGGAACATAGTAGATGCACCAGAAATACTTCTTGAATGAATAAATGTGTTTGATAAGGAAGTTCATACTATTCTTTAGTTCTTTGGATCAATAACAACAACAACAACAAAATCTATCTAACCTAGCTTAAGCAAAAAGGGGAAACTTAATTTTAATGATATCACAGAGTCTAGATTACAGCCTAGCCTCAGGAATGGAGCAGAATCAGAAACTCAGACACCACTGGAAGTCTCCTCATCTTTCATTCTCTCTTCTGAGACCAGCTTCCCCTGCTTGTTACTTCCACACAGTGAGGAAAATATGACTGTCAAGAGAACCTAAGAGTTATATGTTATTGGACCAATCAGCTGGAGAGAAGTTAAGATAGCTCTTTCTCTCTCCAAAATTCCCAAGCAGAAAAATTATTGTTCCAGTGTGGGTCAAGTGCCTGACCCTGGACCAATCAAGTGACCAGGGGCCAGGGGCCTACTGTAGAAACATGACAGTTCCTACTGCAACCTTGTAGTTTGGGTGTGGGAGAGCTGACTCCTGGAAGAGAGGTTTGGGGCAGACCAAACTGTGGACGACCACTGAAGTGAGCATGGGCTCCCCAACACACACCAGCCCAGTTCCTCGGCCACAGCTCCAGCATCTCCTTGGATTAATGCCAGGTTCTCTGGGGCCTCCACTGGGTCTCCAGGGCGCTTGCTGGAGTTCTCTGGTAGATTCTAGTATCTGGATTCACTCTTCATTAATTACTCAGAACCGTTCTTCCCCAACAATGCCAGTGTTCAGAGGGACCATGGGCACTTGAGGCTTCGCAGGGAAGGCCTCCTCAACAACCAGGAGATCCTGCTGGGCCTTCCTGGCTGCAGAAGGTGGAAAGTGGAGTCAGGAGAGTCATTAGGCAAGGTCAGACCTGAGGAGGAGGCAGCTCTCTCCATGACTTCCCCCAACCAGCACTCTATCCTACCAATTACATCTGGTCATCATGCAGCTCTGAGGGCTGGGCTTCCACAACCATGTAACAAATGAGGAAACTAGGGCCCTGAAAGGGGGCAGGATACGAGGCGTGGTCATTCAGCAGATCAACAGCAAAGATAACACTTGGAGTGAAGACTGCCGCCATGTCCTGCCTGCCATCTGCTGCACATGGTGGGTTGTTGCTCCAGGACCTTGCTTCAGATGTATAAGCTCCCCCATCATTAAACCATTGATGTCTCTGTTGCTGACTCCGGGCTCTTTCTTCAGTCTTGAAGCAGGGCAAGCACAGGCCTTGTAGGCCTGTGAGGTGCAGCACAACATGTAAACATAAATAGACCATCTTCCAGAGCCCATCTAGGAAGGATGAGAAACCCAGAGTCCGCATAAGTGCAGAACCCAGCTCCCCGCACATGTTCCAGCTCATCTTGCCTGGCCTCCTCATCTGTCGGTGGGGCTCTGGCCTCCTCACTGGCCAGTGGGGCTCCCAGCCTCCGAAGCAGCAATGAAAACGCTCATGCAGCATCTCCAGAGACACTCTGGTCTTCAACCATTACCCCAGGCCTTCCAGCCGAAGCTGATTTTAAAAATGTGAAAGAATTTTTCTAGAAATGACAAGACGCTGTACATGGAGAGTTGGATGTTACTTGGCTCCTGTGTTAGAAACAGTTTAGGTACCTTACTGTGAAAGTGAGTCCTACAGTATTTAATTAAAAGGTATTCATAGCAAAAAAAAAAAAAAAAAAAAAAAAGATGACACTTGAACTTAAGCCTCCTTTTTTTATGCTCTTAGTATAGAGACTGGAAGAGCTTGACACTTCTGCAGAGACATGGCTCTGCTCACCAAACACAGACTACATTTCCCAGGCTCCCTCACATCTAGGTATGGACCATGTGATTGAGTTCAGCCCATAGGAGAAGGGTAGAAGAAATGCATGCCACCTCCACATTTGCCCATAAAATATTCCAAGTAATATTCCACACCCTCTCCCTTTCATCTGTGAGGCTGGAAGCAAAAGGCTCTGAGGTGGCAGAGCTTCCTAATGGAAGAAGGCCAAATCTCTGATTTCACCGCTTGGAGGAGAGCTGCCCAGGAAAGAGTCACCCTACCAAGAAGATCTGCTGTGGACTTTACTGGAGCAAAAAATAAATCTTTACTGTATGTTAAGCCACTGAGTTTTGTTTTGTTTTTTTTTTTTGGCCTTGCCGCACGGCTTGCAGGATCTTAGTTCCCCAACCAGGGATCAAACCCAGGCCCTCGGCAGTGAGAGCACGGAGTCCTAACCACTGGACCACCAGGGAATTCCAAGCCACTGAAATTTTGAGGCTATATGTTATCATCCATAGCCCAGCATACCTAGACTGGTACAACTCTGGTGAAGGCCCTCTTCTCTATGAGAATTGGACCTGACCTCCTCTAGCACTCTCTCTGTCCTTTGACTCTGACAAAGACCCAAACTGCAAAGGGGCAGTGCAGCTTTGCAATTAGGAACAGAGGCCTTAAAATCCAGTCACATCCGAGTCTGAACTCAAGACCCACCACAGACAGACCTAAGCAGCTTTCCTGATCTCTTTGAGCCTATTTCCACATGTGTAAAATAATGATACCCAGTCCAAATGTGTTTGTAAGGATTCAGTGAGATATGATGCGCCAGTGGTCTCTGCTCCGGGGACAATGAGGGAGAATGGATCTGGAGGGGCGAACAAAAGACAGCAGGGCACCATGCCAATCAAGGGAAGGCTGGATTCTGTTTCATTTGGAACTCTTCAGCAGGAGAGTTCACCACTGCAGAAAAGCATAATGCAATGGCAACAGTACTGGTGGTATTTGAGCCATTAATATAACATATCTGTCTCAGTGAGGGTTGCATTTGCAGTTGTTGCAGATTGGCAGGGAATAACTACTTCATTATATCTTCTAGTGAGGGTCTGCCCAAGCATTTCCCTGCTGAAAAAAACAAGTGTATGTATATATGTATATAATCTTCTCTGTATGGTTCCAATTTTAGTATATGTGCTGCCCAAGTGAGCATGAACTGTATGTTCTTATAAATTCTTTCTATTTCCCCCTTTACACTAATTGTGGCATTTTGTGGTTTAATATTATTGAACTGGGATGTAGGTTGGTTACATTATCTATAAATGCTGAAGTGGCACTGAAACGTATTATAAGAAAAAGGCACTGGGTTGCATAAAGTTGAGAACTACAAGGTGCAGGTGACTCAGTGCCAGCACACTAAGAAGTGCTCGGTAAACAGTACCTATTGTTAGGAAGTCTGTTATCACCCTTCATCGCCTCCAGGCACCGTTGGGTTGATGACCGTGGACACCAGTCCTGCTGTGAGTCACCAGCGCGGTCGGTCGCGGAGAAGAGGGCGCAGACTGGGAGCCAGTTCCCCTGAGGGTGGTGGCGCTAAATGACGCAAGCGTGGGTCCCGAGCAACCGACATTGACACCACGGACCCCTCCCTCGGAAGCAAGGTGTCTCCGGAGGAAGGGACTCTCTCCCGAGCCCTGAAAGCCCCGCGACGCCCTGTACCAAGTGCGCGTGCGCGGCTCCCTCGCCGCAGACCAGCATCCTGGGCTTTCCGCCAAAGCCGGGAGGTGGGGCCAGGCCTGGCTCCAAAGCCGCCAGCGAGGCGCGCCCGGCCCAGCTGACGTCAGCGAGTTGGACGGGTCGGCGAGGAGCGGAGTTGGCCTGGAAGCAGGGCCGTCTCACCCCCAGGGGAAGGGAGGAGGTGGGAGAATTGGGAGAAGAGGGAGGGAGGAAAAAGGCAGGCGGGGACGGGAAGTGAGCCCGCGGAAGTCTGACTCAGGCCAGTCTGAACAGCCGTGGGGAGGGGAAACGGGGTACCAAGTTACTTACCTGCTTGAAACTTGGCATTCAAGGCGCCTGCCTCCATCTCCGTCCTCATCTCCCTGCCATGCCCGGGACCCTCCCGCAGAACTACTTATAGACTCCTCCAAAGGCCAGGCTAATCCATGCCTATGTGCCTTTGGGTACACAGTACTCTGCCTGAATTGCTTTTCCCTGGCTTATCTAGCTTGAGGCTTCCTTAAAAATGTCACCTTCTCCATGAAGTATTTCCCAGTCCAGACATAATTACTCTTATCTCTGTGCTAAAATCCACAGATGTCTACGGTAGACGAGAATGGCCGTTTATGACTTTAGTACAGTGCTTGCAAACTTCAGTCTCCATCAGAATCACCCAGAACGCTTGTTAAAGCACAGACTGCTGATTCCAGAGTTTCTGATTCTATTCTGGTCTGGGCTGGTGTTGGAGGAAGAATCGAGAGGGCATGACCACTGATTGACCCACCAGCTGGACTCAGCCAGTCGCAGGCTCCGCCCACACCCTTTGTCTTTGGAATGTACGCTCAGCCTACTTTCCCACAGTGGGAGCTGTTTCAAGGACGTAGCCTTGAGAGAGAAAGGTATTGTTGAGACTGTCTGGACTGAATATATGACTGAATCCAGTTAAGGTCTCTTTAACTTGAAGGTTTTGGTGGGCAGGTACAGGGATCTACTCGTCTTGCAGGCGCCCAAGACAAGCCTCCTAAGTAAGTACCCTTGCTTATTAAATCTGCCACCTACCAGTCTGGAGTGGTCTGCCTCTTTCTTTGGTCTCTCCCTGCCCTCTGGGTATGGGACCAGTTTGTGAACGAACAGGTGGAGCCAAGAATGTTGACTCCGAACCAAGTAAGTTCCCAGGTGTTGTTGATGCTCCTAGTCCAAGGATCACACTTTGAGAACCACTGGTTTAGTACAAGAAATCATCGTGCCTGGGTACGATCAGTGCTTATTTGTTAACTCACTCAATAAATGTCTACTTTGGGCCTGCTGTGTGCCAGCCAGGACCAGGTGTTGAGTATTCAGTGTAAGCAAAACAGACATAGAACCTACCCCCATGGAGTATACAGTCAACTGGGGAGACGGAAGTTGAGCAAATAATCATACTATTATATTAGCAAATTGTGATAAACACTCTAAAGGAAAAGAGAAAGAATATTATGAAAAAGAATAGTAACAAAAACCTATTTCATATTTTTCCTATTTTTTTTTTTTAAAGGAGAGAGCACAAACGCAGTCCCCCACGACCACAAATTATGCAACTGAGTTTCTTTCACACATTTGGGGAAATTGCAAGGGTCGGCACACTCGGAGTGCAACGGAGGAGCCTTGCCCTGGGAAACACCACCTTCTTGATCGTGGTATTTCCCCTGCCAGGTAAGTATACAAGAACCTATTTTAGATTGAGTGGTCAGGTAAGGCTTTTGGGGGAAAAGGGACATTCATAGAGGCGTATTTTAAACAAACTCCTATAGGGTGGACTTATTGCACAGTATTATGATCTATTTTTAAGTTGTCCAGCCTAACACTAGCCTATGTTCTCCTTGAAAGCTAAACTCTTGTCTTATTAATATTTTTGCCGGGACTTCCTTGGTGGCGCAGTGGATAAGAATCCGCCTGCCAATGCAGGGGACACGGGTTCGAGCCCTGGTCCGGGAAGATCCCACATGCCACGGAGCAACAAAGCCCATGCCTCACAACTACTGAGCCTGTGCTCTAGAGCCCATGAGCCACAACTACTGAAGCCCACACGCCTAGAGCCCGTGCTCCACAACAAGAGAAGCCACTGCAATGAGAAGCCCGCGCACCGCAACGAAGAGTAGCCCCCGCTCGCCGCAACTAGAGAAAGCACAAGCACAGCAACGAAGACCCAACGCAGCCAAAAACACATAAATAAATAAAGTTATGTTTAAAAAAGACAAAAAAAATATTTTTGCCTTCAGCGTGCTGCAGAGAGTAGGGCCTTGATAGATAACGTAAGAATGGATGGAAAGATGGAGGGAGCATTGGAAGAATGAACAAATGAATGAATAAAATGTCAGATGATGTATGCATGTGTGCATGGGTGGATCGATGGATGGATGGAAGGATGGGTGGTGGATGGATGGATAACTGTCTCTGGCATCAACACAGAGAACCAGGATTCTCTACTTACCAGTGAGGCCAGAGTAGAAACTGATAGAAACTTAGCTGACTCCTTTACTGTATTTCAAAATCCTGTTCATCATTTAAGGTGACCACAAATGGCCCCTTCTCCCCAGAGCTCCCTTGATTATCATTGCTCAGCCTCACTCCCCACATGAATGCATGTTATCACCTCTCACACTCCCGCACGTGCCACACTTACTTCAACACACAAGGAAGAGGAGAAAGTTTTTCTCCTGGCTCTGAGCTAAAAAAGGCACAGAGCACAGAGGGTGGTGAGGAGATTCTTGCTCTGATAATTCCTCATATGACTTCAAAAAAAAAGCACTTTAAATGACACATTTCCTCTAAATATGTGTCTTAGGCTCCTAAGAGGGACATAGTTTATTCAGAGATTCAATTTGAGTTAAATAAGGAGAAGAAAATCACCCAGGGTCCCTCTGGGGTGTTTAAAAATGGAAAGTGAAAAGAAAATTATATAGAGACGAGTTCCTTCCGTTTGAAAACTCTCCAACCGGGGATGAAAGTTCAACTGGCTCTGCAGGCTTCAGACTTCCATACACTTGTTTCCAGCCCCATGGAAGCTCTTAGCCACCCAAGCCTGTCCTCCTATGCCAAAGGAACTTGACTTCAGAAGGGAATTTCCAACGGATTTACAGGTGGGAAAAGAGCCCCTCTCCAACCAAAAGAGGGCAGAACAGAGAATCTGGGACATGAAATTCCCCAGAGATTGAAATAAAATACTTCTCAACTGTGAAGGACTTGAACAGAATACTCTCAAAAGAGGACAAGAGATAACAAGTGTGGGATGAACGTCCAACCCCAATATTAACTAAAGAAGTGTAAAAAAAGCAAGATTTCATATGTATGTACACACACGCATGCACACATTTCAAACTTAATATTCCAAGTCAGGATGTCCTGAAATGGCCTTTAGTGGGACTGTAATTGGTACATTTCTGAAGTCATTGGGCAGTAAGTAGGCCTCAAATGTCTATAAAATGTTCATGCTCTTCCCCCCAAAAAAGAGGAGGATGCGATTTGACACCAACTTATTTCCAAATCCGATCATCTATCCTAAAGGAATCACTTGAAATACAAAACAACAACAGCAAAAAGAACACTAAACACAAAGACATTCATCTCTGTGTTACATAAATTAGTGAAAGACTGGAAACAGCCCAAAAGTCCAGCAACTAAAGAATGGTTGTTGGACTTCCCTGGTGGCACAGTGGTTAAGAATCCGCCTGCCAATGCAGGGGACACGGGTTTGAGCCCTGGTCCAGGAAGATCCCACATGCCACAGAGCAACTAAGCCTGTGTGCCGCAGCTACTGAGCCTGTGCTCTAGAGCCCATGATCCACAACTACTGAGCCTGCATGCCACAACTACTGAAGCCTGTGTGCCTAGAGCCTCTGCTCCACAACAAAGAGAGGCCACCGCAATGAGAAGCCCGCACACCGCAATGAAGAGTAGCCCCCGCTCACCACAACTAGAGAAAGCCCACACGCAGCAACAAAGACCCAATGCAGCCAAAAATAAAATATTAATTAATTAATTAAAAAAAAAACAAAATAGTGCTGGCTCAGTAGTAAGTATGCTGTTTATTTATGAAGGAAGGAAGGGAGGAAGGAAGGTTGGTTGTTGGTTGGACATTTATAGATTTCGATATATCCATGTCCAATTATGTGTTCTGCAGGGCTCTTCCTTGGGGAATGTGCTAGCGATGTTGTGTAGGATGTAGGCTGCAGGTCCTTCAGGAGAACACCCTGATTGAGTCCCTCGAGTCCAAAACCTGGTTCTCAGCTCCTCAGGGTCAGAACCTTACTTCTTACTGCACCACATAAGAGCAGATTCTTGGTGACAGACTTTCACTAATAACACCCATGGCTGATAACATCAAAGGCTGATTTATTAGATTATGGTGGATGATATCCCTTTTCAAACAGCAGAATACGTAGCCACTGCCCAAAATCTGTCCCTCATCTGGTTTTGTGTAGATGGGAGGAAACATCAGAAGGTTTCTTGGTGAGCTGCATGTTTGAATAAAAGAAAATGGGTAGTCTTGAGGAGTATTTTTTCAAGCCATGGTGAAGCTTGATGAAATGTCCCTGATCTATAGGACAGACAATTTCTCTAAGGACTGAGATGCTTGTTTCTCTCCCCTGGAGAGCCCGAAGGCTGCTTGGTGACCAGCTGGCTTTCTTGCACCTGCCTGTCCATGCTCCCTGCTTCTCTTTTTATGAATGCAGTTCCATTCTCAGCACAGGTGACTGACCAATCCAGGGGTGGCACCAGCTGGATCAGTCATCGTCCCTCCTATGGGCATGTGGAGTTGGGGTTGTGCTAGTTCTCAATCTATTGCCTCTCAGCTCCAAATTCAATCTTCATTGTCTGCCCTGCAAAAATGTAGTGGATCATCTCAAACTTTTTCCTTTGCCAGCTGACCGATGTTAAGCTTTGTCAGTAGAGGGCACTGGAGAGACACTGTAGGAGGGATTTTCCTAACGGATTCCGGTGTGCTCTGCTCAGCAGGCCCCTGTGGCAGACAGCACCTGGCTCCTACAGCCTGGACAGCTTCTCCAGTATCCAGCTCCTGCAATGCAAGTGACTTATCCTGCATCAGCGTCCTGCAGGACAGATGGCTCCTTTAGCATCCAGCTCCTACAGTGCACAGTGGCCAGCATGATGCAAACGCCCCAGCTTCCCCTTGCACTCCTGCTACAGGTGGTTTTGTAGAAGAGGGACCCCAGTAAATACATCCCAAGCACTCTAGAGGGTGGATTTCCAGCATATTCTGCTCTGCCAGTGCAGCACCATAGTGACTTCTCTACCATCCCGTGAACCACAGCTACACCCTCTCCTACAAGGTCTGAGTCTTAGCCGTGAGGGTGGGATGGCGGTGTGGGCTGCCTCAGCCCGAGGGGGAGCAGCTGCTCCCTGTAGCTGCTGTTCCCATACTCCTGAAGCCCACTGGGCCTTGGGAGACTCTCTAGTATCCTAACAATCCTGATAATGTCCCCCTCTTTTTTTTTCAGTTTAATCTAGCTCTGATGTGTTTTTGTAACTTATAAACAAAAGAGATGTAACTTGGGAATCCCTGGTGGTCCAGTGGTTAGGACTCCGTGCTCTCACTGCCCAGGGCCCAGGATCAACCCCTAGTTGGGGAACTCAGATCCCACAAGCTGAGCAGCGTGGCAAAAAAAAAAAAAAGAGAGAGAGAGAGACTTAACTAATACAATTGGACTCTGGGAGACCCTGCACCTCTTCTCATTATATATTAACTTCAGTAGAAAATTTCGAGTTTGAGAGATGTCCCCATTTGAAAAAACATTATTTATAAAAGTGAAAATAAGAAGCAACTTGGAAGTCCAATAATAGACATGATATGAAAAGTATTAATGTGCCTGTTTCTTTTGGTTTTTTTCCTCCTCAGCACAAATCACGTGGGCTAGTTATTCTTCACTTGCCCCTTCAAATCCTTTGTCCACCGTTTTCCACCCTCTCTGTATACTGGGAGGTTGACCTCTGCAGAATACTTGTTCCCCTGCCTTCCCATTCAGTCGGGCCAATGGGAGACCCTGAAAAGAGATAGAGGGCAGGTGGAGGGAGATGTCAGAGTCATTAGTCCCCTAGTTCCCTCTCAGCCAGACCACGGGGGAGGCCATGGCTGCATCCCTCCTCCTAAATTCCTGTGCGACGGTCTCGCTCGCACAGCTGCAGCTTTTGCCGTTGCTCCCAGGACTAAGGGTGGTAATGCCCTCACATATCTCTGGTCCTGAGTGCTTCGCCATTTCTTATGTGTTACCCTAGGCTTGCTGGCATCTTCGTAGGTAGTCCCATTATGAAACTCTTCAGTGACTGCGTTGGATAAGCCATCTGTTTTCTGCTGAGACCCTGGCCGATTCCGTATCCATGAGAAGGCAGGAGGAGCAGTGGTTAGAATTTGTTACAGAAAAGAAGCAAAGAGGAAGACGGAGGTTTCTGACATGCAAAATGGGGTCACATAGGAAGACAAAACCCTAAAGGCAGGCGATTCAAATTATTTCTTCAGATTATTCTTTAGTTAGACCCACTGTTAATTTTCCCTCTTGAGGAGGTAGGAAGTTGTGCAGGAGACTAGATCAGCTAGAGACGAAGAATATAGAAATCACAGTTTTTCTGCACATTCCCAGTTGAAGTGTGATATAAATCTGTAACCACTACAGGGACATAGCTAACTAAATTATATGCGGGTAGGATGGAATATTGATGATTACAGCAAATGAGTAAGAGCTTATAATGTACTGCCAAGTGAAAAAGGAAGGCATGAAACTCATAGTCAGTATGATCTCAGCTATGTTAAACATGTACACATATATGCGTAGGGAAAAAAAAAAACTTGGAAGGAATTCATCAAAATGTATAAAGAGGTTGCCTTTAGGTGGTGGGATTAAAGGTGGTATCTATTTTTTCATTTATATTTTTCTTTATTTTCCAATTTTTCTACAATGAGCATGATTTACTTTTGCAGCCAGAATTTTATTTGGATTTTTTAGAACACACATACATCATCCTCTGCTCACGTTATCAGGAACAAACCAGACTGACCCGGGCAAGTCCCAGCCAAGGAGTCCGCCCCCAGATACGCCTTGGCCTGGTTCGTGTCAGGAACCTCAGCAAACAACTCTCTAAGTTAACCCTTTCTTCAGAAAAGAGTAGGAGGTAGTGAGGCAGGTACCCTTCTGAGGAGGTTGCCTGCGGGAGCAGGGTTGCTACAGCGGATCCAGGTGTCCTGAGCACCTACCATGGAGCTATGGGGAGCTCTTAGTCTTACAGTCAGGGTTAGGTTGGGCCACCTGTAGTGGGCTGCTGGAAAACAAAGTGAGTCACAAGTAGTCCTGTCCTTGGGGAACAAACAGGGACTCTACCAACAGTGACAGGCACAGGATATGAATGGTGTCCTTGGAGAGTAGAAAACACAATAGGGCCAGCTACATCAGAACTGGATGGAGATGTGTAAGTTGATCCCTCTTCCCACCCAGGTGAGTGTGGTCTTGCCTTTGGGCCTTTGTGTGGGCCCTTCCCTCTGCTTGAAATGCCACCTCCCTATCCCATCTCTGTCTACTGCTGCCTGACTTACCTTTGGAGTATCTAGGTAGAATAGCAAGAAGTCTTCATCCTGGTGGATTCAGGCACTGGGTGCTCACCTCATCTGTTCTGGCCCCTGGAGGGTGCAGAGAGGCACTCCCTGCTGGGAGGTGCATCACACATAAGACCTCCTAAGGGCAGGGGCAGTGCTGCTGTTGGTATTTTGATGTTGTAGGGGAGAAAAAATAATGTTTTCTCTACCCTTCTGAATTCTTAGCTGAGACCCCCGTAATAAAAGACAGATTAACAAGAGAAAAACAAACAGAAGTTGATTAACATGTATACCTCATTGGAGATACCCAAGGGGAAATGAATAACGAATGCCCTGAGGTGGCTTAGAATTCAGGATTAAATACCATCTTAATAGGGAAGAGGGGGGTTGGGCAGGGAATGTAGGACTCTCAGGTGAGGGAAAATGATTTTAAGGATAGATGAATGGGCCCTTAGATTGAAGATATGGTAGTTCATGACAAATTTTATTTTCTGGGTGTGCTATCAACTTCTAGTCTCCTCTCCTGTGATAAGAGTCACTCTTCCCTAGTTGATGACACCACCGGAGAGGGACTCTATGACAAATGAGTTCTTCTGGAAGATCTATCTTTAGGCAGATAAGGAGAGTTCAGAGAAAGCCTCTCCCTACATTTGCTATTTTTCAAGTGCTTACAGCTCAAAATAGCATATTCTGCTCCCCTTCATTGTGGTTATTTATGTTGTGGTTTTCAGTTTCCTTCCCCTTAGTTACCCCCACCCTAGGCTAGTTGCCCTCCACCCATCACAGCCTAGTCTGTGGGAAAAGCCTTCCCCCGGGTCCTCACCAGGGCCCCTAGCAAAGGCCCAGCCTGACCTCAGTCTCACTGTAGCCCACAGAGCTTGCCCCACCAGTGCCCAGGGCTACACCCAGACAAGTGCACGACCTGTGGAGGGAAAGAGATTGCAAAACCCGGCCACCTGCTCAGCGTCGAGGTGCGCTCGCCCTGAACTTCTTTCCTTCCCAATGGATCGGGCTGCCATGAACCCTCCCTGTACCTCCTCCCTCAACAAATGTTGAGGATCAAGAGGAAGAAGCTTAAAGTTCCTGAGCCCTGAGCCCTGAACCCTGGGCTCTGTGGCTCTGTGGCTGGCCATTTGTCTGGTCTAGAGCAGAGATGGTATCTCTGGGAGGGTAACGGGAAGTATCCCCTTCCCCTCCAAACCCTACTCTTTCCCTTCCTCCCAGTCAAACCCATTATGCCTACCCAGTCATGGCAGACACCTAGGCAGGAAGGACCACAGGTATGGCCTCATTACCTGTCCCTGCTACCGGATGACATGCCTGTAGCCTTACCTGCTGAATCAGTCATTGCTGGGTGAGGGTGAGGAGAGGAAAGAAGACACTCGTTGCCTCTGCTGATCTTCCCTTCCTATCCTGTCTGACTGGCCTGGCCTGGAGGCTGCTAGGTCAGCCTTTGGCCAAGACATCACACAGAACTGCATTTTGTTTCTGTTTACTTTCTTGTGAGAGAGTGTGCTCATTTTAAGGCAGTGCTTCTCAAACAGTAATGTACATAAAGATCCCTTGGAGATCTTGTTAAAGCACAGGTTCTGACTTGGTAGTTCCAACGTGGAGCCTGAGATTCTGCCTTTCTAACAAGCCCCTGACACTGCAAGGATTAAGGGACTCGATCTCGTATTCTAGGCTTAGCGAGGTATTGCCTGGTCTGTGAAGGTTAGCAGAACTCCAGTGTCAGAGTTAATCACTGGGTTCCACTGTTTCCCCAACATCTGGCTCAGACCTTCACATATCTACTGACACGATCTGATTCATCTGTCCACCGGGGGGCTGCCTGGACGAGTAATCTTCGTAGTCCTCATACTAGGATGGTGGATGCCCAACAGTATTTTGAATAAATGAATGAACGCATTAATGGCTTTTGAAGGCAATTTACAAAAGATGTAGGTTGTTAATAGCTAAGACAACATTTCCCAAACTGTGTTCCTTGGGATACCAGTTCTGGGGGTGTTAATACCGATAAATATTTGTTAAACAATGGAGGAGGAATGGGAAAGTTCTGTAGTCAATCTGAGAAATGCTAGGTTAAAAATAGACATCTGAGGGAGTTCCCTGGCAGTCCAGTGGTTAGGACTCTGTACTTTCACTTCCATGGCCTGGGTTCAATCCCTAGTCAGGAAAGATCCTGCATACCATGCAGCACGGCCAAAAAAAAAAGACATCTGAAGAGCTTCTCAATGCCTTTAATAATCTAATGGTCATTGCCAGTGTCCGAGACAGGGATTCAGTGGGCAGTGTTGTCCTCACTTATTTGACCACAGAGAACTTTCCTTTTTTTTTTTTTGACCACGCTGCTCGGCTTGCATGATCTTAGTTCCCTGACCTGGTATTGAACCGGGCCCTCAGCAGTGAAAGTGCTGAGTCCTAACCACTGGACCACCAGGAAATTCCCACACAGAGAACTTTCCTGAGAAAGGTACAGTGCTAGTGTGCTGAGGAATACAGGGGACAGTCATCACTCTGGGTGCTTATCCAAGGACTGTAGATAAAAATTGTTACAAAAGAGATCTAGAGAGAGACTTCCCTGCTGGCGCAGTGGTTGAGACTCTGAGCTCCCAATGCAGGGGGCCCAGGTTCGATCCCTGGTCAGGGAACTAGATTCCACATGCATGCCACAACTAAGGAGCTGGCGAGCCGCAACTAAGGAGCCCGCCTGCAACAACTAAGACACAGTGCAACCAAAAAAAAAAAAAAAAAGAGATCTAGAGAGAGGAGGGGAGAGGATGTGAGAACTAAAAAGAAAGACCCCCTTTTTCTGTTCCCCTTGCAGACTGGGTCAACAGACTATTAAGATCTTATCAGTCACTGTGGGGTTCTACCTGCTCTTCTGGATTCCTCTGGGAGCCGGACACAAGGAGAATTCTGACTCTCACTTCCTCCTCTGATGCACTTTAGTGTCTGAGACAGGGAAGCCAGGAAACCTAGCAAAGACTACTTGGTGCTCAGTCCACTAAGAGACTAAGGGCTCTGGTAAGTATCTCCAGAAAGAACGTTATTCCAGCTAGAAAGCAGGGACGGACATTTTTTAAATGACCATGTAATACAAGTCTGTAGTTGAGATTAGGGTTGAAATAAACTGACAGAAAGAAAGGGGAGGGGGGGCTTCCCTGGTGGCGCAGTGGTTAAGAATCAGCCTGCCAGTGCAGGGGACACGGGTTCGAGCCCTGGAAGATCCCACATGCCGCAGAGCAACTAAGCCCGTGCACCACAACTACTGAGCCTGCGCTCTAGAGCCTGTGAGCCACAACTACTGAGCCTGCATGCCTAGAGCCCGTGCTCCACAATAAGAGAAGCCACCGCAATGAGAAGCCCGCCCACCACAACGAAGAGTAGCCCCCTCTCGCCGCAACTAGAGAAAAGCCAACGTGCAGCAACAAAGACCCAATGCAGCCAAAAATAAATAAATAAATTTATTAAAAATGAAAAGGGGGGGAGAGTCTAGCAAAAGGGTCCCAAGTGAATCCCAGAGTTTTTTTTTACCATAAAACAGTGGTTCTCAACTGGAGGTGATTTGCCCCCCTCATTGGACATTTGACAATGTCTGGAGACATTTTTGGTTGTCACAACCAGGGAGGAGGGATGCTACTGGCATCTAGTGGGTAGGAGCCAGGGACATCCTATAATGCACAGGACAGCCCCCTACAGCAAAGAATTATCAGACCCCAAATGTCAATAGTGCCACTGTTGAGAAAACTTCTTGTTCTAAAACATCACCGATAATTTAAAATTTAGAATGTTGCTTAAATTCAGCTGTTTTACCACAAAGAATCAGGAGAAATTTATTCAGTAGAAGATAATCCACGATTACCAATTTGGAGGTTCAAATCTTAGTCAACAGGGACTTCCCTGGTGGCTCAGTGGTTAAGAATCCGCCTGCCAATGCAGGGGACACGGGTACGATCCTTGGTGCGGGAAGATCCCACATGTCGCGGAGCAGCTAAGCCTGTGCACCACAACTACTGAGCCCATGCGCCACAACAAGAGAAGCCACCACAATGAGAAGCCCGTGCATTGTAACGAAGAATAGACCCCGCTCACCACAACTAGAGAAAGCCCGCATGCAGCAACAAAGACCCAACACAGCCAAAAATAAAATAAATGAATAAATAAATTATTTAAGAAAATCTTAGTCAACAATACTATTTTGTAAATTTAAACGACATCACAAAGAGCACTACACATTTTGCAGAGAGACATACAAATAAAACGACTCACAGCATACATTTCCTTTAATTTAAAAGTTTGGGATGTTGCCTGGATTCAGCTGTCTTAGCACAAAGAATTTTGGGGGAATTTATGAAATAGAGGGGATAAAAATGTACAGATAAATAAATATTATGAGTGGAGCTGGGAAGAACCCCACTCCTGGCTATATCATTAGAGAAATTCTCACACAGGTGCATAAAGAACATGTAAGAGGATATTTTATCACAAAGTTATTTGTGGTGATTGGAGGGCTGGACACAATGAGGCATCCATCACTGGAATGTTCTGTCACAGTAAGGAGCAATGAGCTAGATAGACACACAACAGAGTAAATAGATCTTTAAAACACGGTGCTGAATGGGGCAGGGGGAGGGTAAGAAACACAAAGAGACCTCCAGCACAATACTACTGATTGAAATTTAAAATTCATGCTTACAGAACTGTGCCTCATGCTTTCAAGAACACTCACTAATAGAATGATTTACAGATCTTAGGCATTGCACACACTTTACAGTTGGACTCTTAGAAATTAGTTTCCACTGCCACCTGGTGACAGCAATCCAAAATTGAGGCATAGGGACTTCCCTCGTGGCACAGTGGTTAAGCATCCGCCTGCCAATGCAGGGGACATGAATTCAAGCCCTGGTCCAGGAAGATCCCATATGCCACAGAGCAACTAATCCTGTGAGCCACAACTACTGAGCCTGTGCACCACAACTTCTGAGCCTGTGCACCACAACTACTGAAGCCCACATGCCTAGAGCCCGTGCTCAGAAGCAAGAGAAGCCACCGCAATGAGAAGGCAACACACCTCAACGAAGAGCAGCCTCCGCTCGAGGCAACTAGAGAGAAAAGCCCTCGCGCAACAACGAAGACTCAATGCAGCCCAAAAATTAAATAAATAAATAAATAAATAAATAAATTGAGGCTTAATTCAGTTTTTTTAAAGAGATATAATTTATATACTATGACATGTACAGATCTTAAATGTTTAAATTGATGAATTTTGACAACTGTATACTTCAGTGTAATCACTCCAAACAATATATAGAACATTGCCATCACCCCAGAAAATTCCCTTCTGCCCTTCCCAGGAAATCCTCCCCACACCCTTCCCTAAAAGCAACACTGATCCGTTTCTGTTCCTAGAAATAAGCTTTGCCTGTTGTAGAAATTCATATACATGGAATTATACAGTGTGTACTCTTTTATGTTTGCCTTCATTTGGGAAGTATCATGTTTTTGATTCATTCATGTTATAGCACATATAAAGAGTTAATTCATTTTTACTGCTGAGTAGTATTCTATTGTATGGATGTTTCTCAGTTTTTCTATTCTCCAGATGATGGACATTTGGGTTGTTTCCACTTTGGGGCTACTACAAATAAAGCTGCTATGAATATTCATGCATATGTCATTGTGTGGACATATGTTTTTATTTATCTTGGGTGGAATTGCTGGGTCATAAGGAAGATGTATGTGTAATTTTTTAAGAAACCCCCAAAATAATGCTCCAAAGCAGTTATATCATTCTGCATATTCACCAGCAACTGTTTACAAAGATGAACTACACTAGTTTATTCTTTTTAATTGCTGAGTACTATCCCATTGTAAGATTATAGCCTGGTCTCAGACTTACAGCCTCCAGAACTGTAAGAAAATAAATTCCTGGGGCTTCCCTGGTGGCACAGTGGTTAAGAATCCGCCTGCTAATGCAGGGGACACGGGTTTGAGCTCTGGTCCCGGAGGATCCCACATGCCGCGGAGCAGCTAAGCCCGTGCGCCACAACTACTGAGCCTGCGTGCCACAACTACTGAAGCCTGCGCACCTAGAGCCCGTGTTCCTGCAACAAGAGAAGCCACCACAATGAGAAGCCCACGCACTGCAAGAAAGAGTAGTCCCTGCTCGCCGCAACTAGAGAAAAGCTCACGCACAGCAATGAAGATCCAACACAGCCAAAAATAAATAAATAAATTTACTAAAAAATAAATTCCTGTTGTTTAAAAAAAAGAAAAAGATGTACAACCCAATTTATTTAAATGGGTAAAAGGCTTGAACAGACCCTTGAAGATGTGCAAATAGCCGAAAAGCACGTGAAAAAGTGTCCAACATCATTAGTCTTTAGGGAAGTGCAAATTAAAACCACAATGAGGTATCATTTTACGCTCACTAAAATGAGGCTATGGAGAAATTGGAGGCTATTGGTTATCACACAGACAAGAGTGAATGACAACAGGTCTCTAGGGTCACCAGCCCTACAAAATAAGTATTCAGCATGGGATTTGCACATTCCCACATGGACTATTTTTTTTTAATAGATTTATTTAATTAATTAATTTATTGGCTGCGTTGGGTCTTCCATTGCTGTGCGCTGGCTTTCTCTAGTTGTGGCGAGTGGCGGCTACTCTTCGTTGCGGTGTGAGGGCTTCTCATTGCAGTGGCTTTTCTTTGTTGCGGAGCACAGGCTCTAGGTGCGCAGGCTTCAGTAGTTGTGGCACACGGGCTTCAGTAGTTGTGGCTTGTGGGCTCTAGAGCGCAAGCTCAGTAGTTGTGGTGCATGGGCTTTGTTGCTCCGTGGCATGTGGGATCTTCCCAGACCAGGGCTCGAACCCGTGTCCCCTGCATTAGCAGGCGGATTCTTAACCACTGTGCCACCAGGGAAGCCCCTCCCACATAGACTATTGTTGGTCAGAAGATAAAACTGATGTTTTCCATCAGTTGGATGGGGCCACTGAGGGTGCCAGAAACATATATTGGGGCAGGCCCTTGTAACTGTTCTTTCTCTCATGCTATAGACTGAATGTGTCCTGCCAAAATTTATTATCTTGAAACCTAATCCCTAATGTGATGGTATTTGGAGGGGGTCTTTGGAAGGTGATCAGATCATAAGAGCTCCCTTGCTTCTTCTTACCATGTGAGGACACAGAGAAAAGATGAACTGTCATGGCGCCTGTGGGTGTTTAGTATGGCATATGCTGACCTATTACAATGAGCATGTATTAATGAGGCTCAAGGTCTACTGCAAGTTGAATCTTCTGCCATCTTGGGCCTAGTTGGTTCTAACCAGTTTTTGTCATATCCTATTCTTCTTAATATTTGTGTCATTCTTTTAATGGTTGTGCCCTACCGCCTTCCCTCCTGTCTCATTGAGGCTGGGCAAGTACAGGGCTTGCAGGCCTGTGGGGTGCAGCCCAACACAGCCCCTGACTGGAAGTGAGCTCACTGCCTCCAGAGGGTGTGCACCATCACCAGGGGGACATTGGACATGGAAGGGAGGGTCTCACAAAAGAAAGAATTTCCAGGACCCACAATGAGGACTTTAGCCTTTTGGACTCAGCTCCTGTCTTTCACCAGGCCAAAAGATGGATCGCTAATGGCTTTATCTTGCTCATTTGGTAAGAGCAGGGTACATGTGACCCTAGCCTGGCCAACCAAAGAAGCCCAATCCCCTGGCCACATTGATTGGCCCAAGAGATGAGCTCATGGCTTATCCAGTCCTGTCAGAGTCTTCTCTTGGGTTTTTATACACTGAAGGAGGCTGTGGAGAGAGAAGCCCTCTCAGTTTTTTTAGGCCACAAAGTTGGGATGATGTAAGCACACTGCATTCTGACTTTGGAGAGTAAGCCTGTCTACAGCAGGAGACTGTATGAATACATCCGGGACAAGGTAACCTCAGGAGAGTGTGATTGCAGCCCCCAAAGAGAAACATGGGAGTGGGAGATAGGGAACAAAGCTCTGGAGCTCCCCAGCACACCGCAGGGTCCTGAAAACATGTCACATGGCTTGTGGAGGTTGCCACTGAGGATGCTGGCTACTTACCTGCCACCACTCCAATTCAATTCACACTACAGCATCCATGGAGTATGACATGCATGGCAACCCCTGGAGATGACCACATTCCACACACCCACATGCAGTCGCTCAGAAGTGAAATGACTTGCCCAAGGTTGCACAGGCAAGGTGTCCAGACTCCAGAGCCCAGGCCCTGATGGCACCAATGCCTCCTGGTTCACCTGTAAGGCGTTGCACAGGCCAGAGGGGACTCAGCAATCAGCACTCCAGCTGACCCAAGTGAACCTCTGTGTAGTACTCCCATATCCAGGAGACTTCGTCACTTCCCTGTGGGTCCAGCCTTATGAAGTCCTGGGCTCCTGAGAGTGAATTGATCCTACAGGTGAGGGATCAGCCTATGGGGAAGACTTAGTGACATCTGTGGCTTTTGTCTGACTAGCAACATTCTTCCTTCTCCTGGTAACAGTTTCTCCAATTTGCTTTGGAGACCTACTGTCCCCCATTGGATCCAATCCTTGTGGGACCGTTCATCAAAATATCTCACTTTCCCTGGTTAGGAAGTGAACTCTGGCAGGTTTTAAGGACCTAATTCTTCCGATTTTTCTCTAATTTTTCGTGCAGCTCCGGTAGCAGGCGTTGTCAGTGCCTCACCCACATCTCCTCGGCACTCACCATACCTGTGCATATTTGTGCTTCATTCACAGCCACTGAAATCCTTTGACAGAAGGCTTTCTCTGGATGCTCGGAGACACAAGAGAGGCAGGCCAGTAGGGCTGGAGAGTTAAGGACCTTCCTCCAGCAGCCTTCGGTGACTGATGATAGTTGGTGAATATATATCCCAGGTCCCACCCCCTTCAGTGAAAATAACTGAGATGTGTTCCACACACTGTCCCAGCCTGGGGCAGGACTGCTGTACTGAGGCCCGGTTTCCCACAGTGGAACCTCAGTAATGCACACTACTGGTTCCCTTCCCTTTCCCACCTTGCATAGCCTCATTCCCCTACCAGTGCTTCCTGGGATCACCTCCCAGGAAACAGCTTGGAATCTAAAATCTCAGGGTGATACATTCCTGAGTGAGTCCAACCTAAGACCACCACACACTCTTCTGGAAAATCCCCATTTTGCAGTCTGTTTCTGTTGCTTGCAACCCATGGACCCTATCAGATTAATAGTGATCTGGAGTGGTGTCACATTGCACCTGCCCATAATAACCTATGGTCTTCTTTCTGAAGACCATCAGAGCTCTGGAAGGGGAGAAGGAGAATTTCATGAGCCTTTGTTCTAAGCTCTTTTATGTGTTAGCTCAGAGGACTTGAGCTCTGAGCTATGCCTGTGAATGGAATTGCTTGGATGACACATGGTCCCAGAACACCAGATCTCTTGTGACCCCAGGTCACTCCTAGGGTGAGGACTGGCCAAAAAATTTATTCTAGTTGACGGCGATCGAGCCAGGATTCCGTGTACCAGGAGAGAAGGCAGGTACTGAAGCTGCTGTCTGTGAGCCCTAAAGAAGGGCTTAGGATGGCTTTTGGAATGAAGTACCACATCTAGGGTTTGGAGGAGATTTGGGGTTCTTGGGAGCCCAGCCAGGTGGGCCAAGAACTAAAAAAATGTGGCCCTTGGAATAGAGTGCCACTTCTGTTCCCATATGGACATAGCACAGTGTGGTCAGTGGCTGGACCCACTGGGCCAACTGGAGTTCAGCCTGGTTTTCAGAGCTCTCTGAAGCCCTCAAGCCCAGCTGACTGAGCATCTGAATTTGGGCTCCTTGCTGTCCTGAAGTTGCATTCAGTCCCAGATGTATTCATATAATCAACACACATGCCAGGCCCTGTGCAGGGCACTGGGGATATGAGGCGAATCAGATGTCCTCCACTCCTCTTTCTTAGGAAATATTGGAGACAGTCACATAAGCAAGAAAGGGCCAGGGAACATTACAGGTGCTACTGGGATGTATATCTGTACAGATGAGGGACCCAAACTGAGGAGGACTGAGTTTGGGAAGAGAGTACCAAGGAGGTGATAGAGGGGCATCTGGGCAGAGGATGCAGCATGAGCAAAGGTTTGGAGGCATAAAAGCCTGGTGGGTGGTTTTGCCTGATGCAGTGAAGGGTTAAATGGCCAGAGATGAAGTTAGAGAGGCCAGCAAAGGCCCAGTCATGGAAGAACATGTATGCTATACCAAAGGGTTTGGTTTTCATCCTCAAGTCAATGAGATTGAATAATTTTAATTGAATTGATAATAATAATTGAATAATTTCAAGAGAGGGATCACATGTTCATTTTTGCATTTCAGAAAGAAATTGCTCAGGAAGCAGATAGAGGATGAGTTGGAGGAGGTGATATCGACTTCTGAGCTATGGGGAGGAGGTGAAGTTGGTAAGACCTGATTCCCTGAATGCAGAGGGAAGGGAGAAGTTCAGCAGGATGCCCAGGTTCACTTGGATGATGATGGTGCCCTTTTTTTTTTTTTCTTTTTTGAATTTTTGAATTTTATTTTATTTTATTTTTTATATAGCAGGTTCTTATCAGTTATCTATTTTATACATATTAGTGTATATATGTCAATCCTAATCTCCCAATTCATCCCACCACCACCACCCCCCTGTGCCACTTCTCCCCCTTGGTGTCCATACGTTTGTTCTCTACATCTGTGTCTCTATTTCTGCCCTGCAAACCGGTTCATCTGCACCATTTTTCTAGGTTCCACATATATGCATTAATATACGATATTTGTTTTTCTCTTTCTGACTTACTTCACTCTGTATGACAGTCTCTAGATTCATCCACATCTCTACAAATGACCCAATTTCGTTCCTTTTTATGGCTGAGCAATATTCCATTGTATATATGTACCACATCTTCTTTATCCATTCACCTGTCGATGGGCATTTAGGTTGCTTCCATGACCTGGCTATTGTAAATAGTGCTGCAATGAATATTGGGGTGCATGTGTCTTTTTGAATTATGGTTTTCTCTGGGTATATGGCCAGTAGTGGGATTGCTGGGTCATATGGTAATTCTATTTTTAGTTTTTAAAGGAACCTCCATACTGTTCTCCATGGTGGCTGTATCAATTTACATTCCCACCAGCAGTGCAAGAGGGTTCCCTTTTCTCCACACCCTCTCCAGCATTTGTTGTTTGTAGATTTTCTGATGATGCCCATTCTAACTGGTGTGAGGTGATACCTCATTGTAGTTTTGATTTGCATTTCTCTAATAATTAGTGATGTTGAGCAGCTTTTCATGTGCTTCTTGGCCATCTGTATGTCTTCTTTGGAGAAATGTCTATTTAGGTCTTCTGCCATTTTTGGATTGGGTTGTTTGTTTTTTTAATATTGAGCTGCATGAGCTGTTTATATATATTGGAGATTAATCCTTTGTCCGTTGATTCGTTTGCAAATATTTTTTCCCATTCTGAGGGTTGTCTTTTCACCTTGTTTGTAGTTTCCTTTGCTTTGCAAAAGCTTTTAAGTTTCCTTAGGTCCCATTTGTTTATTTTTGTTTTTATTTCCATTACTCTAGGAGGTGGATCAAAAAAGATCTTGCTGTGATTTGTGTCAAAGAGTGTTCTTCCTATGTTTTCCTCTAAGAGTTTTATAGTGTCCGGTCTTACATTTAGGTCTCTAATCCATTTTGAGTTTATTTTTGTGTATGGTGCTAAGGAGTGTTCTAATTTCATTCTTTACATGTAGCTGTCCAGTTTTCCCAGCACCACGTATTGAAGAGACTGTCTTTTCTCCGCTGTATACCCTTGCCTCCTTTGTCATAGATTAGTTGACCGTAGGTGCGTGGGTTTAGATGATGGTGCTCTTTACCCAGATGGAGGAACTGGGAGGTAGGACATCTCTGGGTAGAGAGGAGACGGTAAGTGGACTTTTGGACAGATTGAGTGAGGGGTCCGTGAAATCTCTCTCTCACTATTTCTATCACTGCCCCAACCACAGCATTTTATAAATATGGCTCAAGTGTCCATGTGTCCATTCCACCTCCCCACCACTTGTGAACTGCAAGCCCTTTGAGCATAGAGATCCAAGTCTCACTCATCTCTGTGGTTCCAGGACCCAGCACAATGACAGGTACCCAACAGTAGGTGCTCAATTAGTGTCCATTGAATGGCAGGCTGGGTGTCCCCATGGAGAGATGACTTCAGCCCATTCCCATCACTGAGTCCTCCTTGGAGTCAGATCCCAAACTAGTAGATGAAATCTGCTCTTAAAGGAGTAGAGGGGTGTCCTTTCCTCCCACTGCCATCGTGTGGGGTCCTGCAGCTTTGGACCAGGTGGAATGGGAAGTGGCCAGACCTGGGACATGTTGGGTGGCTGAGGAGCCCAGGATAAGACAGGTTGTGGGGCTTCCCTGGTGGCGCAGTGGTTGAGAATCTGCCTGCCAATGCAGGGGACAAGGGTTCAAGCCCTGGTCTGGGAAGATCCCACATGCCGCGGAGCTACTAGGCCCGTGAGCCACAATTACTGAGCCTGCGCGTCTGGAGCCTGTGCTCCGCAACAAGAGAGGCCACGATAGTGAGAGATCAGCGCACTGCGATGAAGAGTGGCCCCCGCTTGCCGCAACTAGAGAAAGCCCTCGCACAGAAACGAAGACCCAACACAGCCAAAAATAAATAAATAAAATTAAAAAAAAAAAAAAAAAAAGACAGGTTGTGGAGCTGGCTGTGTCCAGACCAGGCCTCCCTGGAATGGGTGCCCACACCCATTCCTGCTGCTCACAACAGGTAGATGGGCTGGTAGGGCCACTTGAGGCTGGCGGAAGGGTGGAGCAGGATGTGGGCTGAGGGGCCAGGTAAGATGGTCCAGGGACAAGCTGGCTGTGTCTGGCAGGCCCAAGACCTGACTGAGTTCGGTTTATTCACCTTAAACCAAACAAGGCCTCTGTCCCCACCACCCATCAGCAGGGCTCATGACTCAGACCTAATGGATCCTGGGTTGCTGTCATCAAGGAGGGGCTGTATTCCTAGAAAAGCTGGGCGCCAGTCCAAGTCTCAGTAGTTGGGGTGAAGTCTGCTGGGTGAGGCTGGGGTGTGTCAGCTCAGCCAGTGTGCATGTCCCAGGCCCTCACTCTGACCTGGAGCAGGAGATGGAGGAATCACCGGCTCCCTTGCCTGAGCCCCGTTCTGTCCTCACTGTGTTGATCCCAGCACTTGTGTAGGTGCCCAGGGCTTTTAGGGCTTGGCCTCGGCTCTGCTCCCAGGAATCCCCACTCAAGGCACTTCCTTGGCATCACAGTGGCTGCGCACATCTCCCCTCATACTCTCCTCCTCAGGGCCCTCACAGCTGCCCTGGGAGTCAGGCTGGTGGTGGTACATATCAGCGGGCCCATTTCTCAGATGGGAACACATGCATAGGCCCGAAGAGAGGAAGGGAGGCACCCAAGTTCACCCAACAGGTTGGTGGCTGCGCTGAGACCTTAGTATGAGCTGGCCCTCCCCTCCTGGCACTCACTTCTTTGGTCACTCCACTCCAGCCACAATGGACTCCTTGATGCTTACTTCCTGAGCATGCCAAGCTCGCTCCTGTCCCAGGGCCTTTGCACTTGCCATTTCTTCGCTTGGCAGGCTCTTTCCCCAGATCTCTGCAGGACCATTTCCTTCTCGCTCGCACGTCATTTTCTAAAAGCACCCTCCTCCCCTTCTGTCACATTCTCCCCTTACGCCATAATTTCTCTTCTGTATAACATATCATGTGCTCATTTTGTATTTCTGTGTTGTCTGTCACTCCACTAAAATATAAGCACATGGAAGGCAAAGACTTTCTCCACCTTATTCACAGCTGAATTCCTGGTGACTAGGACAGTGCATGAAATATAGTAGACACTTACTACATATTTGTTGAAGGAATGAACAAACTCAGATCTCTGGGATGCAGAGAGGTACAAGGAGAGAGTTCAAGGTCCAGAACTCTCTCCTTGTACCTCTCTGCATCCCAGAGAAGCTAGAGCAGGCAGGTAGTGAGGGAGGGGTTGGCTCAGGCTGGAGGGAGACAGCGCCTTTACCAGAGACTCTGACCCAGGTTGTCCCATCTGGGGACTGGCATGTGTCAGCGGGCTCTCTAGGGTTCTCACGACCTCCCGGGAGCACAGAGGGACCAGTGGGGATAGCAATTGCCTTCACTCCACTGCTCCCTCTTTTCCAAAGCTGGGACCATCTCTGTCCTTGGACCCACTGTCTTCTGCCCCCTCTTGGAACTGTTACTCAGTATTTACTGGGCACCTACTGTGTGCCAGTCCCAGGACTGGGCACCCAGGGAGCTTTATGAGCGAGGTGGACAAGCAAATGCCACGAGAGCATGGGGCAAAGACTGATGGAGGAAGGAGGGGCAGGGGGAGGGGGGCATTCAGGAGGACAGCAGTGACCTTGCCCAGGCTGGTGGAGGGCAATAGGAAAGATTTCAAAAGAGGGGGATATTTGAGCTGGTTTTTATAAGATGGGGCTGAGGGGGATAGAGATGGGAGACCCGGCGTTGCCGGCAGAGAGAATAAATCATGCAAAGGGTTCAGTAGAACTGAAGAAGTGTAGGTCCAGAGTGGGGCTGAGCAAAGATGAGGCTGAAAATGTAGGTTGGAATCAGAGGCTGAAGGGCCTTGAACAACAAGCTGAGGAGCCTGGGCTTTGTCCTGCTGGCAGGGGGCACCATTACAGCACTTTGGGCAGGGGGGACTTGGTCCAATTTGCATGTTAGGAAGCTCGTCCTGGCCGCTGTGTGCAGTGGTTTGGAGTGGCAGGTGAGGAGGCAGGGATATGAGCTAGGAGACTATTGAGGTAGTCAAAGATAGCCTAGGTCAGAGATGAGGGTGGCCAGGCCCAGGGTATGGCATTGGGTGGAGAGGGATGGGGTCAAGAGCTATTGAGGAAGCAGAACCTATACACTCAGTGGAAAAGCAAAGAAGGCCGCAGGCTTGGCTCCCAGATTCCACAGCTGGAAGGTGGGGGCCAGTGATCTGGCCCCCCTGACCGTTCCAGGCTTGTCTCATGCCCCTCTCTATTCACTGACGTCACCTTGGCTACACTGGCCTCTCTGTTCCCTGGATGTGTCAAGCTTCTTCCTGCCTCAGGGCTTTTATACATTCTGTTCCCTCTGCCTGCAACAGTGTTCCACTCTGCTACAGCCTGCCCCTCCCACTCACCCTGTGGCCTTCTCTGATTTCCCAGATGGATAGGTCAGTCTTGGATCTTCCTAAAGCACTGAGCGTGTCTCATTCATGGGACTTATCCCAACAGTGATGATACAGTTCCGCTGCTCATTTAGTACCAATCACTCACTTAACCACAAGCTCCTTGAGGGCAGGAACTGTGTCTGACTTATTCCCTGCTGTATCCAAACACTCAGCATGGAGCTGGGCACCTAGTTGCTCATTAAACTCTTGTTGAATGAATGGGTGAATTTCGAATTAATGAATGAGGTTTATTTGGATACATTAACATCCACAGGGATGTTGCCCAATAGCAGTTGGATATAAGAGTCAGGCTCACACTTTGGTGGGAGGACAAATTAGGAAGTTTGTTACTGTGAGTGAATCTAGGAGGTGTTTGTCTGAGGAAAGAGACCTCGGGCAGCGGGGAATGGTAGGTGGGCTTGGCAGCCCATAGGCTGCCCTTGATTTTACTCTGGACTTTGGAGGATGCAGAATTCAAGCTTTCTGTTCCCTTGGACAGCTAAAACCATTAGCAGCCATTCCTGCCACAATCATAGAGGTCTAAGGTCCAAAACAAGGGAGGTGACAAGCTCCTTTGCTCCATTCTGTCCCCTTCTCACTCTAACCTGGGACACTGGCAGACAGACCTGGGGACCAGGTGAGAAATGCTGAGAGACCCAGGAGCTTCATTATGTGCAAGGGTTGGGGGACTTCTCTCGTGGTCCAGTGGTTGAGACACCACGCTTCCACTGCAGGGGACACTCGTTGGATCCTGGTTGGGGAACTAGGATCCCGCATGCCACGCAGCCAAAAAAAACAAAAGCAAGGGTGGGGGCAGGCAAGGGGCTGGACCTACTCAGCCTGGAGGTGCTCATCTGGGGTTCATGCAGGTACAGGAGGCTAGACAGGGAAGCAGACTTCCTGTGTGAGGAAGGGCTCTGTTCAAAACCATCCAACAATGAAGACAAATACTGTGTGATATCACTTATATGTGGAATCTAAAAAATAAAACAAACTAATGAACTTAACAAAACAGAAACTGACTCAGAGATATAGAGAACAAACTAGTGGTTACCAGTGGGGAGAGGGAAGGGGGTGGCATGATACGGGTAGGGGATTAAGAGGTACAAACTACTGTGGATAAAATAAATAAGCTACAAGGATATATTGTACAGCACAGAGAATATAGCCAACATTTTATAATAATTATAAGTGGAGTATAGACTTTAAAAATTGTGAATCACTATGTTGTACACCTGAAACTTATATAACATTCTACATCATCTATACCTCACTAAAAATATTTTTAAAAATCAAACCTTAAGAAAAACCCAACCAACAATGAAACTTCTCCCTATCACTGGAGGATGAATGACTTCTTGGTGGGGCTGCTGTAGGAAGGTCTGAGTGGAAGAGGAGAGAGAACCTAGATGACCTTTAAAATTCCCCTTCCTTTATGAGATGGCGTTCATACCTTAGGACAGGAAATCATGGTTAAATATTTGCTCTGCCCAGCTAGGCAGTGGAAGGACATCTGCCACCTGTCCTTCCACCTCAGAGGCATTCCTGAGACGGGGCAGGAGGATCTCAAAGCTGAGTTACGGACCTCAGGTTGGGCTTGGCTGTAGATCCCAGGCTTCTACCAGCCTGTGAGGGTGATTGCCTGGCTGCCTGTGGCCCCCATAGGGGCTATTCTTGAACAAGAATCCTTCCCATTGATTCATTTAACTATTTTTACGACCTATTTGTAGGCTTGAAATCATTCAAAGTAAAAAGTTTTTTTTAAAAAAACAAAACACTGATTCAAATATTTCAGAGTAGGGCTCAGCATCTGTAGTTTAAAGTTCTCCCCAGGGAAATTTATCTGCAGATAGAGCTGAAAATCACGGATCTAAACGATAGAGAAATGCATATGTAAAATAAAATTTTGTTATTCTCTTTATAAATCAGAAATTCTTTGGGGCTTCCCTGGTGGTGCAGTGGTTGGGAATCAGCCTGCCAATGCAGGACACGGAGGTTCTGGCCCTCGTCCGGGAGGATCCCACGTGCTACAGAGCGGCTGGGCCCGTGCGCTACAACTGCTGGGCTTGCGCTCTGGAGCCCACGAGCCACAGCTCCTGGACCCGCGGGCCACGACTCCTGAGGCCTGCGCGCCTGGAGCCCGTGCTCCGCAACGGGAGAGGCCGCCGCAGTGAGAGGCCCGCACACGGCAGCAAAGAGTGGCTCCCGCCCGCCGCAGCTGGAGAGGGCCTGTGTGCAGCAAACGCAGCCAAAAATAAATTAATTAATTAAAAAAAAAAAATTGTTTGAAAACAGATAACCAAATATCTTAGTCATATACCTGTATAAGTAAGGGGAAGTTTTAGATACTGATTTTTCTTTCTTAAATTCTTTTTTTTAAATTAATTAATTATTTTTGGCTGCGTTGGGTCTTCGTTATTATGCGCAGGCTTTCTCTAGTTGTGGCAAGCGGGGGCTACTCTTCGTTGCGGTGGCTTCTCTTGTTGCAGAGCACGGGCTCTAGAGCACAGGCTCAGTACTTGTGGCACACGGGCTTTGTTGCTCTGCGGCATGTGGGATCTTCCTTCACCAGGGCTCGAACCCATGTCCCCTACATTGGCAGGCGGATTCTAAGACACTGCGCCATCAAGGAAGTCCCCTAGATATTGATTTTTCCTGAACAGAGTCTTATCTGTATTTAACCCATTTAAATGTAAAAGGACATAGACTACATGCAAAGCATGAGGGCATCTTCCTTACAATATGTTTTATTTTACCTTTTTTTCCTCTGTCAGTTGTACCCTCTTCATGGTGCAAAAAAAGAAATAAAAATAAATGAAAAGAATAATTTCTATTTATATTTATACCTCATTTCCTACTCTGCAAAGTGTTTTCCCATCTGCTATCACCACTCTCGTCTTCACAGCAGCCCTAGGAGGGAGACAGAGTGAGAATTATCTTCCCCATTTTATGGTGGGTAAACTGAGGTCCAGTTTAACAAAAGCGGCTTTTCTGAGTTCACGAAGTTGGTTAGTGTCGGCACTGGCAAAGGAACCCATGACTCCAGCCCCTTTTCTCTGCCTCCGACCTCCTTCCAATTGCTGCTTTTTTGTTTTCTTTTTGATATCTCTGTCTCAGTCTCTCTGAATTAGTCTCTCTTTGTTTTCCTCTTTCTTTTTTTTAAATAAATTTATTTATTTTATTTATTTATTTTTGCCTGTGTTGGGTCTTCGTTGCTGTGCGCAGGCTTTCTCTCTAGTTGAGGTGAGGGGGGGCTACTCTTCATTGTGGTGCGCGGGCTTCTCATTGCAGTGGCTTCTCTGGTTGCGGAGCATGGGCTCTAGGCGTGCGGGCTTCAGTCGTTGTGGCTCGTGGGCTCTAGAGCGCAGGCTCAGTAGTTGTGGCGCACGGGCTTAGTTGCTCCGCGGCATGTGGGATCAAACCTTCCAGGACCAGGGCTCAAACCCGTGTCCCCCGCATTGGCAGGCTGATTCTTAACCACTGCGCCACCAGGGAAGCCCCTGTCTTCCTCTTTCTACTTCAGTTTCCCTCTGCCTCTTGCTTCAGCCCTCGGGCTGGAGTCAGCTTTGCAAGTTGTCCAAACTTTTTCTCACTTCCAAAATCTGCCGGCCATAACCCAAGCCCCCTCCCCAGGCCACCACAAGCTCAGCGTCTCTGCAGAGAACAAACCCTTCCTAGATGCCAAGGTGCAGATAGGTGACACCTCCGGCCTCTCCATCTGGCCTCAGGTAAGATAAGGGTGGGGATCAGCCCTATAAACAGGCCCGCATCGCCCCTGGCCCAGGCCCCAGCTCACTCAGGCCACGTCAGCCCAGGATCAGCACGGCTGTCCGCCTGTGGGTGCTCACCCAGGCCTTGGCTGCCCTCTTCCTTGTGGACAGGGGTGAGTAGGCAGATCCTGGATTCTCCGTGGCTTGGTGTCGGTAGGTGAGCTGGCGTGGGGCAGAGGCAGGGCCTGGAGCACCCTCTAAGGCCTTGGTTTTCTGCATATACCTTCTTTCTGCATCCTGGAGAAAAGAAACCTAGGTTCAAATCCTAACTCTGTCCCAGAATTGCAAAAGTCCCCTCCCCTCTTGGGGCCTCTGTTTCTCCAGCTATAAAGTAGGAGGTTGTTCTAGTTCAAAGCTGCACTGAGCAACTACTGGGCTAGAGATGGGCGAGGCAGAAGGGAGAAGTCTTATCTCTGGGGAGATAGGCAAGTCTGGTGGCTGTAGGGTGGTGGGTGCTGAAGAAAGCCTGGCCTGGGTCTTCTGAGCTCCCATCTGCTCTGACAGGCTGTGGTTGTGGGGCTGAGAGCAGTCTTGTGAGCACCAGGGAGCCCTCGCCCTGGGCTACACACATGCCCGCAGGAGCGGGGCCTGCTCAGGGCCTAGAGTGCCTCTGCAGTCTCGCACCTGCTGGGTATCAGGCATTGTTCTGAGCCCTTAGAACTTATCAGTGAGCACACCAGAAAAAGAACTGTCCTGATAGGTCTTTAAAACCAGTGGGGTCTGAGGGAGGGGAACCGACAATAAACAAGATAGGTGCAATGTATGTTAAACAGTATGTTAGAAGGTGATAAAGGCTAAGGAAAAAAATACTGGGCAGGGTGATGCGGATTGAGAGGGGGTTGCAATGTTAAATCGGAGGAGTTCTGAGAGGCTGATGTTTGAGCAAAGCTTGAAGGAGGCAGAGGAGTGAGCCATGGGTGTATCTAAGAGAAGTGGGTTCCAGGCAGAGGGAACAGGCAGTGCAAAGCCCCTGAGGTAGAAGCATGTCTGGAGCGTTTGAGGTACGGCAAGGAGGCCAGTGGGGCTAGAAGAGAGTGAGGGGCAGGGTGCAGAGAGATAGGAGAAGAGATGATACAGGCAACTGGGAACTATATTGGGTAAGGCCTTGAAGGTCAATGTGAGGACATGGCTTTTCCTTTGAGTGAAATGGGAGACACTGAAGGGTAATGAGCAGAGTTATGTGTTAAAAGGTTTGCTCTGGTTGCTAAGTTGAGAACAGACTAAAAGGGGAAGCAGGGAGACTACTTAGGACACACCTGGACAAAGTCATGATGTTACAGAGCAAGGCCCAGCAGGACCCCAGGGACACTGGCCTCATGGCCAGTCTCAAACCCATTTCCCCAGCTGGGGACATAGACTAGGGGCTGACGCAATAGAGAATGGGTCTGCAGACTCTGGCCTGGCACAGCCTGCTTACTCCCAGCCTGGCATCCATTCCCTCAGCAGCTCTCTTGCTGGGAACACTGAAGAGGCTGTCCTAAAGAGAGTCCTTTTGCCCATTGCAGATTCCTGCCTGGGCTGTGTGAGGAAGGGGCACACTGGGCCAAGGTCAAGGGCAGTCTGGGGGTAAATGCAACTTCCCACATCATCCAGGAAGAAACTCTGACACCACAGGGTTCTGAACTTCTCCCCCGCAATGCACATTAGTGGTCAAATCCTGGACACTCACTGTGTGGAGGGCATTGCCACTTGGAGGCAGAGACAAAGGAACCCCAAGGCGCTCAGGTCCATCGGAAGGCAGGAGTGACCCGGTGAGTGGGTGAGCACACGGTGGTGTGAAAGAAGCTACTAGGGTCTAGCTGTTTGCGGCCCCCCAAATTCATATGTTGAGATTCTAACTCCCAAGGTAATAGTATTGGCTGGTGGGACCTTTGGGGGGTGATTAGGTCATGAAGCCGGAGTCCACATGAATGGGATTAGTGCCCTTATAAACGAGGCCCCAGAGAGCTCCTTCGCCCCTTCACCACGTGAGGACACAGTGAGAAGGCACCGACTACTAACCAGGAAGAGGGTTCTTGCCAGACACCAAGTTTGCCAGCACCATGACCTTAGACTTCCAGTCTCCAAAACTATGAGTAATGCACGTTTGTTGTCTATAAGCCACCCAGTTTATGCTATTTTTGTTATAGCAGCCCAAACAGACTAAAACAGAAGCCTAAGTCCAGGCCTGCTCAGGAAACCCTGGGGGATATCAGGGAATACTTCACTGGGAGGTGGTCTGCATCTTGAAAGGAGGGTCTGAGTCAATAGGAGGAGGAGAATAAGGACATCACAGGCAGAGGGACCAGCATAAGCCAACACAGAGCTTGTTCCAGAAGAGTGAGCAGAGAGGAATGGCGGGGGCGTAGGGGCATGGGGAGGTGTACGAGGAAGTGAGCCCAGCGGAAGTTTGGGATCAGCTCATGCGGTGCCCTAAACGTAAGATGAAGAGGCTTAGTGGTCACGATAGGGAGCCTTGGAAGGGCTTTATATTTTTTTTAATGCTTTTCCCCCCGCTAACAATTATGCACCATGAAAGGCACAAGTCTTATCACTCAGTGAATCCTATTCAATGAGTTTTGATGAGGCATATACCTGTGTAACCCAGACCCTTACCAAGATACAGAACATTTCCATCACTCCAGAAATTTCCCTCATGTCAGTCAAACCCTGCCCCTACCCCACCCCCACCCCAGAGGCAACCACAGCTCTGACTCTTTTCCACCATACATTAGTTTGCCTGCTCTAGAATGTCACACAGATGAAACCATACAGTGTGGAGTCTTTTGTGTCTGGCTTCTTAGGCGTGTTTTTGAGATTCAGCCATGGTGTTGCATGTTATCAGTTATTGGCTTGTTTTTACTGTTGAGTTGTATTGCACCGTACGTGTGTATCACAGTTTATCCATTCACCTGTTGATGGACATTTGGATAATTTCCAGTTTGGGTAATTATGACATGGAAGGGTTTTGAGCAGTGTGGTGACAAGGCTAGATTTGCATGTTGATGCTTCAACAGTGCATCAGAGGTCAGTTTTGGTTCCCTTCTTCCTCTCTGCCTTGGAAATCTCTTGTAATAGCGTCTCCAGGAAAAGCTAAAACCACACCACATTGCCCACTTCTAGGGATCGAGAGCTCTCCACTTCTGGAGACAGCCTCCTTCATTAAGGCATAGCTCCCACTGAGAGAAAATTCTGGAACCCACACCTGCTTCTTTGCAGCCTCCTCACGCAGATGAGCTCTGCCCTGTGAGGTTGAGAAGAGCTCATCTCTCCCATGGCCCCATGACAGACCTTCAGAGACTTCAGGAAGCAGCCTGCCCTTCTTCAATTTACATGGTTACCTTTCCTTACACCTGTGGCCTTAGATACAGCTCCCATTCCCTCATCCACCTGTCACGCTCGCCAGTCACATAGCAATTTGCTCGTGTCCTGTAAGAAGTTCGTCCAGACCTCGAGGGGCCATGGCGCATGACTGCGTGTGTGGAGTGACAGATCCATGTGCAAATCCAAGCTCTGCCCTTAACAAACTGTGTTGCTTTACCTGCAAGCCTCTTTCATAAGCTGGTCAAGTTCCCTGGGAAGCAGACTCTGGGGAGTGCTCAGGGGGTAACACCTATGAGGGATGAGGGATGTTGACTGTGATGCAGTGGAGCTGGGATGGCCCATTAGCATCATTCTGAGCAGAGATGAGGAGTCCAGACCGTTGTACCCACATCACCCTGACGTTGGATGCGAGCTGTTCCTGGGTAGGGAATGCGACCTTGGGCAGGGCAAGTCCATTCTCTGAGGGCAATTCCCAGGAAAGGACTCTGCCGTGAGCAGCCAATACTCCTGGCAGCTGAGGAAATGAGTGCCTCTGGGGGTCGCAGACCACAGCTTCCTCTCTTGCCTGTTACACAGGCTTGAGAAAGCTGTGAATAGCAGTCAAGATCACGTGTTGTCAAGGCCTGCTACACAGTAACTGAATTATTTTCATTGCTATTGTATGGAACATAACAATCCCAGTGGGATCTGACTAATAACTAACAGGCTGGACTTTCATCTCCCTAATTCTAGACTTTCTGTCTCAGTTCTTATAATACAAGGTCACATGAGCTTTCTGGGAGCCCCTCTCTGGTGACTCACTACCTTTCCTTGAGGAATTCCAGATTGGGTGGTGGCTGGGACAGATGGCCCAAAGAAGCTGTCTTCAGGCCCCTGGACCTGGGGCTTAGAGCCAATATCACCTAATTCTTGCTTCTTTGCCTTTCAGAAGTGCCAGTGTCGGCAGCAAAGGGCATTTTCTCAAGAATGGTAAGGCAGCTGCTTGCGGTTCTGGCCTCAGGGCTGCGGATCCGGCCTTCCTTCTGCAGAGGGGAGCCCTCTCATCCATGCTGGGAAACCAGGGCTCTTCTTTACACTCCTGCTCATACACCTTCAATGGCTCCGCAGCAGCCAGGGTGGCCTCCTGAGCCTGCATGCTCCCCAGGTTAGCCCTTCCAGGCTGAGCAGGCCCACCCACTTCGCCAAAGATTCATGGCTAATCAGTGCAGAGTTCAGGTCTCTCGGGCCTGGGGCCTTCACTGCTGCAGGGCACTGCCCCCCTCACCCTATCCGTACCCCAGACCCTAATCCTAGTCCTGACCCAATTCTGACCCTGACCTCAGGGCTGGCTTTAAACCCTTTCAGACTGAGCTTCAATTAAGTTCCATTTCTCCAGCCTTCTCATACTAGGGGCCTGATAGGTCATGCGGGACAGGGTGAGTTCAGGAGCCCCCAGGGAGGCGGGGCCTCCTAGGAATGATGGGTGGTTCCGTCTCCCGGGGTCCTCAATAGGACCAGCAGCAGGGTTCTATTAGACCCCGTGAGGAGTGTGTGAGCCCATAAAGACAGGCACTCACTTGGATGCCCACCTACTTGGGCTCAGCAGATATAAGTACACACTTACGTACACACCCACGGTCCACGGTCATGTACACACACATAAGCAAACGTGCCAAAGGGCCCTGAGTGGTTGGTTTCATGCTCTTTGGACCCACACTGGGGCCTTCTTGAATCTGGCTCCTCCGTGGAGATCCCCGCCTGGCTGCAAGCAGAGCCCCCAGGTCCCTCCTCTCTGCCTCCAAATCCCTGAGCGCCTCCCCCTTCCTCTCTTCCACAGCCCATCTGTGAGCACATGGCAGAATCTCCAGTCTGCCCCTAGATATATGACCCGGTCTGTGGCACTGACGGGGTCACGTATGACAGTGAATGCAAGCTCTGCTTGGCTCGGATGTAAGTCCACCCCCCTCCCCGCCACCTTCCCCTGGGTTGGCTTGGGCGGGCCCCATCTGTGGTGCATATGAGTCTGAAAGGAGCAGGACTTGACCTGCTTCTTCCTTCACTCACACTTGGCCTGGGAAGAGTCCTCCAACATTTGCCCATAACAGAGTGAGTGCAAGTATAAATCAAAAGAAGGCACATGGTTCCAAGCAGAAAGCCCACTGGTGGGGGGTTTGGGGTGAGGGTAGAAACTCTGGGCTCTTTTCCTTGTTCTGCCCCCGACTGACTAGGTGACCTTATTTGTTCATTTATTCCTCCAGCCAACAATTATTTATTGAACACCTACTGTGGGCTGGGCACTGGGGATACAACAGGGCATAATAAGCTAGACAGCATTACCGGCTCCTGGGGCAAACAGTCAGTCTAACGGGGAAGCCAAGCTGAAGGTCAGCCAACGGCAGCACAGAATGCTAAAGGCCCAGATGGGGGCGCACAGGGTACTGTGGGTACCAGGCAAGGACAAGGCAGGGAAGACTTCCCAGGGGAGGTGACACCTCAGCTCAGCCCTGAGGGATAAGTAGAAATTAGGTAGGAAAAAGAAGAAACAAGGGAAGGTAATTCCAAGTAGAGAAATGAGTTTGGAAAGATCTAGAAAGGAAAGAAAGTTTATATTTGAGGAACTATAAGAAGGTACGGGTATGCTGGAGTACATTCTCATTTAAAGGAGAATGGGGGAGAGGCAAGAAATGAGTCTAGAGCGAGCAGGGCCAGAACATGACCTTGGTCCATCGGATCTCCTATTTGGTCTCATTTCTTCATTCACAAGACCTTGAGCCGGCCAGAGCTAAGTGAGAACACGGAAGAGAAGAAAGTCTTTGGAAGCTGCCATACTCTAGACAGATGGACACTGTCCTAACTTGGAAAACGATCATGATAATTCAAGACTTAGGGTTACACTGGGCGTAGAATCGACAAGCTGTGAGATTGGATGCGAGCGGTTGACAGGCAGGAAGGAAGCAAGAGCAACATGCTGGTTCTAACTTGTAGGCTTGGGTGGCTGGTGGTGCCATGTGGTGGGGGGCAGGGTGGGTGTGGCAGGTTTGTGGGGCGCTGATGTTCCTGGACAGTGGAGCTTCTGGGACATCCCAGCGGCGACGTACAATGGACAATCACGTGAACAGGCCTGGAGTCTTAAGACAGAGGTCCAGGCCAGAGACAGATTTGCGGCCAAGAGCATGCAGAGGCGGTTGAAAGCCCAGGAAGCTGAAACCGCCCGGGGGAGGGTGTACAGAGGGAAAAGCTGTAGACGGATATGCCCAGGGAGCCCTGGGACCTCCCCCGCACTGTACACTGGGTGGGTGGGCAGAGCTCAGCAGGGGGTCTGGACTGGGCCAGGGTTCCTGAAGGGTACATTACGGTTCCTGAGGAGGTGGCCTCATCCTTGTCTGCTGTGATCCTAGAAAAAAAGACAGGACATCCAGATCGTGAACGATGGCAGATGCTAACCCCACAGGAGCCCCTTGAGCCATGAAGCTTCAGGGAGAACCGTGGTGGGCATGGAGAGGATGTGACATGAAACAAAAGATTCAGCACAACCCGGCCAAGCGGGTCAGTGTCTTTGGGGATCCTGGGGAGGCAGTTGGCATAGGGGGGAATTTTGCTGTCCTCCCTACTCTGAATCTGATGTCCTCTCCATCACTCTGGTGCTCCTCAACCCTGTCACACGTTCCCCTAGAGGTCCCAGGCATCTTCTGCCTTCACGAGGTGGTCAGGACTCTGAGAGTCAGTCCCTGTCCCCAGGGCTCTATCCAGTGCTCCTGTGTGCCCCAGCCTGGCCTGTCACTGAGGTCAAGAACCTAAGTGAAATCTGTACCCTCTGCCACTGCACGGCCCAGCCTCAGCCTTTGGGAGGGTCCCACACCCCTCACAGTTTTCTCCCTGGGCTGTACCAGCACCCCAAATCTCACTCACACACACACACACAGAACACCCCACACGTTGACACTATCATGGCTGATATTCAGGTGGTATTCATCATACATCTGACTGCTCATTACAATACTGAACTAGGTCTGTAATTGTTGACAACAGGTGCTGCCCCAAGCCCTTGAGTGTCCCCCTGCACCCTGGCCACCATAGCAGGATCATGTCCAGACCCTGCTCTGCTCTTCTGGTCAACATCCATTCGGACTGGTTGTTCAATATGTTGACACTGGACACACACAGCTCACAGGCACTCACACAATGGCCCACAGGGACACGTAGCATTGGGAAATCCCACCATAGACAGAGATCCCAGCCTGTGGTATATGTCAGATACCCGCTCTTGGCCAAGGCTTACAGGAGGAGCCTTTTGGTAGTGGCGGAGGTGGTGGGCAGAAGAGAGTGGAGAGGGGCCTGGCAGGTGGCAGCAGGGTCACACAGACTCAGATTCCTGCTCCAGGGCAGGCAGCTGGAGCAGGAAATGCTCGGCGGGAAGACACACACTGGGAGGAAAGTGGGGGCAGGGAGGACAGGAACCAGCACTCCCTGGACCACTGAAATGGGAACCTGGGCAGGAATTGTTGCTGACAGGTCTGCAGGTATCAGGGACTGAGAGGTCACCTGTAAGGCCCTTCTATGGCTATTGACAATAGAAACTTGTTTCCCACCTGCATAGGGTTGGTATAAGATCAAGTCTGGCTGTGAGAGACCAAAAAGCCAAAATTACAGTGGCTTAAACAGATAGAAGTTAATTTCTCTCACACACAAACCTATGTAGTATGCTAACTTCATGCTCCTTTTATATTATACTCTGCTATCCTTAACAGTTTCCACCCCAATGTCCAAATAGCCGCTCCAATTCCAACCATCATGTCTATACTCAGCCCACAGAGAGGGGGAAAGGGCACTCTACTGCATCTGACGATGCTTCCCTAAGATGCACACACAACCCATTGGCTAAAATGTAGTCTCTTGGCCATGCTAGTGCAAAAAGACTGGGAAATATTATTTTATCTGGTTGGCCACGTGCTAAGCTGCAAATTAGTAGTTCACTTAGTGTAGGAAGAGTGGATATTGGTGACATCTAAGTCTCTGCCCTAAGTGGGAAGCCCCTCTTAGACCCAAGTGGCAGAGCTCAGCCAAGCTTCTCCTCAGTGACCCTCCCCTCCCAGGCTTCCACTCACACGATGAAGAATCACAAAGGTTAAGCCTGAGCAATGTGCCAGAACACCACACAGAAAGAAAGACCTAATTCCCCACTTTACAGTTGTGGAAACCGTGGCCCTGTCTCTGGGAACCACCCTGAAATGTAAGTGTGGGCCCCAAAGGCCTGTCTGTGGCATGTGACCCTGCTGCCATGGCCACTGCTGATTGGCCAGAAGATTATTCTCCAGATTTTTCAAATCAGAAATAAGGAAACACACACCATTGTAAAGCAATTATACTCCAATAAAGATGTTAAAAAAAAAAACGGAAAGAAAGAAAGAAGGAAACAGAGGCAGTTCCTCTCTGGTAGTGACATGCAATGAGATACAGAGAGAAATTTCAGGCAGCATTTGTGTTCCTGAAGCCCAACTGCCCTTGAACTTCCCAAAGTTACATGAGATAACATCCTACCAACAAATTTTCTGTTTTAACAATCTCTCTGGAATAGGTTTGTGGTGTTTTCAACTAAGAGTCCTGACTACCAGATGAAGAAGGGCTTCTCAGAGGGGATAAACTTTAAGCTGTGCCTTGAAGGATAAGCAGAAATAATTGACTGAACAGAAAATGTGTGGGAGAATTCTTCCCACTCTGTGAGGCTGAAGGATGTTTGTGGGATCACAGAGCCCCATTTGTTCCCCTGCGGCAGGACTGATCATGTTATGGGGAAGTGGGCAACTGAGGCGTACTCCTTCCCTGTTCATAGGCAGAGATGCCCTGTAGATGTGCAGATCTATGTGAGTGGGCCGTGTTACTACCCTGAACATCTGCTGGGCAGCCCACCCTTAAATAAGACAATGGCTAGCGGATGCTGTAAATCCCAGTGCTGACGGAGCTTCAGTGGGTGAGTGCAGCAGTGGAAATTTCACTATTAATGTGTGCGGTCAACATTCATTCATTCTCCAAATATTTATTGAGCATCTAATATAAACCAGACAATGTGCTTGAAATACACTGTTAACAAGACAAAGAAGCTCCTTAACCCAAGGAACTCACAGTTTAGCATAAAGGCAAATATTAATCAAATAATCCCACACATAAATCATCATAGACCATGATAAATGCTGTTTATCATAAAAAGTCATGACAAACTGTGAGAGGATATCACCTGGGGGCTTGATGTTCTCAGACGGTAGTAGGTGAGGTTTCTCCATGAAGAGACAGTTACGTTCTGAAGGATGAACAGCAGTCACCTAGGACAGGGGTAGGGGTAGGGGAAGGATGGCATGGAACTGTCCAAGCAGAGGAATAGCGTGTGCAAAGACCCAAGGTCGGGAGAGGGCACAGAGCACCTGAGGGCCTGAACTAGACCAGAGTGGCTGACAGCAGAGAACAAACAGGACAGTGGCCTGAGATGAGAAGGGAGCAGGGTAAGGACCTTGGCCTTTATCCCAAGAGAAATGGGGGCCACTGAGGTTTTTAAGCAGGGGACTGACATGGTAAGATGTGTACTTCATGATCACTCAGCTGCTCTGTGGAGAATGAACTGGAGAGGGCCAGAGGGGAAGTGCAGAGGCCAACATGGGAGATAAATAGAAGGAAAAGAGAAAATGAGAGGGTGTGAGCAACCCCATGTCAGTTGGGAGGCAAACCGGTAGAGATTAAGACCATGGGCTCGGAATCAAGCTGCCCAGTTTGTGTCCTGACTTTGTTACTTACTCTATGATCTTGAGCAAATTACCTGAGCTCATCTATAAAATAGGGATAGTATCTGTCTATGTCCTAGATTGTGTGAGGATTAAATGACAAGTACACCTCAAGAACTTAAGAGTGGTATCTGGCACACAGGAACGCGCTGTGGCCCAAGGCCACACAGCTACTACCTAGAAACAGATAAATCCTGGACTGCTCTGATGAAAGCTGGGGGTGGGCGGGCCGGGCCCCGAGCCTCGTCCACTTGTCCACCCCTAACCACCACCTTGTCCTAGTCCCACCCACGCAGCCCTAAATGCCTGGGACTTCACAGACTCCCTCTCTGCCAAAGAAGGTTGGCCTCAGAGTGGCCTGTTGGAAGCCTGTCTCCTGGGCACTGTGTGAAAAAAATGGGGTGACGGCAGCTGACCAGTTTAATCATTCCAGCACCCAGGGCCACTCTCAACTTTATAACATAACTAGACTAGAACCTCAGAAGGCTTTTGCTTCCCATACTTCATCTACCAAAAGGAAAAAAAAGTCTAAACACTCTTCTGCTTGCTGACGTATATATAAACTGTTTTATTTTTTAAATAACAATGAAGGGGGAAAAGGCCACAAAACAGACAAAAACAGCCTCGAAGGAACTCAGAGGACATGTAGATCTCAGAAGGGTACGGTTAACAGAAATGCCTTTGAAGGAACTCCTGAGAAGTTTATGGTGGCCCTCACTACCTCCCTGCTTTACTATTCACTCTGCCTCTCCTCTCTGCCCCTCCCAAGCCATGGTTGTGACCCGGTTTCGAGCAGAGACTTAGTCAGCTCTGGGTTGTAACCTCCTAGAGATTTGCCTGGGGACAAGGAAGTCCAAGGATCAACCACAGGCCCCACTCCAGGAAAGGCCCCCTGAGACCTCACGGCCTGTGACTGGTCAGGGTCACTGGGGGGTGAAGACAGGGTCTATGAACCCACAACCCAGCCAGCTGTTCCAGAATTAGGTCACAATGAGAGATACTTGGACTATCTGTGTGCCAAACACCTGTTCTGAGCCATTCCTAACATTCCTGACCAGATGTAGCCTCCTGGTGATTCTGGTTTACACAGATGGGACTATGGGATCATAAGGGCAGAAAGGCCTCATGTATCTGAAGACAGGATAGCTGATAAACCCAGAACTACCCCAGGACAAATGAGAGCTCTCACCAGCCCAAAGAAAGCATCCAAAGGTCAAAAAAGCTGGGAAGACTTGCGCAGAGGAGGCCCTCTCCAGACAAGGTGGGCTGCTGGACAGCACAGATATACACAGACGGAACGAGAAACCGACAGGAGCGCTAAGATTGCACAGACAATACTCGTTCACTGAGAGCAGGTATAAGAGAAGGAAAACTGGCAATCAGCCAGTTGTCCCCAGCAGCCCCGGAAAAAGCACGTAATTTCTGTTCTGGAGAATGCAGAGCTGGTGGAGCTGTTCTTCAAGGCAGCACAGCCTTCTCTGCCTCACCTCAGTCAGCCAGGGCCAAGTTTGTGGACTGTAGTCGCCCTGTCTCCTGGCAGATGCTCTGCTCCACTGTATCACAGGCAGCTAGGCACGCCTACAAGGTAAATGCAGAGCAGTAAGGGCCCACTCGGCGCCAGGCACCCCTGCCAGCCCCACCCGCAAGAGGCTCTTTGCCCAGCCACTCTGGGGAACCCCCGGGTGACTGACTCAGGCTGAAACAGGTGTGCAGCGATGGAGATGGCCTGGGCTCCAAAGGAAGGAGGGGGAGGTAGAGGAAGCACAGGACCAGGGCTTCTGACAGTGCTCTATGCCAACAACCTCCAAAGGGTGCTGAGGACAGGAAGCCAGGCCACTGCAAGTGCACGATTTCAGGGGGTCCTGTCCATCAGATCAGTATAACATGTCAGTCCTATCTGCTCTCCGGCCATCTTCCTTCCCAATTAGTTTAAATCCAAATTTAATTACAGGGACATGGAAGGAGCTCTTCTCTTAGGTTCTGGGCTCATGCTGAGATATAAGAACCAAAGACAGGCCACACCACACTTGTACTCTACCCTACTCTGAACAGATACATGCGCCAACACATTACACTTTGTGATGCCCTACCACACAACTCACCTGAATCTTTTTCACCAAACCCTTCCTTTTCATTCGACTGTCTTTGAAATTTTCTGGCAGAACCTACGGAAGAATAAGTTGACGTAGAAATAATCCTCAGTGAAAATGACATAAGAACACGTCAGAAATACCTACAGTATACCGAACAGGCCACAGGTCACTAATGTGAATGACATGCATTTTCAGGAATCACTTCCCTGGATCTGTACCCTACATGGCCCTCCCCATGACTCTCACCCCTATAGAAGCTCCCTTTGTTCTTGGTGTCAGGGCCATAGATCTATAACATGGACTTTGTCCGTTCACTGTTTCCTGTGCATGGATACTGTGTCCTGGCTGGACCATGAGCTCAGTGTGGCAGGAGAAGCACAGTGCTTTTCTGCTTCTTCTTTACCACCTCCCCCTAAGAATCCCAAGCAGAGTAGTTTAGGCTAGAGATATCATTACTGTGTCATCTCTAAGAGGAAGCGTGGCATCGATGATTCCCAACAGCCTCACAGGAGCTGGGTCTGACTGAATTCTGTACAGGTAATGAGCTCAGTGAAATGTCAGACACATGTGTGTTAGGAAAGTTAAGCCCTGTGTTTCTCTAATCATGAGATCATGGACCACTTGGGTCCCAGCTTCCTGAGGATTAGGTGCTACTGGCATACATAAATAAAAATGACAGGGACTTCCCTGGCAGTCTAGTGGTTAAGACTCTGCACTCCCAATGCAGGGGGCATGGGTTCAATCCCTGATCGGGAAACTAAGATCCCGCATGCCGTGGCCAAAATAAATAAATAAATACATACGTACATACATAAATAATATGACAAAAGCCCTATGTTGGTGGGACAGGAGAAATCAGGAACCATCTTACCTTTCCATGTATTCACCAAAGACCTAGCAGTGTCTGGTACACGATAGGTGCTCAATACCCTCAGGCAGTGAGTGCGATACTGAAAGAGTGAAACTGACTGAAAAATAATCAAAGGAAACTAGTTCTTCTCAGCTGAATATTTACTTACTAGTGTGTCAATCTCTTCCAAGATCTTCATAAACTGCTCGATTATGGCTTTTACTCTCCTGTTGAGCTTGCAGAGAGCTTCAGTTTGCAAATCCTTGGCCAGAAAACCCTGTGGAGGAATGATGCGTTATTGCAAGGGTTCCTTGAGGCTGATGGAAATCTCCAAAAGCCGAGGCACTGATGAAGCAGCCACACCCTGAGTCCACATTCCCCAACAGGCTGGGCCAGACCTCAGGCCCGCAACTTCGCCTCTTGGGAAAAACAGAAAAGCCGGCCCTGGGCCACCCCAAGCGCTGTAGTAGGCTGCAGGCCATTACATGGTCTATCTTACATGGTCCACTGGGGTCACAAATGCCTGCGGAGGCCTGGCTCTGGCGAAGCCCCCAGTCACCAGTGACTACCCGCACACGAGAAGCAGACATTAAGAGCACAGAGTTTAGAGTCTGATAGGCCTGGGCTTCAATTCTGACTGCACTGTACTGGCTTGTGACCTTGAGCAAGTTCCTTAACCTATCTGTGCCTCGGTGTTCTCATTTTTAAAATGGAGATCATGATACCCACACCCCAGAGGGTTACCATGAGGATAAAGAGAAATATATGTAGACCTTTAATAGAATTCCTGACACAGATGTATGTATGCTAACAAATGGCAGCACTTACATTATTTTTATTAAATTGTCTCTCTGTTTATTCACAATGCTTGGCCTAATGACCAGTTAGCTGATGACAACAGGTGGAGAGCAGGGATCTCATGTAGTATATATTAGCCAACAATTCCAACTCAAAGAATTTATTCTACCAAAAAAATCGGAAACGGTCAAAAAAGATTTATGTCCGAGGACATTCAAAGAAGCATAATGGCTTCAAGATGGCGGAGGAGTAAGACGTGGAGATCACAAATACATCAGAAATACATCTACATGTGGAACAACTCCTACAGAACACCTATTGAACGCTGGCAGAAGACCTCAGACTTCCCAAAAGGCAAGAAACTCCCCACGTACCTGGGTAGGGCAAAAGAAAAAAGAAAAAACAGAGACAAAAGAATAGGGACGGGACCTGCACCAGTGGGAGGGAGCTGTGAAGGAGGAAAGGTTTCCACACACTAGGAAGCCCTTCACTGGCGGAGACGGGGGATGGTGGGGAGGGGAAGCTTTGGAGCCGCGGAGGAGAGCGCAGCCACAGGGGTGCGGAGGGCAAAGCGGAGAGATTCCCACACAGAGGATCGGTGCCGACCAGCACTCACCAGCCCGAGAGGCTTGTCTGCTCACCCGCCGGGACGGGTGGGGGCTGGGAGCTGAGGCTCGGGCTTCGGAGGTCAGATCCCAGGGAGAGGACTGGGGTTGGCGGCGTGAACACAGCCTGAAGGGGGCTAGTGCGCCACAGCTGCCGGGAGGGAGTCCGGGAAAAAGTCTGGACATGCCTAAGAGGCAAGAGACCATTGTTTCAGGGGGTGCGAGGAGAGGCAATTCAGAGCACCACCTAAACAAGCTCCAGAGATGGGCGTGAGCCGCGGCTCTCAGAGTGGGCACCAGAGATGGGCATGAGACGCTAAGGCTGCTACTGCCGCCACCAAGAAGCCTGTGTGCAAGCACAGGGCACTCTCCACACCTCCCCTCCTGGGAGCCTGTGCAGCCTGCCACTGCCAGGGTCCCATGATCCAGGGACAACTTCCCCAGGAGAACGCACAGCACGCCTCAGGCTGTTTGCAACATCACCCAGGCCTCTGCCGCCCGCAGGCTCGCCCCGCATCCGTACCCCTCCCTCCCCCCGGCCTGAGTGAGCCAGAGCCCCAGAAGTAGAAGCAGTTGCTCCTTTAACCCCGTCCTGTCTGAGCAAAGAACAGATGCCCTCAGGCAACCTACAAGCAGAGGCGGGGCCAAATCCAAAGCTGAACCCGGTGGGGGGGGGCTGAGCGAACAAAGAAGAGAAAGGGAAATTTCTCCCAGCAGCCTCAGGAACAGCGGATTAAATCTCCACAATCAACTTGATGTACCCTGCATCTGCGGAATACCTGAAGAGACAACAAATCATCCCAAAACTGAGGTGGTGCACTTTGGGAGCAACTGTAGACTTGGGGTTTGCTTTCTGCATCTAATTTGTTCCTGGTTTTATGTTTATCTTAGTTTAATATTTAGAGTTTATTATCATTGGTAGATTTGTTTATTGATTTGGTTGCTCTCTTCCTCCTTTTTTTTTTTTAATATATAGATACATATATATTTTCCCTTTTTCTCTTTTTGTGAGTTTGTATGTGTGTGCTTCTTTGTGTAATTTTGTCTGTATAGCTTTGCTTTTACCATTTGTCCTAGGGTTCTGTCTGTCTGTTTTTTTTTTATTTTTTAGTATAGTTTTTAGCGCTTGTTATCACTGGTGGATTTGTTTTTTGGTTTGGTTGCTCTCTTCTTTCTTTCCTTCTTTCATTCTTTCTTTCCTTCTTTCATTATTTCTTTCCTTCCTTCTTTCTTCTCTCTCTTTTTTTTTTTTACTACTTTTTAATTTTTAATAATTACTTTTTATTTTAATAACTTTATTTTATTTTCTTTCTCTCTTTCTTTCTTTCTTTTTTTCTCCCTCTTCTTCTGAGCCGTGTGACTGACAGGGTCTTGGTACTCCGGCCAGGTGTCAGGCCTGTGCCTCTGAGGTGGGAGACCCAAGTTCAGGACATTGGTGCACCAGAGACCTCCCGGCTCCATGTAATATCAAATGGCAAAAGCTCTCCCAGAGATCTCCATCTCAACGCTAAGACCCAACTCCACTCAACGACCAGCAAGCTACAGTGCTGAACACCCTATGCCAAACAACTAGCAAGACAGGAACACAAACCCACCCATTAGCAGAGAGGCTGCCTAAAATCATAATAAGGTCACAGACACCCCAAAACAGACCACCGGACACGGTCTTGCCCACCAGAAAGACAAGATCCAGCCTCGCCCACCAGAACACAGGCACTAGTCCCCTCCACCAGGAAGCCTACACAACCCACTGAACCAACCTTAGCCACTGGGGGCAGACACCAAAAACAGCAGGAACTATGAACCTGCAGCCTGCAAAAAGGAGACCCCAAACACAGTAAGTTAAGCAAAATAAGAATACAAAGAAACACACAGCAGATGAAGGAGCAAGGTAAAAACCCATCAGACCAAACAAATGAAGAGGAAATAGGCAGTCTACCTGAAAAAGAATTCAGAGAAATGATAGTAAAGATGATCCAAAATCTTGGAAATAGAATGGAGAAAATACAAGAAACGTTTAACAAGGACCTAGAAGAACTAAACAGCAAACAAACAATGATGAACAATACAATAAATGAAATTTAAAATTTTCTAGAAGGAATCAATAGCAGAATAACTGAGGCAGAAGAACGGATAAGTGACCTGGAAGATAAAATAGTGGAAATAACTACCTCAGAGCAGAATAAAGAAAAAAGAACGAAAGAATTGAGGACAGTCTTAGAGACCTCTGGGACAATATTAAATGCACCAACATTCGAATTATAGGGGTCCCAGATGAAGAAGAGAAAAAGAAAGGGACTGAAAAAATATTTGAAGAGATTATAGTTGAAAACTTCCCTAATATGGGAAAGGAAATAGTCAAGTCCAGGAAGCGCAGAGAGTCCCATACAGGATAAAGCCAAGGAGAAACATGCCAAGACACACATTAATCAAACTATCAAAAATTAAACACAAAGAAAAAATAGTAAAAGCAGGGAAAAACAACAAATAACATACAAGGGAATCCCCATAAGGTTAACAGCTGATCTTTCAGCAGAAAGACTTTACACCACACTTACACAAATGGACATTCTCAGTCAGAAGGGAGTGGCAGGACATATTTAAAGTGATGAAAGGGAAAAACCTACAACCAAGATTACTCTACCCAGCAAGGATCTCATGCAGATTTGATGGAGAAATTAAAATCTTTACAGACAAGCAAAAGCTAAGAGAGTTCAGCACCACCAAACCAGCTTTACAACAAATGCTAAAGGAACTTCTCTAGGCAGAAAACACAAGAGAAGGAAAAGACCTACAATAACAAACCGAAAACAATTAAGAAAATGGTCATAGGAACATACATATTGATAATTACCTTAAATGTAAATGGATTAAATGCTCCCACCAAAAGACACAGGCTGGCTGAATGGATACAAAAACAATACCTGTATATATGCTGTCTACAAGAGACCACTTCAGACCTAGGGACACATACAGACTGAAAGTGAGGGGATGGAAAAAGATATTCCATGCAAATGAAAATCAAAAGAAAGCTGGAGTAGCAATTCTCATATCAGATAAAACAGACTTTAAAATAAAGACTATTACAAGAGACAAAGAAGGACACTACATACTGATCAAGGGATCGATCCAAGAAGAAGATATAACAATTGTAAATATTTATGCACCCAACATAGGAGCACCTCAATACATAAGGCAAATGCTAACAGCCATAAAAGGGGAAATTGACAGTAACACAATCATAGTAGGGGACTTTAACACCACACTTACACAAATGGACAGATCATCCAAACAGAAAACCAATAAGGAAACACAAGCTTTAAATGATACATTAAACAAGATGGACTTAATTGATATTTATAGGACATTCCATCCAAAAACAACAGAATACACTTTCTTCTCAAGTGCTCATAGAACATTCTCCAGGATAGATCACACCTTGGGTCACAAATCAAGCCTTGGTACATTTAAGAAAATTGAAATCGTATCAAGTGTCTTTTCCAACCACAACGCTATGAGACTAGATATCAATTACAGGAAAAAAAATCTGTAAAAAATACAAACACATGGAGGCTAAACAATACACTACTTAACAACCAAGAGATCACTGAAGAAATCAAAGAGGAAATCAAAAAATACCTAAAAACAAATGACAATGAAAACACGATGACCCAAAACCTATGGAATGCAGCAAAAGCAGTTCTAAGAGGGAAGTTTACAGGAATACAATCCTACCTCAAGAAACAAGAAACATCTCAAATAAACAACCTAACTTTATACCTAAAGCAATTAGAGAAAGAAGAACAAAAAAACTCCCAAAGTTAGCAGAAGGAAAGAAATCATAAAGATCAGATCAGAAATAAATGAAAAAGAAATGAAGGAAACAATAGCAAAGATCAATAAAACTAAAAGCTGGTTCTTTGAGAAGATAAACAAAATTGATAAACCATTAGCCGGACTCAACAAGAACAAAAGGGAGAAGACTCAAATCAATAGAATTAGAAATGAAAACGGAGAAGTAACAACTGACACTGCAGAAATACAGAGGATCATCAGAGATTACTACAAGCAACTCTATGCCAATAAAATGGACAACCTGGAAGAAATGGACAAATTCTTAGAAAAGCACAGCCTTCCGAGACTGAACCAGGAAGAAATAGAAAATATAACTGACCATTCACAAGCACTGAAATTGAGACTGTGATTAAAAATCTTCCAACAAACAAAAGCCCAGGACCAGATGGCTTCACAGGCGAATTCTATCAAACATTTACAGAAGAGCTAACACCTATCCTTCTCAAACTCTTCCAAAATATAGCAGAGGGAGGAACACTCTCAAACCCATTCTATAAGGCCATCATCACCCTGATACCAAAACCAGACAAAGATGTCACACAAAAAAAGAAAACTACAGGCCAATATCACTGATGAACATGGATGCAAAAATCCTCAACAAAATACTAGCAAACAGTATCCAACAGCACATTTAAAGGATCATATACCATGATCAAGTGGGGTTTATCCCAGGGATGTTCAATATATGGAAATCAATCAATGTGATGCACCATATTAACAAGTTGAAGGATAAAAACCATATGATCATCTCAATAGATGCAGAAAAAGCTTTTGACAAAATTCAACACCGATTTACGATAAAAACTCTCCAGAAAGTGGGCACAGAGGGAACCTACCTCAACATAATAAAGGCCATATATGACAAATCCACAGCCAACATCATTCTCAATGGTGAAAAATTGAAACCATTTCCTCTAAGATCAGGAACAAGACAAGGTGTCCACTCTCATCACTATTATTCAACATAGTTTTGGAAGTTTTAGCCACAGCAATCAGAGAAGAAAAAGAAATAAAAGGAATCCAAATCAGAAAAGAAGAAGTAAAGCTGTCACTGTTTGCAGATGACATGATACTATACATAGAGAATCCTAAAGATGCTACCAGAAAACTACTAGAGCTAATCAACGAATTTGGTAAAGTAGCAGGATACAAAATTAATGCACAGAAATCTCTTGCATTCCTATACACTAATGATGAAAAATCTGAAAGAGAAATTAAGGAAACATTGCAACAAAAAGAATAAAATACCTAAGAATAAACCTACCTAAGGAGACAAAAGACCTGTATGCAGAAAACTATAAGGCACTGATGAAATACATTAGAGATGATACAAACATATGGAGAGATATACCATGTTCTTGGATTGGAAGAATCAACATTGTGAAAATGACTATACTACCCAAAGCAATCTACAGATTCAGTGCAATCCCTATCAAACTACCAATGGCATTTTTCACAGAACTACAACAAAAAATTTCACAATTTGTATGGAAACACAAAAGACCCCGAATAGCCAAAGCAATCTTGAGAAAGAAAAACGGAGCTGGAGGAATCAGGCTCCCGGACTTCAGACTATACTACAAAACTACAGTAATCAAGACAGTTTGGTACTGGCACAAAAACAGAAATACAGGTCAATGGAACAGGATAGAAAGCCCAGAGATAAACCCACGCACATATGGTTACCTTATCTTTGATAAAGGAGGCAAGAATATACAATGGAGAAAAGACAGTCTCTTCAATAAGTGGTGCTGGGAAAACTGAACAGCTACATGTAAAAGAATGAAATTAGAACACTCCCTAACACCATACACAAAAATAAAATCAAAATGGATTAAAGACCTAAATGTAAGGCCAGACACTATCAAACTCTTAGAGGAAAACACAGGCAGAACACTCTATGACATAAATCACAGCAAGATCCTTTTTGACCCAGCTCCTAGAGAAATGGAAATAAAAACAAAAATAAACAAATGGGACCTAATGAAACTTAAAAGCTTTTGCACAGCAAAGGAAACCATAAACAAGACGAAAAGACAACCCTCAGAATGGGAGAAAATATTTGCAAATGAAGCAACTGACAAAGGATTAATCTCCAAAATTTACAAGCAGCTCATGCAGCTCAATATCAAGAAAACAAACAACCCAATCCAAAAATGGGCAGAAGACCTAAATAGACATTTCTCCAAAGAAGATATACAGATTGCCAGCAAACATATGAAAGGATGCTCAACATCACTAATCATTAGAGAAATGCAAATCAAAACTACAATGAGGTATCACCTCACACCAGTCAGAATGGCCATCATCAAAAAATCTACAAACAATAAATGCTGGAGAGGGTGTGGAGAAAAGGGAACCCTCTTGCACTGTTGGTGGGAATGTAAATTGATACAGCCACTATGGAGAATAGTATGGAGGTTCCTTAAAAAACTAAAAATAGAACTACCATACGATCCAGCAATCCCACTACTGAGCATATACCCTGAGAAAACCATAATTCAAAAAGAGTCATGTACCACAATGTTCATTGCAGCTCTATTTACAATAGCCAGGACATGGAAGCAACCTAAGTGTCCATCGACAGATGAATGGATAAAGAAGATATGGCACATATATACAATGGAGTATTACTCAGCCATAAAAAGTAACGAAATTGAGTTATTTGTAGGGAGGTGGATGGACCTAGAGTCTGTCATACAGAGTGAAGTAAGTCAGAAAGAAAAAAACAAATAATATATGCTAACACATATATATATGGAATCTAAAAAAAAAAAAAAAAGATGGTTGTGAAGAACCTAGGGGCAGGACAGGAATAAAGATGCAGATGTAGAGAATGGACTTGAGGACATAGGGAGGGGGAAGGGTAAGCTGGGACGAAGTGGGAGAGTGGCATGGACTTATGTATACTACCAAATGTAAAATAGATAGCTAGTGGGAAGCAGCCGCAAAGCACAGGGAGATCAGCTCAGTGCTTTGTGACCACCTAGAGGAGTGGGGTAGGGAGGGTGGGAGGGAGACGGAGGAGGGAGGAGATATGGGGATATATGTGTATGTATAGCTGATTCACTTTGTTATAAAGCAGAAACCAACACACCACTGTAAAGCAATTACACTCCAATAAAGATGTTAAAAAAAAAAGAGGAAGCATTATGCATAATGGTAAAATAACATTAGGTGATGAATAATAAAGAATTGGTTAGGTAAACCATGATCCATTCATATGATGAAATACTATGCAAGTTTTGAAAAGTATGACCATTTTTTTTCAGTCAAAACTTTTTTTCTTTATTTAGTTACAGTTGACTTACAGTACTGTGTTAGTTTCAGGTATACAGCAAAGTGATTTGGTTACGTATGATCATTTTTAATGACATGGGAAAATGTTCAATTTTTTAAACCAATGAAGGAACAATTTACAAAGTGTACCTAACATTATACCAATTTTTTTTAAGATGAAAAAATAGATTCCAGTTTTTAGTAATGATTATCTTTGAGTTGGGGGTCTTACAGGTAATTATTATTTTTCATATTAGTGCCCATATGTTTTCTTTTTTTTTTTTTTTTCCCACACACACACAGTGTACCATATGTTTTCTTAAAAGCTATGTACAATCAGCATGTATTACTTTTATAATTAAAACACAAAGATACATCCATAAATGTTATATAATGAAGGGATCAAAAATAAGTATGTGCTTTGCGGCTGTTCCTCATCCTTATTTGGTTTCAGTACTCCACCTCTAATACTATACGGAATTGAATAGGATGACCCCCACGCCCACCCCAAGATCATGCTCAGCTTGGACCTTCTACGAATCAACGCGATGTTCTTTGCCTTGCCAAATACATTATAACTGACTAGACTGAGAGAAGCTACTTATTCTATTTTAGATAATACATGATCCTAGCACAGCAGGTGTTCTCCTAGGAGCACAAATGGATGCTGGATGGGGTTTGGAAATAACAGTGGTGACAACACTTACCAAGCACTTAGTATATGTCAGGCTCAAATTATGTAATTTAATCCCCACAACAGCCCTAAGGGAGGTACCATCATTACTCCCTTTTTACAGATGAGGAACCTGAGACAAAGGCAAACTTGCCCACAGTAACAGCAAGGGTAGAGCCAGGGTCTGAACCCAGGAAGTCTGACAACAAAGTCCGCCCTCGTAACCACACATTTGTATCTCCATAGAAGGCAGAAAGACAAAGTCCACGGAGAGAGTTACCTGCTGGATTCCAGTAAGCTCTTTTCTCAACTCTTCCAGTTGGTCAACTATCTTCTCCACAGACTTCTCCAAATCTTTCAACTTCTTTAGTTCAGCTTCTTCCTCTGGACTGTTCTAAAATGTTTAAGAATAAAATGAAGTCAATAACTTTTTTTTTCTGTCAGGAGAAAAAAAATCTGACCACAAGTGGGTTAAACCACTGACGTAGAAAACATCATCTTAACTCTGTTGCTTCTTAGAAGGCAAGCTGGAGGGTTATACATGAAGGTTTTCTATCTACAAAGACTCTAGACTAGATAGAGAGAAGGTATCAGGTACACATTCTGGCAAGAGAGCCCTGACGGCTTGGGTTCAGAGAACAAAGCCGATTCATGTGCCAGATTCAACCTCAGCCTGGGGCTGATTACCAGCAGATTCTGGACTGAAGCCTGGAGCGTTAACAAATTACAGCGAATGCCTGTGAGGAGTCCAGAATGGTGAGACAGGTGGAATTCTACCCTTTCTTTAAATGGAATTCCTGAGCTCTCTCATTCAATATGATGATGAAGATGAATACTTTTACTGAGCATCCCGTCTATGCCAGGTACCATCCTAAGCACTTTACCTGTATTATTGTTTAAGCCTTACCACAATCCAATGAAGGAGGTACTGTTTCAGATGATGAAATTGAGGTTACTGTAAAGTAACTTAAGGTTACATAGCCCAAAATAGGTAGAAGAGACTTGAATTGGACTTGGTTCCACATACTCCAGGACCGCTCCAACTGAGGGTCCTAAAGCTTCTTCGAACTCAACCCTTGGGTTCTGCTCATTGCCCATCACCATTCTCCCTGACCCTTGAGCAAGAAATCTAGATTATTTCCCCTTCTCTCACCTTAATTGGTAGCCAGCAGCTTCCTGCTTTTACACTACCCCAAATTGTTCACATTCTTCTTTGTGGCCAAATACTGAGTGCCAGTCTCCTGGCAGTTCCAAGTCTGGACTAGACTTTCCTTGCCTCCACTTTGCTAATCTCTGCCCTCTCTCCACTCTGAATCAGCCACCTCCCTCGAAGTAAGGGAACTTCACAGGACCAACAATTCCACTGTGTCACAATGCAGGGCTGGCCATGGCCCTCTCTCATCACCCCAGGGCCTACTTTTCTCACCAACTGGCTCTTTTTCTCCGTCACCTCTTTAGTCTGAACCTTTCTTTCCAGCCAAAGAGGGTTTATCCTTGTGAGATTTTAGTAAAAACAATGGTTAAAGGAAGAGAGGCTCCTGAAGTTTGCAGAGTACTTATTTTTAAAATCTACAGGTTTATTTTAACAAAACGCTCTCTTGCAAATTCCCCTCCAAGTGAGTAGGGACTGCCTCAGGCACTATTTTAAACAGACTGATTCCACCACCAACACAAAAGCCACATTACTGAGGCAGCATAACCACTCCTAATTCCCAGAGTGAAACCACTCCTAATTCCCAGAGTGAAAGCCCTAACCAACAGGAGCTGGAGGGTATGAGAACTGGTAACTCCCTGGAACAAAAAGAGACTACATTTGTTTAGAGAGCGCTACTTCACCAGTGCCAACCCTGGGTCCCTAATTTGGCCTTCTAAACAGAAACATGCATAAAAGACCTTCGTCATTTGATTCTGAGGTATTCTGGTGGAAAAAGCAATTTACCTTTTTCCCAATTAACATGACCCGGCAACCATTTTGTATTCCAAGTGCTGACAATGGCGTCTCCATTTCCTTCAGAGATTTTCCTGAACAAAGAAGAAAGTGATGTCAAGTTGCAACAATTGCACAACAGTGAAAATAGATTTCAGCAAGGGTATAGGAAGTAGTGTGCTCACTAATGAGAAGAGGATGAATTGGTATACGCTTTTTTAGAAGGTTTCTTGACCCAGTAACTTCACTTTAGATATTTACCCTAACACATAACTGGACATGTGCGTGCACAAAAACTGTTATACAATAACTATTATTCATAATAGTGAGAAACTGGAAAGAGCCAAAAATTCAGTAATAGGGGACGCATTAACTATACATCAGTACAACAGAAGACTTTGTAGGCATCAAAGCTCATTTTTTCAGGAAACTTCAATGCCATAATACATGTTGATGACCCAGTGTTATAAGAAGATCACTAGAAATGACCCTAGTTTTGTCAACTAAAAAAAAAAGCCACAAATGAGAACCCACACTTTGGGATACCAGGACAAACAAACAAAAAGAGGCTGGACAGAAATATACTGAATTGTTATGAGGGGTTTTATCCAGGAGGACATTTTCTTTTTTGTGCTTTCCTCTATTTTGAAACATGGATTTCTATTGCCTTTATAATTCTAAAATGAAATGTTTTTAAAAAGAAAAGACAAGGAGCTGTACTATGAAGTACAAATATGAATGCTTCCCATCACTAAATTTTTTACGACTGGCACCAAACGGGATAAATTTAGCCTCATCAGATACCAAAATAAGGGGTTCCCATGGGAATGGGAAGACCAGAGAATGGGGATGGGAGTGGGTGTGTCCTGGCAGAAATCAGCATCATCCACTGGGCCTGCCACATCCAGGCCCTGGTAAGTTTGTTCAATACCTTCTCTGTGCCAGCACTATGCCGAGCATTGGACACATAGCAATATCTCTGCCCTCGTGGAGTTTGTTATTGTATTAGAGGAATCAGATGTTCGGTGACTATGAAGACAATTATTCAATAGGAATTTCAATACAAGTTATGCAAAAGTGGTAGGGAGTGCCATCTGAACACACAATGGGAAGAGGATCTAACTTGGCCAGGGAAGACTGCCCATGTGCTTCATCAAAAATGGTAATATTGGGGCTTCCCTGGTGGCGCAGTGGTTGAGAATCTGCCTGCCAACGCAGGGGGCACAGGTTCGAGCCCTGGTCTGGGAAGATCCCATATGCCGTGGAGCGGCTGGGCCCGTGAGCCACAAGTACTGAGCCTGCGTGTCTGGAGCCTGTGCTCCGCAACAAGAGAGGCCACGACAGTGAGAGGCCCGCACACCACGATGAAGAGTGGCCCCCACTTGCCACAACTAGAGAAAGCCCTCGCACAGAAACGAAGACCCAACACAGCCAAAAATAAATAAATAAAAATAAATAAATTTATTAAAAAAAAAAATGGTAATATTTCTGCCACCCTCATGTGACTTCAACTCTAATACCTGTTCAAATGTTTACAAGTGTCCAGTGCATAGTAGGTCCTCAATACATATTTGTTGAAGTGATGAATGAATTAACAAGCAAATAAGAATTGTCCTCGTTTGAAAACTGAGAGTTACTATTAGTTAAAGTTAAGCAGTTTTAAATAGGCCTTTTAGCAATGAGGGCTCAAAGCTGGAAGAGAAATACCTACCCTTAAATATGAGTTTCTGAAAAGGCAGTGGGACCCCTGTGGCCTCTTCAACAACCTGGGCCAGGTCTTGGACAATTGGTTCACTACAGCCCTCTTGCGGGATAACTTGAAGATCGTGCTTCTCATTGCCTGGTGAGAGAGAAAAGTGTTGAAGAACACTCTATCACACAAACCAATATAGGCTGACACTTTATTTACCCAGCCTTCAAGGCCTGCTCAAGGATTTTTGTTTCCCTTATTATAGTAACTAACAATATCAGTGATATCAGCTAACATTTTAACCACCTAACACGCATTAGGGGCTGACTAGGCTCATTTCATGCGTGATCTTATTTCTCACAACAACCCCATGAAGTAGGTACTACCTATTATTCCCCATTTCACAGATAAGCAAACTATGAGTTCAGTCCAATTAAGACCTGCCTAATGAGACCCAACTCTAGAATTAGAACTTGACCTCAGATCTATCTGATTTCAAAGTCCGTGCTTTTCTTCACAAGCCATCTGCATCCTGTGGCCTGACTGTCCTCTACTCTGTGTTGTACTGGGCAAGGAACTATTTTTGTCTCCTTTGCTGTAATGGGCAAGGAAATGTTTTTCCTCCAGGTCTCTCCCGCTGGGGACACCTGGGCACATACATGATTGGTGCCCAGTAAATAGACAAAAGAATGAATAAACTCAAACAGCAGAAATTCCTTTTTGGAGCAGAGGTGCTAATTCTTTTCTGGGTATGTGGACAATAAGGAGGTAGCCTGTGCCGGTGCATCATGCCAAGCTTTAAGCCTACTCAACAGCCACATGTAGTGAGTGGGACAGGTGTTACCAACTCTGCTTCTATGTGAAGTAGAAACCAGCTGCCTAGAAAGGAGACATCCCAAGGTCACTTAAACCTGAATTATCTAGAATCCTGGTCACCAGATTCTGAGGCCCTGGGGTCTCCCCTAGTTGGTCCTGAGGAAACCTCATGGACTCAGCTCTCTGGAGAACTCGACACAGAACTTTGTCTAGTTCTGTGTCAACTCCAAAAGTAGGCAGACCCAAAGGGTGCCCAGAGTGTACGCCTGAACCCAAGGCTCACTCAAAAAGCAGACAAGAGTTCAGACTCTCGCACACACGTAGGTGTCCAGACACACAGCAGTCATACACAACATGGCTAAAAAGAGCCAGGCACAAAGACCCACAATAACTACGCAGGCACACACTAACACATACAACCAGGACCACGATGTGAAGCACGGACATCGAGGATCTAACAAATGGCCTGAGACAAAACACCAGCCACATGGAAAGGTGTGTTGAACAAAAGATCCGTACAAAAGCCGGCCCCACGGACACAAACCAGATCCCACGCTTCTGGACGCCAGACGAACACAAGGACACACGCTTCGGGAGGGCACGTGGCCAAACCCAGAGACCCCGTCGGACTTTCGCAGCCCGCGCTCACTGTGGGTGACGGTCACGCTGAGCCCGGCTGCCGCCATTTCCTCGCTCCGGGCCACCTCTTCACTCAGGGCCACCTCTTCGCTTCCGACCGCCTCTTCGCTCCGGGACCCCTCTTCGCTCCGGGTCACCTCTTCGCTCCGGGTCACCTCTTCGCTCCGGGCCGAGCGAGGCCGTGCTTTCTTCTTCACCCGCGGCCTGCGAGCGCAGGCGGCGGCGCCCCTGGTGGATCCGGCATGCCCTCTGGTCACACTCCGGACGGCTGATCGCTGGGAGGGAGGCGGACCGCGCTCGACTGGGGGCACCGACTGGCGCGGCTCCCGGCCCAGCCGAGGGGCGCGCCGCCGGGGGCCCAGCCGCTCCCGGTCGCCTCGCGATCTCCGAGAGCCGCCGCGCTCCGCCAGACCCGCGCTTGTTGCCCACCCAGCGGTGGAGGCTGAGCGCGGCGCCCCGCGACCCCTCCCGGCTACTTCCCCGCTCCGCCCGGGCCTGCCGGCCCCGCCCCTCGGAGCAGCCCTGCTCCCGCCAGGCTCTATTCCGCTACCGCCGCCCCCGGGCCCCACCCACTCAGCCGAGGCCCCGCCTGGCTTATCTGAGGCCACGCCCACTCCCGCCACCGAGGCCACGCCCCCTGCTGACTCTTTGCCCCTCACCTCCAACCTCCTGCAGTTCTTCCCCGGAAGACCGAGCTGAAAATCCGGAAAAAGGATCGGTAAACGCCAATAGGCACATTGCGCTTGCGCATGGAGGGCCGGAAGTCAAGTCGGAGGCGGAGGTGATTCTGCTTCCGTTTCTGGTTTTGCTCCAGTGTTTGGGTTGTCTTCGCGGCCGCCCAAGATGAACCGATTCTTCGGGAAAGCGAAACCCAAGGCTCCGCCGCCCAGCTTGACTGACTGCATTGGCACGGTGGGCACTTAGACACGCATAACTAGGCTCAGGGACCCTGACACCCCCCAACCCCACCCACCCCCGGCTTCGGCGCCTACTCCTGGGTCCCGGACCCATTGCATCTCAGCTCTCTCCACCCCACTTTCTTTCCTGTTACCCAAGTCATTGCTGACTCCACAAACCAGGGACCCCTAACCCATCACTGTCTCGCCCTTCTTGCGCTCCACCCCTTCTGGTGCCCAGTGCCGCGTCCACTCGCTGTTTCCTTACCTCCTCACCCCTACCAGCCATAGGCCCACGCAGCCTTCCCACCTCGTCCAGCCTGACCCGTAACTCCTCTTCCATCCCTCATCCCTCTCCCACGTCAGGGCCCTCGGCTTGATATCCTAGCTCAACATATTTGTACCCCAATCCTGGATCTCAGTAACACAAAATTCAGAACTCTGACCCCTGACATTAAGTCACCACCTTCTATCCAAGCGAATAGCATTAGATCTAAGCCCTAGCCGGGGTCCACTGGGCACTAACCCATTTCACACACCTCCTGCTTGAGCCCTCAGCCTGACGAGCCTCTGATTCTAGGGAAATCTCCACTAAGCCCAGTGATTCTCAAATTCTTTTTCTGCTCAAGCACACTTGAGAGCGACCCTGGAATGTTAGAATTTAGGGGGTGGAGTATAGTTTATAAAAGCTCTCCAGTGTTTCTGGCTGAGAATCTCCCCACCACCAACAGTTAGGAATCACTGTTTTCCACCTTTCACCATATGCTCTTCTTCTTTTTTTTTTTAATTAATTTATTTTATTTATTTATTTTTGGCTGCATTGGGTCTTCGTTGCTGCACGTGGGCTTTCTCTAGTTGCAGCGAGCGGGGGCCACTCTTCATTTCCATGTGCAGGCTTCTCATTTTGGTGGCTTCTCTTGTTGCAGAGCACAGGCTCTAGGTGCACAGGCTTCAGAAGTTGTGTCATGCGGGCTCAGTAGTTGTGGCGCACGGGCTCCAGAGTGCAGGCTCAGTAGTTGTGGCGCACGGGCTTAGTTGCTCCGCAGCATGTGGGATCTTCCCAGACCAGGGATCGAAGCCGTGATCCCTGCATTGGCAGGCAGAATCTTAACCACTGCACCACCAGGGAAGTCCCTCTTCTTTATTTTTCCTTTCTTCCTCTATATTCATTCCTCTCCTGCCACTTTTCATGTAAATGTATTGCAATAACTACTACTGCCTTTGATGTTTTTCCCCTCAAGGTGGACAGCAGGGCAGAATCTATTGACAAGAAGATTTCTCGGCTGGATGCTGAACTAGTGAAGTATAAGGATCAGATCAAGAAGATGAGAGAGGGTCCTGCAAAGGTAAGGTAGGCAGCACCTGAAGAAGGTACTGTGACAGCCTAACTTGAGCACCTGTGGAAGTAGGGCCTGGTGGTAAGGGCTGGTGAGAGATGCAGAAGAGATGCTCACAGTCTAATAAGAAAACATACGTGAGGGTGTATCCTTCAGGGAGGAGAGTTAGCAGCCATATATGAGAGGAAGGCTGGGATTTGACCTGGTGGCAAGGAGATGCTGGTCACATGTCCAGAAGCATGTACGTGGGAACTAGCATATTCTACTGAGAAGGTGCTATATTCTACCTGGAGAGCTGGGCCTGCTCAGGAATAATGAGTTGCCAGGCTAGTCAAGTTAGGTAAGTATAATAGACTGGTTAAGGAGTGGCATGTTGGGGAAAAAGTACCAGTGTTCTATTAATAATACCATCACTACCTACTAGCTGTGACCTTTATAAAGTCCGTTAATTTTTTATTTTCCTCTTCTGTTGGGTAGAAACGTAGAGTTGTATATTTAAGTGCATGGACTGTGAATGTAGAACTGTCTTCTTTTTTCCCATCCCTGTAACTTATTAGACATTCAAGCTAGAGCAAGTTACTTAGCATCACTGAACCTCAGTTTTCCCATCTGTAAAATGGGAATGATATCTACTTTAAAGTGTGAGATTAAATGAGGTAATTCATGTGACCTACATAACACTGTGTCTAGTACATAGACACATTCAGTAAATGTTAGGTATTATTATCATCTGGGAAGTAATAATACCTGCTTTTCCTTCTTCATTGGAGGAGACAAATAAAATGATTTATAAAACAGTGTAGAAATGGAAGTGACAGGAGGATTTTCTCTGCCATCTTAGTTAGATGGCATGGAATGAAGAGCGACCAGAGTCAGGAAAGCCCACCTAGACTTGAGGAGATGAAAGCCTAAGCCATGGTGGTAGTCGTAAGAATGACATGAGAGGAATCAATTTAAAAGTGAGTTCTGAAAATCTAAGATGGCAGTGCATGAAGACACAACAGAGAGAAGAAAGGTAAGGTTGGTGTAACAGTTCTCAACCTAGAGAAGTGAGAGACTGGCGGGGCCATTATTAGTCATTTCCAAGGTGAGAGCAGGCTGAGGAGTTTGGGCATGCTGAGTTTGAGTGGGTAGCAGACTGTGCAAATTGGGAATCTCCCTAAGGCACCTAGATATACAAAATCGGCCCTCTTGGGGCTGGGAGTAGAGGTAATATGCACTAGGAAAAGGAAATGTACTTCAGTACACTGAGATGTGGGATGCCAAGACTGAGACAAGCTGGGGCTTAAAGCCTGCTTGGGAAGTGAACAATCCAGGAGCCACTGTGTCTACTTTGAAGATGAGAGGAAGTAGGTATGTGAGGATATGGGAGATTTTTTTTTACCGTATGTATATTTTCTACTTCCTTTCATTAAAATCTGCTTTTCTCCCTAGAATATGGTCAAGCAGAAAGCCTTGCGGGTTCTAAAGCAAAAGCGGATGTAAGTTATAAGCATAACCTCCTTTCCTCTAGCAAGTTTAACCAAAAGGGAAATGGTCTTCCATTCCTCTAGGTTTTCATACCACTTTATAAGCATTCTTGAGTTAATTGCAAATTTCATTTACACATACAGTTAGCTGGGTTTTTCTCCCCCTGCATGTTCAGCAACATCTGTTGCAGCACTGTCCATTTAAATAGAACTTTTTGCTTTGATGGGAGGTGTTTTGTATCTCTGCTCTTCAGTACAGTAGCTATTAGCCATGCGTGGCTATTGAGCACTTGAAATGTAGCTAGTGTGACTAAGGAACTCAAGTTTTAATTTTATTTAATTTTAACAATTTAAGTAGCCATGTGTGGCTAGTGGCTTCTGTATTGGACTGCCCAGATCTATAGAGTGTGATTCTCCCATTTATTTAATTAGAGTGTGCCTTTTTAATTTTTATTTGTTTGTCTGTAAAATCAGGAATCTTGAATATTTGTTCCCTCCCATCAGAAGATTTAACGGTCCTTAATTTGTTTTAGGTGACTGTGTCCCAGTGTTTGAGCAGAAGCCCAAGAGTATCTTTGGTACTTACCCTTGTGAGCTGATGAGACCCTCTGCAGGGTTATAGAGGTCAGATGTAATCAGCTAATAAAGAACCAGAAAAATTGTTGATATCTCTATTCCTATTTATAAACTAACTTTTTATAAGACATCAGACACCATCTTACTCCTTTTAGATTAGACAGAATTGGAAAAAGAAATTATACTGCCTAGAGTGGTGAGAGAGTGTGATAAAACTGTTACCTCTCTAATTGGTAGCATTGCAATTTTTAGGTAACTTTTTTTTTAATAAAAGGATATTATTCATTGTAGAAACTTGGCAAGTACATAAACATGAGTAGAAGAAAAGGAAATCTACCTAGATTCCTACTAGCAGAAATAACCACCTTTAAAATGCTAATTTCTTACAGTTTCTTTCTCTGCTTGTGCATACATGGTATGTATGCATATAATTTTTTAGAAGATAACAAATGTCGTGTATATAGGTTATGCTTTTCCACTTAATGTTGTATCATGAGTATTTTTGTCCTTCTAAATATTCTTTCCAAACAGTATACTTTTTAACGGGGTAATAATGTTCCACCACCATTTGCCTGCATCATTGACCAGTTTTCTTCTGGTTGGATGGTTAGATGGTTTCGAATAGTGATATAAGTCTTTGAGGCAGTATTATAAGTTGATATAAAGCTTTATTTTAAAAAAGCATGGAGTGCCAGGCATTCTATTAGGTTGGATAGATTACCTATTTGTGGATACGAGATTAATAAAATATCATACCTGTCCTCAAGGAGTTCAGTCTACTGGAAAAACAGTTTCACTATATGTATGAAGAGCCTTAAAAACAGTCTTGCCCTTTCCCCCAAGAATTCCATTTCTGGGAATTTAGCATAGGAAATAATCTAAAACATTATAAAGACCTGTATTAAGACTTCTTAGCAATGTAGAAAGCAGCAGTAATAATAATAATGTTAAGTGGAAAATAGTGTTGTAACTAAAATATATACAGAGGAAAAAGACTGGAGGGACATCAAATCATGTTTGTGTTAGATTGATTAAATTGTTTTTCCCAATTTTTCTGTATATTTAATTTTTTAATGTTTGTTGTTATTGTTTTTAAGAATATTCTCTTATTTTGTGTTAGAGATACTTTCTTCCTGAGGATTTCTATCTGGCTCACATTTATCCTTCTCAATTGACTCTAAAAAGGTATGAGCAGCAGCGGGACAATCTTGCCCAACAGTCATTTAACATGGAACAAGCCAATTACACCATCCAGTCATTGAAGGACACCAAGACCACGGTACTCCCCAAACACCTTTGCCATGGTTTTATTTTATTTTTGTACTCTGTGCTCTTTTCCCATGGTTTTTAAAAGACAGTTTAACCAACATGGCTTCTTAAGACATGGTGTTTTCTCTTTCCTTTTTTTAGGTTGATGCTATGAAACTGGGTGTAAAGGAAATGAAGAAAGCATACAAGCAAGTGAAAATCGACCAGATTGAGGTGAGATGTGTACTGGTTTCCCCAAGAATATACACTTGTTTCTGAAAGAATCAAAATGATTGTGTATGTGATGGGGAGAGCACAGGAGAGGGATTGAATCTTGGGTTCTGCCATTTACTAATAGAGTAACTTTGGGAAAGGGTACCAGAGGTCTCACTTCCCACGTTGTTAAGCTAAGGATCCTAATACCACATACAGTTATAATTAGGATGAAATAAATGAGCTGGTGTATCTAAACGCACAATGCCTGGCACATAATAAGCACCCAGTGAATAAGCACCCAGTTTCCTTTTACTTCTAACTCACTTAATGAGTTTTAGTCAGTTGCCTCAGTTGTAAAGTAGTGATGTTGCTGCTTATCTCCCAGAATTGTCCTCAGAGTAAAATGAGGACATACACATAAAGTGCTTAGCACGGTTCTTGGTGTAGAATTGGTTCCCTCTTCTAGTAATTCTCTTTATATTTTTTTCCCCCAGTTTTATTGAGATACACTTAACATATAACATTGTGTAAGTTGAAGGTATACAACATGATGATTTGATACATATATATATATAGTGAAATGGTTACCACAGTAAAGTTAGTTAACACCTTCATAACCTCACATAATTACTATTTTTTTGTGGTGAGAATATTTAAGGTTTACTTTCCTAGCAACTTGCAAGTATTGTTAAATATAGCCACCATGCTGTACTTTAGATCCCCAGAACTTGAGTCATCTTTTTTTTAAAGGTTATATTCCATTTATAGTTATTATAAAATATTGACTATATTCCTTGTGTTGTACAATATATCCTTGTAGCTTATGTATTTTATTTTATACATAGTAGTTTGTACTTCTTGATCCCCTACCCCCATTTCTTTAGTGTTTTTTTTTTTTTTTTTTTTGGCTGCACTGGGTCTTAGTTGCGGCACATGGGATCTTCACTGCGGCATGCAGACTTCTTAGTTGCTGCATACGGGCTTCTTAGTTGTGCATGTGAACTCTTAGTTGCGGCATGCGGATTCTTAGTTGCAGCAGATGAGATCTAGTTCCCCGACCAGGGATCGAACCCTGGCCCCCTGCACTGGGAGCACAGAGTCTTACCCACTGGCCCACCATGGACGTCCCTAGATTTTTAATAATAATGTCATCAGGTCCTTAAAATTAGCATTTCTTTTTGAGATCATGTTTTGGCTGGGGCATTGAGCCCTAAGAGTTTGGCTCCTCTCGCCTCTCTCAGTTGAACAGCGCAGATGGCAAACAGGGTTAGTGTAAGGAGGCCAGTAGTGACTGGCCTGAGGAAAAGGCTTCCTTTCTGCGTATGTGATAGTTCTCTTTCCCTCTACCCGCTGAGTAGAATGTCTCTTTCTAAGAGGGCATGGACTCAGTTTTGTTCACTATTGTATCCCCAGTGCCCCAAACAATGCCTGTCCATAGTTGGTGCTCAGAAAGTATTTTTTATTTATTTATTTATGACTGTGTTGAGTCTTCGTTTCTGTGCGAGGGCTTTCTCTAGTTGCGGCAAGTGGGGACCACTCTTCATCGCGGTGCGCGGGCCTCTCACCATCGCGGCCTCTCTTGTTGCGGAGCACAGGCTCCAGACGCGCAGGCTCAGTAATTGTGGCTCACGGGCCCAGTTGCTCCGTGGCATGTGGGATCTTCCCAGACCAGGGCTCGAACCCGTGTCCCCTGCATTGGCAGGCAGATTCTCAACCGCTGTGCCACCAGGGAAGCCCAGAAAGTATTTTAATGATTGATGAACAAATGAACTAGAGGCCATTCATGGAGATAAAGCAGTTCTGCCCAGTTGAAGCATTATTTGTTGGTGGAATATTTACTATGTCCCCAGCATTTTACTGCTTCTGCAGATGTATTCTCTGGTAGGGTAGTTCTGGTCTTTAGTAAGTGAAGGCATTCCTCCCATCTTGCTCTTTTCCAGCACCCCTCCTTATACTTCCCGGGACCCTCTTTCTAATCCTCCACACCAGTCTCTGCTTACAAGAATTTAGGCTTAGTGATATCTTCCAGGAGATTCACTGAGAAAAATGTTCTGAGTATGCTTGTCTTATTTGTATATTATTATTTGATAATAAAATACAATGAAACTGAATTTTATTTTCTGCTTTTCGGGTTCCTTATGTTTTAATTAGTGCTATTTAATGAACAAAATAGAAATTTGATCTTTCTGGTTTTTTGTATGTTTCTTCCTCTTTCACCTATGGTTGTCTGGCTCTCTCCACATCTAATTATCCTTCTCCTGTCACCTCATAGATTTGCCTGCATGACAGGTGGAAAGCCCCTTTCATTGTAACTTTTTTTTTTTTTTAAATTCTAAGTCCCAAATTTAATGATCACAAATTTACTTCTTTTTAAAAAATTTATTTGTTTATTTATTTATGGCTGTGTTGGGTCTTCGTTTCTGTGCGAGGGCTTTCTTCTAGTTGCAGCAAGCGGGGGCCACTCCGCATCGCGGTGCACGGGCCTCTCACTATCTTGGCCTCTCTTGTTGCGGAGCACAGGCTCCAGACGCGCAGGCTCAGCAGTTGTGGCCCACGGGCCCAGCTGCTCCGCGGCATGTGGGATCCTCCCAGACCAGGGCTCGAACCCGTGTCTCCTGCATTGGCAGGCGGATTCTCAACCACTGCGCCACCAGGGAAGCCCCTTTGTAACTTTTTGATGCGTATGGGTACGTGTCTTTGGCTGGTCTAGATATTTTGAATTTCATTTGTTTTCCTAAAATACTTTACTTGTAAAACATTTTCACTGTTTTATAGTGCTCATTCAGAAAATTTGCCTCTATGTATGTATGTTCCCCTTTTTCTGTCTTTTTTGTGTCCCAGTTTCTGCACATCAAGTGTAGTGCTTATATTTGTTTTGTATTGATTTTGTTTGTTTTTCCAGAACTGAACCTGCTAATTCTTTGTGATGATTTTTTTTCTTTTCTGTGTCTATCCTAGAGTCTATTGCTAGGAATCCTATCCATAGATGATTTTGGCAGACTTGTCTTGACATGTAAAAGCATAATATAAGTTCAACTTGATTAGTTTATGTTATTTTCACTCTATTTTTATTATTGTTTCAGCCAGTGCTTCTCTGTATAGCAGACTGTTACATATGTACAGTAGTTTGGCACTTGGAAATGCAGAAAAGCAAAGCATTTTCTTTTTAAAAAAATGTTTTTCTCCACTTTATTTTATACCCTTTATATGGAAAAGCAAACCTAATCTGGGGGCCAGGAAGGAGGTTTTAAATGTTTTGCATTGCTCTAGAAATTCTGAAGGATAAGTGGTGCTATTTGGACCCTCTGTGTCATCAACGCTAGTCCATTCCCCTCTATGTGGAATTTTCAGTATATGAAAAACATATTGTTTTGCACATCCTTAACACAGTAGAAGATATATAGTATTAAGTGCTTAGTGTTTGACATGTATTATGACATATATTATTGCAATAAATCCTTATAATAACCCTATGAAGAATGACTATTAATAATCCCAATATGGTACTGGCACAAAAACAGAAACATAGATCAATGGAACAAGACAGAAAGCCCAGAGATAAACCCACGCACCTATGGTCAACTAATCTATGACAAAGGAGGCAAAGATATACAATGGAGAAAAGACAGTCTCTTCAATAAGTGGTGCTGGGAAAACTGGACAGCTACATGTAAAAGAATGAAATTAGAATACTCCCCAACACCATACACAAAAATAAACTCAAAATGGATTAGAGACCTAAATGTAAGACTGGACACTATAAAACTCTTAGAGGAAAACATAGGAAGAACACTCTTTGACATAAATCACAGCAAGATCTTTTTTGATCCACCTCCTAGAGTAATGAAAATAAAAACAAAAATAAACAAATGGGACCTAATGAAACTTCAAAGCTTTTGCACGGCCAAGGAAACCATAAACAAGATGAAAAGACAACCCTCAGAATGGGAGAAAATATTTGCAAATGAATCAACGGACAAAGGATTAATCTCCAAAATATATAAACAGCTCATTCAGCTCAATATTAAAGAAACAAACACCCCAATCCAAAGATGGGCAGAAGACCTAAATAGACATTTCTCCGAAGAAGACATACAGACGGCCACGAAGCACATGAAAAGATGCTCAACATCACTAATTATTAGAGAAATGCAAATCAAAACTACAATGAGGTATCACCTCACACCAGTTAGAATGGGCATCATCAGAAAATCTACAAACAAATGCTGGAGAGGGTGTGGAGAAAAGGGAACCCTCTTGCACTGCTGGTGGGAATGTAAATTGATACAGCCACTAAGGAGAACAATATGGAGGTTCCTTAAAAAACTAAAAATAGAATTACCATATGACCCAGCAGTCCCACTACTGGGCATATACCCAGAGAAAACCGTAATTCAAAAAGACACATGCACCCGAATGTTCATTGCAGCACTATTTACAATAGCCAGGTCATGGAAGCAACCTAAATGCCCATCAACAGATGAATGGATAAAGAAGATGTGGTACATATATACAATGGAATATTGCTCAGCCATAAAAAGGAACGAAATTGAGTCATTTGTTGAGACGTGGATGGATCTAGAGACTGTCATACAGAGTGAAGTAGGTCAGAAAGAGAAAGACAAATATCGTATGTTAGCGCATATATGTGGAACCTAGAAAAATGGTACAGATGAACCGGGTTGCAGGGCAGAAGTTGAGACACGGATGTGGAGAACAAACATATGGACACCAAGGGGGGAAAACTGCAGTGGGGTGGGGGTGGTGGTGTGCTGAATTGGGCGATTGGGATTGACATGTATAAAGTGATGTGTATAAAATTGATGACTGATTAAAAAAATAATAATAATAAAAAGGAAATAATCCCACTTTACAGAAGAGGAAATTAAGGCTGAGACACATTACTTTTCATTGAGTAATGGCCAAATTTTAGCTTGGATTTGTTTGACTCCAGAGTCTGCTCTTCTAACCATTATACTAACTGCCCTTTATTATGCTATAGCACTTCTCAGATTGGTTTTACATTATTTCTGGCCTTGTAATAGTCTCCCAGTTAAGTACAAATAGATAATTCCCAGAAGATTTATGCCCTCAATCAATTTTTTTCACCAGCCTGGTCTCAGGTATCAAGCCTATCCTGATTACATTTCTGTTTCCCCATCCGGGGTGGGCCCAGTACAACTTTTTTGTACTACCCAGTTGTTTCTGCTACTGCTTCCTTTCCCTGTACAGCACAGTCAGTTTTTGGCTGACTCAAGAAGAGTACTTTGCTTGTCTCAATTACCTCTTTTTCTCTATTAACTAGAAAAATTTTGATAGTGTAAATGTTGCTTGATTTCATGTTTCAAGCAAACTTTCTGTAATGAGAGAGCTGATTGGGCATCTGTTCTTGCAATAGAAGTTTGGATTTCCGTGAAGCACCTTAAATTCAAATGCAAGATTACCAATTCTATTATTTATTTTTAAGTTTACATTTTACCACCAAAAATAGGAAGATTATGTGGGCCATTGCTCGTTTCTGAGATTCAGGGGAGAGAATAGGGACAGGGGTTAGTTAGAGAAAAATGGTAAGAAATGAATAAAAATCCTGTCATATATTTTTGTAGGATCTACAAGACCAGCTAGAAGATATGATGGAAGATGCAAATGAAATCCAAGAAGCACTGAGTCGTAGTTACGGCACCCCAGAAATAGATGAAGATGACCTAGAAGCAGGTAAGTTATAGGAAAAGCAATGTATATGTAGCTTTAGCATCTGAAAGGAGCGACTGCCTGGGACCTTTTCTCCCAAATGTTAGAGAAAATTTCTGCAGCAGTTCCCTGAGACTTTATGGTATAGTCTCTGGGCAAAGAGCTTGAGAGGCAGCCGTACCAGACTTGCATACCCCACCAACTCTGGGATGGACAAGCTCTGAAGGAATGTCTAGGCAAAGGCCTCTGCTGACCTGGTGCTTGGTATCCAAACACTGCCATTCCCTGCCATTTTCCTTTTGATTTTTTTTCTCTTTATTTTCCTGCTGGAGTCCTCTCCCTCAGAACAGTCAAGCAGATCAAGAAACAGTAGTTGGCAAATACTTAGTGTGCAGCTACTATATGCCAGGCACTGTATTAGATGCTGGGGATTCAGCCTTGAAGAAAACAAACACAATCTCTGCATTTATGAAGCTTCTCCTTTAGCAGGGGTAAGAAACTGCTTGTTTCAAGTAATTGATTAATTATAAGAGCACAAACTGTTGGGAAGGAGAAGTATGGGGTACCATAGGAGCACATAGCCAGTGAATCTAACCTATTTGGGAGTCAGTGACAGGCATTACACCTGAAGGATGAGCAGAGGGTAGCAAGACAAAATGGAAGGGGTTGTTAAGTGGCCTCACAGAGAGTTGTTTAGAAACTGTTCCTGTAGTCCATTTAAGAAATTGTGGTGGCTGAGACTATGGTGGTGGTAGCAAAAACAGAGATAAGTGGACATATTGAAGAAATTTTAGGAGGTTGAATGGACAAGACCTAATGATTGATTGGGTGTGGAGAGAGAGGGAGGTGTCAGAGGTGTTTGTCAATTTCTAGCATGAGCAACTGGGTAGATGGCAGGACCACCCCACACTGGGTTTTCTGTTGCATGATTCCCCTGTCCCATTACTACTTCTTCTTTCTCTCCATGTTCTGTTTTGCCTAGAACCTTTTTTCCCCCGTTTATTTCTTTATTTTCTTATTTCTCATCTTAAGTTTCCTCTGATGAGTCTCTACCTGCTGTTGCCATTTCCCCTGGTCACTTCCAACTCACTTTGCCATAGACTTATTTTTAAAGCCTGATCTCATGTAATGGTCACTCACTATACAACAATCTCATGCCTCCTTTCACTGCCGGCTTTCAAGTTCATCAATAAATGGGAGAGGATTTTTTACATTTGTTATCATCAGGATTTTCTAATTTGAATTGGCCAACCGATAACTATAGAGTCTTCTCATGAAGACTGGGCCTTATAAACCTGTGGGGAATGGTTTTGTTTGTTTGTTTGTTTTATTTTAATTTTTGTTTTTCATGGATTTTTACCACACCAGTTCCCTTGAAAATTTCTTACAATTGCCATCTTTTATTTTGAAAATAGAAATTAATAATCCCTTCTCTTTGTTTCTAAGTTTTCATCTTATTGCAAATAATTTGGCCAACTTTCTTAACATTAGCTACCAATTTTCTTGCTTACATTTTTTTGAAATATTGACTATTTCAATCTCAGAGTTGGATGCACTGGGCGATGAGCTTCTGGCTGATGAAGACAGTTCTTATTTGGATGAAGCAGCAGCTGCACCTGCAATTCCAGAAGGTGTTCCCACTGACACAAAGAATAAGGTGAAAGCTTTTTCTGTTTTATTTTCTATGCAAAATGGTCTGGGAATCTAAAAGGTATTCTTAAGTAAGAATAAGGTGAAATCTTTTTCTGTTTTATTTTCTATGCAAAATGGTCTGGGAATCTAAAAGGTATTCTTAAGTAAGAGCAAGGAAAGACTGTCATTATTTTGGGAACCCTTGAAAGCCCAGTTTTCCCACATTGGACTGTGGATAGGCTACATAAATAGTGTCACTGAGGCCCAGGGATGGTTTTATTCAATGACAATTTGTATAGTATACATAATCACTTTTGTGAGCTTGGACTGGGTGCTATTGGGTTTTAGACATTTCCTGGGAAAGCAGCAGCAACATACGCATGAACCATGCGGGGTGGCAGCATAAAATAAAGGTCCACTCCAGACATGATGACCAATAATAGGGTGGATTTTTTTTTGAACTAGGGATTCATAATTTAAGTGTAAAACTTAATGTAGAAAGATTCTACTTCAACAAGGAAAAAGAATCAGGACACCTGGGTGTAAGCCTGAGATTGAAACCACTAACTGTGAGACCTTGGCAAATCACTTAGCTGTTTTGAACTTTTCTGTTCCTTGCATCTATAAAATGCAGATAACTGTAATTATCTCACATAATTGTTGTGTAGATCAAATTAGATCTTGTATGTAAAAGGACTTTGCGAACTTAAAGCCCTGTTCAAATCTACATGCTTGTCATTATAAATAGATAAAATTTGCTGCTTATAAAATCCTGTTTACCCCATCTGAGTTTCTGGTATCACATGTCATTTTTTCTATTGCCACTGGCCATTTACAGTCCTGGTGTTTACCTACTCCCAACATGCACATTGAGGTGCACAGTATAGTTGACAGAATCCTAGAGTGGGAGCCAGTCTCAGCTCTGCCTTTATTCACTGTGTGACTTTGAGCAAATTCGAAGTTCATATCTTCTCTCTGAACCTCATGTTTTTCCTACCTGTGCAATGTGGGGAACAAACAGGTGGGAAAGTAGGTAATTTCTCAGGTCCCTTATAACTGAATTTTTTTTTAAATATTTATTTATTTGGTTGCGTTGGGTCTTAGTTGTGGCAAGTGGGCTCCTTAGTTGCGGCTCGCCAGCTCCTTAGTTGTGGCATGCGAACTCTTAGTTGCAGCATGTGTGTGGGATCTAGTTCCCAGACCAGGGATCAAACCCAAGCCCCCTGCATTGGGAGTGAGGAGTCCTAACCACCGCGCCACCAGAGAAGTCCCCCTTATAACTGGTTTTGACGAATGTGTGTGTTCCCCTACCTTACCCCTCCCCCCGGCTTACTTGAGCCTGGGGTCGTCTTACCTTTCTCTACTACCCAGGCCACCCTCACCACTTCAAGGCACCAGGTGCATAGGTTGCTTTTTCTCAGCATACCTAAAATCATTTTTATTAACACTACCATAGCCCATCTTTTCAAATCCTTGGTAACAGGTCCCTGAAGGATGTGTGTTATTTCCACTTTTAGAAGGTCACAGATTCCTGACTTAAATGTGCTGTTGAGGTATGGTTTCTGAATTGATAGTGGTGTCACTGCCTATAAGTTTGTAGTAAAGTGTGATATGGAAGTGACTGCCTGTCCCAGGGCACCGCTCCTTCAAGGATTGATGAGGCGGGCTTCCCTGGTGGTGCAGTGGTTAAGAATCCGCCTGCCAATGCAGGGGACACAGGTTCGAGCCCTGGTCCAGGAGGATCCCACATGCCGCGGAGCAACTAAGCCCGTGCGCCACAACTACTGAGCCTGCGCTCTGGAGCCCACGAGCCACAACTACTGAAGCCCGTGCGCCTAGAGCCCATGCTCCACAACAAGAAAAGCCACTGCAGTGAGAAGCCCACACACCACAACGAAGAGTAGCCCCCGCTCTCCGCAACTAGAGAAAAGCCTGCGTGCAGCAACAAAGACCCAGCACAGCCAAAACTAAATAAATAAATAAATTTTAAAAAATAATTAAATAAATAAAAGGATTGATGAGGCTACAAAAGGTATTGGTTCACTTTGGGATCAGAGTGAAAGTGGGAATCTGGAGGCAAGCACTCACTCCTCTGCCTTCACTCCTGGACATTCCCAGCCCCCTTTTCCCCTTTCTAGGTTTACTCTTAGTTTTCTCTTTCTCTCTGTACTCTTCCCTTACTCTGCAAAGAGTCATCCCTTTTGATCCCTTCCACTTCTTTTCCTGGTTTATCACTTCCCCTTTTACCTTTCATAAAACAGTTTGTTCTCATCTTATCAGTGGGATTTTTGTTTTCATTGATTAAACACTTGGAAATGAGTTTTGACTACTAAATATTTGTAATCGTTTTCTTTTTTTATCAGTTGGAAAATAGTGGCACTAAACATTTCTTCCTTTTCACAGGATGGAGTCTTGGTGGATGAATTCGGATTGCCACAGATCCCTGCTTCATAGACTTGCATCATTCAAGTACATCATGTAAAATAAACACATATTCTGGGACTAGGAAATATTTATCTTTCCAAGTTTGCCATAACAGATTTAGGTTTCTTTCCTTTCTTTGGAGGAAAAGTTAATTACATTGCTTTCATTTTTTTTCCGTTAAGAGACTCATTGCTTGAAGGAAGCTTTCTTCATACTAAATTTTTATTCCTTTTCTCTTATGAAAGACTAACTTACTTAAAATTATCATTGGGTATGTATAACTTCATTCCTTAATAATAATTTTGAGATAAAACCAAGGAAATAGGAATCTTTAAGTTCTATGACAGCATATCTCCACAATCTCAAATTGACCCGATAAATTGATGACAAAGACGAGATTAGTGGGACTGTCCATATTATGATTCAAAACCATTTTCTCTTGTGGTATTATGGGTTGGTTAAAGTGATGGCCTTTTTTGGTGAGTTTTGTTGTGTCTTGTGAGTAAATCTTTACTGTGTCCAATATTGGAATGGAATTATCACTACTGTATCATGGGTGGCTATTTTGATTCTGTGGTTCATTCAGTATTACAGTGGACTTGTAATCAATAATGAATATTTCTTGATATTTAATGTATAGGACATTTATTTATACTCAATAAATATTTTTCAAAAGGATATAATTTTAATAGTATTACCTCAGCCTGAAAATTCCACTACAGAAACCAAAGTTAATGTAATTTTAATGTCAACTCAGCCTAAAAATTCCACTACAGAAATCGAATTTAACTGGCAGCATTGTGGTATAGTGGAAAGAGCAAGGAGCAATCCAGGCTTGGGCCCTGGGTCTGCATCTAATAACTACTAAGTAGCCCACTCACACCTCTAAATTTTTATTTCCTTACTAGTAAAATCATGCTTCCCTCACAAGCTTTTGTGAGGAATAATTGATTGTCTTGAGTACTTTGTTAACTGCCACATCTCATATGAGGGATTATTAACAATTAAAAATCTGGGGTTGGGAGTTCTCTGGCAGTCCAGTGGTTAGCACTCGGCACTTTCACTGCCATGGCCTCGGGTTCAGTCCCGGGTCGGGGAACTAAGGTCCTGCAAGCTGCGCAGCTCAGCAAAAAAAAAAAAAAAGTGGACTTTATTCCCTTCTTGGGAGGTGCCTGGAGTGCTACAGCAAGTCCAAATTCCTGCTAGATTTCAGGGTCTGTAATGATCCATCCTCCCTTCTGCCCCCCTCACTGGCTGCCTCACAGTGTCACATGCACCAGCCTTTCATGTGTCAGCAGATCAATCCGGTAAACATTTATTGAACGCCAGCCCTGTAGAGTCTCTATACCAACCCAGGGGATACCAAGAACAATCACAACTCCTCTCTTCAAAACTTCACTGTCTAGTTTTAGGTGAGGATGAGACACGGATGTAACCCTCTCCCACCCCCACTAACCTCACCCTTGAAGAAGCCTTCCAGTGGAGCAAACATTACACTATTCATCATTACCTTCTTGAAACCTTCCTTGGCTTCCTTACAAGTTCTCACTCAGCCCTTTTAATATTTCTTCCATTATAGTTCCAATCTGGGATGACTTCTTACCCTTCATACTTTCCTTGAGATAACTCACACCCATGATTTTAACTATTACCTATGAACTAATGCCTCAAAATAACTGTTACTAGCCCAGACCTCTTTCCTTATTCTTATTTTCAGTTCTGGGTATTCCAAATTAAACGCCCCACCACTACCTAAAATCTAACATCCAAATTAAGCTCATTACCCTGAGCTTCACACTCAACCAACGTTCCTGCTTTATTTCTTATCTTGCCAGTGTTAAATCAGTGACCCATATATTGCCAGTTTTAGTGGGTGATATTTAGTGCTCCAGCTAGACCTCTTTAGTACATTGGATACCAGTGAACAATCATTCTACCAGTCTCTCTTCCCTTGGCTTTTGTGATGGTACTCTGTGGTTCTTCTATTCTTCTGACTATTCCCTCCAAGATTCCTTTCTGAAATTCTTATCTCTCCAACCCTATAATGTTGGTGTTCCTCAGGAGTCCAGCCTTTATCCACAGTACTTCTTTCTCTGCTCACTTATATTTAATAATCTCAGCTATTCTCGTGGCTTTAACTCCTGACTTCTAAGTCTATACTTGTATCCCTGGTCTTGCCCCTGAGTTTCAGAATCCTGTTTATATCCACTCATTGCCTAAGAGTAATCTGGATGTTCCAGAAGCCCACAAACACTTCACATTCAAATGGCCAAGACAACCATTATCTTTCCCCCAGACCTAACCTCCTGTTTTCCCTGCCTCAGCTAATGGAACCATTATCCTCCATCATTCAAAACAGAAAGCTCTTGAGTTGTCCTTGATGCCTACATTTTGCTTCATCCTACACATTCAATTAATCATTAAACCCTGCTTTTAACCCCTATGTGTTTCTCAAATCCAGCCCCTCCTTTTCTCTTTTCAACTCTCTTTGGCTTGGACATCCCTCACATAGCCTTTGCGAATAAATGACCTGCTTTCCCTTCTTGCATAAAGTACTGGTTCCCTGACACCTCCAGCAGGGCTTAAAAAGCTGCCTATTGGCCCCAGCCTCTCTGTAATGGTTTATTGCTTAGTCTTTTCAGAACAGCATTCTCTTTCATTTGGAGAACTGCCTCCCCAATTCCAAATGTGTGATTATTGGAAAAATACCAATTAGAGTAGCCCTACCTTTACTTTTCCACTATGGGAGTGGGCTTGTAACCAGGTTTGTGCCTATTGAAGTTCATCCCTCAAATTTTCTAAGGGGAAATGCTTTCCTTTTTTTTTTTTTTTTTTTTTTACTCTTTATCAGTCTGAGAAGTTTGAGATATTGAGTCGAGAGAGAGCAGCCAAGAGGCAGAACGAAAGAATCCTCATGGCACTGAGCCCTGACTTCTGATCTTTGAGATTCTCAGAGTGCTCCAAGTCTCTGCAACTCCTCCTTTAGTTCTGTGAACTGAGAATTCTGCTAACAAACCCCCTTTTCTGCTTAAACTAGTTGGAATTGGGTTCCTGTCACTTGCTAGTAAGAGTCCTGTTCTAGTTCTCCTGCATCTGCCATACAGTCATGATTCCCTGCCTCTGCTCATACAGTTTCCCCTCCCTGGAGCTGTAACCGATCAATGGGCTCGTGTGCCCACGGCACAGAAGGCCAAACTGACAGCCGGTGTTTGCAGCAAAGTCAGGGTTTATTGCAGGGTGCCAAGCAAGGGAGTGAGAGACAAGTCTCAGATCCACTCCAGCTTGGTCTTTGAGTTAGGGTTTTTTTAAGGAGAAGAACAAAGAAGCTGGGGTTAATCATCATTTTGTGACATTTCTTAATTGTAGTTTTGGGAGTCAGGACGCCTATGGTTTACGAGTCTGGTCTGGTGGTCCGTGACCAGGGTTGGGTGGGTCTGTTAGCTCATTTTGCCCTGGAGGAACAACCTGAGTCCCTACCTTAATGATGTTACCGACAGTAGCAATTTTAGTCATCTGACTCTGGTTGATTAGCGTTCAGTTAGCACAGGATTGAGGTCAGAGGGGACAAGAAAGGGAATAAAATGTTGGATAGAGAGGTAGGGGATAAACTTGGTAGGGGAACTTGGTTTTAGGGGTACTCGGTTTCAGAGCTTCCTTAACACCTTTGTCATTCTGCTAATTCTTGCTATACTGGGGAAAGACCAAAAGCCAGGCCCTGGTCTTCGTCAATCCCAGCGAATTTAAGGCAAGTGGAGAGGATAAATCCTGCGGTAGGGGCCCTCTGGTGATCACTGCTATAGCTACCACCAGTTAGCATCACTGGTCAGTTAAGCATTAGAAGCAGAACTGAGTGCAGGCAGTCTCCTTAGGTTGTAATCTAGCAGCCCCGGGAGATTAACAAGGGTGGAGGAGAACGGAGTGATCCAGTAGAGAGAAGTTTGGCACTTCTACATCTATTATCCATATCCCTTAGCTTTCCCCTTATACATTCTTATATCACATAGGGAGTTGGTTTGTTTTATTGCTGCCTGAGTCGTACCCCCATAGATTCTTTTTTTTTTTTTAATTTTATTTATTTATTTATGTATTTTTGGCTGTGTTGGGTCTTCGTTTCTGTGCGAGGGCTCTCTGTAGTTGCGGCGAATGGGGGCCATTCTTCATCGCGGTGCGCGGGCCTCTCACTATCGCGGCCTCTCTTGTTGCGGAGCACAGGCTCCAGACGCGCAGGCTCAGTAGTTGTGGCTCACGGGCCTAGTTGCTCCGCGGCATGTGGGATCTTCCCAGACCAGGGCTCGAACCCCTGTCCCCTGCATTGGCAGGCAGATTCTCAACCACTGCGCCACCAGGGAAGCCCCCCCCCCCCAGATTCTTATGTAGTATATCTAGAGACAGTGTGGGCACTTGGATTTTTTAAAAGCTCCCCAGGTAGTTCTTATGTGTAGCTAACGTTAAGAACCACTGCCCGAGGGTGCCTGATCAGGACGAACCTGTTTTCATGGACAAGCAGTCTGACTCTTGCCATAAATTCCTGCAATGATGAGATAGGCAATGATTGCCCTAAGGCAGAGTTTTCATCCAGAGAATGAGTTGGGAAGTATTACTTTCTTCTCTGTTTTTTGGAAGAGTTTTCGAAGGATTGGTGCCAATTTTTTGACCGTTTGGTAGAATTCACCAGTGAAGCCATCTGGGCCTGGCCTTGTGGGAAGCTTATTTTGTTTTTTTTATTACTAATTCAATCTCTACTTGTTATAGGTCTATTCAGATTTTCTATTTCTTCTTGAGTCCGTTTTATTTATTTATTTATTTATTTTGGCCACACCACACGGTTGTGGGATCTTAGTTCCCCAGACAGGGATCGAAACTGGGCCTCCTGCAATGGAAGCACAGAGTCCTAACCACTGGACCGCCAGGGAATTCCGAGTCCGTTTTGATAGTTTGTGTATTTCTAGGAATTTTTCCATTTCATCTAGGTGATCTGATTTGCTAGCATACACTTGTTCATAGTATTACCTATGATCCTTTTTATTTTTATAAGGTTGGGAGTAATGTCCCCTCTTTCATTTCTAATTTTAGTGATTTGAATTTTTCTCTTTTTTTGTTTTCCTTGGTCAATCTAGCTAAAAGCTGATCAATTTTGATGTTTTTGGTGAATGGATCAACTTTGTTTTTGTTGATTTTTTTCTATTGTTTTTCTATTTTTTATTTCATTAATCCCTGCTCTGACTTTTATTATTTCTTTCCTTCTACTTGTTTTGGTTTAGTTTGCTCTTCTTTTTCTAGTTCCTTAAGGTAGAAGGCTAGGCTACTGATTTGAGATCTATCTTCTTTATTAATAAATCTTTTTAAGGGGACTTCCCTGGCGGTCCAGTGGTTAAGATTCCACGCTTCCACTGCAGGGGGTGTGGGTTCAATCCCTGGTCGGGGAACCAAGATCCCGCAGGCTGAGCGGTGCAGCCGAAAAATTAAAAACAAAACAAATATTTTTAGAGCAGTTTAGGTTCACAACAGCATTGAGCAGGACGTACAGAGAGTTCCCATACACGCCCTGTCCCCACACATGTACAACCTCCCCCACTAGAGACGTCCTGCTCCAGAGTGGGACATTCGTTACCATTCATGAACCTGCATTGACTCGTCATCACCCAAGTCCATGGTTTACATTAGAGTTTACTTTTGGTGTTGTACATTCTATTGGTTTTGACAGTGAACCCACTATTATAGTATTGTATCATACAGAGTTGTTTCACTTCCCTAAACATCCTCTGTGCTCTGCCTGTTCATCCCTTCCTTCCCTCTAATCCCTGGAAACCACGATTTTTTTTTTTTTACTGTCTCCATAGTTTTGCCTTTTCCAGAATGTCATATACAATAGTTGGAAACATACAGTATGTAGCTTTTTCACTTTGGCTTCTTTCACTTAGTATTTGCATTTAAGTTTCCTCCATGTGTTTTTCATGGCTTGATAGCTCATTTCTATTTAGGTCTGAATAATATTCCATTGTTTGGATTTCTTTTTTAATGTAAGTATATATAGCTATAAATTCCCACCTGAGCACTGCTTTCGTTGCTTATCATAACTTTTGGTATGTGGGGTGAAGCACTGTTTGTATAGGAAAGGCAGGATAAATGCTTGCTTACTTCCATGTATTGACAAGTTTTGGAAATAATGAGTGGGTTCCCTAGTATGCCGGTTATGAATTATTGACTTTCAGTTCCAAATTTATCCTTTTTGCCTGCTCTGTGAAATGGATTTGGGCCCTTTAAATACTTATCCTTTACCAGCTGGCAGGTATTAAGCTTTGTCAGTAGAGGGCAACAGAGAGATACTGCAGGAGGAAAGGGTTTCCTTTCCTGTTTCTAGTGTTTGGGTTGGGCAGGCTTCTGTGCTGTAGGCAGCTTCTCCAGCGTCTGGTTCCTGTGCTTCAGCACCTGGTTTCTTCAGTGTATGATGGCCAGCAGCCAGAAATTTCTCCTGGCACCTTCCCCCCCAAAGTGGTTTGTAGTAGACGGCCTCTTGTGAGACACATCCCCAAGAATGGCTTTCCCCAGCACCATATAAGGTAGATTTCTGGCAACTTCCACCAGTGCAGCACCACAGCAGCTTCCCTATCTAGTGAGCCATAGGTGCATCCCCTCTAACAAAGTCTGCACCTCAGCTCTGGGGTGATCTTCACTGGACACTTTATCTCAGCCCTAGAGGAAGTGGCTCTTCCTTACATTGCTAATCCTGTATTCTTTTAGAGTTCTCTTTTACTTCTTTACTAGTCAGTCCCTTATTACTCTCATCCCTTGTTGTAGTTAATAAGTCTTTAAATAAATAAAACCTTCCCTGTTTAAATTACTATGTGGTTCCTCTCTCCTGACTGGACTCAGACTGATACAACTGGTAATTTCTAAAGGGGACGGTAAGGTTTTTTGTTTGATGAACTTATCTGTCAAAATTAAGAATTTCTGTTTAATCCTTTTAGCAATGAAGGACAAAACTAATGGACATAATAGAAGACAGCTGAAATGTCTAACACTGACAAGATATACAAGTCTTGTATATCTACAATATACAAGAAACCATCAGCAAGAAAAACTGAGCAACCCCAACAGAAAAATGGGCAAAGGATGTGAATAAGCAATCTAAAAAGAGAAACTCAAAAGGTCACTAAGAAATGTTCAGACTCAGTAATCAGAGAAACTCAAATTAACAGAACAATGAGATTATCACATCACACCTTTTGGTTTAAAAAACATTTGGGAGCTGGATAATGGTTATATCTCAAATATACCTTAGATCTGCCCTCTCCTCTCCATCACATTTGCTGTCACTCTAGTCCAAGGCCACCATCTTCTGTATTAACATAATACAAAAATGCAACTTTTCTGCCCACTTATATTCTTGCTCCCCCACAATTCACTCTTCGCCTGGGAGCATGAGAAATCTTTAAGGGTAATTCAGACGCTGAAACTGAGTGCCCGTAAAACCGAGTTCCCTTACTGAGTTTATGATCAATCTCTCTATCCAAGACTTTATTCCCTTTCTTGTGTTCCCTCTGACCTCCATCCTGTGCTAACTGAACATTAATCAACCAGAATCAGATGACGAAAATTGCTGTTGTCAGTAACATTGTTAATGTACTAAAATCACTATTATAGAGATCATTAATGTACAAACTCAGGACAAGATGAGCTCCCAAGCCATGGACCACCAGCCCAGAGACTTGTAAACCAGAGACATCCTGACTCCCGAAACTATGATTAAGAAATGTCACCAGATGATGATCAATCCCAGCCTCTTTTATCTTCCCCTTTAAAAAACAAAACAAAACAAAAAATACCCTAACTCAAAAACCAAGTTGGAGTGGATCTGAGGCTTGTCTCTCACTCTTTCGCTTGGTGCCCTGCAATAAGCACTGTACTTTTCTTCACCAAAACCTGGTGTCAGTAGATTGGCTTTGCTTCGCATGGAGTGAGCAGACCCGTGTTCAGTTAGGTAACAATACCACGTCTTTGCTTAGAACCTTTTAACTTCCTGTTGCTCTTCGAATAAAATCCATTATCATGGCCTGCAGGTGATCCATGTGATCTCCTTACCTACCTCTCCAGTTTCATACTGTGCCACTCTCCTTGCTTACTGCTCTCCAGCAAATATTTCAATAACTTGAGCACTTCAAGCGTTTTCCTTCCTCCATAGCTTTTGCACATGCTATTCCCTCTGAATCTTCACATAGCTTACCCTTCTCATCTGTCCTTCTACTCAAAGAAAGCTGGCCACCTTTTCTGGAGCAGATCCTCGTAAGTCTCTATCACTGCTACCCTACTTATTTCTTTCATAACGCAAATTATTAGTTTGTAAATATAAATTACTTAGTTTTAACCTCCCCTACTAGACAATGCACTTCATTGAGGGTAGAGACCATGTTTGTCTTTTTCACCATTAACCTCCAGCACTTAGAGCAATGCCTAAGACAAAAATAGGCATTAGAATGTATGTGAATGAATGACTCTATTTTGTGTTCTTGGGGAAGCCTGGACCGGTGAATTACTTTACAAATGCAGATGCTTCACACTTAAACGTTGTGTTCTAGTTAGTAATGCAACAACAAAACACAAAAGAACGCCACACATTCACTCAAAACATTTTGCACTTTGAAAATTATCAGTGCCTCCAAACTTTTCCCCCCTCACGTTGTGTCCATCTGCCCGTTCAAGTCCTTTATCATTTCTAATAAATGGTTTTTCGTTTTCTAAACTGATTTATAAGAGCTATTTGTATGTTAGCCTTTGATCGTTTGTTTTGCAGGTATTTTTTCCCAGACTGCCTTTTGACTACTTAGTTTTTGTTTTCATCCTAAGCCTGAACTACTCTAGTAAGGAGGTGCTGTCTGAGGTGACTCCAGAAAACCAGGTGAAGCTGGCTGGGTGGGAGGGTAAAAGGGCATGGTAGCAGGAGAGCACAGGGACTCTCAAAAGGAAAACAACTATTGATTACGCAAGTCCAGGCCCGCCTACCCGCCTGGGATCCTAGCCACCTACAGCCACTAGCAACCTCCTTCAGCCCGGAGCCTGGCGCGCCTGTCTGACGTCACGGACGCACCGCACAGTTGACTCAGGCCGCGCAAACTCCGTGGCCGTCTACCGGGCGCGCAGAAGCGAATATTCTCGCGGCGCCGGAAGTCCAAGGCACGTGACCGGGTGACAGCGCTCGCTGGGCTGCAGGGCTCGCTTTAGGTGTTGCGGCACGGGATGGCGGAGGCGCCTCCTGTCTCAGGTACTGTCGTGGCCCGCGCGGGACTGGGCCCCTCTCGGGGAGCGGAAATTGAGTCAGTGACGAGTCCTAGGGCACCGGCCATTCGTATCGCGAGAGTGGCGCGTACTAGGGTTGAAGATAGTGGCTCGGAAGGGCCAAGCTACGCGCGTCGTGCGAACCGAGATCTTAACCATCCTTGACTGCGTGGTGAAGCCCGGCACCTGGTTTCTAAGGAAAATGGGTTTGTCCCGCTGAGTCGATGTGGGTGTCCCGCTCTCTCCAGGGCTCATCCCGGCCTTCCTAGGGCAGTGATATCCGACAGGCGGGCGTTGGCCGGGTCACCGCCCGTGACGGTGTCGGGCTCTCGACGCGCGGCGGGTTTGCTCGCTGCGCTTAAGATGTATTCGTGCGTCCTGGGGCAGCGGCGCGTGCGCGACCCGAGCACCCGTGGTTTCCAGTGTCAGCCTGCCACGAACTCGCGGTGTGAAGTCTCGTTTTCCTCATCTGTGAATTGGGAGTAAATAAGTCAATTACTGTGAAAGTTCCCGCCGCTGCTGTACTTGTTACACAATTGTTAGCTTACTTCCTCTCCCGGAGTTGCCTTTGTGTGCAGAGACAGCCTCATTTGGCTATTAATAAAACATCCATTAACACTTCCTTCAGGGTACCTTAGATCTTTGTTTTCCCAACTCTTTGGACAGTGACCGAAAAGGAATATTTTACATGGTGACCTCAGTACACACAAACATAAATATAAAAGCGAACCAAAAATTTCAGGAAGCAGTGGTTTTCCTTACTATATGCAATACACTCTACTACATATTTCGTTTGAAAAAATACTTGTCCCAACCCACTGCATGATTTGATTTCATGACCCACTCTTTCTGAAAAACAGGGCAGCAGTTTGCAGCATGAGGTTTGTGAACAGTCATGAATTTGAGTCTTCGTTCTGCTACCTACCAGCTGTTGGGGCACCGAGAAGAGTATATATGTATTTGTGTACTTGGTGGCAGGTAAAATGTATTTACTACTGTGGGTCTTGGTAAAAAAAGGTGGATAACACACTGCATTGGTGTACCCTAGTCCTGATTTAGGTATTAATTCATCTTGGAGTGTAGGGACCTTGTTAGGCTGATGTTTTGTTCTTCTCCCACCCATTTTTTCCCCAGATCCTCTAAATTGGATGCGTTGGTCTTCCTATCCTTAGGCTCACTTCTGGCCCATTTCTACACCGTTCAATGTTTGCAGCAGAATTGAGTAGGGCTAGTTGTGAGTCATAGTTTGGGGCTATGGTGTTGTGCCCCAGGTTACAACCTCTGCCCCACCTACTGAGGCAAAGTCTCCTAGTCCAAAGACCTCCCCAGTCTGTCTCCTGTGCCTTAGTTTGTTTTTGCCTTAGTTCCTATTCCATGTTCTTATTTCAGCATCATCTCTAACCCACACCTCCATCCCCACTCAAGGTTTAATTCTCTTGCCTACTATTGTCCTGGAACACCAGCCCAGTCCAAGGGGTATCTTTCTGCCCATGGGCAGACTCTCCAGTGCCAACTTTGTCTCTGGACTCTATAATCTACAGTTGGATTTTCCCTTACTCTGCTCCACCCACCTGTTGGTCACCTACCATGGTATTATCTTGGATCTTACCTTATCTTATCTTGATCTGATCTTATCTTGGGTACCACTTGTACTATAGCCAAGCCTTGGGGATGAGACAGCCTATTTATTAACTTCCAGCTGCTCAAAATAGTGAAAAAATAAAGGTGTCTCAGATCTTTGTGTTCAGTTTCCTGTGCCCTTTTCCCCTTCCTCATGTCTCAAGGATCTTTTGGAGGGCTTTGCCCACTGCGTCATGTCTGGTGGAACACATACTTTATATGAATAGGCGCTGCCCTGTCTAGATTCTCAAGTTACATCAACTCTTTGCTGCTTAACATGAAAACACCCTCTTCCCATCCTTTACCAGGCTATTCTGGACAACTTTACTGACCTTTTTCTGCCCCTCTTACAGCCTTGTTTCTTCAAGCAGAAGAAAACTACACAACACCCACTTGGTCTAATCTACCCATTTCTCCCTTTAAGTTATCTCTTATATTTCTGAAACACCTTCTCTGCCACCTTCTGAATTTGTCGAATCCTCTTGCCGTTTTGTAAAGCCCTCCACCCCACCCCCAGAATTCTGCCCATTGAAAGCTTTAAGGACAAATCCTGGATTGAGAGAGAGGTTACCCTGTGACCTTTATGATCTCGCTCAGTTCTTAAGTATATGTTTCTGTGATACAGGCCGCCTAACCTCTCACATTAGAGCTAGTATAAGAGTGTGATCTCTAGGGTCACATAGCCTGGGGTGGAATCCTGAATCTGCTTTGGAATACCCCTGTGGCCTTGGGCAAGTTACTTACTCTCTACAGTGTCTCAATTTTCTCATCAGGAATGTAAGGATTAAATGAGTTAACATATGCAAAGTGCTTAGAATAGTGCCTGACACATGTTAAGTACCTAATAAATGTTAGGGCTTATTATTAAACCTGAAACCCCGCAGGCTGTGCACTGCACCCATCTATGGTCAAGTCTGTGTTTCAGATAGTTTGTAGTCCTAACGACAATAATAAAGCACTATTTTAACCACTTTATGCATGTTACTAACCTTGCTTTAATCTTCATAGCAACTCTCTGAAGTAGGGTTTCTTACTATTCCATTATTGAGATTAAGTAACTTGCATAAAGACACAAGTGATGGACAGGGATTTAAACGCAAATTCCAGGCCCTGTTGATTCATAGAATATTCTGTATGCTACACATAGTTCTGACTTTGCTACTAACTGGTTTTGTATCCTTAGGCAAATCATTTCATCTTTGGACTTCAAGGACTGAGTTGACTATAAAGAAGCATGTTAGGGGAAAAAATGAGTAGGTTGAAGGGACATATGCTTAATTTTTGAGACTCTGGAATTCTGAACCATATTACAGAGATTATATATGGAAAACGTAAAATATATTCCTGGGGGGAAGAGATGAGATGTACTCATCTTGCTAAGTACTGTCTGTGTGAAGTCTTACTTAAATTCCACAATGACCCTTTGGAATAGTATTATCAACTTTTGTCATGTATGAGGAAACTAAGGCTAAAAGCAATCAGGTGGTATCCCTAAGCTCATAGTATAAGTTGGAGGGCCAGACTTTAAACTGATTTTGGCTGACTCCAAAGCCTGTTTACTTAATGCTACCTTAGAGTTTTGAAAGACCACCTTGAACCTGCTGATTGATGTCTCACCCCTGAACTGTTTGCTGACCTTACATTTGTCGCTAAACATAAACGCGTTTATAAATAATACCCGATAGCCCAGGTGAGCAGTTTTACTTAGCAATTCAGCAGTATCTGTTGGTGAGGCTGCTGGATATGAGATGATCAGTCTTCCACAAGCACCTTGAACCTACCACCTTCACAGGAAACATAGACCTTGTATAGAGACTGTTTTATACAAAGTCCCTAGGAAAGTAACTTTTAGATATGGCTTACAGTCTTCGGGCTTCATGAGTGACCAATTAATTTCTTTACTTGCATGTCTGTTTCTTATGTCCTAGGTACTTTTAAATTCAATACGGACGCTGCTGAGTTCATTCCTCAGGAGAGAAAAAATTCTGGTCTAAACTGTGGGAGTCAAAGGAGACTAGATTCTAATAAAATTGGTAGAAGAAATTATAGTTCACCACCTCCCTGTCACCTTTCCAGGCAAGTCCCTTATGATGACATCTCTGCTGTTCATCACAGTTATCCTTCAGGAAGCAAGCCTAAGAGTCAACAGACTTCTTTCCAATCCTATGCTACTAATAAATCACTCAAGAGCCATGGCCTTCCAAATCAACCTTGGCAGAAATTGAGGAGTGAAAAGCAGCATATCAGAGTCAAGAGAGCACAGGGTCTCACTGACCAGACCTCAGATGCAGCTGGCTTAGAAAGTGTGACCAAGTCAGAGAGTGGGACAGACCTCAGAGAGCACAGCCCTTCTGAGAGTGAGAAGGAAATTGTTGGTGCAGATCCCAGGGGAGCAAAACCCAAAAAGGCAACCCAATTTGTATACAACTATGGTAGAGGACCAAAAGTCAAGGGGAAACTCAAAAGTGAGTGGGGTCACAGAATGACTCCCAAACCTGAGGAGGCGGGACCTGAAAACACCAAACCTGTGGGGGTTATCCACCCTGATTCTTCAGATGCATCCTCTAGAAAAGGAGTAGCGGATGGGTATGGGGCCAGGCGCAGCGAGCAGAGAAGATACCCACAGAAGAGGCCTCCCTGGGAAGTGGAGGGGGCCAGGCCACGACCAGGCAGGAATCCACCGAAACAGGAGGGCCAACGGCAAACAAACACAGGATCCAGAAGCAACATGGCCTCCGTTCCAAAGGAAAATCTCAATGAAAGACCAGCAAAATCTGCCTGTGACAATGGGAACTTGGCAGTTGCCAGCAACTCTTCGAGAAGGGTTGACACAGAGAAATGTGCTGTAAGGAGGCAGGATCCTCAGGTAGCATCTTTCCCCCGAGGCAAACAGAACCACATGCTAAAGAATGTGGAAACACATACAGGTAAACCTACCTGAATGGGTGGAAATGTTTTCTCTCTCTCTTTTTTTTTTTTTAAATTTCTGAATAGGTAATATATTCATACAATTTAGAAACCAGAAAATATAAAAAGGTACATAGTAAAAGTCTCTTTCTATCCTTGTTCATCATCTCCTTCAGTCCTGCCACCACCTGCTTCCCTCCCCAATAGGTAACCACTTACTTAGTTTTTATATATCATAAGCAAATACAGGTAAGGAACGTTTTTCTTAACAAATAAGGAATTTAAAAATTGCAGGTATGGGTGGTATAGATGTTTGGTTACAAGATTTGTTTTGAATTCTGAAAGCACAAGTAGGGGGTGGTAACATCTCCACTGCCTCTCCTGGTTCCAGCCTGCATCATCTCTTGTCTGCTTATCTGCAACAGTTCCTAACTAATCTTGCCATCTCCAGTTTTTCTCTTTGAGTTCACCTCTTACGTCAGCCTCAGAAAGTGATCTTTCTAAAACACGTATTGAAGCACGTATCCCCTGCTTAAATTCTGTTCACTTTTTCTCGTCACCTACAGATTCTGCCTTCTGCATTACCCAACAGCCTCATCTTCTGCTGCCTCAGTCTCCACCACATTTTACTCCCTGGACTCTATACTGTCATCTTTCCATGCTGTTGCATATGTGGCTCCTTCTGTCTACACTGTCTACTACTCAGCTCACTGGTGAATTCTTACTCATTCTTCAAAAGCTATAGTTTAGTCACATGTCCAGAAAACCTTTTGTCACCTCCACAGATGGCATTAATCTTTTCCAGCTCTGTGATATGTCCTTCCCTTACATACACATGCTTCTTTATAGCACTTAACCACTGGAAACGATCATTTGTTTATGTGTCAGTGCCCTCCACTAGTTTATATGCTCCTTGAAAGCAGAGACCATATTTTTCCTTTCAGTATCTCTATTGCCTAACACAGCTCTTAGAACACAGTAGGTACTCAGCTCTGACTGTTGGAAAGTTCTTTCTTACATTAAACTGAAAACTTCTTTCATGTAAACATTTCCTATCTCCTAGTTCAAATTCTGTCCTCTGGAACTACACAGCAACTAGTCTCTCTCCTCACAGCTTCCTTCCCACTCATTGCACATCAGCTCTTTGCAGTATTGGAAGACACTTCTCATTTTACCCTGAGTATATATTTTATCCAGGCTAAATAGCTTCATTCCGCCAGCCTTCTGTCATGGACCTTCACCATTCTGGTCTCCCTCCAGTTTAATGTGACATACAACCTAACACAGGGAGCCACCACCTGCCCAGGCCTGTTTTTGCACAGGCCTATCGTTCTAGTTCTCATTTGCTTCACCAGGCAGTCCTTCTTGGGATCTCGACTTGTGTGTGAACAAAGGCAATGTTATACCAGAGTTGTTCTTGAATTCTCAAGGCTGGTTAATAGTTTCCTATTGATTCATAACAAATTACCACAAATGTAGTGGCTTAAGATAACACAGCTTTACTGTGTCATGGTTTCTGTGCGTCAGGAGTCTGGGTACGGGTTAGCTGAGCTTTCTACTCAGGGTCTCACAGGACTGAAATTTGGCCAGGGATGCAGTCTCATCTGATGTGTGGGGTCCTTCTTGACGCTCACTGGTTGTTCAGAGGATTTAGTTCCTAATGGGTGTAGGATTGAGGTCCTCATTTTCTTGCTGGCTGGGGATCACTCAGCTCTGAGGGGCCACCCGCAATTCCTTACCACATGGCCCTCTTCACAGCATGGTAGTTTGCTTCTTCAGAGCCTACAGGAAAGAATCTGCTACAGATTCTTTACATCTCTCTGACTTCTGTCTCTGATCACTAGACTCTTTTAAAAGGGCTCACTTGATTAGATCAAGTCCACCCATACTTGAGGGGAGATTATCCAGGGCATGTGCACAAGGAGCTGGGAATCTTGGAGGCCATCTTAGAGTTCTGCCTAACAAATCTCTCTGGCTTCACATCCCAGCATTTTCTTGAGACCTCTTTATTCATATTTATTGAGTAGATGCCATGTGCCAAGCACTGTTCTAGGTACTGGGAATACAGCACTAATGAGATTTACATTCTGGTAGGGAAGACAGGTAGAAAGCACTCAAATATTTAATATGTCAGGTGATGATAAGAGCTAAAATATAAAGCAGGGTTTTTAAAAAATTTATTTTTGGCTGCATTGGGTCTTCATTGCTGCGTGTGGACTTTCTCTAGTTGTGGCGAGCGGGGACTACTCTTTGTTGCGGTGTGCAGGCTTCTCATTGCGGTGGCTTCTCTTGTGGAGAGCGGGCTCTAGGCGTGTGGGCTTCAGTAGTTGCAGCATGTGGACTCAGTAGTTGTGGCTCGTGGGATCTAGAGCGCAGGCTCAGTAGTTGTGGCGCACGGGGGCTTAGTTGCTCCACGGCATGTGGGATCTTCCCGGACCAGGGCTCGAATCCGTATCCCTTGCATTGGCAGGCAGATTCTTAACCACTGCGCCACCAGGGAGGTCCCATAAAGCAGTTTAAGAGGACAGGGTAACAGGGGCGCCAGTTTACATAGGTTGGTCTCTTTGATAAGGAGACATTTGAACATAGACCAGAAGGAAGTGCAGAAGTGCACCACGTGGCTCTCTGGAGAAGGGCATTTCAGGCAGAGAGAGAAGCAAGTGTAGATTGGGTTGGGAGGGGGGCGTTGTAAGCAATGAAGAGGTGGGCAGTAGGGGAGGTCAGAGAAATCACAAGGGCTGGGTCACGTGAGACTCTTAGATTTGGTTCTGAGTAGGAAGATGAGAAGCAGCTGGGAGGTTTTTGGTGACGGGATGGCATGATCTTACAAGCATTCTAAAATGATCACTCAGTCAGCTGTGTGAGGAATGGGCCCTAAGGAAGCAAGGGATGAGTTAGGAGGCTGTTGTGGTAATTCAGGTACTTGATGGAGACTTGGATGAAGGTATCAGTGGTGGAAGAGGTAAGAATTGGTTAGACTCGGGGTGTATTTGGGAGGTAAAGCTGACAGAATTTACAGATAGACTGGATGTTGGATGCGGGAGCATGAGAGGAGTGCAGGATGCAGCCAGCGTGTTGTCCGTGAGCAATGCGGAAGGCGAGAACTGCCGCACAGTGCAGTGGTAGCGCATGGGAGGGGAAAGCAGTGTTCGTTTTTTAAACTTTTCACTTTGGAATAATTTTAGATTTATAGAAAGTTTGCAAAGATAGAACAGAGAATTCCCATACACCCTTCACCCAGCTCCCTGTAATGTTAACATCTTTGTCAAAACTAAGAAATTAACACTGGTACCATGGTACTGACTAAACTTCAGACTTTTTTTTTTTTTTTTTGGCCACGCCGCGAGGCTTCCAGCGAGGCTTGTGGGATCTTAGTTTTTTGACCAGGGATTGAACTCGTGCCCTTGGCAGTGAAAGCGCAGAGTCCTAACCACTGGACCGCCAGGGAATTCCCCTGGACTTTAGTTGGATTTCACCAGTTTTCCCACTAATACCCTTTTTCTGCTCCAGGGTCCAATCCAGGATACCACATTGCATTTAATCAGCATGTGTCCTTATTCTCCTCCAATCTGTGACAATTTCTTAGCCTTTCCTTGTTGGAAAACGTGTTTTTGCATATGTTTTGCTTTGTCTCCTCCTTCTTCAGGAAAGATAAAGAATTTGGTTAAATTTATTAGATTTGAGTTGTCTACTAGACTACCATATGGATATGTTAAGTAGAGAGTTGGATATAAAATTCACAGAAGAGATCTGGACTAGAGGTTTAAATTGGGGCATTGTCAGTGTAGAGATGGTGTTTAGTGGACTAGAGGAGGTCACCTAAGGTGTGAGTGTAGTTAGACAAAATAAGAGTGAGGATGGAGCCTACCTAGGCTTGGCTGGAAAATGAGCATCCAATAAAGGAAACGGAGAAAGAGTAAACAACTAGGATGTGAAATGTTCTAAACACCAAGTAAAGAAATTCAAGGAGGAGGGACTGATAATTGTGCTAAATGCTGTTGATCAGTACAGAAGGATAACTGCACATTGACTGTTGGATTTGGCAATGTGAAGGCTACTGGTCTTTTTTTTTTTTTTGAATTTTATTTTATTTATTTTTTATACAGCAGGTTCTTATTAGTTATCGATTTTATACATATTAGTGTATATATGTCAATCCCAATCTCCCAATTCATTGCACCACCACCACCACCCCCACCCCGCCACTTTTCCCACTTGGTGTCCATACGTTTGTTCCCTACATCTGTGTCTCAATTTCTGCCCTGCAAACCGGTTCATCTGTACCATTTTTCTAGGTTCCACATATATGCGTTAATATACGATATTTGTTTTTCTCTTTCTGACTTATTTCACTCTGTATGACAGTCTCTAGATTCATCCACGTCTCTACAAATGACCCAATTTCGTTCCTTTTTATGGCTGAGTAATATTCCATTGTATGTATGTACCACATCTTCTTCATCCATTTGTTTGTCGATGGGCATTTAGGTTGCTTCCATGACCTGGTTATTGTAAATAGTGCTGCAGTGAACATTGGGTTGCATGTGTCTTTTTTTTTTTTTTTTTTTTTTAATAAATTTATTTATTTTATTTACTTATTTTTGGCTGTGTTGGGTCTTTGTTGCTGTGCACGGGCTTTCTCTAGTTGCGGTGAGCGGGGGCTACTCTTCGTTGTGGTGCGTGGGCTTCTCATTGTGGTGGCTTCTCTTGCTGTGAAGCACGGGCTCTAGGCACGTGGGCTTCAGTAGTTGTGGCACATGGGCTCAGTAGTTGTGGCTCACGGGCTCTAGAGCACAGGCTCAGTAGTTGTGGCACACGGGCTTATTTGCTCCGCGGCATGTGGGATCTTCCCGGACCGGAGATCGAACCTATGTCCCCTGCACTGGCAGGCAGATTCTCAACCACTGCGCCACCAGGGAAGCCCCGCATGTGTCTTTTTGAATTATGGTTTTCTCTGGATATATGCCTAGTAGTGGGATTGCTGGGTCATATGGTAGTTCTATTTTTAGTTTTTTAAGGAACCTTCATGCTTTTCCCCATAGTGGCTGTATCAATTTACGTTCCCACCAACAGTGCAAGGGGGTTCCCTTTTCTCCACACCCTCTCCAGCATTTGTTGTTTGCAGATTTTCTGATGATGCCCATTCTAACTGGTGTGAGGTGATACCTCATTGTAGTTTTGACTTACATTTCTCTAATAATTAGAGGTGTTGAGCAGCTTTTCATGTGCCTCTTGGCCATCTGTATGTCTTCTTTGGAGAAATGTCTGTTTAGGTCTTCTGCCCAATTTTGGATTGGGTTGTTTGTTTTCTTAATATAGAGCTGCATGAGCTGTTTATATATTTTGGAGATTAATCCTTTGTCTGTTGATTTGTTTGCAAGTGTTTTCTCCCATTCTGAGAGTTGTCTGTTTGTCCTGTTTGTAGTTTCCTTTGCTTTGCAAAAGCTTTTAAGTTTCATTAGGTCCCGTTTGTTTATTTTTGTTTTTATTTCCATTACTCTAGGAAGTGGATCAAAAACGATCTTGCTGTGGTTTATGTCAAAGAGTGTTCTTCCTATGTTTTCCTCTAAGAGTTTTATAGTATCCGGTCTTACATTTAAGTTTCTAATCCATTTTGAGTTTATTTTTGTGTATGGTGATAGGGAGTGTTCTAATTTCATTCTTTTACATGTAGCTGTCCAGTTTTCCCAGCACCACTTATTGAAGAAACTGTCTTTTCTCCATTGTATATCCTTGTCTCCTTTGTCATAGATTAGTTGACCATAGGTGTGTGGGTTTATCTCTGGGCTTTCTATCCTGTTCCATTGATCTGTATTTCTGTTTTTGTGCCAGTACCATATTGTCTTGATTACTGTAGCTTTGCAGTATAGTCTGAAGTCAGGAAGTCTGATTCCTCCAGCTCCGTTTTTTTCCCTCAAGACTGCTTTGGCTATTCAGGGTCTTTTGTGTCTCCATACAAATTTTAAGATTTTTTGTTCTAGTTCTGTAAAAAATGCCATTGGTAATTTGATAGGGATTGCACTGAATCTGTAGATTGATTTGAGTAGTATAGTCATTTTCACAATATTGTTTCTTCCAGTTCAAGAACATGGTATCTCTCTCCATCTGTTTGTATCATCGTTAATTTCTTTCATTAATGTCTTATAGTTTTCTGCATACAGGTCTTTTGTCTCCCTAGGTAAGTTTATTCCTAGGTATTTTATTCTTTTTGTTACAATGGTAAATGGGAGTATTTCTTTAATTTCTCTTTCAGATTTTTCATCATTAGTGTATAGGAATGCAAGAGAGTTCTGTGCATTAATTTTGTATCCTGCTACTTTACCAAATTCATTGATTAGCTCTAGTAGTTTTCTGGTGGCAGTTTTAGGATTCTCTATGTATAGTATCATGTCATCTGCAAACAGTGACAGCTTTACTTCTTCTTTTCCAGCTTGTATTCCTTTTATTTCTTTTTCTTCTCTGATTACCGTGGCTAGGACTTCCAAAACTATGTTGAATACTAGTGGTGAGAGTGGACATCCTTGTCTTGTTCCTGATCTTAGAGGAAATGCTTTCAGTTTTTCACCATTGAGAATGATGTTTGCTGTGGGTTTGTCATATATGGCCTTTATTATGTTGAGGTAGGTTCCCTCTGTGCCCACTTTCTGGAGAGTTTTTATCATAAATGCGTGTTGAATTTTGTCAAAAGCTTTTTCTGCATCTATTGAGATGATCATATGGTTTTTCTTCTTCAGTTTGTTAATATGGTATATCACACTGACTGATTTGCGTATATTGAAGAATCCTTGCATCCCTGGGATAAATCCCACTTGATCATGGTGTATGATCCTTTTAATGTGTTGTTGGATTCTGTTTGCTAGTATTTTGTTGAGGATTTTTGCATCTATATTCATCAGTGATATTGGTCTGTAATTTTCTTTTTTTGTAGTATCTTTGTCTGGTTTTGGTATCAGGGTGATGGACACCTCGTAGAATGAGTTTGGGAGTGTTCCTTCCTCTGCAATTTTTTGGAAGAGTTTGAGAAGGATGGGTGTTAGCTCTTCTCTAAATGTTTGATGGAATTCACCTGTGAAGCCATCTGGTCCTGGACTTTTGTTTGTTGGAAGATTTTTTATCACAGTTTCCATTTCAGTACTTGTGATTGGTCTGTTCCTATTTTCTATTTCTTCCTGGTTCAGTCTTGGAAGGTTATACCTTTCTAAGAATTTGTCCATTTCTTCCAGGTTGTCCATTTTATTGGCATAGAGTTGCTTGCAGTAGTCTCTTAGGGTGCTTTGTATTTCTGTGGTGTCTGTTGTTACTTCTCCTTTTTCACTTCTAATTTTATTGATTTGAGTCCTCTCCCTCTTTTTCTTGATGAGTCTGGCTAATGGTTTATCAATTTTGTTTATCTTCTCAAAGAACCAGCTTTTAGTTTTATTGATCTTTACTATTGTTTTCTTTGTTTCTCTTTCATTTATTTCTGCTCTGATCTTTATGATTTCTTTCCTTCTGCTAACTTTGGGTTTTGTTTGTTCTTCTTTCTCTAGTTACTTTAGGTTTAAGGTTAGATTGCTTATTTGAGATTTTTCTTGTTTCTTGAGGTAGGATTGTATTGCTGTAAACTTCCCTCTTAGAACTGCTTTTGCTGCATCCCATAGGTTTTGGACCGTCGTGTTTTCATTGTCATTTGTCTCTAGGTACTTTTTGATTTCCTCTGATTTCTTCAGTGATCTCTTGGTTATTTAGTAGTGTATTGTTTAGCCTCCATTTGTTTGTGTTTTTTATGGTTTTTTTTCCCTGTAATTCATTTCTAATCTCATAGCATTGTGGTCAGAAAAGATGCTCGATATGATTTCAATTTTCTTAAATTTACTGTGGCTTGATTTGTGACCCAAGATGTGATCTATCCTGGAGAATGTGCCGTGGTCACTTGAGAAGAAAGTGTAATCTGCTGTTGAGGTGCTCCTGTGTTAGCTGCATATATATTTATAATTGTTATATCTTCTTCTTGGATTGATTCCTTGATCATTATGTAGTGTCCTTCCTTGTCTCTTGTAACATTCTTTATTTTAAAGTCTACTTTATCTGATATGAGTATTGCTACTCCAGCTTTCTTTTGATTTCCATTTGCATGGAATATCTTTTTCCATCCCCTCACTTTCAGTCTGTATGTGTCCCTAGCTCTGAAGTGGGTCTCTTGTGGACAGCATATATATGGGTCTTGTTTTTGTATCTATTCAGCAAGCCTGTATCTTTTGGTTGGATCATTTAATCCATTCACGTTTAAGGTAATTATAGATATGTATGTTCCTATGACCATTTTCTTAATTGTTTGGGGTTTGTTTTTGTAGGTGCTTTTCTTCTCTTGTGTTTCCCACTTACAGAAGTTCCTTTAGCATTTGTTGTAAAACTTGTTTGGTGGTGCTGAATTCTCTTAGCTTTTGCTTGTCTGTAAAGGTTTTAATTTCTCCATCAAATCTGAATGAGATCCTTGCCGGGTAGAGTAATCTTGGTTGTAGGTTCTTCCGTTTCATCACTTTAAGTATGTCATGCCACTCCCTTCTGGCTTGTAGAGTTTCTGCTGAGAAATCAGCTGTTAACCTTATGGGAGTTCCCTTGTATGTTATTTGTCGTTTTTCCCTTGCTGCTTTCAATAATTTTTCTTTGTCTTTAATTTTTGCCAATTTGATTACTATGCGTCTCGGCGTGTTTCTCCTTGGGTTTATTCTGTATGGGGCTCTCTGCGCTTCCTGGACTTGGGTGGCTCTTTCCTTTCCCATGTTAGGGAAGTTTTCGACTGTTGTCTCTTCAAATATTTTCTCGGGTCCTTTCTGTCTCTCTTCTCCTTCTGGGACCCCTATAATGTGAATGTTGTTGCATTTAATGTTGTCTCTGAGGTCTCTTACGCTGTCTTCATTTCTTTTCATTCTTTTTTCTTTATTCTGTTCAGCAGCAGTGAATTCCACCATTCTGACTTCCAGGGCACTTATCCATTTTCTGCCTCAGTTATTCTGCTGTTGATTCCTTTTAGTGTATTTTTCATTTCAGTTATTGTATTGTTCATCTCTGTTTGTTTGTTCTTTAATTCTTCTAGGTCTTTGTTAAACATTCTTGCATCTTCTTGATCTTTGCCTCCATTCTTTTTCCAAGGTCCTGGATCATCTTCACTATCATTATTCTGAATTCTTTTTCTGGAAGGTTGCCTATCTCCACTTCATTTAGTTGTTTTTCTGGGGTTTTATCTTGTTCCTTCATCTGGTACATAGCCTTCTGCCTTTTCATCTTGTCTGTCTTTCTGTGAATGTGGTTTTTGTTCCACAGGCTACAGGATTGTAGTTCTTCTAGTTTCTGCTTTCTGTCCTCTGGTGGGTGAGGCTATCTAAGAAGCTTGAGCAAGTTTCCTCAAGGTTACTGGTCTTGCTAAGAGCAGTTTTAGTGGAGTAGTGGAGATGAAAGCTTGATTGGAATAGAAAGAGAGGCTTACCCCAAATATAAGTGTCCGTGGCTGTTTGAGAGTGGACTTTGCTTGCTCTCACTCTGTACTGAGAGAACCTAGCACTGCCCAGTCCTCCCAGACTGCCTGGATCCCTCATTCTGCAGTAACAAAACCCCCTATATCCTTAATTTGTTTTGGCTCTGCTCCTGCTCTTAATTGACCTATGGCCTTCTCTCGGGTCACCACTTCCTTTACAGACTCTCAGAGCCTGCTGTTTTCCCTTATCCCCTTACCTTAGTTTCTGGAAGATGGGGAGAGCACACTCCTTCCCCAGTGTCATTTCTAAACTATTATTCTTCTACCTTTGTATCAGAATCCCTGCTCCTTTGAAGCTAATGCTGCATGACCTCTTCTCTCCATCCCCTTCCATGTCTCCTTACCTATGTCATCTATTAGCCTCCAAATCTCCCAGCCCCAGCCTCATTTATTAATGCATCTAGCCTGTATCTTTTTTTCTGCCCCAGTGATTCTCAAGGTATAGTCCCAGATCAGCAGCTGTCGGCAACACCTGGGAACTTGTTAGAAATGCACATTCTTGGGCCTCACCTCAGAGTTAGTCAACAGAAATTCTGGGTGTGGGGCCCAGCAGTCTCTTCTTTTAACAAGTCTCCAGGTGATTCTCATGCACATTCAAGTTTGAGAACTACTGATTTACCATAAATCCTGCTGTTGTTCTGGGTGACTTCAGTGATCATGTGGGTTATATCATCCTCAGGTTCTTTGATCTTGTCACCTGCAGTGACCTTCATATCCATTCCACCTCCGCACCCACTACCAAGGAAATGACCCTGGGGATGCCCCGTCTCTGAAATCCTAAAGTCCTGTGATCTGCTTTCTGACAATAACCTCCTGTCCTTTTGGCTCTCCCAGTCTCTTCCACCCATTATCAGTTCAGTCTCCATCCTTCTTCATCCCCTCTTCAGGCTAGGACTTATTGAAAGTCATTTGAAGTATTATCCTTCTGCCGAGCCATTTGGCAGGATCCCAGCCCCGGATGGATGCTGCAGTCTAGCTTTTCTACCCTATCTGGATAACAGAATGCCATTTCAGGAAATCGTATAACAGTATAGATTTGGCACTGCTGCAAATTCATTCACCCTCTGAGGAAAGCCTTCCTGATCACCCTGTTTAAAACTATAATACTTCCCCCACTGCCGACCCTCACTAACCTCTTTTCCTGGCTTATTTTTTTCCATAGCACTTATCACTATTTGATGATACTACTTATTTGCATTATTTATTTTGTTTATTGGCTACCTTCCACCACAAGATAGTAAACTTCATAAGGGCAGAAGATTTCTGTCTGTTTTGTTCACTGTATATCCTTAGTGTCTAAAGAGTGTCTGGTACCTGGTCGGTTCCCAGTAAATATTTTTGAATAGTGGTCTCCAGCTCAGCTGGCTTTCAGCACTGCCCTTTTCCCCTTATATGACCTTGGGCAGCTGTCCCTCCCATTTTCATCTAAGACTACTACAAACCTTTTCCACACTTATTCAAACCTTCCTAACATTGATCTCTCAACCTTAGTGGACCTCCTTGCCTCCTACTTCACTGAGAAAGGGGAGGTCATCACTGAGAAAGGGCATAATTTTCTCAATTTTTTGCTTTCTCTAAGCAAACTCAGAGACATCTGTGCCTGTTACTCCTTTTCTTTCATTCTGAGATCTCTTTTATTTCCTTTCATCAACCTTTCCACATCTACTACTCCAAGTTCTGAACCTGAAGCTCTTCTTGAGTCTGTCCTGCCCTCTAAAAGAAAAACTTCCCCCATACGGGACCTCCCAGGAGTGTTTCTTTCCTTCCATTCAGTCTCATCAAGAGTCATCCACTCTGTGTCCTTTTCCCTATTCTGACTCATGTCTCAGTCCTCTGGCATCATCACCACTTGACTCAGAGCTACTGGTAAGGTCACGAATGACTCAGTCCTTACTATTATCCTGGACTTCCCTTTGAGTTGGACACAAAGGAGTCTTTTCTGAAATGTAACTTCCTTGACTCCTTTGATACCACACACTTCTGGTCCTCCTTGTTCTCCTTGACTGTTCTTGTTTATGTCCTTCACGACTGTTCTTGTTTATGTCCTTCACGCTTCTCTTCCTCCACCTCTTTCCTAAATGTTGGTGTTTCCTAGGGCTTTATCTCAGCCCTCTCTTCTTACTTGATAAGGCTTATTGGGAGATTACAACCAGTTCTGTACTTTCAAACCACTGCCTCTGGGCTGTACTGATTTCTAAACCTTTACCTCCAGCCCCTAAGCTCTGCCATAGGCCTTAGACTCACATAAATAAAAGTGATGTCTGACATATGCTTCAGACTCAGCAAGACCATCTTGAACACGTTGATCATGCTTATGTTGTATTAGCTTTTTAAAAACAGCTGCCTTACCTTAAATAAGGTAGCTTACTAAAGTTGATAGGTTAATTTACCTTTATTCCCACCATCCAGATATAATCAGCTTTAACCTTTTATTCTGTTTCCTTAAAGAATTTTTCAGTGCTCAGTTTTACATAGTTGAAATCATATAATAAAAATAATCTTTATTCTTTTTTGCTTATTATAATGTAATATTTTTCCACTCATTAAGAAATCTTTGTAAACCTTATTTTAAATTAATATATAATATGCCATAAATAGATATGCATTAATATTTAAACAATCTCTACCTCCTCCCTTTTTTTTTGCTGATATATTTTAAAGTAAATTCCAGATATCAGGTTATTTCACCTTCATATACTTTTAGGTTACATCTATTTAAAAAATATGGCCGTTTTCTTATATAATCACAGTGCCATTATTGTGCTTAACAAAATTAGCGATAATTCCTTGAAATCATCTAATACCTGGTCCACAGTTGAATTTCCCTGTTTGCCTCAAAACTGTCTTTTTACACTTGGATTTTTCAAATCAGGATTGTTTTAGGTTTTGTTTTGTTTTTTTAGAGACAGTTATTTATTGGTGTATCTGAAAAGTTTGTAGTCCATTCTCCAGACAGGTCTCTGTTCTTCTGGTTATTTAAGTGGGTTGTCACTCTCTTTACTGACATACTATCAAAGTAAAAGTATAGAGAAGATACAGTCATGACTGGGGAATGATGGAGAAGCCCTAGTGGGAGAGTGCCTAGGATTGAAGAAGAGCCAGTGGTCAGGATAGGGCTGCATCCAGCATGGACAAGAGTCTTGCACCTGAAATGTGATAGTTCACTAGCAGAGAACTATTCCAGAATAGTACCGTGTTTTACATATGTTACATGCTTAGATAAAACTGAAATGTTGGTGAAAGAATTATACTGTTTCTCTTTCTAGTATGTTTCTAGAACCTTTTACTATTATTTTATTTATTATTTTCATTCATTCATACAACAGGTATTATTGAGTACCTTCTATGTGTAGAGTTAGGAAATAAACAAGGTAACATAAGTAAAATATATGATAGATAGACTTAAGTGGTGTGAAGAAAGATAAGAGATAGGGAATGCTGAGGGAGTGGGTTACAGTTTTTTTGTGTTTTTTTGGGGGGGGGGGTTCCAGTTTTTAAAGTGTGGCCAGAGACTGCCTCATTGAGAAGACCACATTTTGAGTAAACACCTGAAGTGGGTGAGGGACTGAGCTGTGCAAATGTCTGGGGGACAGTATTCTAGGCAGAGGGAATAGCAAGTTGTAAAGACCTTCCCCCAGGAATCTGCCTCCTAGTTTAGGGCTGGGAAGGAGGCAGTGTCGTCTCAGAGTGGTGGCCTAGGGAAAGAGGAATCACAGATGAGGACCGGGAGGCAATGAAGGCCATTGTAAGGACTTTGGCTTTTACAGGCATGTGATGTAGGAACCATTGGCAAGTTCTGAGCAGAGGAGTGTATCATCTATTAATAATTTGCATTTTGGCGGGCTCCCTCTGGCTGCTGTGGTGAGAATAGACTGAAGTAGGAAGACTAGTTAGGAGGCCATTGTAATAATCCAGGTGAGTGGATAGTGGCTTAGACCAGAGTGTTAGCAGCAGAGGTTGGATTCTGGATATATTTTGAAGGTAGAGCCAGCAGGGTTTGCCGACATACTGAACATGGGATGAAAGAGACAGCCTTTGGAAAGGCTGCAATTTGTAGGCTATTCAAAGTTGACAGCTTTGTAAAGGCAGTAATTTGTAGGCTGTTCAAAGTTGACAACTGTCACCACATAACTAAACGTATGTGCATCCTAGTGGTCAGATTTCACTGTGACTGGACTTAGAAACATCACAATAGTTAACAAGCAATAAACTAATGAATAAGAGAAACAGTAAAATAAAAAGACAGTCTTCAGGGTAAAAATTGTAGTGTTCTCAGGTGTGTTCCGTACTTCACTTACCTTTCTGTGTCCTTTAATTCTAACTCAGTCCTATTCTGGAATGGTCAATAGGCATTTTCTATAAAATTCACCACAAGTGTAATTCTCACAGACTATTCCTCTGCCCCAATCAGCCTCATATATAGATGGTTCAAACTTAATCTCACTCTCTAATGAGCTCTCTCTTACCTAACTTACCACTCCAGAATCTTCCACATGTAGCATGGTAACTGGTAGGAAATATAATTGACTCTGTTATTCAGAAATGTTAACTTATACAGGGTAGGGTATCCTACCTTTTAAGAAAGAATCTAAGTCTGATTCCTCGGCTTTTATAATAGAATTCAATTTTATTATGTGTTCATCTGTATCTAAAGCAGCTAGATTTCCCTTTAATCAGTCACTCGCAGTATCTTTATTCCAGGCTCTCTCCAGAGGGAAAGAGCTATCCCAGAAACTTTACTAAAGCCTAAAACTTTCAAAGGAGAGAGGTTATGGAGCAGACTAGATGATACTCGTTTATTCTTTCATCCATTCATTCAATAAATATTACTGAGCGTTTGGTATATGCCAGGCATTGGATATACTACAGTGAGCAAGGCAGACGAGGCCTTGGTCCTGCCTCCCAGAGCTTACAGTCTTGATGTTGTGTATTTCTTTTGACTTTGAACTGTACAAACAGAAAGTAATCTTAGGGAGCTAATACTATGGAATGACTAAAATGTGAGCTTTTGAGTCAGATGGCGATGAGTTTGAATTTTGATTTTTAAATTTCTGGTTATATGATCTTAGGTAAGTGCTTTAACTACTTTGAGCCTCAGTTTCTTCATCTATAAAATGGTATCTCTATTATATCCTTGTTAAGAGAATTAAATACGTGTAAAGTGCTTTAGCACAACACTTGGCATGATGTATTTAAGGTTAGTTGTTTTATTCTTATAACTTACTTGCACCTGATAACAAATAAAATAGTATTGTGAAATAAATGCTAAAAATATGGATTCAAAAAAAAAACATACACACACACATACTCTCAGGTCTGGGTACACTTGGGATTTAGAAAGATTTTGCTGAGATCGTATTTGAAGGAAAAGTCTGGAAGTGGGTGAAGGTATTGAAGAATAAATCTGGAAGGATTCTTAGGATGTTATACGCTGGTCTCTCTCATAGACGCTGAGCTTCTGGAGCCAGAGACTGTGTCTCCCTCAGTCTAGTAATCCTACCATGGGGCTTGTGGTAGGAGTCAAGCCTGTCTTTCTTGAGTGAATAACTAAAGACTTTGAGGGCATCTACTAGAACCATCTCACCACCATGGGTTGTTGGAACCTGTCTAGGCTTAGGTTTCTTGCACCTGACCACTGTGGCTTCATGAGCCCCTCCCTAACCTGAATCCATGAATGTGGTAGATGCAGAGCCTTCCAGATTGAGAGGGCAAGGCAAGGTGCTATAGCATGTTTCTCCTGTGAATGCTCAAGCTGTGTGTTACGAGGGGCGTTTGGCTATTCTGCTAGGATCCTGGGCAGTTTCTTGGGAATGTTTCCTCAACTGTGGGAATACCTACCTGAATGTCTGCTTCCTAAGTCCTCTACCTCAGCATATTCCTGCCCCTTCCTGGCCTCAAACTCTGAACAGTCACCTTGCTCAGAATCAGACATCCCTTAAAATCTCTACATTTGAATTCTCCTCTCAAATGCCTTGCTGATCCTTGGTTGACTAAGGAATGTTTTTCTGTGTTTGAGTTTATCTGTTTTGTTTTTTAAACAGGTTCTTTAATTGAACAGCTAACCGCAGAAAAATATGAGTGCATGGTGTGCTGTGAATTGGTTCGTGTCACAGCCCCAGTGTGGAGTTGTCAGAGCTGTTACCATGTGTTTCATTTGAACTGCATAAAGAAATGGGCAAGGTCTCCAGCGTCTCAAGCAGGTCAGTCATTTCTCTTTTCTGAGGAGTTATTCTCACCCATTTGATATGTTCAGGTTTTAAACTTAGCTTTAAAAATACTACTTAATTCCTGTTGAGTGTTTTATCTGCAGGGAGAGTATGTTGCCCTGATCACATATTTTGGATGACCATTATTAAGCTATAAATCTTAAACCAGCTAAGCATAACAAATTAAAATATACTTAGGGTACAACAAAATTAGTCACTTTTACTGAAAATGGTAGCTTTTATCCAAGTAGCAACTATAAAGAACGATTTTTTTTTAATTGGGGTATAGTTGATGTACAATATTATGTCAGTTTCGGGTGTACAACAGTGATTCACCATTTTTAAAGGTTATATTCCATTTATAGTTATTATAAAATATTAGCTATATTCCCTGTGTTGTACTATACATCCTTGTAGCTTATTCATTAGAAAACATTTCTTGTATAGTTTGCTTTAGAAAATTTATAGAAAACAATGTTTAATTTACCCTTAGAATTTTGAAGTTGCTTTGCCTTTAACAGATCTTCTCCATAGTATTTTGTGGGCTTTTCCCAAAGTACACTAGTATTTAGGGATAATGCAAATGTTATTAAAAATGTGCTTTCTGAACTTTGGCTCTTCTAATTTAAGACATTTGAGTTTTCCTGCATGTATTCAAGTATTTTATCCTACTTTTTTTTTCAAACCAAGATTCAGATGTTTACTTTGATACTAAAAATAATAGAACACTGTCCCACAAAATGAAATGTTAATTTTATGAAGTGATGGAGGTGTTAACTAAGACTATGGTAATAATCATATTGTAATATATAAATGTATCAAATCAACATGTGCACCTTAAACTTACACAATGTTATATGTTAATTATATCTCAATTTTTAAAAATGGAATGAAGTGGATACCTACTGTATTCGCGATATCTGAGGTCCTTATAAATATAAGCCTAAATGCAATATTTAAGCAAAGAATTCAGTATTGTGAATTTGTTTCTTAAGTGTCTGATATCCTTAACATGGAAATTACTACTACTGCTTCAATATTATGGCTTTCCATAGATTTAAACATTCTTAAATTACATGTGCTTTTGTAAGGAAATTATTTTGATTTCCTCTCATTTTTCTTGACAGATGGCCAGAGTGGTTGGAGGTGCCCTGCATGTCAGAATGTTTCTGCACATGTTCCTAATAACTATACTTGTTTCTGTGGTGAGTTTTTTTGCATACACTGGAGTCTCTTCCACTTTGCTTATTGTACCTCAGTTCCCAGCCCAGGAGAGGCGGTGTGCTGGGCATGTTTTAGAAGTCACTAATAAGACTTCAGAGCTACAGGAGTTTGTAAGACATCACATGTGTGTGGTCTGTCACACAGCTAGAGTCACAGGCCTTTGTGTTCTTGGCAGACTGTTCTGGAGATGGGCCTTCTCATCATGCCCACCAGGTCTCCGTGATCTTAGTTTAGATCAGAGCTGACCAGATGGCAGAGGTGGGTACAAACATGGGCTTCTTCTCATCTCTAACGGTAACAGCTTTGAAATTCTGGATTTGAGCAACATGAGTAAAGAGTATTGGTGAAGCGTACTTTATTTTAATCCAAGAAATCAGTCATTGTTCTTTATAATAAAGAGAGATTTTCTGTAAACCAGCATTGCAAACTATCCTTGTGCCCTCCCTCTTTATGGAATACTTCTTCCTGGTTTTGAATAGCTCAGTTCTTCCATGTGTTAGGAAAAAAACTTTTCATGATCTACATGCTCATATCTGTTGCTAACCTATTTCCTGCGTGTCTTTTTTTTTTTTTTTTTCCTCTTTCCTGCCTGTCTTTTAATGGGTAACCTTTACCATCTGGCTGTCGATTTTTCAGATTTTATTTCTTAACCATTTGTCTCCCTCCTTGAACCATTGCATTTTTATTTCTGTCCTTATTACCTCACTGAAACTTATTCAGAAATCATCAATGACCCTTTCCTGACCAAATCCAGGGCTGATTTATAAATTCTTAACCTTTTTGTCCACACAGCAGCCCTTAATGCTTTTGACCATTCACTTCTTGAAATGACTAGCTCTTTCTGTTTCTTTTCTACCTGCTCTCCTTATTTTTCTAACTAATTTGCTCATATTTCTCCTTTCCTGTTACTTAACTGCCAGCTTTCACCAAGAGTCAGTCACTGACCATCAACACTTATAGACTCAATCACTTTGTGAACTCAACTGTCTACAGTGTTCTTCCCCTTCTTTTCTTTAAATCTCATCCACTGTGTCATTTAAGATCTGACCCCAACCGTCCACTTCCAAAGGAAGCTTCCCCTTTCTTATCTCCTCTCCCACTTTGACCACTCTTATCCAGAATCTGTTGGTCCTGTATGTTCTGTTGCCAAAATCTGAGCCTTAGTAGATACTGAATTAGTATTAGCTGAAGGAATGAATATTCTTGAATGTACTACTGGAAAGGCAGCATGAAACTGGATGCAAGAGATCAATCGAAAATTGGACAAATAAGACCAATACCCAGGCTTAATTACCTTATTTTTAAAGGATTTTTAAACATGAAGCATCATAATGAAATTTAAAATCTTGTTAAAGCCTTCACTGACAAATTGGATATGAGACCCTAAGAAGGCAGAAGAATGTGGGGATGAAGGTCACGATGATCTGAGTGAGGTGGAATGGTGTGGGAAGGCAAATAATGGCCTGATTTTACCTGAGGACTTTGCCCCACTCTGCTCTTCAAGGAGACCATTGGTTGGGAATTCCCTGGCAGTCCAGTGGTTACAACTCTGTGCTTTCACTGCCAAGGGCCTGGGTTCAATCCCTGGTTGGGGAACTAAGATCCCACATTCTGCAAGCCATGCAATGCAGCCGAATAAAAAAGGAGACCATTGGTTTAATATACTTTATTGAGAACTTATTAATGTAACAGGTACCATGAAGAAACAGAGAAGAATGAGACTATTTACTGACTTCCCAGAGCTTACAGTCTAAAATTTAAGACACAATTAACTTGCTGTTCTACTACAAAGTCTGTGGGAGATCTTTGGGGTGAGTTTGACTTCTGGCTGGAGGATTAAGAGCCTTCCTGAAGGAGGTAGAATTGAACCAGGCTTGAAAACTAGGTTTAACACCAGGAAGGCTTAGGATCTGCTGGGAGAAGAGGAAGTCATCCAGTTATGGAGCCCAGGACCTATGAAGATAGAGGAGTGCGAGATGACTGGAAAGGTAGGGCTGACTTTTTCATGCCAGGCCTAGATATTGGGACTTCATTTGTCAGGTGGTGGGAAGCCACACTGAGGGCATCAGTGTGTGTGGTTTTTTTTTCTTTTTTTTGGCCGTGCCGAGGCATGTGGGATCTTAGTTCCCCAACCAGGGATCAAACCTGGGCCCCTTCCAGTGGAAATGCAGAGTCCTAACCACTGGACTGCCAGGGAATTCCCTGATTCTTTATGAAGATTAGTCTGGTGGCAGTGAGTAGAGTATTTTGGGCCCTAAACAGTTTGAGGACTTACAGTAACCCAGATGAAGAATAGTAAAAGTCTGCAATGAGTTTTAGAGTGGGACAGAAAGGAAGGGATATAAGATTTCAAAGGTAAACAGGAATTAACAGCAGTGGGAAAGGAAGGAACCCAAATGTGCCTCCAAAGTTTCATGCTTTTGGAAATGGTGATACCAAGAACAGAAAAGGGCAGGGCAAGTGAACCAGGTTTGGTGGGGACAGTGAGTTCAGTTGGAGTTAAAGTGTTGAGTTGGAGGAGTAAGACGTCCAGTGGAAGATGTTCTCCAGGGAGTTAGGAATGTTTGAAGAAAGATCAGGAATTAGGGGCGATAGTCACAGGTGAGAGCAATAGATGAGATTCTAGTAGGTGAAAGGGTAATGGGTGAAAAGGAGTCTAATGCAGAACCCTGGCAGATGAAGGGAAAAAAACATCATTGAGAGGGAAAAGAGGTTGGGCCATTGAGAGATGGTAGGAGAAAACCTGGGCACCATATTGGAGCAAGAAAGCACAGAGGCAGGGGAGCTTTTCTAATAGTCTAGAGATGAGGTTCTGGCCAGTAGAGAGGGACAGCAGGAGTAGAGGGGGAGGTGAGGTGTGAGATACACTATGTAGGAAAATTGACAAGATTTGGTGACTAAATAGAATATAGAAAGAAAAAGAAACGAGGATTTCTCTAGTTTTTGAGTTTGTGTGACTCTGACAGTGATGGTGTCCCTAACAGATAAGGAACCCTGGAGAGGGTGGGATCTAAGAGGGAAGATGCTAACTTTGACTGTAGATACATAGGCAATTTGAAGTAACTGTGAAACCCCAAGCCCAGATGTTCAGCAGACGGTTGGACATGTAGGACTGAAACTGAGGATTCAGGGCAATGCAGAAAATGTAGATTTGGGACTCATCAGCCTTTAGATGTATTGAACTGCACAGCATGAATAAGATTTCTGAAAGAGACAGACAAGAGAGAAAAGCAGAGGCCAAGGGCTGGGAACAAGCTTCATTTAGGGTGTAAATTGCCCAAGTGAGGATGAATAGCTCAAGGGCAAGGAGGAGTCCTGAGCCTCGGTTTTACTCATCCTGCCCCTGCACTGAGTTCATGGAATAGGCTTACTAAAATTTGTGGAGTGACATTGATTATAAAATTATAACCCTAGAGGGAACTTTCCTCAACATAATAAAGGCCATATATGGCAAACCCACAGCCAGCATCATCCTTAGTGGTGAAAAACTGAAACCATTTCCACTAAGATCAGGAAAAAGACAAGGTTGCCCACTCTCACCACTATTATTCAACATAATTTTGGAAGTTTTAGCTACAGCAATCAGAGAGGAAAAAGAAATAAAAGGAATCCAAATCAGAAAAGAAGAAGTAAAGCTGTCACTGTTTGCAGATGACATGATACTATACATAGAGAATCCTAAAGATGCTACCAGAAAACTGCTAGAGCTAATCAATGAATTTGGTAAAGTAGCAGGATACAAAATTAATGCACAGAAATCTCTTGCATTCCTATACACTAATGATGAAAAATTTGAAAGTGAAATTAAGAAAACACTCCCGGGGCTTCCCTGGTAGCGCAGTGGTTGAGAATCTGCCCGCCAATGCAGGGGACACGGGTTCGTAGCCCTGGTCTGGGAGGATCCCACATGCCGCGGAGCAACTAGGCCCGTGAGCCACAACTACTGAGCATGCGCGTCTGGAGCCTGTTCTCCGCAACAAGAGAGGCCGCGATAGTGAGAGGCCCGCGCACCGCGATGAAGAGTGGCCCCCGCTCTCCGCAACTAGAGAAAGCCCTCGCACAGAAACGAAGACCCAACACAGCCATAAATAAATAAATAAATAAATAAATAAATAAAAATATTAAAAAAAAAAAGAAAACACTCCCGTTTACCATTGCAACAAAAAGAATAAAATATCTAGGAATAAACATACCTAAGGAGACAAAAGACCTGTATGCAGAAAATTATAAGACACTGATGAAAGACATTAAAGATGTTACAAATAGATGGAGAGATATACCATGTTCTTGGATTGGAAGAATCAACATTGTGAAAATGACTCTACTACTGAAAGCAATCTACAGATTCAATGCAATCCCTATCAAACTACCACTGGCGTTTTTCACAGAACTAGAACAAAAAATGTCACCATTTGTATGGAAACACAAAAGACCCCGAATAGCCAAAGCAATCTTGAGAAAGAAAAATGGAGCTGGAGGAACCAGGCTCCCTGACTTCAGACTATACTACAAAGCTACAGTAATCAAGACTATGGTACTGGCACAAAAACAGAAATATAGATCAGTGGAACAGGATAGAAAGCCCAGAGATAAACCCATGCACATATGGTCACCTTATCTTTGATAAAGGAGGCAAGAATATACAGTGGAGAAAAGACAGCCTCTTCGATAAGTGCTGCTGGGAAACCTGGACAGGTACATGTAAAAGTATGAAATTAGAACACTCCCTAACACCATACACAAAAATAAACTCAAAATGGATTAAAGACCTAGATGTAAGGCCAGACACTATCAAACTCTTAGAGGAAAACATAGGCAGAACACTCTATGACATAAATCACAGCAAGATCCTTTTTGACCCACCTCCTAGAGAAATGGAGATAAAAACAAAAATAAACAAATGGGACCTAATGAAACTTAAAAGCTTTTGCACAGCAAAGGAAAACAAACAAGACGAAAAGACAACCCTCAGAATGGGAGAAAATATTTGCAAATGAAGCAACTGACAAAGGATTAATCTCCAAAATTTACAAGCAGCTCACGCAGCTCAATATCAAAAAAACAAACAACCCAATCCAAAAATGGGCAGAAGACCTAAATAGACATTTCTCCAAAGAAGTTATACAGATTGCCAACAAACACATGAAAGAATGCTCAACATCATTAATCATTAGAGAAATGCAAATCAAAACTACAATGAGATATCATCTCACACCGATCAGAATGGCCATCATCAAAAAATCTAGAAACAATAAATGCTGGAGAGGGTGTGGAGAAAAGGGAACCCTCTTGCACTGTTGGTGGGAATGTAAATTGATACAGCCACTATGGAGAACAGTATGGAGGTTCCTTAAAAAACTAAAAATAGAACTATCATATGACCCAGCAATCCCACTACTGGGCATATACCCTGAGAAAACCATAATTCAAAAAGCGTCATGTACCAAAATGTTCATTGCAGCTCTATTTACAATAGCCAGGACATGGAAGCAACCTAAGTGTCCATCATCGGATGAATGGATAAAGAAGATGTAGCACATAGATACAATGGAATATTACTCAGCCATAAAAAGAAACGAAATTGAGTTAATTGTAGTGAGGTGGATGGAGTTAGAGTCTGTCATATAGAGTGAAGTAAGTCAGAAAGAGAAAAACAAATACCGTATGCTAACACATATATATGGAATCTAAGAAAAAAAAATGGTCATGAAGAACCTAGGGGCAAGACGGGAATAAAGACACAGACCTACTAGAGAATGGACTTGAGGATATGGGGAGGGGGAAGGGTAAGCTGTGACAAAGTGAGAGAGTGGCATGGACATATGTACACTACCAAATGTAAAATAGATAGCTAGTGGGAAACAGCCGCATAGCACAGGGAGATCAGCTTGGTGCTTTGTGACCACCTAGAGGGGTGGGATAGAGAGGGTGGGAGGGAGGGAGATGCAAGAGGGAAGAGATACGGGAACATATGTATATGTATAACTGATACACTTTGTTATAAAGCAGAAGCTAACACACCATTGTAAAGCAGTTATACTCCAATAAAGATGTTAAAAATTATAACCCTTTTATGCCTATATTTTAATTTTAGAATAGGTGAGTTCCTCCTATACTGGGGGACTTATGTCCTTTCCATTTCTTACTGCCTCTCCCCTCCCCCCATTGCTGTCTTCCCTTATTCCCTCTTTCTGATCCTTACAGTAGATATTCCCATATCAATTCAAAGACCCATTTACAGAAAGCTTATCTTGTAGGTTTTGTTTAAATCTTAGATTAAATGTGTCCATTAATCTAAGTGGCATTTTCATCAGTAAAAATGACTATTTGTCTTTTCCAGGTAATCCAGAATTTATCATACTCAGTGAAGCTTTTGATGAGTAGCATTACGTTCACCTTCTTATTTTAGGACAATGTGTTTATTGAACTAATGAACACCGTCCTGATGTTTCATGCTGTCTGGCTATATTGTATTATTTCATCAAAGTCTACGATGCAGTTGAAGTTTATACCATTGACTCTCCTATTTGATATGTTTTAGGCAAGGTAAAGAATCCTGAATGGAGCAGAAATGAAATTCCACATAGTTGTGGTGAGGTGTGTAGAAAGAAACAGCCTGGCCAGGACTGCCCACATTCCTGTAACCTGTAAGTTGGAACACTAGACTCCTGGGGATTCCTGGTGAACACGCTTTGCTTGCAGCTCTCAGTACACATATCTGGTTACCACGTAACAGGACTGGGTGAGGGACAGTGTGGTATCATTTACTGAGCACTTGCTTTGTGCCAGGTACTCTGCAAAAGCTGACTCGTTGAATCCTTACAACAGCCCAGTGATGTATAGATATTTATCATCTCCATTTTACAGATGAGGAGAGAAATGCACAATAATAAACAGTTGATCAGTTACAAATAAATTTCTATGGGCTTTGGCTTCAGACAAAGGTTTAATTCCTGGGTTTGTCTCTTAACAGTTATGTGATGTTGGACAAATTACTTCTCTGAGCCTCAGTTTCTGGACCTGTAAGATAATAATGATAGATCAAAAATAGTTTCAGAGTTCTATGAATATTAAATTAATTAACACACTAAAGAGACTTGGTACAGAGTCTGGCACATGGTAAGTGGTCAAGAAATGGTAACACTTGCTTTTATTACCCAAATCTAAGAGAAAACAGACATCAGAGTGTTATACTTGCTTCCACTGGTACCTCGCTTCTATTGTATGGAGCTGGGGTTGGATCAGAGGTCTTGTGATCAAGATGTAGGGATGGTGCTGGAGAATATCGTTGTGGGGAGAGCTATTCAGACTGAGCTAAACAGCATGGTCTGCCATCTGCTGGACAATCAGCCCTTCCTCTTCCTTTGACTGCTTCCATAGGTCAGAACTCAGGGACTCATCTATTCCTTCCCTTAGTTGCCATTTTAGTAAATTCAGTAACAAGACATTAATCCTCCACATGAATTATCTTTAGAAAGCCTTCAGCAGAAATGGGGCCCTGTCATGACTGTCAGAGAACACCACTGTGATACAGATCAGGTGGTCAGTCATTTAAGGAACACTTTAAAACACCAGTGCCCAGTCTCTGCCTCAGAGCAATTGAATCAGAATCTCTTGGGGTGGGTCTAAGCATTGTAGTTTTTTTCCAGGTGATTCTAATATGTAGGCAGTGTTCTGAACCACTGCTTTGAAGGTTATGAGAACCTGGGGTTAAGTCCAGGCCTCAGGGATATTTGAAATAACCTGGAATCAGCCACACTTGACCAGCAGTTTGTCTATCAGTCTGAAGTTATTTAAGGGCTTTCCTGGTGGCACAGTGGTTAAGAATCTGCCTGCCAATGCAGGGGACATGGGTTCGAGCCCTGGTCTGGGAAGATCCCACATGCCACGGAGCAACTGGGCCCGTGAGCCACAACTACTGAGCCTGCGCGTCTGGAGCCTGTGCCCCGCAACGGGAGGGGCCGCGATAGTGAAAAGGCCCGCGCACCGCGATGAAGAGCGGCCCCCGCACCGCGATGAAGAGTGGCCCCCACTTGCCGCAACTAGAGAAAGCCCTCACACGAAAACTAAGAGACCCAACACAATCATAAATAAATAAATAAATAAAATAAAGTATTAAAAAAAAAAAAAGAATTATTATAACTGATTTAGTAGTCACATAAAAAATCCAACCAGACCACTTTATAGGCACACCTGATTTTTATAGCAAATTCTGTTACCCACTTGATTAATTACACTTGGCTCTGATTGGCTATTTTTTTAAAATTTATTTATTTTATTTTATTAGTTTTGGCTGCGTTGGGTCTTCATTGCTGCGTGCGGGCTTTCTCTAGTTGCGGAGAGCGGTTGCTATTCTTCATTGCGGTGCGCGGGCTTCTCATTGCTGTGGCTTGTCTTTGTTGCAGAGCACAGGTTCTAGGCGTGCAGGCTTCAGTAGTTGTGGCACATGGGCTCAGTAGTTGCAGCTCGCCAGCTCTAGAGTGCAGGCTCAGTAGTTGTGGCGCACGGGCTTAGTTGCTCCGCGGCATGTGAGATCTTCCTGGACCAGGGCTCAAACCCGTGTCCCCTGCATTTGCAGGCGGGTTCTTAACCACTGTGCCACCAGGGAAGTCCCCTCTGATTGGCTTTTAATTCCCAAAGGATTGTGATTTGCCATCACATAGGTGTCCCCCCTGCCCCCCCGCAAAGTTCCCAAAATATTTTAAGTAGTGATCTTTCTGTACAGGTGTGTAATTTACCAGGGGTGTCTGCTTTGAAGAGGGCAGTATTTATTTGAATTGGAATTTATTTCCATTTTGTTCATTTTTTCTTTGGTCTCTTTATAGCATAGCTCCTATAAAAAGCATACTATTCAGAGGCCTAATTCTGACCTACAGCAAAAATTAGGCACGGTTTTTTTCCATGCGTCCCTTTCCCCTTTGTTACTTACCAACATGCCTCCCCGCACCCCAAGCAACCTTCTTTTCAATGTTCCCATTGTTAGCCTATCACCTGGTTATCACTTTACCAGCTGATGAGAAAATGTCTGTACTTCTCATGGATCTAGCAGATTTAAGCTCTGTTACTTTGTTCAGGTTCTGATCCTCTAAAGGACCCCATTGGCCATCCTGAGTGGCAGACTCTTTTTATCCCTACTCACTGTACTAAGTGGGCCAAGACCATATTTAGAAATGTTATCTTTGAGTATCAGACCCAAATAAAACCAGTATTTTGACTTGGGCTTTACTTTTCTCGTTAAATATTCTAAGATGATACTGCTATCGATTCTTTCTATATAAAAACATTGTTGGTATCTTTGTTTAAATAGTTTAATCAACTTTAGACAAATACTAAAACATTTCGTAGGAAGTTTATTTGTTGCCATATTCATGGTAGGGCCCAGCTGGGGCAGCTTTGTTTAAGTTTGGATACATGGGTATGATTTATTCATTACAGCCTTTCTTTTTCAGCCTCTGCCATCCTGGACCTTGCCCACCCTGCCCTGCATTTATGACTAAAGCATGTGAATGTGGACGGACCAGGTAACGTTAGAATTGTACTCCGAAGAAGACTTCAGTTTCCACATTAATGGTTTATGTATGAATTTCTAAAATAAAAGATTAGTAGGTAGGTGCAAATAGTATTTATTTACTACCATTAATAAATGGTAGGTGTAAATAGTACTTTTCCGTAAATAGTAATTTCCTGTGCTGCCTTAATCCTGCAATCTTATAGGTGATTAAGAAGTTATAAAATAGTGAGATTACCCATTTCAGATGCAATGCCAAGGTGACAGGGACTTTTTTCTTAACCTCTCTAGTGGGTGAAAGAACCAGGAATTGAACCCAGGCCTGCTAAGGTCCAAGAGGCAAGGGCCACTTATCTGTGCCTAGCATAGTATCTGGTGTCTAGGTTTTCAGTGAATATTGTTGAAAGAAAGAATAAGTAGCCCCAGAGCCCGCTCTCTTTTCTTTACAATGCAAGTTCTCCTGCTTTATCAGTGCAAGGATCACTGATAGCTGCGGAGGCCCAGTTAAGACCGCAAAATGATTTCTGAACTACAAGACGAGATGGGATAGTGCAGATTTTCAGTGATAAGCATTTTTTAAATGTTTACTGAACTTACAAGGGTAGCAGTTTGGCCTTACAGAGAGTCACATGCAAGGGGCTATGGGTCAGAAAGCCCAGGTCAGATTTGGGCTCTGCCACTAACTAGTTGTTGACCTGGGCAAGTTGCTTCTTCTTGGTGAGCCTCATTTTTCTTATCGTATGGTAGAAATAGTAGTGTCTTCCTCAAGGGGTTGATGTTAGCTGTGACGCTGAGCACTGGAAACTGATCATCTATGTATGTAACAGTGACTTCTTAAAACAAAATATGTAGTTGAAGTGGGAGTAGGGGGATAGAATAAAACTTCTTGTGGGAGAGTAGACTCCAAGATCTAAACCATTACCCTGGAAAGAAACCTGAAGATGATTGTCTAAGAGCAGCGGCCTCATATCCTTCTCTAGCAGACAAGTCGGCAAAATCGGGATGTTTATTAGAGCAAAGCCAGAATGATCTCCCCATCCTGAATCAAAGTCACATACAGCATGTTCTTAAGTATCACAACTGCCTAAAATGCCAGAGTGCCAGGTCCCAGGAGAATGCCATTGTGCTTTCATTCCAAGAACGTTCATTACAACTACACCTCCCAACCTCCCTACCCACCTCTGTAAGATACTATGGGAGCTCCAGGCTCTTTCCCCTCCTGCATGCTGTTTCAACTCAGAGAAGAAATCACATTGTAACAAATACTTAGGCCCTCAGTTCCTCACTGGCCAGAAAATAGGGGAGAGAAAAAAGGCAGAATAGGAAATAAGGAAAGCAAAGGAGGAAAAAGAAGAAAGAGTGGAGAAGGGAAGAGGAATTGAGGAAATGATTGGAAGAGGGAAAGAGAAAAAGTAGGGGAAACTGGGCAAAGAGAAAAGGTTTAGTAGGTTTTGGGGGAAGGTTAGTTTAGCTGTCAAATAGGACCTCAATATCCAACATTAGACTAATGCTGTCTTTACATCTATTTTTACAGGCACACAGTTCGCTGTGGTCAGGCCATCTCAGTCCACTGTTCTAACCCTTGTGAGAATGTTTTGAATTGTGGTCGGCACCACTGTGCTGAGCTGTGCCATGGGGGTCCATGCCAGCCTTGTCGGATCATATTAAACCAAGGTAAGTGGTGAGCACACCAGCCAGCAGTACTTGGGTACTTTTCTGGGACCTTATTTATGGTTGTCTTGATGACATGGATTTGTCTCAAGCCTGTAGTCACAAAGACTCTATTAGGTTTGGTACCTTGGGTAGAGAGAACTGGAGATACATGAATGATTAGACGGTTTTTTGTTTTTGGGGGGTTTTTCTGCCACACCTTGCAGCATGTGGGATCTTAGTTCCCCTACCAGGGATCGAATCCACGCCCCCTGCAGTGGAAGCACAGAGTCTTTAACCACTGGACCTCCAGGGAACTCCCTAGATGGTTTTCATTATTTTGGTTGCATAATACCAGTATAGGTCATTGTCCTATAGAATTTGGACGGTAGATTTTTTTAATGCTGTTTAAAAGTAACTGCTTGTGAAATTTTTTTGCAGTAATTACTTGAAAAAGACCCAGAAAGGCCAAAGTAATCTTGAAAAGGAACAGTTGAAAGACCTGATTTTAAGACTTACAAAGTTACAGTAATTGTGACATTGTGGTTATTGGTGTAAAGGTAGACTAGTAGATCAATGGAAGACAATAGAGTCCAGAAATAGACCTCAATGTATACAGTCAGTTGATTTTCAACCAAGATATTAAGTTAATTCGGTAGAAAAAGGAGTCTTTTTACAAATGGTCCTAGAACAGCTGGATGTATATATGGGAAAAAAAAGTGACCCTCAACCCCTGTCTCACTCTTTACACAAAAATTAATACTATATGGGTCATGGGCTTAAATGTAAAACCCAGAAACATAGTTTCCAGACGAAACTATAAGAGAATATTTTCATGACTTTGGGATCAGGCAGAGACTTCATAGAGCAACAAAAATACTAACCGTAAAAGAAAATAATTGATAAATTGAACTTTATCACATTAAGGAAATGAATTGATAAATCACAGATTGTATTCAGAATATTTAAAGTACTCCTACCAGGGCTTCCCTGGTGGCACAGTGGTTGAGAATCTGCCTGCCAATGCAGGGCACACGGGTTCGAGTCCTGGTCTGGGAAGATCCCACATGCCACGGAGCAACTGAGCCCGTGAGCCACAATTACTGAGCCTGCACATCTGGAGCCTGTGCTCCGCAACAAGAGAGGCCGCGATAGCGAGAGGCCCGCGCACCGCGATGAAGAGTGGCCCCCACTTGCCACAACTAGAGAAAGCCCTCCCACAGAAACGAAGACCCAACACAGCCATAAATAAAATAAATAAATAAAAAAATTTGAAAAAAGAAAATGCTCCCTATTAAAAAAAAAAAAAAAAAAAAAAAATAATAATAATAAAGTACTCCTACCAAAGAAAAAAGAAAAAGATAAAGTACTCCTACAAATCAACCAAAAAAAGACAAACAACTCACACAGTGAGCAAAAGACTTGAACAGCTACTTCACAAAAGAAAATATGTTAATGGTCAGTAAACACATGAAAGGTGCTTAACACCTTTAAACACTAGGAAAATGTAAATTAAAACCACAGTAAGGGCAGAATAGTATAACCACTTTAGAAAACAGTCCAGGGGAGTTCCCTGGTGGCCTTATGGTTAGGATTCTGGGCTTTCACTGCCATGGCTCAGGTTAAATCCCGGGTCGGAGAATTGAGATCCCACAAGCCGTGTGGTGTGGCCAAAAAAGAAAAAGAAAAAGAAAACTGTCCAGTAGTTCCTTTAAAGGTTAAACATAGAATTACCATGTGATCCAGCAATTCAACTCCTTGGCATATACCCAAGAGAAATGAAAATATATGTCCATACAGAACTTGTGAATATATGTTCATAGCAGCATTTTTCGTAATAGTCAAAATGTGTGAGCAATACAGATTTCTATCAAATGATGAATGGAATAAATGTGATATGTCCATAAAAAGGAATATTATACAGCCATGAAAAGGAATGAAGGATTGATACATGCTATGAAGTGAATGAACCTCCAAAACATTATACTAAGTGAAAGAAGTGAGTCTCAAAGGACCACATATTGTGTAGTTCCTCTGTTTTTATGACTGCCTCTAGTCAGTCAGCTGCTGTGTATTGGTTATATAGTTTTATTTTATTAGATTTTACTTTGGTGTGATGCTATTGATCTGTGCTTGCACTTACAATAAGAAATAACCCTATGAAATGTTTTGTGCTGTGCACTATAAGGATTTTATGTAGGGAATTGTGCCATATACTATTCAGTATTCTGTTTATGGATCCTCTTGGAAGAAAGTCTTGTCTGGTCTTAGTTCCAAGAAGTTGTGTTTCCTCAAAGACTGTATCTTAGGAAGCTGGTATAACTGACCTAATGTTCGTCTTTATAGTGTGTACTTTTTAGCTGTGATTCATTCTCTACCCTTACCATTGTTTTTCTTTTTCTTTTCACATCTTTTAATTTGCGTTCTCTAGATATATCTCATGTATCCTTATATGCTGCCCCAAATCCATTTTGAGATAAGGCAGGAGTTAAGTATATATTGGCAGTTTGGTTTTAGCAGTGTAGATTGTAGTGTGGGAGAGTCCCTTTGATTTGGACCATTTTTAGCTCTTGATACATATTGGGCTGAATCACACTTTTTTGTCAGATTTGTATGGATCCCAGTCTCTTCCTTTCTGTTTTTGTGTACGTAGCTGATTTTTCAGACCCAGTTGAAGACTTTTTGTTTGTCCATATTAAATATCTAGCAAAGCATTTTGGCCATCAGTGTAGTTTATTTATCTTCTTGAATTGTAATTCTCCTAAGATCACTCTCAGCCTTATCTGGAGATTTAATAAGCATTCCTTCTGGGTCTTCATTCACGTGCTGGTAAAAATGCTGAACAGGTTCAGGCTGGCAACAGAGACCTTTCTGCAGACTGTCTTTGGTTCCTTAATACTCTTTAACCAGCAGTGACTCCACCCAACTCTTCTGTCATCAGCTCATATTTCTGTCTCTCGTGCCTAAGCATAGTAGAGTTTTTAGTGTTGTACTCAGATTATTTCCTGATTGATCAGGGGCTCTACTTTTGTTTTTATTGCACAATTTTCTTTTCTTTTCTTTCTTTTTTTTTTTGAGATCTACATGCTTAAATTTTTTTAATTAAAGTATAGTGATTTACAATGTTGTGTTAATTTCTGCTGTACAACAAAGTAACTCAGTTTTACATAATATATACATTCTTTTTCATATTTTCCATTATGGTTTATCCCAGGACATTGAATATAGTTCCCTGTGCTATATAGTAGGACCTTTTGTCCATCCATTCTATATGTAATAGTTTGCATCTACTAACCCCAAACTCCCAGTCCATCCCTCCCCCACACCCCCTTTCTTGGCAACCACAAGTCTGTTCTCTATGTCTGTGAGTCTGTTTCTGTTTTATAGATAAGTTCATTTGTGTCATATTTTATTTATTTTATTTTAATTTAATTTAATTTAATTTTATTTTATTTTTGGCGGCGTTGGGTCTTCATTGTTACGTGCGGGCTTTCTCTAGTTGCGGCGAGCGGGGGCTACTCTTCGTTGCAGCGCTTGGGCTCTAGGCATGGGGGCTTCAGTAGTTGTGGCTCGCAGGCTCAGTAGTTGTGGCACACAGGCTTAGTTGCTCCGCGGCATGTGGGATCTTCCCGGACAAGGGCTTGAACCCGTTTCTCCTGCATTGGCAGGTGGATTCTTAACCACTGCGCCACCAGGGAAGCCCTGTGTCACATTTTAGATTCCACATATGAGTGATATCATATGGTATTTGTCTTTCTGTTTCTGATTTCACTTAGTATGATAATCTCTAGCTGCATCCACGTTGCTGCAAATGACATTATTTTGTTCTTTTTTATGGCTGAGTAGTATTCCATTGTATATATGTGCCACATCTTTATCCATTCATCTGTGGATGGATATTTAGTTTGTTTCCATGTCTTAGCTATTTTGAATAGTGCTACTGTGAACATAGGGGGGCATGTATCTTTTTGAATTATAGTTTTGTCCAGATATTTGCCCAGGAATGGGATTGCTGGATCATATGGTAATTCTATTTTTAGGTTTCTGAGGAACCTCCATACTGTTTTCCGTAGTGGCTATACCAATTTACATTCCCACCAACAGTATAAGAGAGTTCCCTTTTCTCCACACCCTCTCCAGCATTTGTTACTTGCAGACTTTTTGCCTCGAGGTATTTTTTAGTTTGCTGTTTTTTAGTTTGCTTTTTGATTTCCTCGTTGACCCATTGGTTTTTTAGTAGCATGTTGTTTAGTCTTCATGTAATCGTTGTTTTTCTCATTTGTTTTCCCTTGGTTGATTTCTAGTTTCATGCCATTGTGGTCAGAGAAGATGCTTGAAATAGTTTCTATACTCTTAAATTTGTTGAGGTTTGTTTTGTGCCTTAGTATGTGGTCAATCCTAGAGAATGTTCCATGTGTACTTGAAAAGAATGTTATTGTCACAGTTTTCTGACCCTTGATTCTTTGGTTCACAGCTCTCTTATGTCTCTGAAAAAAAGCCTCTGTTCTATTTGAGCAGAAACTTAGCAAAGAAAAGCCTGCTTGCAGAAGCTCTCAGTTGCTAGGGTTTGTTTACCAATTTGTTGATTCCACCAATTATCTAAGTTGATGAAAATTAGTCCTTACCAGACTTTGTTACATACTAGTCAGAAACTTTTTTTTTTTTTTAGTTTGCTTTAGAAACTAACTCCTTGAATATAACACATACTTATTGCTGATCTCAAGAAATAAAGTAACCCATTATTTCTTCAACCCATAGAAAAATCTATAGATATTAGACTGGGTTCTCTATGCAGTAAATAAAAGTCTCAAGTTATTTGAAACACTTTTTTTACTCATTGTCAGTACTCAAACATGATTACTTCAAATTTAACAATAGTAGAATACAAATTAATAAGGATTTTATATTGTGCCTATTTTTAAATTTCTTTTTAGCATCAGAGACTTTTTCCAAGCATTTTATGTGAACCCCAGGATATGAAGTATTAAATCTATGCTGCTTGGTTGAAGTGAGGATGGAATCCAGTTATCAACTCCTCTGTAACTACCACCAGTTTAGCTTCCATCTCCTGCAACATCTCCACAGGACCCCAGAAAGCCTCACAATCCATGGTTTTCAACCATGGCCTTATGGACCAGAGAGTAGTCTTTTACTCTAAAGGATTGCTTCACTTTAATGCTCATGTTGAGGTGTGCTGCATATCCATGAGATATGGACAGAGTCTAATAAGGCCTTTTTAATTCTTTTCCTGTGGTGAAGCTCTTAAGTGGGGCTTAGAGCTGCTGTATAAGCCACATTTATTTCTGCATCAGGTCTAATCAACACTAGTGAATAGCATTTTGTGTTTTCTTATAGATTGTTTAGAATATTTTAAGCACCTGTACAGATTACTAATCTTTTGTTTCTGAAATTATGTCCTCAAGTATGCTACTGTGGCAGCACCTCCCGAGACGTGTTATGTGGAACAGATATAGGAAAGTCTGATGGATTTGGGGACTTTGGCTGCTTAAAGATATGTGGCAAGTAAGGTTTGATGTTTTTCTCAGTTAGAATAAAGCTGTATTTTATGCAATAATTATGTAATAGTCTGTTGTTTTTCTTAACAGGGACTTGAAATGTGGGAACCACACGTGTTCACAGGTGTGCCACCCTCAGCCCTGCCAGCCATGCCCACGTCTCCCCCAGCTGGTGCGCTGTTGCCCTTGTGGGCAAACCCCTCTCAGCCAATTGCTAGAACTTGGAAGTAGCGGTCGGAAAACATGCATGGATCCTGTCCCTTCATGTGGAAAAGTGTGCGGCAAGCCTCTGCCTTGTGGTTCCTTAGGTAATTAGTAGGCATAAAGTTGTCTTTAAAAATATGAATGTAAATATTTGGCAGCAATGGCTACTTAAACAAAATAGTACATAATTCCAGTTACAATGTCAGAGGTTTTTCTAAATATTATGATCAAGTTTGTGTGGGTAATTTTTCTTTCCTCCTCAGATTATACTTCTGAAAACTCACATTTGCCCAAACGATCTCTCTTTCTAATTCGGGTATTTTATTGCCGACTCAGGACAGTTGTGGTTAGATACTGTTTTGTGGGGGAGTGGGCATTGGGGTGTTCATGATTTCTCTTAGCAGCCTACACTAGTATGAATGCCAGGTATCGTTTTACTAATTTAGGGTTCAACAAGTGTTTAGAAGCATTTTCATATAATAGAAACATCTTAAAATAACTGGGTGAGGTGTTTAAGAACTGAAATTTTAAGTACACTTAAACTTCATTCATTTGAACCACTCAAGAAATGTCTTTCTCTACAGCTAGGTTTCCCATATAGCTGAGGATAGCACCTCCTGAGCATCATTTTGGAGGGACATTTCTCTAAAATTTACATTCCCTTCTTTCTTTAAACAAAGGATACTGAAGATAATTTCTTTCCCCTTATTTGACCCAGAGTCATCATTTTCCTGAACCTCAGTTATTGTATTATGCTGAATACACTGATTCCCTCTGGGCTTGCTGAGGTTTCTCAGGCGATTTCCCCATAGCAGTGTACAGTTTGAATTGTTTTATTTATTTGTTAAAGCTTTTGGTTGTTTATTTTCTTATGAATGCTTTCAGTATGCCTATGTGCCTGCCTTTAGTGACTCTCCCTTTCTTCTGAGTTGTGGCTTCTGATTACTTGGATATAGAAACCAGAAAACGTTTGTTGGGATTAGCTATAAAGTAATAGTCTGAGCTTCTGACAGAGACTTTTTGAGGCAGTCCTTGGGATATGGATGTGTACAGTTTTGCAGTGACTTGGCAACTTCTCTCCTGAGTGAGGGTTCAAAGGCTGTGTGTTCAGAAAAATGAAATTGGGCAAGTGAGTCTGAATAAGAGATGTGTTCCTATAACTAACTGTGATAAAGATAAAATCTTTAGGTTTGGTTTGCATTTTTCCAAAAAGAGAGATTTCACATTTCTTCCAAGTACCAGTAGGAGCACCCTACCTAATTCCTTTTCTCAATCTGACTTTAAAATTATGTGTAGAGAAGAAATGCCCTCTTCTCATATTTTAATACATTTCAACCTCATCAGGAAAATCAGTTGTCTGTTGCTTCTCTGTGTCCACTGTGAAAATGTATCTTCAGATAATCCTTGTGAAATAGAGATCAGATGACTTCCAAATCAAGAAGGATGGTAAAGGTCTTCCCGTTTCAGAAAGCACATGGGTCAGTTTTGTAAGAATTTCATATAAAATGACCAGAAATCTTACCCAGAGGCTAAGATAGCTTGTTGGCATTGACAGAAAGAGGAAATGTGAAATAGTTAATACAAAGGGACTTGAGCAAGAGAAGGACAGTAACTGTCAGTATGAACAGACCTGGGGGTGGGACAAGACCAGCTCAAGGGACTCAAGAGTAACTGCTATACCTCAGCAGAGTTTTAATCATGGAACACTTTTAAGGAACTAAGGTGAGTTGGATTGAGAATCTCAAAGAAAAGCCCATGGCTAGTGGTAACAGTGGCTCTCATGTTTATTCAGACCTGGCTTATCTATAGAAAGCTTGTTAGGTCTTAGTATCTCACCCAGTAGGAAATTTCCGTCCTAGACACATAGCTTTAGTACAAAAGACTAGGTGGAGTTCTGCTTTCAGGATGGTAGCATGAGGAGCAAAACAAGCAAAGCTGGGGAAAACTATAAAAAAGCAACCATTTAAAGTCTCTGGAAATTGTCCTGTGGGCATACATCAAATGAAGAAATTTTTATTGAAGAAAATCTACTAAAACTGAGTAAGAACAGCAAGAGTGTGTGTCATTTGAATCACAACCTACTTTCTCCTTCCCCACCCCTTCCCAGCTCAGCTCAACAAAAGCTCCACTCAGGATTGGTGTGCCCAAGAAATTGGGGCTTCATCTACCCTCAGCTCCCAGTCAAGGGTTACTTGCTAGGAGGAGTGGACCACCAGCTTTTCTCACCCCCCCCTCCCCCCAACCCCGCCAACTCCAAGTTGAAAAGGCTAAATTTCTGGTAAGCAGAGCTGACAGGTTGGGGACTCCCTTCCTCCGCACAGCCCACCCATAGATTGGAGGCTCTACTCTAGTCACAACAGGCAGGAGTACTGGGGCATCAGTCACCCTCACCCCAGCTCACTTGTAGGAGAGAGGTTTCACAGTGAGAGAAGAAAGCTAAGAAAACTAGAGGCTGCTATCTCACCCAGCACCCATAGTAGTGACTGAGTGACGGGGTGGGGGGAGAAGCAGTCCATAAGGAAAGAGTTCCAAAATATTCCCCAAAGGAACTGACTTTAATTTGAAAGAGAGTGTGGGGAAGTTCAGGCCTAAGGGCCCTTTAGAAAACAATAGCTCCTCTTAATTAAGAGCAACAGCTAAACTATAGGCCAACTGGTTCACCAGAGAGACCCAGGGAAGGAGATAACTAAGAGGAACCATCCTGGGGTCAGAACAAACCTCACAGATTTGCCTCAAAGACTACCTCTGCCCAAATTTTATTGGATCAGACTGCTGAGCAGTTTATGCCCCAGGACATTGTTGAAAATAATAGAGCAATCAGCCAGCAATTAGTGGAGCCTCAGGACTGAGTGTAATACCAAATGAGGCAGACAGCTTAACAGAGAGATCAGGGAAAGAGACAGTCAAAGAGAGCCCTGCTAAAACCATTGTCATCCCAGGGTGACCGTGCACATGCCCAAGGCTGTGCCATCTAAAGAACAACACCAGTGGCTTCATACTATGATAGAAATAGACTTCACCAAAATAGCTTAGCCAAGGCACAAAACAAATAAACAAGTAGACAACAACAACAAAAAACAAGCTGTGGGAAGAGGAATCAGTATCCAGAGTTGCTGCAAACAACGTATTACCAAAAATGTTCAGTTTCCAGCAAAAAACTACAAAGTATGCAAACAGAAAAAAAAACCCCACAGGTAACAGAAACTTTCTGTTTCAGTTTTCTGTGAGAGTGGCCAATGTCAAATTTAACAGAGACTTCAAGGTAGCCGTTATGAATATATTCAAAGAACTAAAGGAAACCATGCCTGAAGAGGTAAAGGAAGGAAGGTGTAAAGGCAGTGTTTCATCAAATAGAGAATATCAGTAAAGAGAGAGAAATTTTAAAAAAGAACCAAATGGAAAATCTGGAGTTTTCCAGTAATTAAAATTTTAAATTCATTAAAGGGACTCAACAGTAAGTTTGAGCTGGCAGAAGAAAGGATCAATAAATGTGAAGATAGATCTATAGAGATTATATAATTCAAAGAACATAGTGAAAATGAAGTGAATAAAAGTGAACAGCACCTCAAGAGAAATGTGGGACACCTTTAAGCACACAAACGTGTAATGGGAACACCAGGAGAGGAGAAAGGAGCAGACAAATATTCAAAGAAATAATGGTGGGAAACTTCAGATTTATTGAAAGACATTAATCTACACATCCAAGAAACTCAGCAAATTCCAGTAGGATAAATTCAAAGAGATCCATGCCTAGGCACATAGTAAAAATGCTGAAAGCCAAAGACAAGGAGAAAATCTTGAAAGCAAGAGAAAAATGACGCATTACATACTAGGGAACCACTGTAAGATTCACAGCTGACTCCTCATCAGAAACAGTGGAGAACACTGCATCGCAACAGGAAGGCAGTGGGATGACCTATTCAAAGTGCTGAAAGAAAAAAATTACCAACCAAGAATCTTATATCCAGGAAAAGTCTTTCAAAAAAGAGAAAAACAGAGTTCTCTGCTAGCAGATATACTTTACAGTAAATACTAAAGGGAGGTCTTCAGGCTGATACCAAGTAAACCCACATGTAAATTTAAATCCACAAGAAAAAGCAAAGAGTAAAGGTAATTACATAATTATAAAAGAAAGTATAAGTGCATATTTCTTCTTCTTGCAACTGATTTAAAAAGTGATTGTATAAAATATGCATATAATTGTATTGTTAGGCCTACAGTATATAGAAATGTATCTGACAGTAACAGCACAAAGGAGGTCAGTGGGATCAAAGTTGTACTGGAGTAAGGAAATGATACCAGATGGTAACTCAGATCTGTAGCAACAAATGAAGAAAACCAGTAATGGTAAATAAGATAAACATAACAAGTTATAAATGCATACTTGCTCTCCTTTCTTTTGTCAACTTCTTTAATAGGCATAACATAAAGCAATAATTTTAACATTGTACTGTTGAATTTGTAACACATATAAATGTAATATGTATAACAATAAAAGCACAAAAGAGAAGAGAAAATAGAGCTATATGGGTGTAAGGCTTCTGTATCTCACCGGAGTTAGGTTGGTACAAATCTGAAGTAGATTCTAATAAGATGCATATGATAAGCCCTAGAGCAGCCATTAGGAAGATAACTCAAAACATAATGGAACATGCCATTACCAGGAAAAAATGTTACACTGGAAAATATTCACTTAATGCAAAAGAAAGCAATGAAGGAGAATTAAGTTAACAAAAAGACATGAGATGTAAAGAAAACTAAAAGTAAAATGGCAGACATAAATCCAACTATATCAATACTAACATTACCGTCAGTGAATTAAACAAAAACCAGAGATTGTCAAAATGAATTTTTTAAAAAGATCCAACTATATGCCATCTTTGGGAAACAGACTTTAGAGTCAAAGGTACAGTTAGGCTGAAAGTAAAAGGATGGAAAAAATGCATCATGTAAACAGCAGCCATTGAGAAAGACTATGGATGATCCCTGATGGGGTCCTTGAAACAGGACTTGTCCTAAAATCTAGCTTAGCAGAATGACTAGCCAGGCCACCTATCACCAAACGTTCATAGAGCTTAGTGAGATTATGGATGATGGTTTCTGATTACTTACGATCCCCAGGTGATTTTCGGAGTCAAGAGTACTTCAGCAAGTCACCCATGGCTACAATTTTAAGGAGATCCGAGTCTAACCTGGAGACTTGAGGTCTAAATAAAGAGTCAGAAGATCTGTTCCTTGACTTAGGCAGAGCATCTTGTGCTCCAGAGCATCTTGCTGTGACTAATGCTGGGGCCTGTCCTTGCTGGAAAAGGCTCAGCCTGCCAGGTGAAGGGAAGATAGGGGAAGAGGCATTTGATAGCATCCTTCTTCCCTCAACTCTGGTGATGGAGTTGCAGGGAACAGAGGTGGAAGACCGTTGTGGCTAGTTAATTTGGGAGTCTGAAAATGAGTAGTTGCAATTTTCATTCCCAGCTCTTTTCATTTTTATTAAAGATTTCATTCATACTTGTGAAAAGCGCTGCCATGAAGGAGACTGTGGACCATGCTCTCGCACATCAGTTATTTCCTGCAGATGCTCTTTCAGAACAAAGGTAAATCCTACAGAATGCTAGAGTTGTTGCCACCAATGCCTTTTACTTATTTGTTTGTTTGTTTGTTTACTTATGGCTGCATTGGGTCTTCTTTGCTGTGTGCGGGCTTTCTCTAGTTGCAGCGAGCGGGGGGCTACTCTTCACTGCGGTGCACGGGCTTCTCGTTGCAGTGGCTTCTCTTGTTGCAGAGCATGGGCTCTAGGCACGTAGGCTTCAGTAGTTGGGGCGAGCAGGCTCAGTAGTTGTGGCGAGCGGGCTCTAGAGCTCAGGCTCAGTAGTTGTGGCACATGGGCTTAGTTGCTCCACGGCATGCAGGATCTTCCCTGACCAGGGCTCAAACCTGTGTCCCCTGTATTGGCAGGTGGATTCTTAACCACTGCGCCACTGGGGAAGCACCCAATGCCTTTTAAATTGGTGATTGTGGGAGGGAAGGAATCAAAATAACCTCAGGCTTATTTCTGTTAATACTGTGTATGACTCATCCAATCCAGCCAATGTATACCGATATCTACCATGGACCAGTTGTATGATCGGTGTGAAGGGGTATGGCACGCAAGGCTCAGAGGCCAATAATAGGCTTAGGGCACATATACAAGTAGCTTGACCAAATACAAGTGTGATAATGCTAGATGCCAGAAGAGAAGAACAATAGCACCGTTGCAAGCAGTTAGCTCACTAAGTTAGAGGGAACACAGTCCACAAGGTCGCCCTCACTTCTGACACCCACTGCAGGAGTTCAGACAATTGCTGAATTAGAACAGTCCACATGACCGCCCTCACCTCTGATACCAACTGCAATCCAGTGGTCCCCAAGGCTACCCTCAAGATTTGATTATTCGCTAGAAGAAATCACAGAACTCATTGAAAACTGTTATACTCTTGATTACAATTTACTACAGGGAAAGGATACAGGTTAAAATCAACCAAAGGAAGAAGCATGTAGGGCAGAATGCAAGAAAGTACCAAATATGAAGCTTCCAGTTGTCCTCTCCCCATGGAGTTGGAACAGCGTTACTTTCGTAGCACCAGTGTGTGATTGTATGCGTGGAGTATTGCCAACCAAGGAAGCTCACCCACCTGCGAGTGGGTGGTCAGTTTTTATTGGGGCTGCATCATGTAGGCATGGTTGACTGCCCATGTAGCTGATCTCAGCCTCCAGTCCCTCCAAAGTCTACTAACACTGTGTGACCCAAAGCCCATGCCCTAAATCACATCATTGGTCTTTCGGTGTGGCCAGCCTGCACCCTAAATCATGTTAGACTCTCTGGTGACCCAAGGCTCCAGGGAAACAATGACACTCGCATTAGCCATGATATTCCAAGATTATCTCCCAGAAGCCAATGGCAAAGGCCAGACCTCTCTTCAGATAGTGTTAATTTTTCACTATACAACTGTTTTGTCAACCTCTGCTTTCTGCCTGGGACAAACTTCATTGGACTATGTATTATAAAAAGTCATCTTACCATTTTGGAATTAGTGCCCATTTCTATGTCTGTAACCAGAAGAGGCAAGAAGCTTTCCTCTGAAGTCTGTAGGTAATCCAACTTGGGGAACATACTGAATGTTGATCTGTCCTGCTCTCTGATGTATTTCTGGTCATTTCAGTGCATATCGGCACCTGTCCCAGCAGAACACAGGCCTGAGTAGAGACAGAATTCTGAGTAGTTGATTCTATTTGTTAAATACAGCCCAAGGTCTGGGTAGCAGCTGACTTGCAAATGATTCTGAGGATATTGTCCATAAATTGGGAGCTAGCTTAATAAGTAAGCTTCAGAATTAAAGAAAAAATTGTCAAAGTAGTGCAATTTACATGTGACAAAAGTTGTATGAGGATGTGTGGGGTTTTTTTCTGAATGAAATCACAGAATACATAGGACAGTAAAGGTATTTTGAATGTCAGGTACAGGACCATTTTATGCTTTGTAAATACCAGCTTGAAGACTGTGAGATACTCTGATTTAGTAATCATAAATTTAGTAATGCCTGGAGGTGCTCTTTGTGACCAAGAATTACAAACAGGGTTGGGATACACAACTGTCAGTTTGCTTCTTTCTCCCCAACAATCCCTTTCTCTGTCTCTGTGCTTTTTTGCTTCTCATTCACTCTCTGTCCTCACTCCCCCTAATAGTGGATCCCATGGCAGTGAATGTATTCTTGAAAAGCTATTTTGTAAATTGAATTTTTTTTGCAAATAAAATCTTATTCTAAAATTGCTGGAGGAGCTCACTATCAATATGAATTCTGTTAAACAATTTGACAAAGTGAAAGATCTCTTTGAAACACTGATAATTACCTCATTTTTCAGCCAGATTTTTCCTGAAATATCTTTTGTAATGGAATGGACTTTTCCATGGAAGTGAGTTTTCTAGATAAATAGAAACTTATTTCTTAAAGCTTCAGAAGTTCTTCTCTTTTAATCACTTTGGTAGGAGTCTGAGAAATGTTTGCTGTATCTTACTACCTATTAACAAAGAACCCTATATTTAAGTTTTTATTGGTAATTCATATTTAGTATAGGGATTTATGGGAGTTCTGTCTTTCCCTGCAGGTGTACATACCACTCCAGCATGTCATTTCTTTTTCTTTTTCTTTTTCTTTTTTTTTTCTCAACTCCAAACAGCCTCATGTTGTGGGGTGGCTGGCGCCTGTCAGGCAGAGTCCCTTCCAGTTCCCTGGAATGAATGCGCTCCGGCAGCTAGCTGCTGGGCACTCAGGGAAGGGGCTGCCTCTGGCTAGGGTCGACCCGGCACGAGCACAGACCCCTGGGCTGGCTTCGCCAAAATTGTTACCGAACACAAGTTCATGCGCCTGACGCACGGTGAGGCCAAACGAATAAAACTTCAGGGTTTGGAGCAGAGAAAGGTTTATCGTAGGGCCAAGCAAGGACAATGGTGGCTTGTGCTCAAAACCCCCAAACTCCCAGCATTTCCTGTGTACAATCCAGTGTTTGTATTAACTGGAGCACTCACTCAAGCAATTTCATGAGTCACTTTTGCTTTGTATCTCTAGAGAGCATATGGGGAATTTTTTCATGTCATAGAACCGAGCCAACTCATTGATTTACCAAAAACATTTTTCTAGCCAAGAAGCTTCAATTTCTTAGACATCTTCACGTCTGTTATCAACTCCAGCAGCTGCCCCCCTTTTTCAGGGTCATTTTCACTGAGAAGAAATGTTTTTATCATTTTGCTTATTTCGGAGTACATAGCAACCTGTCCATGACATCAAAGCCAAATTCAGATGCAGATGCTGGGCAGCCATCCAGGCTCACTCTCTCCCAAGTGACTGGCCCTTCACACAGCAGCCTCCCCACACATGTTACTCAGGAACATGTATCAGCAGAATTACGTGTGATAGACCTTTGAGGCCATTCACACATGATTGAAACCAGGGTAGCAAAACTTTGAATGGCAAAGGACTTCTGTATTCCACTCTGCTACAGTTCAGCTGCATTGCCAGGGATACTCTTGAGTATGTAGAGCTGTTTGTCCCTGCATCAGATGGTACTGATTGTTACATATTTTCAATTCTTATATCTGCTTTTTATGGCTTTTTCTGTCTGTACCCTTGCCAGACAGTTATTTCTCTTTGCTTTGCATACCTTTAGCAGTCAGTCCTTCTTTCATTCAGGTTTTATAATACGTAATCTGCTGTGAGTTTAGAGGTCAGACCACAAAGAATGTTATATTTGCATGAAAAGTCATTAGACCTGGGGCCCTGTTGGGAGTAAAGCTTACAGGGACTGGGCAAACGTAGCTCCCGATAGGTGAAGTTAGTGAATAAGCGACTGCCAGAGAAGTACTGGGTATTTGGGATATGCATGTTACATTTAGCATTATGCTGCAGTTGTGTTGTTTCATTTATTCCTGAAGTAGTTACTATTCCCTTTTCTTTCTCCATAGGAGCTTCCATGTACCAGTCTCAAAAGCGAAGGTATGACTGGGAAGGGGCATGAGGTAACTTTCTGGGGTGAAGGTAATTTTTTACATCTTGACAGGGGGATGGGTTATATGTCAGAATTCAGTGAAGGTACTTTGTGCATTTAGCTGTATGTAACTTTTACCTCAAAAGAAAAAAAAAGAACCATAAATTGAATTCTAGTTAATGAAATGCTGTAAAATACAGGGGAAGTGTATTCATGTATGCAGCTTACTTTGAAAAGCATCCAAAATTAAGATAAACTGATAGTTGGATGGAAGAATAGAGAGTTATGAGAAAAAGCAACTACTGGTAGAGTCTAGGTAGTGGGCATATATAGGTGTTCACTATAAACTCGTTTCAACTTTTTTATATGTTTGAAATTTTTCATAATAAAATGTTGGTATGGGAAGGGAAGGAAAATAATATCTAATGAAGCAAACTTTGTAAAAAACTGACTCTGATGCTTGATCCCCTTATGGCTTGATAGGACTGTTGGATACCTAGAACAGGGGGACTCAGCCAGCAGCCTTATTAACGTTTAGGCCTAGAATATTGTTTCTTCCTTTGTCCTTGATCCTGATACTCCACTTTATTATGGTTCTGTCCTTGTTTTACCAACCGTCACATAGTCTTTGTTTAAACCACCTTAAAACTGTTTTGGAAAAGTGATAGAAGATAAACTTATACAAAATAAAAGTTCTTATTCTGGTCAGAAAGAAAGCTGTATTGGTTAAGGTGCTTCTGGCTACAGGTATCAAAAAACCCAAGGAAAAATGACTTTAGCTCTAAGGAGGTTTACTGTCTCTCGTAACAGGAAATCTGGAGGCAGAACAAGTCCAAGGTTGGTTAATTACAAACCCAGTGATTCTAGGACTCCAGTCCAGCTTCCTGTGATTTTCTTGGTTTTCCCCTCATGGGTATTAGTTAGCTACAGCAATTTCATGCATTGAAAAAATTGTCATGTTCCCAGCAACATCTAAAGAAAAGGAGAGATTCTTCTCTTCCTTCTTGAGAACAAGGAAGACAGTTCTAAAAGACCCTCAGTATGCTTTTTATCACATGTTCCTGCCCAAACCCTTCACTAACAAGGGGAATGGAATTACCATGACAGGCTACACTATTCAGCATTCACTCCTGTAATGGAGGAACATGTGGGCGCCCAGTTTCTGAACAAAATTAAGGCTCTGTTAGCCTGAGGAAGGTGGAGAATGGCTGAATATCTGCCTCAAATATCTGAATATTTGACATAACCAGAAATATCTTCCTCAAAACCACAGTCAAAATTTTGGTAATTAAAAAATATAATTTGGAAAACTTACTATATTAATACATAATTTTTAATAATTAAAAAATTGATAAAGTAATTTAACGTAAAAAGTAGAAATACACCCTCACCCCATTTCCCCCTCCTAGTTCCATTCCCCTGATAAAACCACATCATTAGTTTGTTGGGTATGGGTCCAGATCTTTTTCTATATTCATACAGATGTATACATGTGCTAGTATGGTTTTGTTTTTCTGCTAAACTTAGGTTCTTACTAAACATACTTTCTGGAACTTGTTTTTTTCCCCTCAGTAATATATCAAAGACATTTTTCCATGTCAGTGTGTATAGCTCTCCCTCTTGAGAACATTCTTTATGTGGATATGCCATAGTATAGTTCACCATTGCTCTTTTGTTGGTCGTTTAGGTTGTCTCCAATTTTTCCCCATTACAGATAACGCTGTAACCATCTTGTTACTTTTTTAGCTTACGATGAAAATTTTCAATCATATGTGAAAGTAGAGAGACTAGTATAGTGAATCTCTGTGTACCTATCACCAGTCATCAACAGTTATCAGCATTTTGCCCATCTTCTTTCTTCATCCATCCCTCTTTTTCCTATTTTTAATTTTCACTGAAGTACTTTGAAAACAAATCCCAAACGTTATTTCACCAGTAAACACTTCAGCGCCTTCAGCACCTTTATTGAGATAATATTCACAGAACATACAATGAAACATTTTTTTGTTTTGTTTTGTTTTTTCTTTTTTTTAATAAATTTATTTACTTTTTGGCTGCGTTGTGTCTTTGTTGCTGTGCGCGGGCTTTCTCTAGTTGCAGCGAGCAGGGGCTACTCTTTGTTGCGGTGTGCGGGCTTCTCATTGTGCTGGCCTCTCTTTGTTGCAGAGCACAGGCTCTAGGCACACAGGCTGCAGTAGTTGTGGCATGCAGGCTCAGTAGTTGTGGCTCGCAGGCTCCAGAGCGCAGGCTCAGTAGTTCTGGCGCACAGGCTTAGTTGCTCCGTGGCATGTGGGATCTTCCCAGACCAGGGCTCGAACTCGTGTCCCCTGCATTGGCAGGCAGATTCTCAACCACTGCACCACCAGGGAAGCCCTAGGTAGAAGTTTTTTAAAAGAACTGCCACATTGTTTTATACAGTAGCTACACTATTTTACAGTCCCACCAGTAATGTATGAGGGTTTCATTTTCTCCACATCCTCTCCAACACTTGTTATTTTCTGTTTTTTATTACTACTATTATTATTATTACTGTTATTGCCATCCTCAGTGGGTATGAAATGATAAATCATTGTGGTTTTGATTTGCATTCCCTAATAACTAATGATGTTGGGCATTTTTTCATGTACTTGGCCATTTGTATATCTTCTTTGGAAAAGTCTATTCCTTTACCATTTTTTAATTGGGTTGTCGTTTTGTTACTGAGTTGAAAGAGTTCTTTATAAATTTTGGATCCTAGACACTTATGAGATAACTGATCTGCAAATATTTTCTCCCATTATGTTGTTGCCTTTTCTTGATGGTGTCCTTTGATGCACAAAAGCTTTTAATTTTGATCAAATTTAATTTATTTTTCTTTTGTTGCTTGTGCTTTTGGTGTCCTAGCTACTTTTGAAAGTGTATCTGTAGGAAGCATTACTTAAAATGGAATTACCACTTAAATTTTTGATAGATACATATGTACTCCAAAAGTTTATTCTCCCATTCACTAAGTGTGTGTGCCTTTTTCTCCACACCTTCACCTGTTCCATACATTAATCAGTCTTCCTATTTCCTTTTCTTCTTCCAGTGTTTTTTTTTTTTTTTGGCTGCGTTGGGTCTTTGTTGCTATGCGCGGGCCTTCTCTAGTTGAGGTGAGCGGGGGCTACTCTTCGTTGCAGTGCGCGGGCTTCTCATTGCGGTGGCTTCTCTTGTTGCGGAGCACGGGCTCTAGGCGCGTGGGCTTCAGTAGTTGTGGCACACAGGCTCAGTAGTTGTGGTGCACGGGCTTAGTCGCTCCGCAGCATGTGGGATCTTCCCGGACCAGGGCTCGAACCCGTGTCCCCTGCATTGGCATGCGGGTTCTTAACCCCTGCGCCACCAGGGAAACCCCCTCTTCTTCCAGTTTTATTGAGATATAATTGACATATAGCACTATATAAGCTTAAAGTGTACAGCATAATAATTTTTTGTTTGTTTTTAACATCTTTATTGGGGTATAATTGCTTTACCATGGTTTGTTAGTTTCTGCTTTATAATAAAGTGAATCAGCTATACATATACATTTATCCCCATATCTCCTCCTTCTTGTGTCTCCCTCCTATCCTCCCTATCCCACCCCTCTAGGTGGTCACAGAACACCGAGCTGATCTCCCTGTGCTATGCAGCTGCTTCCCACTAGCTATCTATTTTACATTTGGTAGTGTATATATGTCCATGCCACTCTCTCACTTCGTCCCAGCTTACCCTTCCCCCTCCCCGTGTCCTCAAGTCCATCCTCTATGTCTGCGTCTTTATTCCTGTCCCAGCATAATAATTTGACTTACATACATCATGAAATGATTATTACAATAAGTTTAGTGAACATTCATCATCTCATATACATGGAAAATGAAAGAAATAGAAAAAAAATTTTTGTCTGTGATGAGAACTCTTACTTTACTCTCTTAACAACTTTCATATATAACACACAGCAATGTTAATTATATTTATCATGTTGTTCATTACATCCCTAATACTTATTTATCTTGTAACTGGAAGTTTGTGCCTTTGACTGCCCTCCTCCAATTCCCCCTCTCCCCACCCCCAGCCTCTGATAACCACAAATATGATGTCTTTTTTATGAGTTTGTTTGTTTTTGAAGTATAGTTGACCTACAACACTATGTTAGTTCCTATTACACAGCATAGTGTTTTTTTCTATACATTTCAAAATGATCACCACAATAAGTCTAGTTACATTATGTCGCCATACAAAGATATTATTTAGTTATTGACTATATTCCCCACACTGTGCATTTCATACCCATGAATCATTGGTTTTGCAACTGGAAGTTTGTACCTCTCACCTGTTTCTTTTTTCCCCAACCCCCCTCTCCTCTGGCAACCACCTGTTTGTTCTCTGTATCTACACTGTTTCTGTTTTGTTATGTTTGTTCATTTGTTTTGTTTCTTAGATTCCACATATAAGTGAAATCATACTGTATTTGTCATTCTCTGTCTGTCTTATTTCTCTTAGCATAATATCCTCTAGGCCCATCCATGTTGTCACAAATGGCAAGATTTCTTTCCCTTTTTTTAATGGCTGAGTAATATTCCATTGTATATATTCCACATCTTCTTTATCCATTCATCTATCAGTGGGCACTTGGGTAGTCTTCCTATTTTCTATTTTTTGACTGGCAAGTGAAAAGTGATATTTAAGTAGTATGCATTTTCACCATAACTAATTTATTTACATTATTACGTTTGTATTTCTTCAGCCTGTAGTCACACAAATATTTGTTGAATGAATGTTCATATCCTCTGACTTTTTTTTCTTCTTAATTGTTCATAGCAGATGCTACATTTATGTGTGACAAGAGGTGTAACAAGAAACGGTTATGTGGACGGCATAAATGTAACGAGATATGCTGTGTGGTAAGTGGACCTATCATTAAGCACTATCAGATTGCATTCATCTAGGGGCTGGGCTTCTGGAAGCCTCAGCCATCTAGAATGCAGCCCAGATTTGGAAATCACTGGGAGAGGCCCCTGAGCAGCAGTCAGACTGCTACCCAGAGAGACAGACTGGGTCTTTTTAGGCCTCAGCCGGGTCAAGAAGTCAGCTGATGGCAACATGAAGGAAGGGAAAGAAGAAAGACAGAAGGCCTCAGGCCCCAGAGCTCAAGACCACTGGATGATCATGTAGTCATCTGCAGGAGACTGTATGCTGTCCCAGCACACAGACTGGCTTGGCCTTAGCAACTCAGGCTTCAAGTTTCATATATTCCATGGGTCAGATCAGTAGGCAAAATGAGTGTGGCTTTTTTTTTTTTTCCAGAAGAGGGGCCTCCATTCTTGGATATGCTTTTCTTTTTTTGGGGGCTGCGTCGGGTTTTAGTTGTGGCACATGGGTTCTTTGTTGAGGCATGCGGGATCTTTTTGTTGCGGCGCGCGGGCTTCTCTCTAGTCGTGGCATGCAGGTTTTCTCTCTCTAGTTGTGGCGCACAGGTTCCAGAGCTTGTGGGCTCTGTAGTTTGCAGCACACGGGCTCTCTAGTTGAGGTGCACGAGCTCAGTAGTTGTGGCACATGGGCTTAGTTGCCCCGCAGCATGTGGGATCTTATTTCCCCGACCAGGGATCGAACCCGCGTCCCCTGCATTGGAAGGAGGATTCTTTACCACTGGACCACCAGGGAAGTCCCGAGTGTGGCATTTTTTAAAGAACAAGTTTCAGTTATCTGAAGTATTCACTTCTGTGGAACTAAGTAAAGGAAGCACTACCTGGCAGTGGGTACTGTGTTATCGTGTGTGTGTGTGTGTGTGTGTAAACAAGGTAACACAGTACCAATAGTAAAGTAGTACATATATACACACACATATATAATACACAATTGTTATTTTTAGCATTTACGTTGACAGTGTGAAGAGTGATGAAATTGTTCTGTGTATCAAGACTTACTTATAAACCTGTGTTTGAAAGTTTAAAGACTTCCTCTTATTACTGAATATTTCAAACATATGTAAAAGCAGAGATACAAGTATGAGTCCCATATGCCCAACATCTAGCTTCAGTAGTGATCAGGTCATAACTAATCCTGTTTCATTCACATCCCCACCTACTCCCCCTCCTTTGATTATTTTGAAGCTAATTCCAGATATCATGCGATCTATAATTGTGGAGAGCTTCTTTATTAATCTTGTTTATGGAAAATATAAAATGGAGATAATTTTGTAAACATATATAAATCTCTCAGGAATTCCCTGGCAGTCCAGTGGTTAGGATTCTGTGCTTCCACTGCCGGAGGCACAGGTTCGATGCCTGGTCGGGGAACAAAGATCCTGCATGCAATCAATCAATCAATCAATATCTCTCCTCCTAGGATAAGGAGCACAAGTGTCCTTTGATTTGTGGGAGGAAACTCCGCTGTGGCCTTCATAGATGTGAAGAACCTTGTCATCGTGGGAACTGCCAAACATGCTGGCAAGCTAGTGAGTGTCTTCACTGTATACTGTATTATATAGAGTTTTCTAGAAAGTCAGGGATGATATATTCTGAGTGATTGATTTTCTTAGGTTGGTATGGATTACTGAATTAATAAGCCTTAGTATTTCAGATATATTGAGACTTTTTTTAAAAGAGGGTATTAAATCATTTATTGGTTACACGTGATAATGGATGATACACAAGCCTCATTCCCATCTATAACTTTATCTGGTACCATAATTCAGTTTAGATATATTGCATAGAATGTGCCAACAATCATATTAATAACCAGAAAACTCCATAACTTTGCTTGGGTGACCCTTTTAACGGTGAACTGCAGGTCACAACACAGTAACTGTCAGTTCAGCTGAAGACAATGGCTTCTCCACCCAAGCGGGTTGTAAATAAATTTCGAATGGGCCCTGGCATCACCCTGAAGGAATTCTAACTTCACATTGTTGGGGTGAAGTTTACCAAAATGACTTCAGAGTAGACTAACTTTACACAGCACAATTTTAAAAAGACACATTTATTCAGCTTCATGAGTGGACTGTTACATTTAGCAATCAACAGCATGGGTGCAAAAAAAAAATCTACATTAAAACCCTTTGTTGGAATGCTTTACACTTTCTACAGAACAGAAACTAAAATAACTTGTTATACAATTAGTCACAAATACAGTCCTCGAGTTTTTTTGCCCATACACATGAGTATTGTCAAAAGCATGTCTTCTTTGTAGCAGCTAGGCCCTGCCACCACTGTGCTTGGCCGAGTTCACAAGTCTGTTGTAACCTGTAGCTTCCCTGTCACTTCTCTGGCTCTCCTTTCCTGCTAAGCTTTGTTTCCTGGCAGTAATTAAAACCTTCTGCCACTGCCATAGCTACTGCTGGAACCATAGCCACCTTGGTTTCGTGGTTTGGCAAAGTATTGGCCTCCACCACCATAGGAGCCAGAACTTCTGCCTCCAAAGTTTCCTCCTTTCATGGGTCCAAAATTTGAAGATTGATTGTTGTAATTGCCGAAATCATTGTAGCTTCCGCCACCTCCAAAATGGCTTTCGTCATTACCAAATCCATTATTGCCATCCCCACTGCCACCATATCCCCCACCACCACGGCTGCCACCAAAGGCATCTCGACCACTGAAGTTTCCTCCACCACCAGAGTTGTCATTCCCACCAAAACCACCTCCACGACCACCACCAAAGTTTCCAGAACCACTTCGACCTCTTTGGCTGGATGAAGCACTAGCCATCTGTTGCTTAGGTAGGGCTTTCCTTACTTCACAGTTGTGGCCATTCACAGTGTGGTATTTCTGAATGACAGTCTTGTCTGCGGAGTCATGGTCATCAAAGGTTATGAAAGCAAAGCCTGTGTTTTTGCCACTGCCTCAGTCATGATTTCAATCACTTCAGTTTTCCCACACTGTTCAAAATAATCTCTTAGGTGATGTTCTTCAGTGTCTTCTTTAATGCCACCAACAAAAATCTTTTTCACGGTTAAGTGGGCGCCAGGTCTTTGAGAATCTTCTCTTGAGACGGCCCTCTTTGGTTCCCCAACTCTTCCATCCACCTCGTGTGGCCCTGCATCCATGGCCGCATCCACCTCCTCCGCAGTGGCATACGTGACAAACCTGAAACCTCTGGAGCGCCTGGTGTTTGGATCCCTCGTTACCATACAGTCTGTGAGCGTTCCCCATTGCTCAGAATGGCTCCTCAGACTCTCATCGGTTGTTTCAAAGTCAAACGTCTGATGAAGAGCTTCCGCAGCTATTCGGGCTCTTTGGGAGACTCTGACTTAGACACGATGGCAGTAGAGGGGGGAGGCTTCCATGATTGCTTACTCGGCAGCATTCACAGCAGAAAAGCTATTGAGACTTTTAAAGAAGTTATTCCTCTGTTGTCCCTGAATGTATGAAACTTGGGATGTAAGCAGTGATCCTAAGATGGGGTCTGCTTGTGTTATAATATTAAAAACTCACATTCATTATAACACTACCAATCCCATCAGAAAACTCTGGGGAAAAGTATTAGGAAGTTGTCAAGCTCATAGTGATAAACGCGTATTTTCCAAAATTCTATTTTCACTTGAAAGCTTGAATGTTATCGTTGGCAGCAAATTCAGTTTTCTTAAAGTGATGGGCTCACTGCTAATTTTTGATACAACGTCTGCCAAAATACCCAAGTCTGAATAATCATAGTTTGTCGGTCACTTTTTCAAGGAAAACGGTGTGTTATGAAAAAAGAAGTTAATTCAGCAATTCAGCTCACGACTCAGAAAAGTGCAGTTCTTTAAAATGACCAGAGGTCAGACAGCCGTCCATATCTGAGGGTTCCACATCCATGGATTCCACATCCATAGATTCGACCAACTGTGGGTTGAAAACGTTCAAGGGGAAAAATTCTAGAAAGTTCCAAAAGCAAAACTTGAATTTGTTTTGTGCTGGCAACTATTTATATAGCATTTACATTGCATTGGGTATTATAAGTAACCTGGAGACGATGTAAAGTATACAGGAGGATGTGTGTAGGTTGTATGCAAATACTACAGCATATTATATAAGGGACTTGAGCATTCTTGGATTTTGGTACCCATGGGGGTCCCGGAACCAATCCCTTCCCGCCAGGATGCTGAGGGACAACTGTATTTTTGTGTGCAACAAAAGTGCTTGAAGCAGATACCCTATTTTGTTCCACAGAATATTAGAAAGACATGTATTTAAGGGTCAAGATTTTTTTTTTTTACTTCTTCATCAAGGACTTTCTTAAGTGAAATTGTCGTTTTCTATCTACTCTAAGTACGTGGCAGTGAAAAATACAACAGTTACAGTTTGGCACTACTGCCTTATTTGCGCTAATGCCCTGGCAGTATTACCAGCTGTTGCTTTTTCACCATCAGTGCAAATGTCAACATAGTGAAAAAAGCAAATAGTATCTAAGTATTATTATGAAAATAATTTTGGCCTTGTGGACTCCCTGAAAGGATCAGGGAGTCTTAGGCTCAACTGAGCACTCTTTGAGAACTGCTACATTAAAAGATTAGCCTAGATCAGGGTTTCCCAACATACCTTCTGTGGAATACTAGGCCTACCATATTTCAAAACGGAGTTAAGTGCTTTGTTATAAATCACACACATGGAGTTCCGTAGAAACAAGTTATGTAGGCTCTTACTCTTTACCTAGCTGTTTCACATATATTAGCCCACCCCCACAATAAACTTCTGAGTGGACAGGTCAAAGTTTGGTATCCCCATTTGGCCAAAAGGAAGCAATCTCAGAGTCGTTAAGTTACCTGCCCACAGTCACCGCACAAGTGGGAAGTAGGTCCAGGACTAGAAGCCTAAGTCTCCTGCTATATTTACAGGGCTCTTTCCACCACGTTGTGTAGCCTCTGAAGAGTTTTCTAGAGAGTGCTGACTGGAGAAGAGCAGTGGGTAGAGGAATCCTGGAGGGCCTGGGCTTTCTGACTCTTGGTCCCTAGTTGAGAACCATGGCCAAAGACCCAGCCTCTACCGAGGACCAGGATTGAAGAACTAGCTCCCCTTTGGGTCTGAGGGTTAGGAGAGCTCTTGACAAAGTGGACCGCTTGTTGGAGGCCCCATGTGAGTTCTCATTTTGATTGGGCTTGTGAACTGTGCCTAGTGAACTCAGACGTAGCTCTTGGCTTCATCTCAACTTCATATTTTTATCATGATAGATGTCGGTTATACTTATAAGAATTTTTTTTTAATGGCTTCAGTGGCTCTCTGAGGTTTATATTCAAAAGCATATTTTTCTGTGTTTGTTAACTACCTGTGACTTTTATAATCTCTATCCATTTCCCTAACTAAAAAGTTAAAAAAAAAAAGAATCTGTTTCTTTAGTGGAAGTCTCCTGTTCTGTCAAAAGAGATGGTCTGTAGATCTTTTGTTTATAAAATACATGTAAAAATGTCTTGGGATACTCATGGACTTAACACTTTGCCGGCAGCTCAACTTTAATGAAATAAAAACCTTTTTTAAAAGAGCAGCCCCCCAAAAAATTCTCCTGTAAAAATACAAGCCAAAAAAAAAAAAGTGTGTGTGTGTAATTATCTTGTGCGCATCTCAAATTCATGAAGGGTTGTTTTGTTTCACCTGTTGTTTCCCCAGGTTTTGATGAATTAACCTGCCACTGTGGCGCGTCAGTGATCTACCCTCCAGTTCCCTGTGGTACCAGGCCCCCTGAGTGTACCCAGACCTGTGCCAGAGTCCATGAATGTGACCATCCAGGTGGGTCCTGTCTCCTTGCCTCCACACCTCACAGCCTGCTCACACTGTGTCATTTAGGATGTTGCATGATGGTCTTCACTGCTCTGAGATTACACTGTGGTAGCCCCTCCTTGTTCCCTGTGCTCAGGGGCTGCTTCTGTAAAGATGGGTCTGAGATCTGGGCCACAGCTGGGAATCACAGTGCCTTCCATTGCTTTACTCTGTGGATGTCAAACACACCCAAAGGGTTGGGAGAATCCCCAGCTGGTCTTGTCTTCTTTCTTTGTGGCCTCCACTTCTGGTGCATATTTCAAAGTTAAGCATCTTTTTGTAAAGTTAAAAGTAATTCGGTTTTGTTGTTGTTGTAGACGCAATATATGTTTATTACATAAAAAGGAAGAGAGAAAGAAAGAAAATAGAGATAAAGTCAAAAGATTGAAATTAAATCATCTCTTATGTTACCTTTTAGGAATTACGCCCTAGTGTGTATTTTCAGGGCCTTTTTCCATGGGCAAAAATATATATTTGCATTTTCTTTCCTAAAATAAAAGTGGGATCCTAATGAATTTATTTTAACTGGATTTTTTTCCCTCTTATTGTTGTAATTTTTTTTTTTTTTTTTTTTTTAAAGGATTTTCTTATTTATTTATTTATTTATTTATTTTTGGCTGCGTTGGGTCCCCAGTTCGTGCGAGGGCTTTCTCCAGCCGCGGCAAGCGGGGGCCACTCTTCATCGCGGTGCGGGGACCGCTCTTCATCGCGGTGCGCGGGCCTCTCCCCATCGCGGCCCCCCCCGTCGCGGGGCACAGGCTCCAGACGCGCAGGCTCAGCAACTGTGGCTCACGGGCCCAGCCGCTCCGCGGCACGCGGGATCCTCCCAGACCAGGGCTCGAACCCGTGTCCCCCGCATTAGCAGGCAGACTCTCAACCACTGCGCCACCAGGGAAGCCCTTATTGTTGTAATTTTAATCTATCTCCTTATCAGTGAATATTTTTCTAGATGGTAGTGGAGTGTCCTGTTACATGGATGGGCCATAACTGATTCAGTCAGTTTCATGTTGCTGGACATTTGTTTCCAGTTTTTCTGTGATAGGCTGCTGTAGACACCAGATAAATAGCTACTTGACATCACCCATTTTCTGTCCAGTCTAGTCACTGGCTTTCCTCTAGGACCATATTGGCCCTATCATTTCATTTTACCAAGTCCCAGAGGCAAACCTGATATAATTTAAGTCACTGGATTTGATACTTAACAATAAATCTGGCCATATGATTTAGTCTGACAAATAGACAAGCATTTCTCAATTTTTTAAGTTAATAGAGTGAAAAAGAATTAAGTAAATTCCTCATGAAGTGAAAAGTCCCTCCTTTCCTGGAGACCTTAAGACGGCCCTCCCAGCTTAGTTTGCAAGCCCTTGCTGTGGTGTTCACACCAGCATGAAGTTAATGTCCAAGCAGATACTCACCCACTCACTTGTACTCACTTCCTTTGTAGTCACTTGCAGATGTTACAAAGCAAGTCCAAATCCTGCTGATTGATGTCCATAGTGAGAACTTAACTATTTGTGAGTTGTTTTGTTTTAGCCTGCTTTCGTTCAGCGTTCACTTAACTTTTCTTGAGTGTTTCTTGTATATCCAGCATGGTGTCAGACATAGAGGGAGGGTCAGAGGAAGGAAGGTCAAAATAACCTCATGACCTTGAGGTTGTTCTGTTGTTTCTGAGAGGAGGAAGATGGTAGTTGAATACATTTGACACAACCAGCCAATACATGAAGAAGGGCCAGATAGCATGGCAGTAAGCCATCTGTGTAAGAACTAAGACGTGAGGGAGAGCAAGAGTGCTCAGGGCAGGGTGTGGTCAGCCAAGGAAGGCTTTGTTGTAGGAGGTGAGTTTGAATGAACTGCCTCTTCCAGGCAGTAAGGAAATTGAAAGGAGTCAGAGGAAGCACATTAGATGACATAACAAAGATGTCACAACAAAAGGGAGCAGTTGCTGTGTAAGGTAGGACCAAAAGAATGGCTGAGTAATGTGGCCAGACCATGTGGCAGTGCCACAGGAGACGGAGTAGAAAAACTGCCTCCTTCTCTGCTTCTGTGTCTCTCGCCCCTCAGTTGGGTTTCTTTTTCTCACTCATGCTCATCTTTCAACACTTTAATATAAAGCCAACTACTTTTACTTTCCAGTGACCATTTTAAAAAGTACTCAGCTCTGAAATTTAAAAGTTCCATGTCATATGCCATTATAATATGTGTAATAGTCTATGTTTAAACATTATTCCTAATTTTAAACATTACTCCTAATTTTATCTTTCTCTTTCTACAGTGTATCATTCTTGTCATAGTGAGGAGAAGTGTCCCCCTTGTACTTTTCTAACTCAGAAATGGTGCATGGGCAAACATGAGGTAAGTTTTCTCTCTCAAGTGTTCATTGTTCCAACCAGAGATTTATGATTGGATTTCGTTAAGAGGGTTAGCCTCATTGTTTCTCAAAATAAATATACTCCAAGGAGCAGAGATTTGCTGTTGCCACTTTTTTTTCTTTTCTTTTTCTTTTCATTAAGGTATAGTTTGCATAAAATGAAATGTACCCTTTTGAGTGTACAAGTCTATGAGTTTTGACAAAAGCATTCGTACAGTCATGTAACCACCACCACAGTCAAGATGTGGAACATTCATTCACCTGCAGACATTCCTTTGGGCCACTTCATAGTTACTCTCCCCTTTCCCCCAGGCCCTGGCAACCAATGATCTGTTGTCTGCCCCTGTAGTTTTGCCTTTTCAGAATATCACATAAATGGAATCATACAGTAGGTAGCATTCTGAGTCTATTCTGCTTTCATTTTTATTTTATTTGTTTATTTTTTAATAAATTTATTTATTTGGCTGCTTCGTTGCTGCACGCGGGCTTTCTCTAGTTGCGGCGAGAGTAGGGGCTACTATTCATTGTGGTGCGCGGGCTTCTCATTGCGGTGGCATCTCTTGTTGCGGAGCACGGGCTCTAGGCACGCGGGCTTCAGTAGTTGTGGCGCACGGGCTCAGTGGTCGTGGCTCATGGGCTGTAGAGTGCAGGCTCAGTAGTTGTGGTGCACAGGCTTAGTTTCTCCGCAGCATGTGGGATCTTCCTGGACCAGGGCTTAAAAACCCGCTGTGTCCCCTGCATTGGCAGGCGGATTCTTAACCACTGTGCCACCAGGGAAGTCCCTGCTCTCATTTTTAATCTGGTTACAATCAAATGAAACTCAGCCAGTTGGCCTTGAGAGCATGAGCCGTGTTCAGAGACAACTTCTAGGTTAGCCAGCATGGGGAGGGGTTGCTAGTCTGGGGAAAGGTGTTACAGTGAGAATATCCCAAGAGTGAGAGTGGGCTCTCCACCAATTGCCACCGTTCCTTCTCTCTACTCCCTACGCAGCTTTCCATCCTGAGTGATCGGCCGTACACCTTGCTCCAGGCTAACCTACCCCTCCTTGCTGCCATTACCATGAAGGACTTTCATCCTTATTCTTAGTGTCTAAGCTATATTTGGCACCGCTGACTATAGACACTTTGAAACACTTTAAAAAGATTTGTTTATCTTAAAAATGCATATTCGATGAGCCGGTTTGCAGGGCAGAAGTTGAGACACAGATGTAGAGAATGGACATATGGACACCAAGGGGGGAAAACTGCGGTGGTGTGGGGATGGTGGTGTGCTGAATTGGGCGATTGGAATTGACATGTATACACTAATGTGTATAAAATTGATGCCTAATAAGAACCTGCAGTATAAAAAAAACAAACAAAACAACTAATACTAAACTTAAAAAAAAAAAAAGAGAACAGTGGTGTAGGACTTCTTAGGCGAGGACTACATCAGGAGCAACCTGCTGTACATTTTGATGCTGGCCTTTTCTTGATCTTATCAGAAGATGTCAGTGGAAGTTTTTTCAGACAACAACCAAATCCATTATTCCTTCCTCAAGTGGTCCTTAAATGGTCTGTTGGCAAAAGTATTGAAGGCTATAGTTGCCTAGTCCTGCACCAGAAATAGCAACCAAGGGCTGCATACATAGGTAGTAACAGCTAAGACATGAGACAGTGACTGCGGGATGCTGTTGATTATAAAATGTATCCCAGTTTCAGAGAAGTAAAATATGCAAAAAAAAAAAAAAAAAGCATATTCATTGTAGACAGTTAAGATAGTACAGTTTTGCTATGCAGAAAGAAATACTCTTAACATCCTGGTGTATAGACTTCCAGGCATGTATGATACACTCTTTCCCCTACTCTATGAAGATTATACTGTTTTGTAACCTGCTTTTTTTACTTTGTAACATGTTGGCCAACATTTCTTGAAACTCTTGACAACTATGACAATATGCTTTCAGTATTCTTATCTTGATGGACACATTTTTCTCCACTTATTTCCTGTCAGTGGTTCTCATAATCCTTGGTATTTATTCTTCGTCTAAAAATCTCACTTCCTCTGAGAGTAACCATTCTAAGACATCCATGTGTCATCTTTGTGTTGATGGACTTCAGTCAACAAATACTTACTGCATACCTGCTATGTACTAGGTAACAGGCTAGGTTTGGGTGATTCAGAAATGAACAAGACAGGTGCCGCCCCTGCCCTTGTGGAGCCTTCACTCTGGGGTGGGAAGCAGACGTGTAAACAGTCGATTGTAAGTACAGTAGTGTGTGGGACTTACCTGGTGGTCCAGTGGTTAAGACTCTGTGCTCCCAATGCAGGGGGCTTGGGTTCAATCCCTGGTTAGGGAACTAGATCCTGCATGCCACAACTAAAAGATCCTGCATGCCGCAACTAAGACCTGGCACAGCCAAATAAATAAATAAATACTAAAAAAAAAAAAAAGTACAGTAATGTGGGAAGTACAGAGTACTGAAGGGGATAGAAGGGGCCCTTACCCAGGGAAGGTGTTTCTGGAGGAAGTAGCATAAGTAACATCCTAAAGGACAGTGAGAAGATAGGCAAGTAATGTGGGGAGGGGACAGCAGAGGGCATAGCATGTGCACAAATTATCCCAGTGGTGGAGTAGGTGAGTGTTTAATGACTGGGAACTACATTCTACCAAAATACTGATTCCAAAGCATGTACGTCCTAGACTTTGGGGGCCTCTTCAAGAGTACAAGTTATGTGTCACCAGAGTCGAAGTATATTCCTCACTTTGAGGGTTCTTAAAAGAATTTGAGTGAATACGTAAGAGTAACCTTTGGTTCCACAGGAATAAAATTCCAGCATCTTTTTCCTGGAGTGAAGAATCCTGAATGGAGGCAATTTCTCAAGAAAAAAAAAATGATTTGGTTGGTCCACGGTCTGTTGCCTCTTAATTTTTTTTAATGACAGAGCTGTCTAAAACTATGGAGATCATGGGTTGGGAGACGTGAGGAGAGTTGAGTAATTAATTACATAAAACAGCCCTGCAAGCAGTCTTGAAACCATGAGCCAAGGGTGCCCCCACCCCCAGGGTTTCTGTGAACTCAGTGCCCTAGCTGTTTGCAGAGGGAAAAGATCACCTGATCCTCCCAGTTAGTCATAAAATTTTCAGAAACTCCCTAGTTATCTGGTTTCACATGCTTGTTACCCATCTTGGGAAGTTTATGTTGCAAGTCACACTCGGTTGCTAAAACAAATCCTTTTAGATCATAACAAGCATTTTTTTTTTTTTTTTGGTTGCATTGGGTCTTTGTTGCTGCTCGCAGGCTTTCTCTAGTTGTGTCGAGCGGGGGCTACTCTTCGTTGTGGTGTGCGGGCTTCTCACTGCGGTGGCTTCTCTTGTTGTGGAGCACGGGCTTCAGTAGTTGTGGCACGTGGGTTCAGTAGTTGTGGCTCAGGGGCTCTAGAGCGCAGGCTCAGTAGTTGTGGCGCACGGGCTTAGTTGCTCCGCGGCATGTGGGATCTTCCCGGACCAGGGATCGAACCCATATTCCCTGCATTGGCAGGCAGATTCTTAACCAGTGTGCCACCAGGGAAGTCCCATAACAAGCATTATTAAATAAGATTCAGGTTTGTTTTCTTTTCAAACTAACCTTTCAGACTTTGAAAAACAGCCTGATTTTTGTTTCAGATAAAAATATAAAAAATAATAATAATAATAACTTTTTTTAAAACATGCTCTTTTTGAAAGTTCAGAAATGTTTAAGTAGGAAGTTAAAATCCACCCCAAATCCTGCGTGGAGATGAGAATCTGGCCACTTCTGTCTCTCCTAGGTACGAAGCAACATCCCCTGTCACCTGGTTGATATCTCTTGCGGATTAGCCTGCGGTGCCACGCTACCGTGCGGGATGCACAGGTGTCAGAGGCTCTGTCACAAGGGAGAGTGTCTTGCGGATGAGGTCTGCAAGCAGCCCTGCCCCGTCTCCAGAGCTGACTGTGGCCACCCATGTATGGCGCCTTGCCACCTCAGCTCACCCTGCCCTGTGACTGCTTGCAAAGCCAAGGTGAGTAGTCCTGGCTCCTGGTGGGGCCCTGACTGTGGTTCTGGGGCTGCTGAGGAGTCCAGAACTGCCTACACTGGCACCTGGGCACACATCCTTACCAGGGGTCTTTGGTTGCAAGGAACTGCAAGTTAAGTTAACAAGAGGAGGGTGGAGTAAATTGTACAGACTTCTATCTGCCAAGCTTGAGATGGTCTTTCAATTCAGAAAGTACCCACTGCCACCTGACCAGTTTCTGTCTCCCTTCGATCAGATTCTCAAGAGAGCCTCTGATTGTCCACTCCATTTATTCAACAAATACATAAGTGTCTGTTTTGTATAAGATGTAATGCTGTGGTAGGTGCTGGGGCTCCACCAGTGAACAGTGGACACGTGGTTCCTTTAATTAGAGGGACAGATACTAATTAATTACTCAGATAATTAATTGCGACTTTGGTAATGTCGTGAAGGAGTAGTTACCCCCTTGTAGGGGGTGCCACAAGAACATGTGAGTGAGGGACTTAGCTGGTCTGAGGGATTAAGCAAGGTCTCCCCCCCGAGGAGGTGAAAGCAGAGGGATGAAGTGGAGTCGATTAGACCTTGGCTGGTCCTGGGTCAAGTGTCCACCTCTGGTTCAGTGGTAAAAACTTCATTCTAGGCCTGCCCCTTCAGGCAGGATTAAGGACAGAAGTCATTCCCGGTAAGGGGCGCTGTCGACTGGACACTTCCCTCCTAGCATGTCGGCCACCACGTTGTCACTTTGCATGTGTGGTTAGCTCCTCCGTCTTGGAAGGTAGCCACTCACTGTCTCTCTATTCTCTGCCGTGGTTTGGTTTGAGAGAGGCTTTACAAGTGAAACCTGCCCATTCACATATTTACCGTGGGCTGAAAGTTGCTACATGTTAATCTTATTTCAGATAGAGCTGCAGTGTGAATGTGGACGAAGAAAAGAAATCATGATTTGCTCTGAAGCATCCAGTACTTATCAAAGGTTAGTGCTACTTAAATGTTAACAATTGATGGGTCTAGGTAAAGGGTATACAGGAGTTTATTGTAGGATCTTTGCAACTTTTAAGGAAGGTTTTTTAAATAAATTTTCTTGAGTCTAGTTTTTCTGGTTAAAAGAAAAAGTACTGCTTTATGTACCTTACCTTCCCTAACTTTAATTTGTAAAATAACCTTTTTGTTTCTCTCCTCCTCCTTCCTCTCTCTCTCTCCCTTTTGGTCTTGTGACACCATGAGATCAGAAGGGAAGATGTCCTGAAGTTGCGTGCATTGCTTCAGCGTCCCACCGCTTGGGGCACAGCCAGGACCAGGTCCTGCGCTCCGGCTGTGGTCTGGGGGGTTCTGACTGTTCTGTGAGTTGTCTTTGCAGCCTCCTGAAATCTTGGGACCTGTGTGGTCACACCGTACAGAAGTGGAGGTGTTTAGGGATGGATGGATGAATAGATGCAGAGATGCACCATGGAGATGGGACTCTAGGAGTATGCAAACATCAGATTGACTGTGTTTGAATACACACTGAGTGCCTGGCATTGGCCCGGATGCTCAAGGGGGTACTGAGGAATGGATTACCTCATTTCCTATGGAGCTGCTTAGCATCTAATCGAGGAGATACCACATAAACGTGTGGATAGTTCATAATAGATGGGCTTCCAAGGCCACACAGATTGTCGAGTGGTAGATTTGCCTTGAAAGAAGTGTTCTGTGTGCCTGGTATGGGGAGGTTCTTGTGAAACTGCAGCGCCTTTCTTCCCTTTCTTTTTTATACTTCAGAATAGCTGCTATTTCCATGGCCTCCAAAATAACAGACATGCAGCTTGGAGATTCAGTGGAGATCAGCAAGTTAATTACTAAGAAGGAAATTCACCAAGCCAGGTAATTTTTTAAATGTGTAGCTGTGCCTTCTTTCTCCCATTAGACTTAATTTCCAAAAGGCAGGAACCATTCATTTGTGTCAGTCTGCAACAGGAAAGCCTTACACACACAGTGGGTGTTCAACAGACATCTGATATTAAGAGACCACGCCCACTCCAATGCAGTGAGTCCTACTCGGGATACAGCTAAGACCTGAGGAGGCTTTTCTGGGCCTCACTGCAGACAGTAGCCAGAGGAAGCAGAGACCTTGACGTGTCCATTCCAGCCCACAGGAGAACAGAGAACAGAGTGGTTTGCTGTGTCGAGAGAGGGAGGTGGGGCTGTCGCGGGGGCGCCAGGAACATTTTGGGGGCTGAGCAGCCAGGAGACACTCTGAAGCCCTTCTGAGGACTCCTAGTCTCCCGTAACTCAGAGGCCTGTGCACCTGTCCTTGAGAAGGACCTCATTCAGCCATTGTTTTGGCCAGTCTGTTCTGTCTCCAGGTTGACCATATAAGAACTTATTGCTGAGTAGGAGCTGTGAAACTTGTACCCTGACTTAATTTTTTTTTCATTTGCTTCTCAAGGCTGGAGTGTGATGAGGAGTGTTCAGCCTTGGAAAGGAGAAAGTAAGTAGTTTCAACTGCTGTTTATCTAATTGTCCTTGAGCTCTGTGAAATTAGTGGGAGGGAGCAACCCTTCAAGCATTCATTCAGCACCTGCTCTGAGTCTTTTGCTGCTATTGGGGAGCAGGAGAAATTCAGTCATCAAGAATCAAAGTGTCTGAGGATAAACCAGTTAGGTGATTTCAGCATATTTCTGAAACATGAGCTTGTGTGGTTTCAGGCAAGTGTAAACATCACATGCTCCAAAGCATACTAATTCAGGGACTGGCGGACTTCCTGATTCCAATGGAGACAAGAGGCTTAAAATTCTTTTAATGAACTTTTATGTTGAAGTATAGTATACTTCATATAGATCAGAACTATACTGATGTATAGTTCTATACTGATGTATAGTCATCACAAAGGGAATACAGTGGTGTAATCAGCACCAAGGTCAAGAGATAGAAAACTACGAGAACCCACTCTTACACTCCACCGAGATACAGCCTCTATCCTGACTTCTAACAGTTTAGATTATTTTTGTCTGCTTTTGGACTTTATGTAAATGATGAAATCATATTGTTGTATTATTTTTGTCTGGTTTCTTTCATTACATTTGTGACGTTCATTCCTGTTGCTACATGTAGCAGCATTTTGTTAATTTTCATTTCTGCATGATATTTTATTATATTAATTTATCATCATTTATTCTATAGCTTATAGATATATGTGTTGTTATCAGTGTTGGGCTATGACAAATAATGCTCTTTTAAGAATATCCTTATACTTGCCTGGCTGTATATATGTACTCATCTCTGTTGGATATAAGCTCAGGAGTAGAATTGCTGATTAATAGGGTATGCATATTTTCAGCTTTAATTGATTCTGCCGACCAGTGTTCAAAATGGTTGTACCAGTTACGCTCCCACGAGCAGGGTCATATTTTCCGTTGCTCTCTGTTTGTGTCAGCCCTTGGAATTGTCAGTCTTTTTCATTTTAATCCATTTTTGTAGATGTATAACTGGATGTCATTGAGCTTCTAATTTATATTTGCCTGATGACTGGTGAGGTTGAGCACCTCCTCATGTGTTTGTTGGCCATTTGGATATCCTCTTTTGTGAAGTACCTATTCAAGTCTTTGCTTATTTTTTGAATTGTATCATCTGTCTTTTTCATATTGATTACTAGGAATTCTGTATATATTTTGGATATGAGTCCTTTGTTTTATATATTGTTTTCCTCACACTCCGTGCCTTCACTTTTCACTCTCTAACTGGTGTCTTGATAAACGGAAGTTTCTAATTTTAATGTAGTCTGGTTTATCAGTCTTTTCCTTAGTGAATAGTACTTTTTATGTCATTTAAGAAATATTTGCGTATCCTGAGGTCATGATGATATTCTGTGTTATTATCTAGGAGCCTTATTTTACCTTGCACGTTTAGATCTACAGTTGACCTGGACCAATTTTTTTGTTTTTTTTTTCTAAGCACGGTATAAGGAGGGTTGATGATTCCATTTTTTTCCATACAAATATTCATTTGACCAACATCATTTATCAAGAAATCCTTTTCCCAGTGCTCTGCAGTGCCACCTTTGTCTTAAATCAAGTATTCATATTGTGTATGGGTTATTTCTGAACTCATTCTATTCCATTGCGCTAGTATCACATTATCTTAATTACTGTACCTTTATAACTGGTAGCATATCTCTTCAAACATGGTCTTTCTCCAAGATTGTCTTGACTGTTCTTGGCCATTTGCATGTCCATTTAAATTTTAGAAATAGCTTATCAATATTTGCAAAAAAAAAAAACTTCTGGGATTTTGATTGAGCTGGTATTTAATTTATAGATCAGTTTGGAGAGATTTGACATCTTTATAATATTGAGGCCTCTAATCCATGAGCAAAGTATATCCTTCTATTTAGTCATGTTTTCTCTCAATGATATTTTATAGTTTTCTTTATATAGATTTTGTACATCTTTCAGTAGATTTTGTTCCTTGCTATTTGATGTATTTTGATGCTCTTATAACTGGTATTTTTTCTTGTATCACTTTTAAAATTTAATTCTCTAATTGCTTGTTGCTGGCATATAGGAATACAGTGGATATTTGTTGACCTGTATTCACAACCTTGCTAAATTACTTATTTCTAATAGCTTATCTTCAGCTTCTTTTAGATTTTGCATGTACACAATCATGTCCTCTTCTAATTTCTTTCTAATTCTTAACTTTTATCTTTTTCTTGCCTTATTACAACTGGCTAGGCCTCCAGTACAGTGTTTTTTTTTGTTTGTTTGTTTGTTTATTAATTTTATTTTTATTTTTTTTGGCTGCATTGGGTCTTCATTGCTGCGCGCAGGCTTTCTCTAGTTGCGGCGAGTGGGGGCTACCCTTCATTGCAGTACACGGGCTTCTCATTGTGGTGGCTTCTCTTGTGGAGCACAGGCTCTAGGCATGTGGGCTTCAGTACTTGTGGCATGTGGGCTCAGTACTTGTGGCTCAGGGGCTCTAGAGCGCAGGCTCAGTAGTTGCGGCGCATGGGCTTAGTTGCTCCGTGGCATGTGGGATCTTCCCGGACCAGGGCTCGAACCCGTTTTCCCTGCATTGGCAGGCGGATTCTTAACCACTGTGCCACCACGGCAGTCCTCCAGTACAGTGTTGAATGAAGGGTGGTGATAATAGGTATTTCTAACTTATCTCCAGTCTCATAGGGAAAGTTTTAAGTATTTCACCACTATGTATGATGTTTGCTGTAAGTTATTTGAGTATACTCCTTATCAGATTAAGGGGCATTTATTCAATGACTGGCAAACTTTCTGGTTCCAACAAAGATTAAAGGTATAGCTCTGTGAAAATGTTAACATTTGGAGAATTTAGCTGAAGAGTATGTAGGAGTTCATTGTAATATTCTTGTAACTTATCTTTCTTTGAAAATTTTTCAAGATAAAAAGTGAAGCAGAAACAGACAACTGCAGTCAAAGTGCAGTTTTGTTTTACCTAGAAGTTTGACTTTCAACAGTTGTTAACAATACCTCTTTAGGTGGCTAAATGTATAGAAGGTAAAATGATGATTAATAGCACTGCCCAAATTTCCCTTGGTTTGACCCTTATGGTAACTTTGTAATAACTGCTATTCAAAACTCTTGTCCCTTAAGAACTGTAACATTGTTCTCCACTCCAAAATGTGAACTAAGAGTCCTGAATATTCAGAAATGCTGTGATGAATACACAGAAGGTCTCAAAAACATGGAAATGCACCTTTGTGTAGTTGAGACAGTACTGCATGGTAGTTAGAGCCAGCCAGAGCTCTAGCTTAGATTGCCCAGATTTGAATCCTAGCTTCACAAATCAATTAGCAATGTGACCATGGGCAAATCACATTATCTCTCCAAGCCTTAATTTTCTTAAATATTTGGGGAAATGGTGACAATAATAGTACCTACCTCCCTGAGTTGTTATGAGGATTATACATTAAAATTAAAGAAGATATACATAAAACTCTTGGCACAAGCCTAAACCATAGTAGATGCTCGGCAAATGTCAGTTATTGATTAGAACTAGCTATTTCTGAAAGCCTTTTGAATTTCTCCTCGATCTTTGAATGATCACATAATGACCCTTTATGTAAGGATTCTTTCTTAAATACTCACAGACCTAAGAAAAAAAGAAAGAAATGTGAATTTGAAAGGGAAAATGCCATCTAAACTTGCAAATAGGGACCTCCCTGGTAGTCCTGTGGTTAAGAATCTGCCTTCCAATCCAGGGAACATGGGTTCAATCCCTGGTCGGGGAACTAAGATTCGCACATGCCGTGGGGCAACTAAACCCGCATGCCGCAGCTAGAGAGAAGCCCACGCACTGCAACTACTGAGCCCGCGCGCTCTGGAGCCTGCGCACTGCAACTAGAGAGAATCCAACAACGAAGACCCAGCACAGCCAAAATAAAAAATAGATAAATAAAAAATAAAGTTGCAAATATATGCTCCATTGCAAAAATGAAAAACTGGCTGGCCATATTCATCCCACAGACTGATGTTTTATTGGTGTTTGTGTTTGAATTAGTGTCCAACTAATCAAAACATCGAAATATCTCCCCCCTAGGAATTCTCTTAAAAATTTGAAAATTAAACCTCTATTAAAAAATTAGAAAATCTAGCAACAGTAAACCAAATTCTTATGGGCATGAAGCATGTAAGAGAACCCTATCTCTGTGTAAAAGAAAATTGTACTAAGTGCTAAGCTGAATTTTATCTATCTTTAAAAACAAACAAACAAACAAACAAAAAAATGACATACATACCTGGATGTTGGTGAGGTGACACAAAGCTCACATACTGCTGGTCAAAACAGAAGCAGCACTGTGGAGCCCTTAGACCATGATGATCAAGGGTCTGATGTCCATACCATTTAACCTAGTTATCCCACACCTTGGAAACATTTTCCAGAAAAATAATCTCAAAAGCTTTTTGTTCAGAGATATTGTGTTACTTATAATATTGAGAAACTGGAGAACTGTTGAAGAAACCTAAATGGGATATAAAAAAAATTTTTTAATAAATTTTAAAAAACGAAAAAAGAAAAAGAACAAAACAAGAAAAAACAAATAAACAAAAGAAACCTAAATGGGGACTGTTTAAGTAAAATGTGGGATGTATATAATTAGAAGATTATGCAGCTATTAATACAGGGAGTGTGAAAATCAAATAGTAATATGAGAAATGCTAATCACATAATAATAAGGTGAAAAAAGATTCAAAGTTTTATATACACTGATTGCAACTACTTAAAATTACAGAGGAAAAATCTGAAAGGAAATACATTAAAAATAATGCAGAGCTTGTGTTGTAAATGCAATTCTTTATTTTCTAAAGTGATATTAATTTTAATATTATCTGTCTATGTATCTGATGTTTAGGTGAAACCTCAGAGGAAGTCATCCCCCACTGACCATCCCCAGTGCTTTCCCTCCCTCAGCCTTCTCTTCACCTAACAATCTAAGTCCCCAGTATCAGGCTACAGCTTGCTCAGAACCATCTAGATCTGTCTTATTTTTTTTGTTCTTTGAAGACAATTCAATATCTTGTCCCAAGTTGTTCTTATTCTCCTGAATAATTAGGTTTATTGAAATGAGATCATTAACGTATAAAGAATTTAGGACCTGGTGGGCACTCTGTTACTATGAGATAGTTTTCCTCCCCCTCCTTTCCTTTCATTTACTTACTTCCCTCTCACTTTCAGGCGATTAGCAGAGGCATTTCATATCAGTGATGATTCTGATCCTTTCAACGTACGTTCTTCAGGGTCAAAATTCAGTGACAGTTTGAAAGAAGATGCTAGGTATGTAAGTTGTTACCTACTTTCTTAATTGTGACTTACCAGAGTGTTTGATCTTTTAAGATGTAGTAACTAATATGCAGTCCTCTGTGATTGAGCCAGTTTATATATCTATAAGGGATTATATGATGTTTAATAAAAATCCTTCTCTTGGTATCTCAAAACTGTCCCATTGAAGAATTGAACTTGGGGAGAAAGAGTGTGTGTGTGTGTGTTTGGGCCCTGTGGTAGGAGTCGGGGCCCCCCAAGGGCTGGACTAGCCTGAATTGAAGGATCTCTGGCTGCATTCCACCTCTGTCTGCCCAGGTCTTAATCACATGGGTGGTCCTCACTTGGGTGGTAAAAAGTCTTATTTTCCTCCAGTCTCCTGGCCCTCTGGTGGCTAGTTCTCCTTCCATCTTCCCTTTTCTCATATTTGTTTTCTTACTTTTCTCTCCCTTTGTTCCATCACATTCAACCTTCTGTTATCTGACAGTTCCTGACCTCTGCAGGTTTTCTGCCCACATTGTCCACTGCCTGCACTTTACAGGCAGAGGGTGGGTAGAAGGGAGTCTCAGAAGATCAGAAACAAATGAAATTAACTGTGGTTATTTCTCATTTCAGGAAGGACTTAAAGTTTGTCAGCGACATTGAGAAGGAAATGGAAGCCCTTGTGGAGGCCGTGAATAAGGTTGAAGTCAAAACATCCAGTTGTACATGTCTCTAAGGCCAGCTTGATAAAAAAGTCAAGTCCCGGAAACACTGTCGGTATAAAGTAGTTACAGGAAAAAGTCACAGCTGCCTTGAGGATCCTTATCTCTCCCAAAAGTCCATACATTATAACATCCATGGAAACCCTGTCCTGGTTCAGAAAAGATACTGCAATAATATTAAATGTAAATAAAAATCCTAGCTCCGTGCCTAAGAATGGGTGAAGAAACTCTGGATGATGGGGATTCAGTAGGGATACTTAGGAAGACATGCTCGGTCCTCAGATCTCTGAAGGGCTGTTGTATAATGGGACACACTGGTTCTTAGCACCCCAGAGGCAGGAGAGAGACCGTCGGGCGAGGATAAAAAGTTGAATGGGTAGTGGCACAGACCCCTTCAAGAGAGCGAAGCTGTCCCGCAGGCAGCCAGCCCCGCGGTGGTTCCCTGTTCATTCAGGGGCCTGTGGGTGAGGGCGAGGCGGCTGCTTTAGCCCCGCATCTTGTGAAGATGGGTTTCCTTCCCGCCATCTCCTCATCCCCTTCCCTTCTGTTCCCGCTTCCCAGCAGGATACTAGCACAAAGGAGAAAATGGAATCATTGTTCCCCTCCTAATTAGGAAGCCTGAGCAAATGTATTTCTGTGCTTGCGTGTCTGTATCTGTACACTCATGATTTTTAGCATAAATGTACTTTTCATAGGAAGTGAGATTTTCTTGTTTATAAGTCTTCAATTTATTTAGTCATTTCTTGGGAACATCACTCACTCCCCAGTTACGGGCCCCACAGGAGGAACCATTGCACTGTCCGTGTAAGTCTCAGTTTACTTGCCTTCTGTTCCTCTAACCCCGGCCAACTGCTACCATGTGGCTCACACAGGAGATGAAGGAAATGCATCAGCCCTCATCCTCCCACACCCTCGGCTTGCTTAGCAGTCAGTGAAATGCTGTGTGCTGTGGGCCTTCAAAACTCAGCTGTCTCTGTATTGACCCAGGCTGTTCTGGGATGGTGGGAAGGACCTCTGTGGACATATCCTGTTTTCAAGATGATTTTTATCAATCAGTCATCTTTTCCCTCAATACAGGGAAAGAATAGTAAGAAGAGCCACTGCTTCCCTCCCATGAACAGAGACCACCGCCGGATCATCCACGACCTGGCCCAAGTGTACGGCCTGGAGAGTGTGAGCTATGACAGTGAACCGAAGCGCAACGTCGTGGTCACTGCGGTCAGGTGGGTGAATCTTGCCATTACAGAAGGAACTGCTCAGTGGAGCAAGCTGGACCTGGGAAACAGGGCTGGTCAATATTTGCTTTCCTTACTTCCTTCCTTGGAAGATGAAGTGGAAGGTCTGCCTCTGGGCCAGCCATTCTGACTGATTTAAAGGTCCAAACCAGAAAGTAAAGCCCATGCCTCAGTCCTCAGGCCAGACACACCTAAAGGATACAATCCACGTCAGACCCTGAGGGCCTGGAGTGGGTATCTGCCCATCACATCTGTCCCTTTTTCCCTTGTGTCCTCCTGGCGTGATGGAAACAGAAAGAATGCTGACCTGTGACTCAAGGCGTCCTCTGTAAACAGTGTTTGCCATTAGAGGAAACCAAGGCAGTAGCGTGGGCCAGGAGGGGACAGTAGGACCTAAGATCACTGTCAGAACCAGGGGGAGTCGGAAGAACCTCCCAACAAAGAAAACTCAAGTGTGAGACGAGAGGAAGCAGGTAGCAGGCCCAGCAGAGGTGGGTGAAAGGGACAAGGGTTAAACAAAGTTGACCATGCCTGAGAGGAGATGGGTCCTATCAGAGAGTGCTATGCAGCGTCACAGTGAAAGTCTCGGACTGCATTTCCAGCTGTCTGCCTCTCTCCGCAGACAGTTCTAACTTTTCAATACTTTGTGTTCTTACTTTTAACAGAGGGAAGTCTATTTGTCCTCCTACCACGCTGACAGGTGTACTTGAAAAGGAGATACAGTCACGGCCTCCACCACCGATTCCTCATCACAGACATCAGACAGACAAGTAAGGATTCTTCAGCTGCTTTCCAAAGAGCCCTGTCTGTGCAGAGAAGCCAGCAGGGGCTGAACTGCCCTGGGCTGCACCAGCCATTGGCGGCCTCCTTGGGCCTGGCTTTGGGGTGCTGTGTTCAGATATATAAGGTTTGACTGAGATGTCGGACACATACATTCATTCCAGAGGGGTCCCAAGTTTGATGTCTGTAACGCCCACTTCCCCTCCAGGGGGCACAGTCACTGGCTGTAATTTCCGCGGTGTAGGTGGTGACACTGGGAAATGGATTCAGTCTGTCACACCAGATGATTTAGGAACCTCATGTGGTCCACAGCAGTTACTCTGGGGATGGAAGTGGGATTCTAGGGGGCGGTTGACAGTGAAGGGGGGAACTTTCATGTTTTGCTCTGTCTGCTTATATATGGTTTGAAGCATTTTTACAACAAAAACATATGTTCGTGATTTAAAGAGAAAAGAAAACCACATTGGCAAGCAGCGAATCTGGCAGGTGTTTTCTCAGACAGGAGCAGAGAGGGGTCTTCATCCTTCCTTCCTTTCCTCTCCCTTCCCAGGAGGGGGCCGGCTGCCCTGCTGTGACAAGGCCACACTGCTGGAAGTTGCTGGGAAACACAGTGGGGTCTCTCCTAGCAGTACCTCCTACACAGACCCTCTGGGTGGGGAAGTTTGCAAGGTCACCATGAGCGTCCTAGCCATCTGTGTTCCCCTGGAACTGGACGGGACAACTAGGTGTTGCCCACTGGGCACAGCCTCAGCCAGGAGCACCTGGGGCCGTGTAGCTCCCCAGCACCAGCCCCGCTCTAGCCCTGGAAGCAGGCGGCCTGGACTCCCAGGAGCACAGGCTGCGTTTCCTCGTGTTACTCCACAGCTGTGTCCAGTACCACCTGGGGGACGTAAAGTTACTGGCCTGCTTATCACATGCTATCTTTTTTTTTCCTTTGCTTGCTGTATTTTCTTTTACAAGACTTAATTGTGGAAAATTTTTAGAGTAGAGAGAATGGTATTAATATAATATATTAATATAAACCCCTGTGTGCCCATCACCAAATTTCAACAGTTACCAGCTCATGTGGACCCCACTGTCTTATCAAAGCTTCACACATGGTAAATCAGCTGATCCTGAACTTTCCAAGACCTGAATCTGTTTCCCCCAAGCAAGAAAAGATTGATCATTCTGTGTTTACTTTTCAGGAATCCTGGGAGCAGTAATTTACAGAAAATAGCCAAGGAGCCAGTAATTGACTACTTTGATGTCCAGGACTGAGGCGATCAAGATGCACTTAGAAAAAAGAATGATTAGGTGGGGTGGAGACTCTTTTGCCAGCAGATAAATCATGCTTGTTCCCAACTGCCTGGTGGACTCAGAGCTCACATACTGTCTTGAACTGATAACATCCAAAGCATGAGTGTGTCAGAAATCCCCTTGTCCTCTCTTCTGTCTGTATAAAGTGTTTCAGTATGTCTCTAACTAGACGGTCACTAGTGATTCAGTCATATTTGCAGAGGCTCCTCACAACACCACCGTGATCGCTCTGATGGTTGGGGGAACATTGGGCTTGATTCAGTCAAACCAGAATTTTAGCCTGAAAATGTCCCTTAGTCATGGTCTCAGTTGTCCCAGTTATCCATCCTCCTCCTGAAAATGCCTGCAGCATCAGGTGCACCTCGTTTTTTTAATCCAAAGTGATCACTATCTTTGGAAAGACATAGGCTAACTTCTCAATCCAAAATACCAAACATTGAATTGGTACACCACAGCTGGAATCACACATGTGGTTAAACCCAGCTGTCTTAGCTGAGTCTTTTGTCCAAAATTCTCGTAGGTCTACCTAACTGAACTTATTTTAGTGGTCCTCAGTACCATCAGTTCCAGACCTAGGAGAGGGGTCGGGAGACTTTACAGAATTCCGTCTTCTGGAGTCTGGGGGAAGGCCTCTCATAGCACATCGCTGAGCCTGTGTGGTGACAGACAGGTTAGCCTATCCATTGTGGTGGTGGAGGACATAGAGCGAGCTCCTCCTTCCAGTGGGTTCACACTGCAGCCTCTGCGTACTGACCAGTGCAGCCCGAACTCCTCCTCTCTGGTTGAGAAAGAGTCTCTGGGACACTTAACCTTTCCTCTGTTGCTTTCTCCCAGGCCTGCAGCAGCCGTATTGGCTTTCCCTGTCTCTGAGCTCTGGACCTCTGTTTGAATATTCAAAAAACCATGTGGACAGTCCAGGGCTTATGCCAGCAGCCCACTGGAGGCATTCTTCAGGCTCCTTTTAAGGCAGGTACATCAGTAGTTACATTCATTTGGCTCTCTTTGCATTGGCACCTCTCCAGCATGGAGGCCAGACTTCCAACAACTTCCTTCTGCTCCAGAACAAGCCACAAGCCCCAGAGCAACAGAAGGAGAATTGAGAAGTGACATCACAAACCTGGCACTTAATTTTACTAGGAAGAGCAGGGCTGCCCTTTGGTCCTGACCCAGATGATCTGCCTTGAAGGACATGATGTACAGCAATGGGAACAGGTGACTGGAGGGAAGAGACGGAGAGCTACAAAACCACCTCTAACTGAGCCCGTTTAGCAGAGGGTCAGTGGCACCACACCCAACAGGAAGCTCATGAGCATCTGTTACTTCTTTCAAGCAGTGAGTTCAGTGGGTGAACTGTACATTGAGAGCATCTCAAAATCAGCAGGAAGCAGGAGACCTGATCTCACATTGCAGCTCTGCCACGTAACAGCTTGCGGCTGCTTGGTGGAGTGGAGATATCACCTAACTCACCAGGGTTGTGAGGATTAAATGAGATAACGTACATGGAGGTGCCTGGTCTGTTATAGGTGCTGAAAGTTTATAGTAGCTGGAAAATATATAGGCATCTTCTTTCTCCATAATACCAGCCAAGTGAAAAATTAGAATGCTAAGCAGGGCACTTCTGGTGAATGCTTGCGTCCCTACCCATGCCAGCATGTGCTAGGGCAGTGGGAAACAGACATGGCCTGTTCTTTCACAGTTAGTAATCCAGTGGGGGACACATACCTGAACAAATAAAATGAAATGGTTTGGACTGGCACAAATAGCTCATTAGTCTGTTTATTAAAAGCTGAAGGGCTATACCAGGAGTTTTTTGTGGCATGCTAGGAACGGCGTAGCCCTCATGCTTAGGGGAAGGACCCCTGGATGGGGAACAAAAACAGAAGGAAGCATTTGAGCTGAGTCTTGAGATGGTAGACTGCCATTTGGAGGAGAGAGGCATGCTGAGTAAAGGTAAAAGGCATGAAGCCCGGGGCTGTGGTTTGTGGGAGGTTTGAGGAAGGATTAGTTGTCCAGGGTGGGCAGACAACTGGAGAGACGGTTGTTAAGCTGGAGAGGCGGACAGGGGTCAGTTTGTAGAGAGCCACAGGGAGCCACTGAAGGATCCTAAGCAGAGAGCAGCATGGCTGGATTGATGACCTAGGACAGGAGTTGGTAGAGGTTTTCTGTAAAGGGCCAGATACTTTAGACTTTGTGTTGTGGCCACCCAACTCTGCCACCGTCGTGTGCACACAGCCCCAGACAGTACCTGAGGGGATGAGCATGACTGTTGTGATAACACTTTATAGACACCAAATCAGAATTTCACTGAATTTTACATGTCCCAAAATAATTTTATTTTTTTCCAACCTTTTAGAAATTAAAAAAAAAAACATTCTTAGCTTGTGGGTTGTTCAAAAACAGGCTAGATTTGGCCGTGACCTTAGTTTGCCCACCCTGTTCCTAGAGCTGTTACTCAGGCAGAGTGTGTAAAAGGGATTGGAGGACTAACTTTGAGGCAAGAGACCCAGCCAAGACCTGCCAGAGTGATCCAAGTGAGAGGAAGAGGGTGGTGGGAGTTGGTGCTGCAAAGAGGGAAGAGGTTCAGGAGATCCAGGAGGCAGGATAGGCTGCCAGGGTTCAGCAGGGAGCTAGCCCCCCCTTGGATCACCAAAGGGACCTCAGACCCCTCAGCAAAGGGAAGCTGTTTCTCATGTGTTTGGTGGATTCTTCACTAAGCAGTGGCCTTAGACAAAATTTTACATATCAAAGTAAATTACATTTAGTGTGGGCTAAAGGAAAAGACACCTCCACCCCTTTCGTGGAGGGAGCCAGTGGGCATCAGGACCCCACTTTTGCTCCCTAAGAATCTGGTGGTATCTTCCTACCCCTCCAGCCCCACAGTCTCCTCCAACAGGAGTTTCTTCATGGGGCCAGAGCTTTCCAGAGGCCAAGTTCTTAACTCTGGAATTCCCTCTGGCTTGTCTAGCAGGGCTGGCTCCTCTAAACAGTGGTACAGTCTGGCGTGTGGTGGGAGGTTGTGTGCAGGAAGGAGATGAAAGCAGCCCTCCTAATTGCAGGGTCTGTGTGAAGCCGCTCTGGATCCTGTCCTGGACAGGGCCTGGCCAGGCCGGGGAAGAGGCCAGGGGAGGGGAAGAAGGAATGTCAGTCTTGTGGGGGAGGTGCAGAGTCTCAAACAGTGGGTCCTGTGGTTTAGGTCTGGGGGAGCCCTTGCCATGTGGTGCCGGCCTTGCTTCATGCCTGAGAGCCTGGAGATCCTGTTCTCTAAGGAAAACCTGCCGGTGTGCCTCCTCTTCCAGAACTGGGAAGGGATGGCCAGGCCAGGCCAGAGCTCCTTCCCCTTCACAGACCTGCCTTCTTCATCAGTCCCCTCACTCACACACCTGCCACAGCCATCGGGAAAGTTCTACCTCCCAAACTCCCCACGTGGCCTTAGCACAGGTGTCCCATACCGTTTCCAGTGGCCTTTGAGAGCTCACAGATCCCCAGGGCATTCTCTAAGCCAGACCAACCCCAGTCTAGAAAGGCCTAGCCAGAAGGGACAGGGCTCTAAGGGCTGTGTGTCAGGCCAGAACTAGAATCCAGGCCTTGGGTTTCCCAACCTAGGCCAGGAGGGGCTGCGTCCTCAGGAAAGGGGGAGCTGTCTTCCCCACACAGTTCCCTTGGAGTCCTTCCCAGTGCCTTAGGCTGCCCTCAGCCCCAGGTTTCATGCACACAGCCTCTTGGGAGACCCTGCTGCAGAGAACCCCGCTGAACTGCCGGAACCCCCGATTGGTTGCCTCAACTTGCCCTGTGCCTGAGCAGTTTGCTTCCGGTGTCCGGGCATTGATTTTCCCACCTGTCAGCTGGGTGATAGTTCCTGCCTCCTGCCGCGAGCCTTTGGGAGGATAGTGGGTAGGGAGGGTCTCCCAGTGTCATGTGGCATCTCAGCACGGTCAAGCCTCTGGAGCCTGTCCCAGGACTGTCTCTCAGGGTGTAGGGAGGGAAGGAACAGAGCAGTCGTGAAGCTGCTCTGGCAAGGGCTGGGGCATTCAGTCACCTCCTCCCTTACCCCCCACCCGCCCCCCGCCTACCCCAAGCCTGCCACATGGGTGAGGGAGTGAGGGGTCTTCACCTACCCACACTTTCCCAAGAATTTCTAATAGAAGAATAGCTTCTAATAGCTTTTGAGCACTTTTGATACACCAAGCACTGTGCTCATCTCTTTTACTCCTCAAAGCCCCATAAAGTATGTATGCTTATTTTCCTGATGAGGAAACCGAAGGTTGGAGAAGTTAGATCACTTGCCCAAGACCACTCAGTGAGTTGGGGATCTGAAATTCCTACCAGGTCTGACCCCAAGACCTGTGTCCTCCCCACTCCCTGGGCAGAGCAGTGGCAGCTCACGCAGCTCATCCTGGAGTCACTAAGACTGCGCGGCCCAGCAGGTCAGGACAAGTGGGAGGGAAGCCTATACCATGTCCCAGTGTAGAGAAGACCCCCAGAAGATGAGACCTTTTCCTACGGTGGCCACGAGGGGGCAGTGTGTATCCCCAAACCAGGAGCCTGGGCATGGGGCGAGGGAAGTACTTACACTTTGCCTCAGGAAAACACTCTTCAAAACTTTTTAGATGAGTTTATAACCAATATCTTTTAAGTTTATCACCTTTTCATCTCTTTTTTTAATACTGTTTTTTCTCTGCTTATTGATAGACACAGTATAGGCACAGGAGGAAAACATCCCAGGCAGAGGGAACAGCCGTGGTGAAGGCTCAGTGGTAGAAACATGCCATGCACCTTCAAGGAACAGCAAAGCCACCAGGCCAAAAGGGGGTGAATAAAGGAGAGAGCAGCAGGGGCCTTGAGGTCATTTGAGGGCTTCAGGCAGAGGAGTGAATGCTAAGATCTGGCTCATTTTTGGAAAGGATCATCCCAGCTGCTGTATTGAGACTAGACTGTAGGGCTGAGTCAGAGCAAGCGGAGAGGCTGGGAGAGCAGTCAGAAGACCACTGCTGTAAAGCTGAGAGGTGGTTGGATTCTAGGTGCGATTTGCAAATAACACCTATAGGATTTGCTGACGGCTGGGATGTGGCGTGTGAGAGGAGCAGAAACGACTTCAAAGTTTTGGGCCTGAGCAATGGGAAGATTGAATTTGCCATTTACTGGGATAGGAAAGAGTGTGGGAGGAGCAGGCTTGCAGGACGAAAATCTGTCCAGTAGGCGGTTGTCTGTGGGAGTCTGAAGCCTGGAGACAGGATTGAGCTGGAGATCTCATTTGGGGAGTTGTTGGCATATAATGGTATTTAAAGGCTGGTGAAATCATTTTGGGAGGGAGGGTGAAAGAGAAGAGGTCCAAGGATTTTGCCCTGGGCACTCTGTCATCCAGAGGTCAGGGAGCTGAGGACAGGGCAGGAATCAGAAATTGCCAGAGCCAGAGCTGGGGCCTGAAGCTGCAGGACTCAGTGATACGGGGAAGTGCTGTGGAGTGAGGGTCTCTAGGGCTTTTTTCCACGTTGCCCAGGAGGGCATGAGCTTCCCTCACTTGTCCTGACCGTCTGAACCACCTGAGGGAAGGAACCGGCCCCAAGGTACAGGTCAGTTAAGGCCCCAGAGTGTTTGGGCTCCCAGGGCCCGGGGAGATCATGGGCCTTGGCTGCTTCCTCCTCTTTAGCCGTCTCTAAAACATGGGTGCTCCCCAGGGCTCCATCGTTTCTCCCTGGGCACCTCATCCAACTGCAAGCCTTCAGCTGCTACCCTGGGCTTCAAAGCTCTTTCTCTAGCCCAGGCCCATGCCTCTCCCACGATGTCCCACAAGTCCCTCTAATTCAGCACATCCAACCTCTAGACTGTCTCCGGTGTCTCCAACCAGTCTCCCTCATCCAGTCTCCCCTGCCCTGGCACTGGGCCTCCGTTAGGAATTTATCTTCAGTCTAACGTCCCCTGACCTGGGGCCAGAGGCCAGGGCATAGGTGGAAGAATGTGGCAGGGCAGTGAGGGCAGGAACACACTCTTGCTGGCCCTGGCAGGGCTGTTCCAGGGGCCTGTTGGAACCCTCATCTGAGGAATCCTCTTTATCAGCCAACAAGGGTTCTGTTGGGTCCCTGAAGGACTCAAAGGCTCAGCCCTAGATTTATGACCTCATCTGTGTGCCTGGGCATACCTGGCTCTGAACCGTGTGTCTCATCTCGAAGCCTCTGAGCTCCATCACTCACTCAGGCCCCCAACTGAGCCCAGACCATCCCCTGCACACACCCTCCAGCACCTCCCCCCACCACCTTGGCTCCTGAACACAGACCCAAGGGGAGACCGTGAACTCTGGTAAACTTGTTCCATCATAGTGGAATGCTGATGGCAAAACTGAAACCTGAAGCACCTCATTCCTCTGGGCCACGTGACCCCCATTTTGCAGATGAGGAAACTGAGGCCCAGAGAGGTTCAATAACCTGCCAGAGCTCGGTAGGGGGCACTTGAGTGTTTGGGCTCTTTTGTTTATTTAGAGATTTTGTTTTTGTTTTTTAATGTTTTCCTGTTATTTTAACTGTACCTGTATGTTTTATACATAACGTTTACAGAATATATTTCACAATTTAAAGACCAAACAAAACCCGGCAGAGATCGTATCAACAAAGGACTGGAATCCCTACTCTGTACCCCTTACTGAGCCAGCCTCCCCAGCTCCCAGATTCCTTGGGTGTCAGGTGGGCGTGGTGACATGAGGACCACGAGACAGTGTAGAGTGATAACAGTACGCACCCTCCCCATGTGCCAGGCATAACTCATTTCATCATCCCAGCAGCCCTGGGAGGTGGGAGCTATTCTTCTTCTGTCCTGCCTAAGGTCATACAGCTAGTGAGTGGCAGAGCGGGTATTTGGATCCGGGCGGGCTGGCCTCACTGTCTGTGCTCTTAGGTGCCCCGGTTATGAGCCCTGCAGCACATGGGAGGGTGGCGTCACACCTGTTCCCACTCCGGGTTAAGCACAGGGGTGGGTGCAGAGCCAAGCTCAGGCTGCATGGCTCTAAGTGGCCACAGCCTTCTCCCTCTGAGGGTGCCAACACCAAGGTCCAGCCCGAGGTGGCTTCTCCCACCTCTTCCTGGGCTGCAAGACCTCATCTGAGGGAGGGACAATGAGACCAGCCAGCCCGAGGTGCTGCCTGTGTGTGTCTGTCCCTCGGAGGCCCTGAGTGGGAGAGCAGCAGGCTGGACAGGGAGTTAGGGGCTCTTCCCAAGGCCAGGACCACCGAGCTGAGGACCCAACCTTCATCGGCAAAGCCCTGGAGGGGCTTGGCCTGGGCCTGGGGGATCATTCTTGTCCCATCCCTGTCCCCATCTCAAACACAGCCTCAGCTGGCATAGGGGCAGGGGGCAGTAATGGGGTCATGACATGAGGCTTCGAAGTGCTGAAAGAAGTCAGAGCTGGGAGGCTCCCCAGACACCAACAGATCCAAGCCTCATTGTACAGACAGGGAAACTGAGGCCCCGAGAAGGGAAGGGTCCTGTCTGGGTCACACAGCCAGTGCATGCTGGTCTGGGACTAGGAGAGTGGGAGAGGAGCCAGAGCTCCTATAGCTCACATCCCAGCCTAGCCCCCTGAGCTGCACAAATGTCGCTCCTGAGTCCAGCCAGGGAGTGGTTACAGGAGGGACTGTGTGTGAGCAGAACTCAGATCAGGGACTCATAAGGCGCCATGACACCCGCCCCACCTCCTCCCTCCCCTCCTTCCTTCCCTCCCTCCTCCCCTCCTTCCCTCCTTCCCTCCTTCCTTCCTTCCCTCCCTCCTCCCCTCCTTCCCTCCTTCCCTCCCTCCCTCCTTTCCTCTCTCCCTCCCTCCCTTCTTTCCTTCCTTCGTTCCTTCCCTCCTGCAGTGGCACCTCCCTCTCTCCTCCAGAGACCTCCCTCACCTCTGCCCCAAGCCTTGCCCTCACCTCTCCACAGGCTTGGGCTGGGTTCACCCTACCCCCCCCCCCACCACCACTTCTCTCACCTTGTCTTCTTCCACTCCCCCACTCTTTCCATTCCAGCAATGGTCCGTCCATGCTCGAACCTCAGGTTCCTTGCACTGGCTATTCCCTCAGCCTGGCATGCTCTTCCCCCACATGTCCACATGGCTCACTGCCTCACCCCCTTCAGTTCTTTACTCATTTACCTCCTCAGCTCTCCAGTCTTCACTCCCACACACAATTCCTATCCTCCTTTCCTGCTTTCCCTGCTTAGTGTGTATCACAAACACACCACATATTTTGCACAGAATGTCAGCTCCGTGAGAACAAGGACATTTTCCATCTTAATTGTGCCTACATCCTCGGCTCTGGAACGGTGTCTGGCACGTTTTTAGGCTGTCAACCAAAGTCTGCCAAGAGAACAAAAGGGGTGTGTGCCCTGTGCACAGAAATGCTCTGTGACCAGGGTCAGGGTTCATCTGAGCCTGACACTGGGATGAGAGTCTGCAGGAGGTTATGGGCAATGGGCCTAGTGTAGATCTGTAGCAGAGCAGTGGACAGGAGGAGGGGTTCTGGACAGACCCCCCCTGGCTGGCCTGCCTCCAAAGCCGCCTCCCAGGAACATGAGGATGCCAGAAGGCTGAAGTGGTCAGTGGGGCAGAGGAGGGTAGGAAGCAGAACCCTGGGGCCTGTATATGCCCCTCCCGTCTGTGACTGAGGCCTTAGGGTCACACTGCTCTGGAACACCAGGAATGAGAGTGGCCACCCACCCTGTGTTCACAGGGTCACTGAGGCTGAGAGGGGAAGAGACCCGTCCAAGGTCATGGAGGGAGGCAGCTGGCTGGCATTTCCAGCTGTGGGCCCCTCCCTAGCCACTCCCAGCCCTGGTTCCCTGGCTCAGCTCCTCCCACTGTGGGATGTCAGACACACTCAAGTCTCTCCTTCCTCCCTGCACCCCCAGCCCCCTAATCTCAGTGGGTCCCATACCTGTCACTCTTCCCACCACCTGTTTTCATGCTATTGCTATTTCTTCTTCATCTTTTAGAATACATGATACCTATGAATGAATATATATCACAGTTGTATGTTATAAGCACACTCACATAACAAACCCAAAAATTTACCCCAACTCCAGAACTAGAAAATTATTAATAGCTTGCCCCCCATGCTCCTCCCCATCTTATCACCCATCTCTATCTCCATGGAGGAAGCCTCCCTTCTTTTTTTTTTAAGTAGTTTTATCACATACATACACCCAAAGAATATATTCCTTTCTGCTTGTTTTTTAATGGTGTAAGGTGTCATACTCCCTCGCTCTTTATGCCTCCAAACTTTCCCCGTGTTGTTGCAGGTAGCTGTTGTGCCTTAGTTTTCACTGATGTATCGTATTCCACTATATGTGACTAGACTGCAATGTATCTGTTCCTCTGTTGATGGACATCTGGGATGTTTCCAGTGTCCCCTGACCACCCAGCTTGTGCCCCTCGTCAGCCAAACCTCTTGAGAGGCCCACTCCACCTCACAGCTGCCTCTTGGCTGTGCTCCCAGGACCCTGCTCACTGACCCTTCTTTCACCCTCCCTCGGCCCCAGCTATATCCCCACAACCACAGTTTCCCCAATCTCTGCTTCAACTCTCTTCTGAGCTCCAGACCACACAAAAGGCATAATGGTTTATTGAGCACTTACTCTGTGCCAAGCACTGTCCTCAGCATTGTACATATTTTATTTCATTGAATATTCACATCAACCCAAATGGCAGGTAATATTATTAGACCCATTTTACAAATGAGAAAACCGAGGCCCAGAGAGGCTGAGTAACTTGCCCAAGACTACACACCTCTTGCCCAAGTCCCATAGGCACCTCAAAGTCAATGTGTCCACGATATAACTTACCATCTTCCTCTTCAAACCAGTTCCTCTCCCACGCCCCACACTCAGTGGGGACGTCTCCAACACCCTGGGCCCAAGCCAGAAACTGGAAGTGAGCCCTGGCCCCCGCCTCTTCCTCACCCACTCCTTCCTCCAGTCCAAGCCCAGGTTCTGCAGCTTTTACCTCCTTGGTATTAGGCGAATCCCTTCTCTCCTCTCCGCCCACCAGCGCTGACCTGTTAGATGCCCTGCCACTCCTCTGGAGCAGCCTCACACCACACTCCCTTGCAGGCCCCAGTCTCCCCGTTTTCCAGCATCCTGCACACTGCAGCTCAGGTGGGCTTTCTAAACCTCATCTTGCCATGCCCACACTTCCAGAAGAAAGCCCAGCCTCCTCTGCCCGCTGTCTCCTCCTACCTTAAAGTGTGGCAACCAGCCCCAGGAAGGACACCCCCCAGCCCCCATTCTGCTCTGTCTCCTCCTGAGGCTGGGCTATGAGCCCCCTCTTCACCACTTAGCTCCTTCCTTGTGATTGCCTGTCCCCAGTAGGGGCTGCCCCCCTCGAAGGCAGAGACCCAGCCTCATCCCCAGGGCCTGCACCCAGGAGGAGCTCCATGACTGTTGGAAGGCTAAAGGCACGAGCAGTGACAGGAGCCATGGGTGATGCTGCCTTCTGAGTCCCAGAAGGCAGATGATTCTGCACCCTGGGGTCAGTGGACTCTGGCTGCCCCACCGCCACCCAACCTCTGCACCTGTCCCCCTGCACCCCACGAGACCATTTCCTGTGCCCTTTGGAAGGATTTTCCTCTCTGCATCTTCCTTTCCAACTCTGGAACTCCTTACTGTGGGAGAGCTCTGGCCTCAGGAAGAAGGAAGAGGAGCCCAGTCTCTTACCTCCTTTCAGTCTTCATCAGGCATTTTCAAGGGTGGGGGAGACTTTGCTCCCATGGGAGAAAAAATGGATCCTTGGAAGGGAGATTTTTTTTTTTTAATCTTACTTTTTTTGTATAAAGCAAAGATATATGTACAGTACATAAACAAATATACAGTATATCTGTGGTATTAAAATACTGTGTGATTAAGGAAGAAATGTCTAAAAGGCTCCTGAGGGGGCGATAATGAAAACAGGATTGAGAAACTCTGACCTACACACTTGGGACTTGCCTTGCCTGGTCCAAGGACTGGCCAGAACTGAGGGAGAGTGTAGAGTCCTATCCCAGGGCACTCAAGGTATATCCAGAACTGACCCCCACCTGCTAGCTGGTGTCCCTTCCCCCAAGCTATCCCCTCCTACCCTGTGCCTGAAAGTCCATTGTTCTGTGTCCGGTGTCCTGTGATCTGATCCTGTTCTTACCGAGGCCACAGGTTGGCCCTTCCACTTTCTTCCCCAGGGGCGACCCAGCTCCCAGGGCCGGAAGGAGTCGGAGGCCTCTCAGCTCTATGTTCAGCCTTGGGCTACGGCATAACCCTGGGGCTCCTGGAAGAATCCAGGAGGGAAGCCCAACCACAGGAGGCACCCAGGAACCGGGGGTGCCACTGTGGGACAAGGCTTTCTTTATTGGGATGGGGATGGGGTCACAAATAGTCTTACTTAGAGGTGCTCTAGGCAGATGGAGTCACTTAAGGATGGGACAGGACTGAAGGTCTGTTGTCGGGGGACACAGAGACAGGGGTGAGGGAAGAGGTCATGGGTGGGTGAGACATGGTCTTTGGCAACACAGGTGTTCTGCGGTCTTCATATGTTGAGGGAGTCTCCAGTATCTGGGGCTCCTGTTGGATGCTGGAGCCAATGAAGATCAAGTAGATGATGGCGCCTAAGTAGGCACCCAGGGGTGGGGCCACCACGGGCACCCACCACCAGTCCTTGGCGCTGCAGGCAAGAGGCAGAGGCCTGCTTAGGGGGCCGATGCCCAGCATGGCACCTGCATCTACCTCAGGCCGAGACAAGAGAGTAGGGCCTGAGAGTAGAGGAGAAACCCCACCTTAACCCGGGAGTTGCCCCTGAGCCCGGGGCACCAACCAGCTTCAGCCTGATTCAGGGACAGAGGCGGGTCTGGGGCAGGGTTGACATTCAGTCCAGGAGCAGGGTCTGGAGGAAAGTCAGGACCCACTCTTGCCTCCCCAGGCCACTGGGAGCTCTGCAGGATGCTCCCGGGCCACTCCACCCCTCCACATGTAGGGAACCCACAGAAAACTCACAGGAGTGGGCTGGACTAGGCAGTACCTGAAGACCTGTGTGCCCCAGCCAGCAATGAAGGTGAAGAAGCGTGGAGGCAGGTCCCGGGAGGGGTTGATGGCATATCCTGAGTTCATGCCCATGGACGCTCCAATGATGACAACAAGGATGCCAATCACCAAGGCCTGTGTCCCTTGCAGTGCTGGGTTGTTCCCCTTGTCCGTGATGGCTAAGAGACACAGCTGAAGCATCCCTGTCACTAACACCTGGGGAGCAGACACCGTGGCAGCCACCTGGGGTCCCTAGCCAAGCCATAGGGCCTCAGCAGTGCCCCCAGCCCAAACCCGCTGGCAGAGACATGTCCCGGTACAAGGACAAGTCCCCATCCAGAGTTCTTGTCCTCTTCACCATGAGGGGCTGCCTGCTGGCCCCCTCCTGAGTGGGAGAGGGCTTGAGGAGGGGCACCCACCCTGGACCACTGACCTCATCCAGGAAGCCCCTCCACAAGGTCATGTGGTCAGGAAGGTAGGTGGCAAAAATGTTAGCAGTGGCTGTGGGACCAGTCACTGTCAGCCTTCCCCCCGAGTAGTCGATGATGGCGGCTGTGGAAACACAGATTGAGTATAAACCTGCCCCCAGCCAAACCCCACTGCAGTCTCAGAGATGAGGTTGTAGGATGGAGGGCAGGGAGCAGCTCCAAGACTTTTCTCTCCCAGACATTTTCACAGGCGAGGACACTTGGTTGGATCAGCCCATATTTCAGGGGAGGAGGCTGAGGCCAGAGATGGACAACCCAGGGCGGGACACTCACTGTAGAAGAGGCAGTAGATGGTGGCAGCAGCCAGGAAGGAACCCAGGAACTGACCCAGAACATACACGGGAAACTTCTTCCAGGACATGCGGCCTAGTGCACAGTTGGTGAAGGTCAAGGCCGCGTTCATATGGGCCCCTGCAGGGAGGGTCAAGTGTGTCGGCATAGAAACAAACAACACTAATCAGTAATACTGAGAACAACAATAATAACGGCTAGCGTTCGTGCAGCGTACTCACTCCACGAACAAGGACCCCGCGAGGCAGGCACCACCATCTCCATTTAACCATTACGGAAAGTGAGGGATGGAGAGGTTCAATCGCTTGCCTAAGTTGACCCAGCTAGTAAAAACAAGGGGTCAAGGGGGCTCGTGAAGCGTCTGGGCAGAGGAAAAGGGCGCAGGGTGTTCTCCCTCCACGTGGCCCGTGAAGGCAAGGCGCTGGCTGACTTGGAGAAGGGGACGGCCGGAAGGGGGCAGGCGGAGCCCGCAGGGGACACCTGGCCGTGCCTGCCAGGCTGGGCCCAGCCCACTCACCAGAGATGTTCCCTGCCATGTGCACTCCCATGGTGACTCCGAAGCCAAAACCCAAGTTGACACCGAGGTAGCTCCCCATCTTGTCTCCTAGAACCATGTGGGCTATGGCGCCGAGACCAAACACCTGTAGGAGAGGACCTCTGAGGGGGCTGCCCACCCAGAAACCCCAACCTCAGAGCAGCGCTCGGAGCTCAGCTGGGGCCCCGCCCCTCCCGTGCTAGGCCTCCCCAGCATTGCCCTTGGGGACCCTCTGCCCGCACCCCTCCTCCAGAGACTTCCCTCCTCGTGACCTCTCCCCCCTTGCCCCTGCCAAGGCCTCTCAGACATGACCAGTGAGAGCTGGGTGAGAGCTGTGCAAGGAGCCGGGGTGAGGCAGTGGAGTGAGGGGCTCTTACGGGCATGTCCAGGTCCCTAGACTCCAGGCGCACCTGAAGGTCCTGGAGGAGGCAGGGCTTCCGGGAGGGCAGGGCTGGTGTGGATTCGACCCCTCAGAGCTTCTCACACTTCAGCCTAGCCCGAAGGGAGTTTCTTCAAGGAATCTCCAAGCCTCACATCTGGACTCTGCCAGGAACCTCCAACCATCAAGAGCCCCACACACTGAGCCCTGGAGCCAGCCTCGTTCCCATTGCCCTCGGGCGTCACTCCTGAACTTCTTGCCCATCCCCAAGCACCAGATCTCAGCAGGTGACACAGCCCACTGACCCCCTTCACAGGGAGGTTAGAGACCTAAAAGGAGGCCCTCACTCAACAACACCCACCTGCCTCTATATCCACCTTCCCTTCAGCTCTGGCTCCTGCTCCCACCTCTCTCTCCTTCTGCAGAGACCTCCCCCTGGCCTGTATCCTCCACACTCCCCTTGACTGGCTGCCACACACTCGGGTCTCTTCCTTCCTGAAAGTAAAGCCTCCCGCCTCAGGCCGGCCTCCCTGTCCACCTGTGGACTGCTGGACGCCCCCTCCCATGTCAGTCAGGCTCCAGGAAGGACCCGCTGGCTGGCTCCTTTATCCCTTCCCTTGCCCTCCCTCCTCAGCCCGGCTTCTGCTTCCAACTGTCACGGACACCGGCGCTCTGTCCGAGGGTTCCAACCTCCGGATCGCCCAAAGGTCCCTTCAGGCATCGTCTCACTTGACTGTGCTGACTTTCACCCCCTTAAACACACTGTGCTTCTGGAAAGTACCTCCTCTTTGGCTTCCATCCCTCTCCCCTTTCCTTTTCCCTCTGTAGCCTCCCCCGGTCCACAGTTCCTTCCCACATTCTTCTTCCTTCATCTGCCTCATAAAATACAGATGATCCCAGGGTTCTAACCCTGGCCCTTTTCATATCTCACCCCAGTCACTCCTGCGTTTTCTTACCAGGGCTAGAGCTTCAGATATGCCTGATGCACTAATTCCCAAAACCTCCACCTGGGAGCCAGATCCCTATTTCCAGAAACCCACTGGAAGTCTCCGGGGTGCTTCACAAGCATCTCCAGCTCTATTTTGAAAGCTCACCATCTCTCAGAAAGTGTGATCTTCATCCCATGTTCCCCCATCCCAGTTGGCCAAGCCAGAAACTTGGATGTCCTCTCCCTCCTCCCCCACACACAATCAGCTCAGCTTACATTCTCCCAGATCTTACTCAGTCTCCTTCTTGCAGCCAGAGTGACCTAACACAAAAATCTGACCATGTCTGCCTTTTGTTCAAGGGTTCACTGGTTCCCTTCCATTTCTAGGATGAAGTCCAAACTCAGTAAGCCACCATTTAAGACCCTTGATTTCATGCCTTCTGCCTCTCAGTTTCTTATCTGCTCCAGTGTTCTCTATGTTGAGCACTAGTGTTACTAATAATAGCATTACTACTATTATTAAGAAAAATAACCATTTATTGAACACTTACTATATGACAGCAAGTTCTATCTGTCACCTCCTTTAACCCTTAAACCAACTTATGCATTAGGTACTATTATTCTCCCCATTTGACAGATGGGCAACCAGAGGCTAAGAGATGTTGAGTGGCTTGTCCAAAGTACAAATCTTGCACATGGTAAGCCAGTTTTTGAATGTAAGCAGTCACCTATACCAGTCTCAGAGCAAACAAGCACACTGCTCCCTGCATGCCTTGCTTTCTCATGCCTCTGTGTTTTTGCATATGCCGCTCCCTCCCTCTGGAATACCTACCTGATCCTAGATCCTGAAAAACTGACACTCTAAGATCATGTTCAGAGACTTCCCTGGTGGTCCAGTGGTTAAGAATCCACCTTCCAATGCAGGGGACACAGGTTCAATCCCTGGTCGGGGGACTAAGATCCCACATGCCGCGGGGCAACTCAGCCTGTGTGCTCCACAACCACTGAGCCCACGTGCCTCAACTAGAGAGCCTGCACACCAGAAACTACAGAGCCCACACGCTCTGGAGCCCGTGCGCCACAACTAGAGAGAAGCCCGCGCACCCCAACTAAGACCTGATGCAGCCCCAAAAATTAATTAATTATTAAAAATTTTAAAAAAAGACCACATTCAGACGGCACCTCCTCTGAAAAGTCTATGTGTTTTGGATATGTTGTCTTTGAGGGACCTCTAGATGTCCAAACTGCTGGAAATCAGCGTCTAGACCCGTGTCATCCAATATGATGGCCATGAGCCACATGTGGCTATTATGTACTTGAAATGTGGCTAGTCCAAATTGAGATCTACTGTATGTGTAAGGCACACACCAGATTTCAAAGGCTTAGTAGGAAAAGGAAAATGTAGAAGATCTTATTCATAATTGTATATTGATTACATGTTGAACTGGTAACATTCTGGGTATATGGGTTAAATACAATAACTATTAAAATTAATTTCATCTGTCACTTTTTACCTTTTTAATGTGGCTACTAGAAAATTTTAGATTACACGTGTAGCTCATATTGTATTTCCTTTGAACAGTTCTAGAGTTTTTGAAAAAAGAAAACCTGAAGAATTGTGGACACAAGGGCTGCAGTTGAAGCCGTCGGGGAGGATGAAGACCCCCGGGGAGAGGGCGCAGGGTGAGTGGGCAGCTGAGGGCTGAACCTAGGGCCGAACGTCAGCCCTCAGGGGTGGGCGTTAGAAACCCCAGCTGGAGCAGCTGTTGAAATGGAAGAACAAAGAGAATGTGCCCTGGACCCCAGGGAGAAGCAGAGTTTCCCAAGAAGGGTGTGGCCCACACGCTCATGTGCAGACTCTGGGTCAAGCGCGAGAAGGCCTGGAAAGCATCCCTTTGGGTGTGACCATCCAGTGGTCATGAGTAGCGTGGTGAGCACTGTATCATCAGGCCATGGGGTCAGAAGCCAGGTCCCAGAAAGCGTGAGGGGGGTAGGTGGTGAACAGTTGAAAGGACCAGGGTAGACATGCCTTTGAGAACCTACCTGAGAAGGGAGGGAGAGCGAGTGTGATAAATGAAGGGGGTCACGGGGTGAAGGGAGGGATGTTCTATGTTCTGCTGTTTTAGGTCGAGAGACCTGAGTGTGTTAAGGTTGAGAAAGGGAGGGGCTGAAGATAAAGGAGAGAGGAAAGGACGAGCAAAGTGTCTGAGTAGCGCTGGGGGCGGGGAGCAAGGCTGGCAGGCTTGGGGGGTCAGGAGGTGCAGGGGCTGGAGCAGGCATGGAGGGTCTGAAGACCAAGGGTCCCCATTTCCAAGTAGGAGCTCAAAATCATTTACTAAAAATAATGAATGAGTGAATAAACCCCACGTGATCTCCTGTGTCAAGGTTTCCAACTGCCAGCCCCTGGACCTAAGCCGTCCAGCACACGTTTTGTTTGGATAACCTGGTTTTGACACACGCACAGAAGTTTCAGCTTCTCTTGCAAAATCAGAAGCTCCGCAACAGTGGCCCGCATTCTACGTGGCATGGCAACTGTCGGCTGGAGTGGCGGCGGCCATGTCTTCGCATAGGTCCGCACTCTGCCATTAGCCACCATCCCACCACCCTCAGGTGACTCTCTCTGGCCCCCCACAGCACGAGTTTGCAACCCCTGCCCTACTGCTGACAACTACAGCTGGTTTGCCAGGGCCCTGATAGCCCAGCGCCCACCCTCTCTGATCAGTGAATGTGGCCCAGCCTGTGCCGGTCCCTCCAATAGCCACGGGCCCAGCCCGGAGGACAACAGCCCCGGAGGTTACAGAGTGGAACCGAGTGGAACAGTCTGTTTCCCTCATCTTGTCGGCAATAAATGGGGCCCAAGGTCACACTAGCTTTTCTGAGAAAACCTTTGCGCTGGTGACTCACTGAGCTTCCTATCAACTGAAAAAGCCTTCACTTCTTGGCACACAGGCCCGACACCTAAAAATAACAACAACACAATGTCCTCTGTGAGCATGAATCTCACAAAGTTCTTTTACAAGGGGGTAAACTTCCCTTCGATCTTCACAACAACTGAATGGCAAATGTTTCTGCTCCCAAGGGAAACCGAGGCCTGGAGAGTGGCCTTGAACTACCCAAAGTGAGGGCCTTACCTCAGCTGGGGGACAGTCAGAAATCCACAGCTAAGCTAAGGGACAGAGCATAGCGATGAAGGGTCAAGACGGGGATATTAGACTGGACTGGATTTCATCTTAACGTAAAATGTGACCTTGGGCAAGTGACTTTGTCTCACAGAGCCTCAGTCTCCCCACCTGTGAAATGGGGATAATAATAGTACCTCCCTTACAGGGCTGTTGTGAGGATTTGGGAAGATGCTGCACATAAGGGCTTAACATTATAGTGCCTGGTATGCAGTAAGTGCTCAATAATAATCTCAATAAAAGGAAGAAAAATGCAAACGTGGGCAGTGGGCAGGCATGAATGCATGTGGTCAGTGGTTGCTTTCCCTAAGAGCTCTCTGAGGAGGCACCCTCCCGCCTCCACAGTTCCAAGGTTTAACAGCCCTCATGGGGCTGGAATGTCTTGTCATAAATGAATTACTTTGCCCTGGATTGAGGCAAGAGCGGATCCAGATGCTGTCGTCACAACTCAGGAGGGCAGGTAATGGAGGAGGGGGAGACAGCGAGAGGCAGGGAGGGGAGAGCAGCTGAGAGCGCTTGTCAGTTTGACAAGCAACCAACACATATGTCCTATGTGTGTGCTGGGTGTCGGGCTCTTGACCTTCTTCGCACAAGTTGGCCAGCTCGATATTAGTAAAGTTCTGAACAGTTAAGATGCTTATGTGAGATCACAGAGCTAGAAGATAGCAGAGCCGGAATTCAAACCCAGCTCCAAAGCCCATGGAGGCACGATTCAACACACTTAATAATGTCTGAGAAGACAGACTCTGAGCCACAGAGAGACCTGCCCAAGGCCAGCTGGTGACTCAGTGGCAGGATGATCAGGATAAGAACCTCGGTGTCCAGAGTCTCCTGGGCTCTGTGGATCCCACTGTCTCCTACCCCGTGACTCAACGCAAAGACACTCACACACACACACAACCACACTCATCCTCTCCCCCCCACTCCCAGCCCCCTGCCGCCTCTGGCGTGCTCCCGACGCCCTCGCTTCCCTTCCCAGAGGCTAGCCCTTCTTTTCATGGACCTGGGCCTTCGTAAGGTGCAAACAAGCATGGCCACAGCTTAAGGGCAGAGGCTGGATGGGATAAGTGGCAGGGCCAACGCAGGTGGAGGGACAGGGAGTTTCCAAGAAAACCCACATCCCACTTGCATATGGTTTCTGTCCCATCATCCACTAAAAGAGCCCTCACCAAGGTGCCCCGGGACCTCCAGGTTGCCATACTCTACAAGAAGGCGTCAGCACTCACTTCTCTGGCCTGTCTGCAGCCTCCCACCCTGCTGACCACTCCCTCCTTGTGGACCCCACCACTTCTGTAACCTGGTCCCCCCCCCTTCTCCTCTCACCCCTCCGGTCACTCCTTCTCAGGCCCCTTTGTGTGCTCCTCTTCATTCTTCAGGCTCTGTCCTCAACTCAGTTTTTTTCTCTTTCTGTACATTCTCACTGGACAGTTTTTATAACCACAATTCATATTCTGATGTAGTCTAACTCTTTACTTCCAGCCCAAGCCACTCTCTAGAGTTCCAGACCTCTATAACCAAGCACCCCCGAGATTTCTCCCCAGCACCTCACCTGGTCACATTGACACTGACCTCACGCCTCGCCCTGCGCTGGGCTGCAGGCTCCGCGGAACGGCCCCCTAAGCACTTACCCCACATCTGTTGCTCGCAGGTTCCATCTTCCATAACTCTCTCAGATGTGTGCTTTCTTCTCCATCCCTGGACCGGTCACACCCTCTCTCTATCCTAGGTCATTGCCACAGCCTCTTCGGTTCCCCTCCCTCCAGCTTTGCCCATTCGGCTTAGGCTCCACACTGCGCCCAGAATTTCCTTCTAAAATCCAAATCTGGCCATATCATTCCCCTGCTTGAAAAACTTCGATGCCTCCCCATTGCCCTCAGGATTGATTCTCAAAGCCTCAATGTCCTCTCCAATCTCTTTGCTCTTCGCTTCCCTTCTCCCCACTTCCAGGCATGCCTCCCGACCCACCCACCCCCAAGCAGCCCAGGATTTCATTCTGCTCCCACGTACCATGAGCCCTTTCTCTCCCAAAAAGACTTGGTGAGAAAGACAGAGCTCTCTCCTTGTTTTCCCATGCTTCTCCCTCAGGCTTGTAGCTCAGATGCCGGGGGATGGACAGTGTGACTCAGGGCCCAGCAGTGGGGAGGGGGTCATGGATTGCCCTTGCTGAGCCCCACCTTCCTCAGGCCCCTTCCGCAGGGCCTGCTCACCCTGTGCCACCCACCCACTCACCATCATGACAAACGTGCTCAGGAACTCGGCCAGGAACTCGCGCACCATCTCCTTCTGCAGTACTGCTTTCATCCTTGTTACCACAGGCGGTGTGACCATCTTGGACATGCGGGTAGACCTGAAGCAGCAGCCCGAGCCCATGGGCAGAAATGAGATCAGGCGCACTTACAGTCCATCGGGTTTTCAACTCATGGCTGAGTTAATGGGTAACCCAGTGGCCTCTCCACACACCTCCTCTTGCCCAGGGCAGCTGGTACTGCTGGGGTCGGAGGCATGTGAGAGTCCCAGGGATGTGGAGAGGGACTGGGGGTATCCAGATCATGCCCCTTCTTCCTCCTAATGGGGACTGGACCACTGGGAAGGGCGCACTAATGAGGCCAGGTTGCAGAGGGGGCAGCTGGGAAGCCAGTACGCGCCATCTGTGCTGCCAAAGAGCCTCAGGGGAGAAGCAGGTGGGAGAGAGCAGGCAGGAGAGTGGAGCTCAGTTGTCTGTCTGTCTGCCTGTCTGCTGGGGCCAGAGCTCTGGGGACACAGGTAAGGCATCAGGCAGGAGCTGGCAACAGTGAGGCTCTGCAAACAGCACAGGTTGTGGCAAAGTCTGCTCCCGGGCTCTAGAAACAGCACCGAGGCCTGAAGCATGCCCCAGGTTCTGCCAGAGACGACGGGGACGGCAGAGTATACCAGGCTCTGAAGCAAGGTCAACACAAATGAATGTTTGTGAGTGAGTGAATGAATGAACAAATGACTGGGAGGGACAGAGGAAAGGAGGGACTGTGTCTTACTCCCTGGTGTATCCTCATTGCCTTGCACAGTGCCAGGCACATAGTAGGTGTGCAATACACACTGTCGAATGAACGAAAACTGAGAATTCATCTGTTATTCTCCACTAGATCCCCAGAACTTCCCACAGTGCCTGACACATGGTAGAGGCTTGATAAACGTTTGTTTAGTAAGTGCATGATTGGATGGATAGACAGATGAAAAAGGGAGTTAGAGGCTCTATCTTCTGTTGGTGGTGGGGGAATAGGACTTGAGTGTGAGGAAGGAGACGGTGTCCGGAGGCTAAGGAGGAGGAGGAGGGGTGCAGATGCCTCTAAGTGCAGCCTCAGTGCTTGTTCAGACTGGTGACCCTCCCCCACCTCCCACGCTAAGTGACCCTCACCTTCCTCACCCTGCTGGGGTCAGCAACATCACCTGCACCCTGCCTCAGCTTGCTGACTCTCCCCAGCCTCACACCAGCAAAGAGTAAGGACAGGGAGTGAGAAATGTAAACCAGGCATGGATAGAACACCTTCCGCTTTTCTGGCTGAGACCCCATGTTCATTTCTCACCCACCCTAGTCCTTGCTCTCTCCTTACTTCAGGGAAACAAACCCAGGACTGAGCATATGGAGGGGGATGTAGAGTTGCCTGGACGGTCGGTCCACTGGCTCCCATCCAACTGCAGCTCCCATGCAGCATCATGTAAGGGTCACCTTGCCCCTATGCCTCCTCAGCCCTGAAGAAGAGCCTGAGACAGCAGGAATTCAAGAACAGTCCTGGGAAGGTACCACAGAAGCAGAGGAGAGGCAGACAAAGCAGGAAGTCACAGACACCAAGAGAGCTCTGGAACCCTGGCCCCTTCCTCCTCACCACAAAGCAGGCAGGAAGCAGTAAGTGACAACCACCAAGGAGCCAATGAACCAAAGATTTATTGAATGCCTAGCATGCCTACTATGTTCAGTGACTGTAGTAAAGAACATTGGCATGATCCCTGCTCTTAGGAAGACGAACAATTAACTAAGCAGTTACTTAAAAGTGTAAAGAGTGTTGCCACAAGTGAAGAGTGGGCACTATGGGATTGCAGGGAGGAAGCAGATGACCCAGAGGAGGGAGTAGGAGGCTCTCCCAGAGGAAGGGAAATTTAGGTCGAGAATAGAAGACCGGCCAGATGAAGGAGCATCAAGGGAGGCTGGGGAAAGTTCTGGGCTAATGCTTGGACAAAGGCTTGCAGCTACAACAGTGTGTGGTGTATAGAGGAATTCTATAAGGATGGGCTGCAGAGAGAGAAGGGAGAGTGGCACGAGATGGGCAGAGAGGGGCAGATGGCCTCATGGCCCACGTTAGGGAGTCTGACCTCGCCCCAGAGGGCCGTGGGGTGGAGGATTTAAGCAGAAGCACTGTCTCCTCTTTGGAGGCAGGAATAAGGGAGCAGGAGTAGAGGCGTGGTGAGCAATCAGACAGGCTGAGAGGTGATGGCAGCCTGAGCCAAGAAGGTGCAGTGGCGGTGGTGAGAGGAAGACAGTCAAACTGACAGACTTGGTGTCTTATTAGAGAGGAGAATGGAGAAGGAAGAGTCAGGGATGACCCCAGGCTCTGGCTAGAGCAGCACAATGGCCTGCGTGAGGCACATGAGAGAAGCTGCAGGCTTAGGCTGGAGAATGAGGGGTCCCCTTCTGGGTGTGGTGAGTTTGGGGAGCTCACTAGACAGCTAAGTGGAGGTGACCAGTAAGGAGGCTACTGGTCACGTGGTCTTGTTTAGAGATACCCATTTGGAGGTCATCATATCATAGATGGTCATCTGACCCATGGGCATAGATGAGAGAGCTCAAGGAAGGGTATAGAATGATAAAGGGCATTTAAGAAAACTAACCTACAAACCAAGAAACTAACAGCCAATGAGGTAATTACCTAAGTAATATGTGCTAACCAAGGAACTAAATATCTAACAACTCACCAACCAACCCTTCGACTCATCAACCTAGCAACTTAACCAACTAACTGATTCTCCTATTAACCAGCTCGTTTAATTATCTAATCAACCAACCAGCTGCAAACTATCCAACTAACCTCAAGCCAACCATTTAACCGGCTAACCAATATTTATCCATTTAACAAATGTTTGTTGAGCAGCTACTTATAAGTCAGGCACAAGGGGTAAAAGTAAAAATCCAGTCTCTGCCCTTGGATGGCTTCATCCAGTGGAGGAGGTGGATAACACTGTCAGAGCAAGAAGCCCCCGGGTGGGAGGCAAGGCCTGAAGACACTTGAAGAATGGGCAGGTGGTGTCCTAAAGTGGCTGTGAGGGAGTAGGGATGTGGGAGTGAGGATATCTTTCATATTTTAGCAGATTGGTGGTTAGATGTGAGGCGTGGGGGACAGAATATCAAGGACAAGGCCTTGACTTCTGGCTTGAGCATTGGAGGAGAAGGGGATCCTTGACTGAGCTGAGACCACAGGAAGTGGCGGGAGAGGAGTGGAGAAGGCTGTTTTCAGCTGGGACTGAGCTGCCTGCAGGACCAGTGGGTCTTTGGAAAAAGTGTCTAAAGCCCTATGAGAGTCCTGGGCAGAGACAGCGATGTCATCGGCACAGAGGGGACCCATTCATTCTCTCTATCCAAGAGCACACAAGCAGACCAACATCCATGCTCATGTGGAGCTGACAGGCAGAGATGAAATGTCCTAAGTTGGTCATCTGTGTGGTAGAATGTAGTACATCCTACGGGAAAATGTAGAGCAAGGAAAAGGGGGTGGGCAGTGACTGACTAGGGCAGTCAGGGTGAGCTTCACTGAGAAGGTGGCATTTGAGCAAAGACAGGGAGGAGGGGGCTTCCCAGGTGGCACAGTGGTTAAGAATCCGCCTACCAATGGAGGGGACACGGGTTCGAGCCCTGGTGCGGGAAGATCCCACATGCCACGGAGCAACTAAGCCTGTGCGCCACAACTACTGAGCCTGCGCTCTAGAGCCCGTGAGCCACAACCACTGAGCCTGTGCACCGCAACTACTCAAGCCCGCGCACCTAGAGCCCGTGCTCCGCAACAAGAGAAGCCACCGCAATGAGAAGCCCACGCACCGCGAGGAAGAGTAGCCCCAACTAGAGAAAGCCCGAGTGCAGCAACGAAGACCCAACGAAGCCAATAAATAAATAAATAAATTTATTTAACAAACAAAAAAGACAGGGAAGAGGGGAGGGAGCGAGCCCTGTGGGGAACTGCGGAAAGAACGTTTCAGGCAGGGGGGATGGTCACTGAAGGACTGTGAGCATGTCTGAAGGAAAGGAAAGGAGGGGAGAGTGGGGTGGGGGAAGGTCAGAGAGGAAACGGGCACTGGATAGGCAGGGCCTTGGCCATTGCAAGGACTTTGGCTTTTATTTCACCCCAAAGAGACCTGAGCCTGAGCGGGTGAGAGGTAGTGAGTTCAGTTCAATTGAGCACAACCTACACAGGGGCAGCTGGAACCCACTGCCCAACCCCTTGACCCTCATCTGGGTCTTTCTGAGCCTCCCCCTCAGCCCAGGGCCCAGCCCATGCTTGGCTATGGGCACAGGTGGGAGAGACCTTTCTTCTGGGCCCCATGGGCTGGTACAGGGTGGGAAGGAAGGAGTCTGGGAGGATCAGCTACCATGAGGGAGAGGCTGAGAGAGGGGCAGGGAGGGCCCTGGGGGTGTGCTGGGTGCAGGACGGGAGGGCTGGGGTAGGGGAATGGGTGGGATGCTTACCGCTTCTTCCTGTCGGCCTGAGTCATATTCTGTCTTTGAGATTTTTAGGTGCTGTGGAGCCAGAGAGAGGTCACTAGGGCTGGGGGGCTCAGAACTTCGCCCCTCGTTCCCATCAGACCTCAGCTCCCCCAGGGGAGAAGCCACAGGGACAGCTCCTGCCAGGGCCAACCCCTCAGCCCAGCCGAGCTGGCAGGGAGAGGGAAGGAGGGGTCGGTGTCTTCAGCCAATGGGGAGTGGCACTGAAGCCCCACCCCCTCACCCCTGCTGGCCCCCAGACTCGTGGCCCCCCTGACTCGTGGCCCCCGGACCAGGCCCTGCGGAGGTCCTCCTGACCTTCCCAAGTCTGCAGCCCAGCTTTGGACAGTGGAGATGCCCACAGCCTCCCCCCAGCAGCTCCACCCTCACATATGCGGGTATTATTGTCTTCAGTCTAACCTCAAGCTCTCTTGCTGCTGACTTAAACTGTGACTTTCCAGGGCCTTGTCTGCCTCCCCTTGCACACACAAACACTCACACACACACACACACACTCACACACACACACACACACACTCACACACACACAGGATGAAGTCCTGAAAGTTCATTTAGTCCAAACCTCCACCTCAGAATGAAATCTACCCTCTCACCTTTCCTGAAAATTCCCCCTTTTAATCCCCATTTTCCTCACAAATGACAGCACAAAGGTAACCCTGGAGTTTCCCCATCCTGCATGCTCCCTTGTTCTCTAGCCCACTTCCCTCTAACTGCAGCCTAAGTTCACATCCCTAGCCCTGATGGCAGAAACCCTCTAGCCCCAGCCTCTCAGGAGGGGACTCCAGAGGGAGGAACCACTCCAGCAAAGCCAGAAATCCACCCATTACTCTGATCTGCATCCCTTCTGCTTTGGTCCCGTGTCGCCAGTCTCTACTCGCCCCCCACTCCCACCCCCCCAGGCTCTGCTGGCCTCCCAGCCCCACACACCCTCCCAGTCTCTGCTGCACCACTGGGCCCCCCAGCAGTCAATTTACAGGTAAGGAAACCGAAGCCCAAAGAGGAAGTGTGATGCGCCCATATGACACAGCAACACAGGACTAAACCAGAATGGATATCCAGGCCTTCAACTCCCAGCTGGGGTTCCTTCCCCAGACAGTCCCACGGTCACCTCCTCCCCATGTGGTCCCCAGGAGTAGCACTCCCAGGCCTGGGTCCCAGGGGAGGCCCCCTGTCCCAGCCCTGCCTGGAACCCGACTCACTCTGCCGGAGTGCCTTATGCTTCCCAGCGTCTGCCTTGGGGGCCTCTCAGTTACAGCAGGTCTTGAACTTGTTCCTCCGTGACTGTCTCAGGCTCTGGCTGCAGCCCCTGCGAGGGCTCCGCTGTCCCTGCGTCCCCAGGCTAGAGCCCGCCTCTCGGCCCTCCTCGGGGTGGCCCGAGCACTGCTCTGCTCTGCTGCTCCAGGGAAGAGGTCAGTGGGGCAGGGGTTTGGCCCCTGTCACTTGAGCCAAGTCCAGATGCACTGCCCAAAATAACATCCGTTCTCCTGCCAGCAGCGCCACGGAGACCAGGTTCTGAGGCAGCCTTTGTGAGGTCAGAGGTGGAGCTCGGGGTGGGCACTCTGGGCCTCATGGTCCCAGAGGAAGGGCCTGTGCTCCAAGCCAAGGGTCCAGCCCAGAGCCAAAGGAAGCCCTCCCAGGGCCCCAGACCTGGGGGAGGCTCCAGAGGCTCCTGAGTGCCCCCGCGGTGGGCAGAACTGCACAGAATGGGGATTGGAGGTGGAAAAGTCTGGAGATCAACAGCCAGGTGGAAGGGTTGGGGAGAAGACCCTGGGTCAGACCTAAGGAAGTGTCCGTCCCGAAGGAAGAAGGGGAGACTCACGCCCTGGACTCAGGGGCCTCCCAGTCTGAGGGGAAGGAAGAGACATAAGCCATATTTGCAGGAACACCTCAGTCTAAGAGGGGAGGTAGAAAGCCAGGCCTGGTTCTCTGGAGGTTCTTAGTCTGTTGGGGAGGAGACAGAGCCTGGGCCTCGTCCTCTGGGAGCCCCCGTCTGAGTGGGGGAAGGGGAACCCTAGGCCCCGCCCGCAGGAAGACGCCTCCCTTGGAAACAGCAAGCAAGGCCTCTGGGAAGGAGCCAAGCTGGACCAGAATGTAAGGCTGCAGGTGGGGTGACCAAGGAGGGGTCAGGAGCAAACCAGAGCACCAGCTGCCATCTGAGAGGACTTCTGGAGCCAGGGAATGGCTGAGCCTCCAAAGATGGGCCAGTTTGGGATTTGAGCAGGTGACCTGGTGCTGAGAAACAAGGGAGGGGTTGCTGGTCTGCAGACTGTAAGGAGACCCGCCAGGTGGAGTAGTGGATGGTGGGCAGTGGGTCCAGAAGCTTCTGAGGCCTGCAGCCCCTCTTTGTGGAGAGGTGGTGTAGGATCTGGCTGCAAAGCCAGCTCTGGTAATAGAACTGTCCTCTAGAGGGTGCCAATAAACCGGGTCAGGTCTGGAACTTGCATTGCCCAGGTTCCCACCCCTACTTGCCCAGGTCCCCAAGTCTACTTACGCAGCAGGTCCCTCTGTAAGGAGAGACCGAGGTAGGCTGCCCAGTCAGAGACAATCCTGAAGGAACGAACTCTTCCACTGCAGCACCTTGGCTGAGGCTCTGCCCCTCACTCCCCTCTGCAGACTCGAAGAGGGCTCAGGACGCTGCGTCCTTCTTCAGGGAGGTAGGGATGTACCCCTGGTAGTGAGGGGCACCTGCCTTTATTCCTTTCCTTTGTGTGCTGTTGAGGCCACGGCGAGGTAAGAGTCAAAAGTGAAGCTGGGGTCTTGGATGTGGTCAGAACTTGAGCAGAGCTGGATTGGGCTGGGATCAGGCTGGTGACGGAGGGAAATGGGATCCATGTTGGAGTCAGGGATCCAGCCCTGGACTCATTTACTGGGCTGTACGCTGAGGACACAGAGGTAGAGCAGACACCCTCCTGCCTGTGTCTTGGGACAGACAGATAAATGGCAGGTGGTTCCCAAAGAAAGGGGCAGGGAAAAGGTGCGAAAGCGGCGTGGGAGCGCAGGTGATGTCCTAGCATTGCCCATTTTTAAGCAAGAAGAGTCAAGTTTGCCTCCAGATAATGAGAATAAAATCCTCCCTTTTCAATACGTGCTTTGTGCTGCCACCTCCCCAGCTGTGAAACCCCATGATGAAACCCTGACATATCTCAATCAAGGCCAGTCTTATGAAATCCGAATGCTAAACAATAGGAAACTTGGAGAACTTCCAGAAATTAATGGCAAGTTGGTGAAGAGTATATTCCGTGTCGTGTTCCATGACAGACGGCTACAATACACTGAACATCAGCAGCTGGAGGGCTGGAGGTGGAACCGACATGGAGATAGAATTCTTGACATAGATATCCCAATGTCTGTGGGTATAATCGATCCTAGGGCTAATCCAAACCAACTAAATACAGTGGAGTTCCTGTGGGACCCTGTGCAAGAGGACATCTGTGTTTATTCAGGTGCATTGTATTAGCACAGAGTTCACTATGAGGAAACATGGTGGAGAGAAGGGAGTGCCATTTCGAGTACAAATCAGTACCTTCAAGGAGAATGAGAACGGGGAATATACTGAGCACTTACACTCAGCCAGCTGCCAGATCAAAGTCCTCAAGCCCAAAGGTGCAGACAGAAAACAAAAAACAGACAGGGAGAAAATGGAGAAACGAACGCCTCATGAGAAGGAGAAATATCAACCTTCCCATGAGACAACTATACTCACAGAGTGTTCTCCATGGCCCAAGATCACATATGTCAATAATTCCCCATCACCTGGCTTCAGCAGTTCCCATAGCAGTCTTTCTCTTGGGGAAGGAAATGGTTCACCAAATCACCAGCCAGAGCCACCCCCTCCAGTCACAGACAACCTCTTGCCGACAACCACACCTCAGGAGGCTCAGCAGTGGTTGCATCGAAACCGTTTTTCCACATTCACGAGGCTTTTTACAAACTTCTCAGGTGCAGATTTATTGAAACTAACTAGAGATGATGTGATTCAAATCTGTGGCCCTGCAGATGGAATCAGGCTTTTTTTTTTTTTAATTTATTTTTTTATTTATGGCTGTGTTGGGTCTTCGTTTCTGTGCAAGGACTTTCTCTAGTTGCAGCAAGTGGGGGCCACTCTTCATCATGGTGCGCGGGCCTCTCACTATCGCGGCCTCTCTTGTTGCGGAGCACAGGCTCCAGACACGCAGGCTCAGTAGTTGTGGCTCACAGGCCTAGTTGCTCCGCGGCATGTGGGATCTTCCCAGACCAGGGCTCGAACCCGTGTCCCCTGCATTGGCAGGCAGATTGTCAACCACTGCGCCACCAGGGAAGCCCGGAATCAGGCTTTTTAATGCATTAAAAGGCCGGATGGTGCGCCCAAGGCTAACCATTTGTGTTTGTCAGGAGTCCTTGCAGCTGAGGAAGCAGCAACAGCAGCAGAAGCATGAGGGTGGAGACTCACATGGTACTTTCTTCGTTTACCGTGCCATCTGCCTAGAAGAACTGACAGCTGTTGAACTGACAGCTGTTGAACGGACAGAAAAAATTGCTCGGCTTTTCAGCATTTCCCCTTGCCAGATCAGCCAGATCTACAAGCAGGGGCCCACAGGAATCCATGTGCTCTTTAGTGATGAGATGATACAGAACTTTCAGGAAGAAGCCTGTTTTATTCTGGACACAATGAAAGAAACCAGTGATAGCTATCATATCATCCTGAAGTAGGTGTGGGGCAGTCCATCCTCAGTGGCTGCTGCTGCTTTCACCTATTGGGAACTCCCCTCTTGAAGGGGGTCGCAAATGGAGCTTTGAAGGGCTGCAGGAACCTGACCCATCTGACTGCGTGTGGGCGGGTCCAGGCCTTGGAGGCAGAATCCCAGGCATCTGTGTTGGCCCAAGCTCTTAGGGCACCCAGAGATTACTGCCCAACATGCGTTTCTGCAGCTATTTCTTATTTAAAATTTCTGGACCCTATTGTTGTTGAATATCAATAGAAACTCCACATCATTTAGGGTGTGTGTAGGGCATAATGATGATGAGAATTGTGTGATTTTTTTTAATTAATTAATTTATTTATTTTTTATTTTTGGCTGTGTTGGGTCTTCGTTTCTGTGCGAGGGCTTTCTCTAGTTGCAGCGAGCGGGGGCCACTCTTCATCACGGTGTGCGGGCCTCTCACTATCGCGGCTTCTCTTGTTGCGGAGCACAGGCTCCAGATGCGCAGGCTCAGTAATTGTGGCTCACGGGCCTAGTTGCTCCGCGGCATGTGGGATCTTCCCGGACCAGGGACCATGTCCCCTGGATTGGCAGGCAGATTCTCAACCACTGCGGCACCAGGGAAGCCCCCTTGTGTGATGTTTAATGGAAAGATGTTAAATTAAATTTTGTGATATGGAGCCATGTAATTTTTTTTCTAACATAAAAGCAAACATCTATATTCATAAGACTAGATCCTCAATCTTTTTTTGCCTCTGAAAACCTCATTAAAGAGAAATACGGAGAAAGAAGAAAATTCTTCTTTTGATTCCCCTGTAATTCTATGACTAATAGTAATTTTAGGTAACATTTATTGCACATTTAGTTGTGTCAGGCAGTGTGATAAATTCTTTAAATGGATTATCTTGTTTAAATCCTCTTAATAGCCCTCTATGAAGTAGGTAATAATGATCCCTAACTGAAGATGAGGAAACGGAGACATAGAGTGGCCGAGGAGCTTGCTGAGTAACAGGCAGCTAGCAGCTAGTGACACTGAAATGCAAACCCAGGCCGTCTGGCTCTTATTAACTGCCATCCGTGACTGCCACCCTTGCAGTCCTCTGTGCTTGCCATCGTTTCTTACTGTGGCTCTTCTGGTGAATTGGATGTAACACTGAGTGAGAACTGAGGAATTAACACCGAAAAGGACAAACCACACCTAAATAATGATGAACAAATCAAGACCTACAAAAAAATGAAAACATAGACACTTTCAAAGCATCATCAGTTATCAGATTCACAGAATTTGAGGTGGTGAAAACTAGGGATTATCTGTAACTCCCCAAATTCACTGTTCTTGAAGGAACTTCTCAAATTATTTATTAATGAGTTAGACTGACCTCTGCTTTCTCTTTCTCCTCTCTGCATCTTCTCTTGGTATAGAAAGTTCTTTTACTCATGTAGTGTTCTTTTATATAAGCTTTACAAGAAATTCATTCCCATCCTGTTTGCATTCTTACCATATACTTTAGTTCTTCCTGATTGTGATTGTGTGCTCTTGTGTGTATGCATGTGTAAGACTATGGGTCTTTTTTCACATGTAAAGTTTTATCCAGAAATCCCTCTACATGTTATGCTGAGGTGAAAAATGTTAATATTCAAAAGATTCTGTATTGGATTTGGATCTGTGTGTGTGTGTATTTTTAAGGCATTTGATAAAGTTTAAATGTTTTTATACAGAGATTTTCATTCATTAAAATCAACTTTCAAAAAAAAAAAAACGGCAGGTGACTTAGGATACACTGTGTTAAGGTAGAGGGGATACAGGAACAGCTAAGCCAGCCTGGAGGTGGGCAAGAATCTTCCAGAAGAGATGAGATGGGCACTGAGTCCTCTAAAATGAGAGAGGGAGGATGGGGTGGTAGTGGTTTTTTTGTTTTGTTTTGTTTTGTTTTTATTTTTGGCTGCGTTGGGTCTTCGTTGTTGCACGTGGGCTTTTCTTTGGTTGCGGAGAGAGGGGACTACTCTGTTGCAGTGCGCGGGCTTCTCATTGCAGTGGCTTCTCTTGTTGCGGAGCACGGGCTCTAGGCACGCGGGCTTCAGTAGTTGTGGCACGCAGGCTCAGTAGTTGTAGTGCACGGGCTTAGCTGCTCCGTGGCATGTGAGATCTTCCAGGGCCAGGGCTCAAACCCGTGTCCCCTGCATTGGCAGGCGGATTCTTAACCACTGAGCCACCAGGGAAGCCCCGGTAGTGGTTATTTTAAGTCATTTGAAGCCCAGTGGGATTGTGAGAAAACCTAATATGTTCTGGGAACTGTCAGTGGTTTGCAGAGGGCTGGAGAAATGGGCAGGGACAGACCATGAAGAGCTTTGTCTGCCAGGACAGAGAGGCAGACTTTATCCCAAGGGCCTGAGGAGCCCTTGAAAGGTGCTAAGCAAAAAGAAGAGTGAAGTAGTCAGTCTGGGGTCCTTGAGGCCTCAGAGCGTCCAGCAGGCAGGGGCATGATTGGGCCCAGGCTCAGGCCGGAGAAAGAGAACAGATGTCAGTCCCTGGGCATCTGCCATAGGAGTCGATGGAATCGCCGGGAAGCATGAGGGTGTGGGGCAAGGGATGGGGCCAGAATTCTGGGGACAGGAGGGGGACTGAGAAGGAGCAGGTGAGGAGGGAGATAGAAACCCAGACACCAGGCTGCCAAGAGGACAGTGGAAACTCGGGGAGGCCGTGGCCCCAGAGGTGCGTGCTGAGGTGCCAGCCTTGGTGAACTGGCGGGATGGAGGACGGTCACAGCGCTGAAGAAGTGGAGGCTGAGGTGGCAGAAAGTTCAACCATGGAGAGAAGACAGGCAGCAAAAGGGTCTGCGAGGCTGGGCACTAGGTCCAGGGCCAATGAGGATGGTGCAGGCAGACAGGGAATACCCGGGGTCCTGTCTGCATAGGGTGGGCTCTGAGTAGGGCCGCCAAATAAAACACAAGACGTTCAGTTTTGAATTTGAATTTCAGAGAAACAATATATGCAATATTTGGGACATACTTATGCTAAAAAATTACCCATTGTTTACAAACAAAAAAGAAAAAACAAACAAAAAATTACCCATAGTTTCTCTGAAATTCAAATTTAACCAAGTATCCTAGCTCTGGCTTCAGTGAAGACCCCGCCAGATGCCTTGCACATTTACCTGGGTTTGAGTCCCAGCTGGGCATCAGATTCACTGCCCAACCCTGGCTCAGTCCCTGCCCCTGAGCCTCTGTTTCCCTACCTGTGAAATGGGGTTGGAGGGTATGCAGTCCTCTCACCCCACTACTTTTGGCATCCAGAAAGGATCCAGGAAAAGGTTTACAAAGGCAGCAGCAGACCATTAACTCAAAAACTAATTTGGTTGAAATGATAAATCAGTTGAAATGATTTGGTAATATTAGTGTGCTACAGGGCAATTTTTGCAGACTCTGATGTATCTTTAGGCATTTGGTCCCTCTTTCAGAAGTCATTCAGTTTTCTTATTTTAATTTTGCCTGCAATACACTACTTTTGCTAGTAAATAGGTTGGAAATAACCCAGTGCTCATCAACCTCCCCTTTCTTACTCACTACACTAAATATCTTTTAATGTGATCTAGTGATTGGGGACATTAATGTTCAACCTAACTGAAAATTTAAATGTTTATGAACGCATAGCCAAACAAGTCAAGCAGGTATAATTGTCCATCATTGGAGTGGAAAGTTTTAAAAAATGGAAAAAAAATCTCAGATTCTTTTCTTTTAATTCTTCTATTACCTAAAATAGAAATAAGCGAAAAGAGCATTTTCCCTCCATGACAACAACTACAAAAATTCTGGTAGGTGTCTTTCTAATCCTTTTTTTTATGTATACACATACACACATTCTCCTCCCCCGCTCCGCACTTTGTCAACAATAAGTAGAATGAAACTTATATAAAGTTTTGTAAAGTACATTTTTCACTCAGACATTAAGAATATCTTTTCCAGGGCTTCCCTGGTGGCGCAGTGGTTGAGAATCTGCCTGCCAATGCAGGGGACACGGGTTCGAGCCCTGGTCTGGGAAGATCCCACATGCCGCGGAGCAACTAGGCCCGTGAGCCACAACTACTGAGCCTGCGCGTCTGGAGCCTGTGCTCCACAACAAGAGAGGCCGTGACAGTGAGAGGCCCGCGCACTGCGATGAAGAGTGGCCCCCACTCGCCGCAACTAGAGAAAGCCCTCGCACAGAAACGAAGACCCAACACAGCCAAAAATAAAAAAATAAATAAATAAATAAATAAATAAATAAACTCCAATCTCTAAAAAAAAAAAGAATATCTTTTCCATGCCAGTAGGTCCACATCCATGTCATATATGTGGCTGTACAGCACAGAATTGTCTCCAATTTTAAATGTATCCAACTCTTTTCTATCATGAATAGTATGGGGCAGACACAGTTGTCTGAAACCCGGTTAGGAATAAAAATGCAAACAGAAATTTAAAAAAAATCAGAATAAAGAAAAATGCCCAGATACACTAAAACTTCTCTGAACTTCCCTCAAATGCCCCCCAAAGTATCAATGTGTAAAAAATGAATCATTTCAACTATTTATTTCCACTAACATGCCAGTTGATTAACTTATTTATCATGTAAACTGGCTTTCAATCAAATTGTTTTCCACTTGGGATTTTCCAGACTTTTTCTTTTTTTTTTTTAATTTTTATTTATTTATGACTGTGTTGGGTCTTCGTTTCTGTGCGAGGGCTTTCTCCAGTTGCGGCGAGCGGGGGCCACTCTTCATCCCGGTGCGTGGGCCTCTCACTGTCACGGCCTCTCTTGTTGCGGAGCACAGGCTCCAGACGCGCAGGCTCAGTAATTGTGGCTCACGGGCCCAGTTGCTCCGCGGCATGTGGGATCTTCCCAGACCAGGGCTCGAACCCGTGTCCCCTGCATTGGCAGGCAGATTCTCAACCACTGTGCCACCAGGGAAGCCCCCAGACTTTTTTTTTTTTAAGAACTTTTTTTTTTGGCCGTGCCACGCAACCTACGGGATCTTAGTTCCCCGACCAGGGATCGAACCCACGCCCCCTGCAGTGGAAGCATCGAGCCCCAGAGTCCATGTAACTCAGGCACTGTGGTATCAATCAGTAAGAAATGAGCAGCTCTGGTTGAAGGAGCAGGGAGCGGGGTGGGAGAGCAGTGCCTGTACCTCAGCAAACCCTGGTCTCTCTGAAATCACCTGACGCCTTGAAAATTCTCAGACTGCTCAAAAAAGAAAAGACCCTTAATCCTCACCCAGGTAAGTGTCCCCTTTCAAACTCAAGTAGGGAAACTGAGATTCAGAGCAAGGTAGCAACTTACCCAAGATCACCCAGAACTAGAACATCCAGATCTGCCCAGGAGGCCAGGGTCCCAAGCTAGGAGAACTGGGGGCTAGGTGGCTGGGCTGGCAAGGGCTGGGGGCACAGGCAGGACCCAGCATGGTCTTTAACCCTGACATTCTCCAATGACCAGACCCTCCCCCAAGCCCAGGCTCTCATCCTTTCTTCTCAGAATCATATGTGGGCCTCCAGGAAAGAGTGGACAGAGGCTGAGGCAGACAGGGTCAGGAGGCACCGCCACTTGCCCAAGGACAAACATCCTATAAGTCATGGAACCAGAATTCAAACCCCGCCTGCTCCTCTCTAAAGTCCTCATCAGGCTACGTAATTTGGCATCAGAAACCAGGCATAGAGCTCAGGCCTGTCACTTTTTAGTATGAGCTGGAGCTATCAGGGAAGGCTTCCTAGAGGAGGGGGTCTCATTGACAGAAGAAGTTGGGAGATGACACTGAAGAAATTTGCATGTGTGAGAAACATTTGTATCTTTGTATATATCTGTATTTGAACATACGTGTGAATGAGTAGGTATGTGTGTATATGTGCATGTCTATGTCTGGTCTTGAGTGAAAACCTCTCACTGTCTCTCTTACACACACACACACACACACACAAACACACAGAGTCGTACACACACGAGCATGCGCCCATTCCTCTGGGTTAATATTTTCCTGCCTGCGTCACCACGGTGCCCATCAGCGGGCAACTCACGGCAGAAACGTGCCTTATCTGATCTGGAACAGGGGGCTGAGTGTGGGCAGAGAGCCTATCTCAGCAACCCCAGGCAAGCTACTCTCTCTCCACTCTCCTGCTCAGCCTGAAAAAGGAGGCACGCCCAGAGGGCCTGGCTACCGGGGTGTGATGTGACTACGCCATCTCCCCAAACACACTGGCGACTCCCCGAGTGGAGCGGTCTCCCTACCTCCTTCCAGGTGGGCAAGGTCAGCTACTCCCTGAGATACCTTCCCCACCTGTCATCTCTGCCCAAATCTGGAGGCCTCTCCACACATATATATGTTCCACTGAGGACAAAGAGGGAATAGAGACCCCGAGGAAACGCTCACAAGGTGCCCCCCTTCAGCAGGAAAGCAGCTCTGAAATGACCGTGCTAGCCTGCGGGAAGGTGGGATTTGATTTACAGCATTCCAGAAACACAGTGATTGCCCAGGGGACTGTTCAGAGGTCTGTGTGGGCAGGGACTTGGGCCCAGGCACCCACAGGCATTGAGCCCAGGAAGGCTTGGTAGAACACAGGGGCCCAAGGTGAGGTGGGGCCTTCCCAGTTCCCGGGCCTCTCCCAGTATCAATGGAGGTTCCTCCCACGCCCAGGCTGGCCCCCTGCAGTACCAGCTGAGCCAGATTGGACTGAGCAGGTAGACACAGTCTCTTCTGCTCTCGGCATAGCCGAAGGTCCAGCGTGAATCAAGCCCAGGTGTCCTGGCTCCTAGCCCGGCCTGAGGATGCCCTAATGCATCTCTGCATGGGAGAGACAAGGATGGAGTGTACAGGGAGGAGGACCACCCCAGCAGTGTTGTTTCCCACGGTGCAGAATTAGCAGCAGTGACTGCAGAAGGGGTGGTTTAATATGACGGTGGTTGACATTGTAATCGGATGGAATTGCAGGAAGGAAATGAGGACATGTTGCTGAGTGAATTTAGAAGAGTCAGCAGAGGTTGGGGGAGAGACCCTCCCGAGACAGACTACAACTTGTTCAGCTCTGGTGATGGTCTAGGTGCCTCCATTGCCCTGTCCCACACAAAGGAGGGTATCCAGAGAGCTGGTCTTGCCTTCTGGGCCCCTTCCCATCTCATCTGGCTGGAGGCACTAGCTCAGCCCTCATCTCTCCCCCCACCCTCCGTAACAGGGCCAGAGGCCTTCCTCTGCCTGCAACTCTGAGCTCTCCACTTGATGTCCCTCAGCCCAAAGACTGAGCATCTTGGGTCAGGTTTCCATGGCAGGAGAGACGAGGATGGAGGGCAGGAAGGCTTGACTGATTACAGAGTAAGTGGAGTTGGAAGAAGGGCTGCCTATGTCTGCCTGGGCTGACCCAGAGGGCCTGCCCTGTCCTGGGGACAATGCGCTATGTTTCAGTTCCAAACAAGGATTCCCACCAGCTACGCGGATGTCAGAGGAGCTGAGGTGGAGGCGGTGACTGGACAGAGATGAGTTCCCAGCAGTCAGCCCAGCTCAGATGCCCAAGCCCAACGCCTGGAAGCAGGCTCCGTACCCCTTTAAAGCATTTTTTAATGGAAATTTCTAACAGGCACCAAAGTAGCGTACGAACCTCCATATAACCTTCACCCAGTAAAATCATCAACCTTTTGGCATTCTGGTGTCACAGATATTTTCGGGTTTTTTTTTTTTATGAAGTATTTTAAAACAAATTCCAGCCATTATGGCATTTCACTCCTGCATTCTTCAGTATTCATCTCTAAAATCTATGAACATTTACTTAAATGATGACAATCCCATGCCTAACAAAATGAACAATTCCATGGAATTACCAAGTACTCACATTGTTTCCAAATATCTTAATTTGTTGGTTTGTTCCAGTCAGGATCCAAACACATTGCACTGGGTTAAATGTTGTCTTAAACATGACCAGTTCCCCTTTCTGTTCTGTTCACATTCTGTTCCTGTCACTGTCACTGTTGAGTAAAGTTGGTTCCATAGGAAGTCACAGTTCTGGGTTTGTGTTTGCTTCCTTGTGGTGTCATTTAACTTTTCCTCCATCCCCTGTATTTCTGAGAACATATAGGAAGTTAGCTCTAATCGTGTAATTTTATTTAGGATCAATTTTGGGGGTAGGGAATCCTTTGTGGACAGTGCTATGTGCTTCCTACTGTACTTCATCCAGAGACACATCATGTCTAGTTGCCCCAAGCTTAGTGATGCTGACCAGTCAGTGGGTTCAGAGGGTGGCAGCCTGATCCCACCACTGTCAAGTTCCCCATCAGCCATTCACCTTCTGGTTTCATCCTTTGATTTCTGCCTAAATCAATATCAAAAAATCCTTCTACAGTAAAACATTTTAAAGGAGAAGCTCTGAGCAGCAATTTCTTAACCCACAAGAAAACAAGAGTCAGGGCTTCCCTGGTGGCGCAGTGGTTAAGAATCCGCCTGCCAATGCAGGGGACACAGGTTCGAGCCCTGGTCTGGGAAGATCCCACATGCCGTGGAGCAACTAAGCCTGCGTGCCACAACTACTGAGCCTGCGCTCTAGAGCGCGTGAGCCACAACTACTGAGCCCGTGTGCCACAACTACTGAAGCCCGCACACCTAGAGCCTGTGCTCCACAACAAGAGAAGCCACTGCAATGAGAAGCCCGTGCACCGCAACGAAGAGTAGCCCCCACTCACCGCAACTATAGAAAGCCCACGTGCAGCAACGAAGACCCAACATAGCCAAAAATAAATAAAATAAATAAATTTATTTAAAAAAAATAAAAAAGAAAGCAAGAGTCTAATAATGCTGGCATCTCAGGTACTGAGTTAATCAGAGCAAAGAGGGGAGTCCAGATCAGGGATGCTTCATGAGAAGATGAAAGAGTGAGGTGGTAGCAGAAAGGAGCAGTGAAAAACCCAGGGACCTCCTGGCTGGGAGCCTGAGTGTGGGGCTGTTTTGGGGTTTGGCTGTTCAGGGATGGTTCCCCACATCCAGGTAGTGAGCTGTGGTTCCTAACTCAGACTTCATAGCCAGCAGACCTGAGCTTGAATCCAGTTTGGCTTCTTAATTGGTGCTGGGTGCCTTTGAGCAAGATATTCAATTGGGTGTCTTCATCTGTATGATGGAAATACTAATCCTCACCTCGCAGTGTTTTGGGAGAATGAGTTGGTGGTGAGTGCCTGGTGGGGAGTAAACACTCTGTGGTGGAGAGGATGCTTCTTTTTTTTTTTTTTTCTTATTAGTTATCCATTTTATACATATTAGTGTATATATATCTCCCAAGAGGATGCCTCTTTGAGGAAAGGAACCCTCCACCCCATCCCTTCTGCCCTGAATGACTCTTGCCTGACTCCAGGGCCAAAGCTAGAAGGGCTGCGGGGCCTGGGGATGGGGTAGGGAAGGATACCGTGCTCATTCCACAGGCAGACAGCAAAACCAAAGCCCATGGACTTCCACCCAGATCTCAAGACGCTCCAGCCAGCTGGGTGCATCTGGTCTCCAGCGCTTCCAATTACAGCTCGGCCCGCTCAGCTCTGGGACTTGACTTCCCGGTTGCCGCCCCGCAACCCAGGGGCTGGGGGCGGGGCTTGCCCCAAGCACCTGGCAATCGCCAGCTCAGTCAACAGGCAGTCAGGTCCAGGGGTGACAGGGCCTTGAGCAGGCAGCCTCCTGGGGATGCCCCGGCCTGCAAAGGATGTGCAGAGCAGGTGCACAATAAATGTATGTTAAGAGAACTGAGCTCCGCCTGCCCTGAGTGGGAGAGAAATAGGCTGTCAGGGAGGGCAGCTATGCCTGTGGGTGGGGTGGGGTGGGGTGAGGGGAAGTCTTGGGCATCCCCAGGAATTCATGGCTCCAAGACCCTGAGCCCTGGGGCGAACAGCCGAGGAGGGCGTACAGCCGGGAGATCCTCACTCCGGCTCTAGTTCCAGCCTGTTCCACTCCTGCTGCACCTACAACCCTGGCCCCCAGTTAGCCTCTCAACTGCTTTCCACAGCAGCTGAGGCAACCTAGCCTAGGCTTCAGGGGGGCGGTTGAGGGGGAGGGGATGTTGAACCCCGTCCCCCTCCCAATCACACCCTTTTTGCAAGACTCATGAGGCGGCACTAGCGACCCCTGCTGGCGACCTAAGCTGACGCCTTTGGCCAGAGTCCACTGGAGGCAACCCCCCAGGAGCCCCCTCCTCCCCCACCCCACGAGGGACTGGCTGGGCCAGCCTTAGTCCCAGGGTCCTGCTCTTAGGAGGGACGCACGGCTCCATCCAGCTCAACCCACACACCTTCACTGTGGCCTCCAAGTTTTCTGTTCCACGTCACCTGTGCTGCTTCCTTTCTTGTTTTGTTGACTTTTTGCTGTTTGTTTGCTCTGGCTAAGCCTACAGCCCCAGGATGAGAAATCTGAACTCAGGGCATCTGAGCCTGAAAGACAGCAAGCTGGGAGTGGGGCGGGGGGGAATGAGAGAGGGAGAGCTGTGAGCTGGTTCCCAGCCTCGGTCTGGGGGAATCTGCTGTTCACCCCCCTACAAGGCAAGTAGGGTTGGGAGGGGCAAGAATGGGTGGGCAGACTTTCCCAGCCTCACTGCAGGCAGGTCTTGGCTTGTAACGTTAAGTTGTTTTGAAGTTCAGCCCCAGAACTCTAAACACCTCATTTCTCCAGGAGGTTTGAATACCCCTTGCAGGGAAGAGGGCAGGTTCTCTGGAAGTTGTTCCCTGCTTTCAACCCCTAGTCCTTCAACCAAACATTCCCCTTGTGAAGCCCCCAGAACCAAGCCTTCCTGACTTTTCAACACCTCCGTGAGACTCTGTTACCCAACAGCCTGTGAGGTGGCACCACAGGGATTGCCGCCCCTGCACATTTTACAAAGGGAAACTTGAGCCTCAGAGAGGGTAAAGGGACCTCTCCAAAGTCAATAAGAGAGCTTGGGGTAGAACTCAGGCTCCCTGGCTCCTAGCCCAAGCTCTTTGCCCCACTTCAAGCATCTCGCAGATCATGGAGCACGACGGGAAGCCCCGGGGGCTGGGTCAGGGGCCAGCACACCCAGACGTGGGTACGCACGCACACTGCATGCCAGCACACATACCAGGGGCACGGGCAACCTGGGGCCGCCGTGCTCTCCCCGTATCCCAGCAGACCAGACACCACTCGGACCCTTATGTCCTTCCCACCCACAGAGGGAGTGAGAGGAAGCTCTGGCTGGATGCCCACACTCACTGCTCCTGGCCTGCCTGTGGCCTGTGGAGCGTGCCTGCCCTCTCAGGGTTAGGATGGGGAGCCATCCTAGCCTGTAGCTGGGGGCTTAAGGGATGAGCTCAGGGAAGCCGCTGCCATCAGCACGGGCTTAGAGTGCCTGGCACTGTCAGCTGGTCCAGCCAAGCCTTCCTTGGGGAGGATGAGCATCATCAGGGAGATTCCTCACCCGCCTCCCACCCAGGCTTCCTTCGCTGACGGCTCACCACGCTCCAGAGCCGCATCCCTCTTTCAGGGAGACACCTGAACCCGTGCACACGTGCCCTCGAAGAGCTATGTGTTCACCACCACCCCCCAGTCTTCGTGGGGCACCCTCCACACCTGTGGCCCACATCTTTGGACATCCCACATGGCCTGTAGACACAGTCAGACATGAGCACACATCTCACACTCGGGCATGTAACACAGCGTGTACCCCCATGTGGAAGAATACACAGGTCCATTCTACATACCCCCGCTGCCCCTACCTGGACCATGGTCACATGAAGGTGAGGGGTGAGTCAGCTGCCAACCTGTAGGACCTGCTGAGCCAGCAGGATGGGAAGCCCCAAGCTGACGGCTGTGGCCTTGAGGGGCCAACACCCCTTGTGGGGCCCGCCCTGCCACCAACCCATGGTACCCCCGTAACACTCCGCTTCCACCCTTATTATCTCCTGCCCACACCCTCAGCCAGAACTCATGCCAGAAAGGCACCGCTAGTCCTTTCAAATATATATATATATATATATATATATATATATCTGCAGCTGAGCTAGCTGTCTGTCACTATGCCTCAAGGGCTCCCATCAAACTTCTGCTGTTAAGTACAGATGCCCAAGGAGAAAAACCACGAATCCAGCAGGACCCATCCTCTTTCCTCTCCCCATGCAAACCCAAGCCTCCTGTCTATGCCTCCTCCACGGAAGCCCTTCCTATTGATGATAATTCACATCTCTTTCTCCTCTTAACTTGCGTACACTTGAGTCAAGAGCCCTACTCTGGGCCCAGACAGGCTCTGTCCCACCTGTATATGCCTGTTCAAGAGTCTGTCCCTGAGACGGGGAGCTCGCTGAGGGCAGAGGGAGAACCAGGAGGCCAGAGTAGCCCAGGTGAGTGTACTGTCCACCAGATGAAGGAAGCTGGTAAAGCCCACCTACCCTGGCTCCTCATACACCATTATCAGCAAGGCAAGTCCTGCTGGGTCTGAAGAATGTCCTCAAGCACCTACTATCTGCCAAGCATATCTGTAAACATTGATCAACTTTGTACATGCATTAATATTAAGAAACATCACTCCAAGTCTCGTTGTCTTTCACGTCTGAAAATATGTCATGGTTAGGAGTGTTGCCTCTGAAGCCAGACTCCTGGGTTCAAATCTCAACTCTGCCTCTTACTAGTTATTTAATCTCTTTGGGCCTCAGTTTCCTCATCAGTAAAAGGGAGGCAATAACACATATGAAGTGCTTGGGAGAGGGCCTGGCCTAGGGTAAGTGCTGAGTTTGCTGTAAATGTTCTCCCTCCCTCCACTAATCCAGTGCCTTATAAGCTGTCCCTAACAATCCAGTCTTCACACAACTTGCCAACGTGATCTAAACACAGATCCAGTGGGGTCTCTCCTGTACTCAAAATCCTTTTGTGGCTCCCCTGTGAGGTCCCCCCCTCCGCTGTGAGGTCCCCTCTCCCCTTTGAGGTCCCCCCTCTGTGAGTTCCCCTCTCCCCTGTGGGATCCCCTGTCCGTGAGGTCCCCCCTCCCCTGTGAGGTCCGCTCTCCCCTGTGAGGTCCCCCCTATGTGAGGTCCCCCATCTGTGAGGTCCCCTCTCCCCTGTGATATCCCCTATCCTCTGTGAGGTCACCCCTCTGTGAGGTACCCCCTCCCCTGTGATGTCCCCCCTCTGTGAGTTCCCGTGTTCCCTGTGAGGTCCCCCTTCTGTGAGGTCCCCTGTCTCCTGTGAGGTCTCCCCCTCCCCTGTGAGGTCCCCTTTCCTCTGTGAGGTCGCCCCTCCCTTGTGGTATCTGGCTCCTGAGCCCTGCTCACAAGGCCCTTCACACCTGTTCCAGTGCTCCAGCCTCACCAACTCCCCTCTCACTCTGCCCTGAATACCTGGACTCCCCTGGACCCTTTCTGCCTGAGCCCTCTGTTCCATGGTGTGCTAGTAAACGCTTAACACCTGGCTTTCTAGAAATAATGTGTACTTCTATATATGTACACAAATTTATCATAAATTTTATCGGTACAAAGCTGTAAAATAGCACACAATTTACAAATACTACTAAAATATACAGTGTTCTTTATTGTAAATTCTACAGCATCAATTGCTCTATGGAATGCTCTCTTTGATTTTTGCCAACCCTTATATCTGTAGCCAATCTATGGTTGCAATTTATCCAAGATCTGACAAAATCAGATCATGAACAAATGCTTGATTACTATTCAATTCTGCAAAAAGTCATTCACATCATTGACTAACGAGCATAGTTCTGACCTTAATGTTGGCTGATATTTTCATTTACATTAAAGAGTAAAACAGAAGTGAAAGAGCAAAGACACGTATTTGAAACATCAGTCATTCACCAGAGATATGTGACCTTTTTTGCTGAATTGGATGATGGTCTTCAAATATTGGAAGAATGTTTCCTCAAGGTTTTGTGCTATTCACAACATAATGGCCATAGACATGACAAACTTTTATGTTTCATCTGCGTTAATGTTTTCTCCATCACTTTCTTAAGTCTAGACCAGGGGTCAATAAACATTTTTGTTAAGGGTCTAACGGTAAATATTTTAGGTTTTGTAGGGCATACAGTCCCTGTTCAACCACTCAGCTCTGCCGTGGCCACGTGAAAGCAGCCGCAGACAGTACGTAAACAAATGCACGAGGCTGTGTTCCAATACAACTTCATTTGCGATCGCTGAATTTTCAACTTCCTCGTGTCACAAAATATCTTAACTATTAAACAATATAAAAACCATTATTAGCTCACAGGCTGGATTTGACCTGCAAGCTGTAGTCTGTTGACCCCTGGTCCATGCAATCAACAAAACCATAAATTAAGCCCTGATTTGTGTTAGTCCATTTCAATGATGCAGGGAATGCCCTGGCGGTCCAGTGGTTAGGACTCTGTACTCTCACTACCGAGGGCCCAGGTTCAGTCCCTGGTCGGGGAACTAAGATCCCACAAGCTGGGTGGTGTGGCCAGAAAAAAAAAAAATTTTTTTTTTCAATGATGCAAATACTACCACCATGACTGATTATAAACTACCAACATAGAGATGAGCAGCAGTACACCATTAGGTAGTTCCTCCACCCAAAGATTCAGTAGATATAAATAACTTCAAGAGCATAAAATGTAATAACAATTAGGAAGTAATGAGTTTCATTAGTTATTACCTTTGTTTTAAAAATAATTTCTGTGATTATACATTTATACAATTTACTTTTTAATAATGGCTGTGTTTAACAAGTGGTTTGCCAAATTCCTGAAAACGTAACAATTGGCCCTTGTAAGCCTATTGGAGTGGCTTCAGAACCTTTGCCTCTGTCTCTGAACGAGGCTGTCCCCCATGGCCTCCCTGGCAAACTCCCACTGACCCTTCCAGGCTCAGGGTCTACGTTACCTTGGCCCTGACCTCCCCTGGGCTTCTCTGAGCCCCCACAGCCATGTGGCCTCTCTCAAGTAGCCAGTAAAGGCAAAGCTACCTCACTTATCTTCTTGCCTGTTTTCCCCTGAGGGGGGACTGGGCACAAGGACCAACAGTCTTGTTCACCTCTGAACCCCTAGGGCTTAGAAAATACCTGGCAAATAACAGGGGCTGGACAAATATTTGTGGAATGAAGCAGGGAAGGGCTGAGGAGCCTTGAGGAAGGACCCTGCAGCAAAGAAACAGGATTAGGGAAGTGGGCTGATGAGAAGGGCTTAATCCAGGGGTTCAGAATGTCTGGGAAGGCAGGGTCAGAATGTTGCCTAGTTACCGTGGGCACCTTTGGGTGGGGATATCTGGTCAGGCTACTTATATCCTAAAGCACCACTCTGCCCCCAACAGGTCCAGGCTCTCCACTCTCCACCTCACTCAGCCCAAATTTCAACGGAGTTTTCTCTTAGCTCCCCAACACTTCAGAAGGAATTTATAAGGGAGACTCCCTGGTCTTTGGTGACCAGATCAGGAAACATTTTGTCTTTGGTAGACGAGGACCAAGGAGATCCTCCCCATTTCACAGAGAAACAACCAAGGTCCAGGGCTGGCAGGTGCCTGAACCAAGCCTTAGATATCCCAGGGCTTCCTCTTCAACTGTGAATCCCCTAAACCCTGGCTCAGAGCTACAGGCTACTTTGTTCCCCGGGTCATCCTGTCTATCTGTCCTGCCTTCTAACAAGACAGCTCTCTCCCACTGGGGCTGGGTGGAATGACTTTTCCCCACCCTCCTGGGAAGCAGTCCAAGAAGAGGCACCTCATCCTCCCTGATCCACCATCACCTGCCCCCACTGCAGTCTCACCTAAATCCTTCCTGCTTTCATGACACCGCCTTTCCTTCCCAGAAGGGGACCTTGGCTCCCACCATAGAAGTGATCTCACCAAGGGGTAGTTCTCCACGCCCCGGCCCTTCCCCAACCCCACGGCAAAGCCAGGACCTAGCCGAACCCAGCTTGTATCTCTGCAGCTCCTGAAGGCCGTCACCAGGCCAGGTCGGCTGACCTGCTAGAGCCACCTCTCCCATCTTTGACCTTTGCCTGGGATCCGCCCTCGCCTACCCCCTCTCCACGACACATACACACACACCCCATCCTGGGGCCCAGGCTCCACTGTCCACCTGTCCAGACTCGCTTTCTGTCCTGCTGGCTGACACACCCAACCTAGCTAGTCCCCTGTGGTAGACTGTCTCACTCAGGTCAGTGAGAGGAGCAGGTCACCAAAAGCACCAGATTTATGAGTGGGCAAAATGAGGCCCCCAGAGGGCCTTGAGAGTGTGGACCGTGAGAGCCGGCCCAAGGCCTCAGGGTGGGTTAGTGGCAGGGACAAGACTAGATCCAGGGCTGGATCCTTTGCATAGTCTCCCATCCCTGCACGGGATGGCCTCCTTGCCATGGACAGCCACTAGCCAGGAGACTCAGAGAGCTCCCCGGAGGAAGCTGGGGGTACCAGAGGAGTCAGAGGCCAGCGTCAATTCTAGCAGAGGACAACCTTGCCCTGCAGAATTTTGAGAGGTTGGATACCTTTGACATCACTCCCAGCTCAGTGCCGAGGGGAAGAAAATAGACCAGCTCACCCAGTAATCAGGGCTCCTTACCAGTGGCATACTACATGGGGGTGGGGTGGGAGCAGTCCTCCCTGAGGACAAACAATAGGGGGTGCATGACCTGCAGAGAACTGAAAAACAACCGAACTGACTAAAAGTCAGTCTGCTTATTATCAGCAGCAGCAGCAATCCTAAACAATGTCAATAATAAAATACTTCTTTCAGAAAGAGTAGATCACTCACGTTGCCCCTCACTTAGTACACCACTGTTCCTAACTACACATTCACTCCCAAATTCTTGCCTATCAAATTCACATTATTTCTTAGATCATAAGACAATTTCATCCCCTTTGGAGAATTTATGGATCCTTCAAGGGCATCTTTTTTCTGAATGTCTACTTCTGAGCATCTTAAGAAGTATTAATCAGTTCCTACAAGGGTACTTGATTCATTAATTACTCATTCATTGATTCATTCATTCAACAGCCTTGGAAGACCTACCAAGTGCTGGTTGCCGGACGTGCCGTGAAGAACAAGTCACAGGCCCAGCACTGGAGAGCTTGCAAGGCATGTAGGGAAGCTGGTGAGCAAATAAGAAGTCACAATGCAGAGATCAGAGGTAATAAGCACAAGGGCCTGTAGGAGTTGAGAGGAGGGGCACCTAACCAAGCTGGGCGGAGGGGGACACCAGGGAAGCTTTCCTGGAGGAAAGGATGTTCACTTTAACAGCCGAGATGTGAGAAAGAGTTAGTTAGCCAGGCAAAGGAGTGTGGAGCAGAAAGGATTTCCCCTGGAGAGGAAACAACTCATGCAAAGGCCCAGGGGGAGCCTGGGAAATGCCAAGAGCAAAATTCTGTGTGGCTGGAGTAGGGTGGGAGTGTGGTGATGGTAGAGAGGTCAGCCTGAGCCAGATCATGGACTGTTTTCTCCTTGCTCTTGAGAGCGATGGGGAGCCACTGAAGGGCTGTAAACAGGGGAGTGGCAGGGGTAGGTTAGCGTATTAGAAAGCTCAGCATGGCTGTAGCACAGAAGGCATGAATTTGGGGTGGGAAGAGTAAGAGTAGAGCAGAGAAACTGGTTAGGAGGCAGCTGCAGTAGTGAAGGCAGGAGATGGTAGTGGCTGGAACAAAGGGAGGAAAAGGGGGTTGGGCTTGTGAATGACTGACTCGGGGGGTATAGGAGCCTGAAGTGTGGAATGACTTTCAGGTTTCTGTCTAGGGCGGTGCTCCTCTCTGAGATGGGTACAAAGGAGGAGGCACAGGCTTAGTGTATCATCAGGTTTTATTTTCATATTGCTTTTTTTTTAAATGAAGTTTGCTTTTTTATTAGCATCTTTATGATGTACTGATTTTATACATTTGTCGTGTTTCAACCTATTACACTCAGTATTCTTTTGGTGCTCAAATTTTCCCATCTTTGGCCACTGGAAGTGTCTTCAAGTTGGTTCCAGTGTCATTTAACAAGACCTCAGTAATCTTTTTTTTTATATAAATTTATTTATTTGTTTTTATTTTTGGCTGTGTTGGGTCTTTGTTGCTGTGCACGGGCTTTCTCTAGCAGCAGAGAGCGGGGGCTACTCTTCGTTGCAGTGCACGGGCTTCTCACTGCAGTGGCTTCTCTTGTTGCAGAGCACGGGCTCTAGGCGCACTGGCTTCAGTAGTTGTGGCTCGCAGGCTCTAGAGCGCAGGCTCAGTAGTTGTGGCTCACGGGCTTAGTTGTTCTGCAGCATGTGGGATCTTCCCGGACCAGGGCTCGAACCCACGTCCCCTGCATTGGCAGGCGGATTCTTAACCACTGCACCACCAGGGAAGCCCCTATTTTCATATTTCTGATAAGATTTTCTCAAATTCCCTCATTTCTTAAACATACCATCAAGTGTGTGAGGGTTTTTGGTTTTATAGATCAAGGCATCCCCCAAAACACTCTTTTTGTGTAAGGAGGGGTTACTCTGAAGAATTAAACTGAAAATCAGTGATGTAACACGGAAGAACAAATCTGAGTCCATATTGGATCTGTTTATTTTACTTTAACCTTTGTATTCTGTTGCTTTTGCTACAAGTTAATCACTAAAGGGATGTTGCCTATAGCTGAACGTATACATAATGGCCAGTCTCTGGGAATCCCGCCTTCCATTCCTGAGTTTAAGCTAAAATACCTTTGTTTAGGGACCTCCCTAGCGGTCCAGTGGTTAAGACGCCACGCTTCCACTGCAAGGGGTATAGGTTCGATCCCTGGTCAGAGAACTAAGATCCCACATGCCACGTAGTTCAGCCAATAAATAAATAAAATTAAAACAAACAAACAAACAAACAACAAAAAATAATCCTTTGTTTAGCTCACAGGAAACATCCTGACCAGGCCCACCTGTGAATGGCTGCAGGAAAGAAGAAATTAACACATCCCCTCCAGAGTCTGGCTGGAACCAGGAAATATTTGCAACAACTTCTCCCCTTTTTTTACTTTACCTCCTCACCTTCTCCTCTTTGTTCTATAAAAGAAATTGGCATCCAAACCCAGGCAATATGGTTCTTTGGGACACTAGTCCACCACCTTCTCAGTTTGCGGGCTTTCCAAATGGAGTCTCTACTTGTCTCTCAATTGATTGGCCTGTCATGTGGTGAGCAGTATGACCTTGGACTTGGTAACAAATTTTGGAGAAGCCAGACAGGAGCCCCTGCTGCTCTCGGCCAGCCAGCCCCAGTTGGGGAATTTTCAAGTAAGGCCCAAGCAGCTGCTGGGATCACTTGTCCTGAGGATCTTCCCTTCAAAATTCTCTGAAGGAGCTCTAGCTGCCCCAGCACTTGACAGGTGGAACAAGGAATCAACATCTGGAAGCTGATGGGCTCCATACAGTAGGGTAAGTCACTCCACTGTGTACAGCCGGAAACTTTATTACTCTCCGTTTGGGGCTTTTTTCTCTGGAATAAGCTAAGCTATTTTGTAGTTGAGTGGGGTACCCTGTTGGAGAGAGGAAATAGTTGCTGGACTTTTACCCGATTTGTGAACTGGTTCGTTTGTTTCTTTAGATGCTAGCATTTGTGTGTGCCATTTGTGTTTTGTTTGTCTTGTATTTCTGTCTTTAAAAGATGGGGAATGTTTCATTTCTCCCTAAAGAAAGTCCTCTGGGGTGCATTTTGGATAAGTAGTCTGAGTACAGCTATGAACCCATGACTAAGAGGAAGATGAACCATGTGTGACCATAGTACCTATAAGGATCTTCACAAGGGATTTATGCAGGATTATCTTGGGACCCTGTGTACCGTGTACTGTCACTCTTGCCATGTTAATTATGTTGTTTGCGGTCTCCTGTGTCATTGGTCTGGAACCAACAGCTCTCCAGGAGTCACATTGCATGGGGTTTGATTTGATGGTTCTTGTGATAGGTAAAAGCCCAAGACCAAACTTGAGGGTTTATTTAGGGTTTTCTCTTTGTCCTTTGGGTTTTTCATTTCATTTTGTTTTGGTACCATTTCTCCACTTATAGCCAAATTCTTTGTGATGTTTAAAACTTTTACTAATGTCAAATAGAGGAAAGGAACAGAAAAAAAAACCAAAACCCAAACCCTGTCTGTTCTTGTCTGAAAGAGGCACATTCCCATGGAGAAAAGAAAGGTTACACTTGGTTCCTAAAATCATCAATAAGCTCCAGCCCAGAATTCAGCCCGGTTGGTTGATGGCAAGGCAAAAAAAGGCATTCTTTTAATGGTTAGAGAAGATCAATTGCTTTACAATAAAACACTTAGGAATGGTGGCCTTTGAATGGCTCTATACAGTCCTGCAATTAGAACTATTCTGTAATTAAAATTAAAAAAGGAAGGAGATGAGAGTGAGGATTTGTTGCTTTACTGGCTGAGATGGCTGTTCCAGGCACTCCAGCCGCTATGCCAAGACTTCCTCTCCTTCCACAGCCTCCCATTCCTATACCCAGTTCCTAACACTGTGGCTCAGGAAGTGGTCAGACTGACCCCCCTTCCTTATAGGCATCAATTAGAAAATCCTACGGGGGACTACGCAGTGGTTAAGAATCCGCCTGCCAATGCAGGGGACATGGGTTCGAGCCCTGGTCCGGGGAGATCCCACATGCTGCAGAGCAACTAAGCCCTTGCGCCACAACTATTGATCCTGCGCTCTAGAGCCCGCGGGTCACAACTACTGAGCCCGTGTGCCACAACTACTGAGGCCCACGTGCCTAGAGCCCATGATCCGCAATAAGAGAAGCCACCACAATGAGAAGCCCGTGCACCACAACAAAGAGTAACTCCCGCTCGCCACAACTAGAGAAAGCCCGTGGGCAGCAACGAAGACCCAACGCAGCCAAAAATAAATAAATAAATAAATAAAATAAAATTTTAAAAAAGATAGAATAGCCTGTGAGGACTTCCCTGGTGGTCCAGTGGTTAAGGCTCTGTGCTTCCAATGCAGGGGGCCTGGGTTTGATCTTTGGTCAGGGAACTAGATCCTGCATGCCGCAACTAAAGATCCCACGTGCCGCAACTAAAACTTGACACAGCCAAATAAATAAATAATAAATAAATAAATATTTGGAAAAAAAAAGAAAGAGAAAATCTTGCGTTTGTTCCTGAGGCACATGAACCTGGTCTGGTATTGTTCATCTAAACCTGACAGGGCACCCAATTAGGGCCAGGAGCCACTCCCAGGGCAGGGCAATTTCCCTTACGCAGTTATCCTGTAGGAAGTCTAAATGCAAATGGCCAGCTGGCTGGGTTTCGATGGATGCATGGTTCTTTCTCCACCTCAAACTTGTTCAATGAGAAAGATCACAACCTTCCTTATAGGTAGGATCCTCACTTCTATTTTTGCTACCTACCACCCTTCATGGGCAGACGTGTGCATTCTTCTCAATATAATGCTTACAGGAGATGAAAGGAGAATGGTCATTGATAAGGCCAGGGAAGAAGTGTACTAGCTCCACCTAACAGACCCAAATGGTACACCTGAAGCCCACTTGACAGTACCCACAGCTGAACCAGACTGGGACCCCACTGAGGGAGGAATGCCCTTATTAGAGCACTGCCATAAGTGCGCCTTGGCAGAGCGTCCCTTCAAAAAGTAGTACCAAAGCAAAAGAATTTGAACAAAATTCAAGAAATTCAGCAAAAAACAAATGAAGACCCCTCTGAATTTTTGGAAAGGATTTATCAGGCCTACAGACATTATACAGATGCAGATCCTGAGGCCCCTGAAAGTGCTAGAATGGTAAATATGACCTTCATTGGGCAAAGCGCCCCAGATACCAGGAGAAAATTGCAAAAATTAGATGGCACATTTGGAATGAATCCTTCTCAGTTGATAGACATTGCTTTTAAGGTATTCAACAGCAGAGAACAAAAACAGTAAAAAGGATTCACCCATCCATCCATCCATCCATCCATCAACAGATGAATGGATAAAGAAGATGTGGTACGTATATACAATGGAATACTACTCAGCCATAAAAAAGAACAAAATAATGCCATTTGCAGCAACATGGATGCAACTAGAGATTATCATACTAAATGAAGTAAGTCAGAAAGACAAATACCATATGATATCACTTGTATGTGGAATCTAACATATGACACAAATGAACCTATCTATGAAGCAGAAACAGAATCAGGGACATAGAAAATAGACTTGTGGTTGCCAAGGGGGAGGGAGCCCTGACATTAAAACATATTTTCTTGTACATTCCAGAATGCCCTATGCCCCTCCTGGACCGAGATCTCTTCTGTAAACTAGATACTCAAGTAACTTTTCACCAAGACAGCTTGATATCAGAGTCCCACCAGAAGATGCTTTAGGGACTTCCCTGGCAGTCCAGTGGTTAAGACTTCGCCTTCCAGTGCAGGGGGTGTGGGTTCCATCCCTGCTTAGGGAGGTAAGATTCCACATGCCTCAGGGCCAAAAAAATAAAACATAAAACAGAAACAGAGGCTTCCCCGGTGGTGCAGTGGTTAAGAATCCACCTGCCAATGCAGGGGACACGGGTTCAAGCCCTGGCCCAGGAAGATCCCACATGCCGCGGAGCAACTAAGCCTGTGTGTCACAACTATTAAGCCTGCGCTCTAGAGCCCACGAGCCACAACTACTGAAGCCCGCGTGCCTGGAGCCCATGCTCTGCAACAAGAGAAGCCACTGCAATGAGAAGCCCGTGCAATGCAACGAAGAGTAGCCCCTGCTTACCGCAACTAGAGAAAGCCCGTGCACAGCAACGAAGACCCAACGCAGCCAAAAATAAATACACAAATAAATAAATAAATAAAAATTTTTTTAAAAAGTAATCTAGGGGACTTTCCTAGTGGTCCAGTGGGTAAGACTCCTTGTTTCCAATGCAGGGGGCCTGGGTTCAATCCCTGGTCAGGGAACTAGATCCTGCATGCAAGCCACAGCTAAGAGTCTGCATGCTGCAACTAAGAAGCCCTCATGCTGCAATTAAGAGTCCACATGCTGCAACTAAAGAGCCCACATGCCGCAACGAAGATCCTGTGTGCCGCAACTAAGATCCAGCATAGCCAAAATAAATAATAAAATAAATAAATAAATAATTTTAAAAACAGAAAGTTCTAAAAGAAAAAGTAATCTAGGGTTATAAAATACTAACACTTTCACATAAAACATTATTTTTGCCTCTGTTGTTTTTTTCTTTACAAATGCAGAGCTTTTATTATAAAAATAATAATGCCCATCATAAAAATAAATTCTCGCGGGCTTCCCTGGTGGCGCAGTGGTTGAGAATCTGCCTGCCAATGCAGGGGACACGGGTTCGAGCCCTGGTCTAGGAAGATCCCACATGCCGCGGAGCAACTAGGCCCGTGAGCCACAATTACTGAGCCTGCGCGTCTGGAGCCTGTGCTCCGCAACAAGAGAGGCCGCGATAGTGAGAGGCCCGCGCACCGCGATGAAGAGTGGCCCCCACTGCCGCGACTAGAGTAAACCCTCGCACAGAAATGAAGACCCAGCACAGCCATAAATAAAATAAAAAAAAAAAAAAAAAATTCTCGCAATTCAGAAACAACAAAATGCCTATTAATCCTTTCACTTTTTTATCCTTTAATCTTTCTAAGTACAGTACTCTGTTGACATAATTGAAAATAATTCTGTATAAGCTTATTTGTATAATGCCCTTTTCACCTAATGCCATGATTATAGAATAATTATCAACTCTTCAGAACCATGATTTTAATAACAAAGAGGTAAACCATACTTTATTTAATCTATCCTCCTCTATCATTGGGTATTCAGTTTGTTGCCAGCTTCTAAAATTTTCTATTTCATTTTTTTCATAGGTAAATATACATTTGTATTTCAATGCTTTAATGGCATAAATAACCTTGAAGAAGAAGGCAATGAAGATCTTTGGGCAAAGGCTTTGTCTACATCTCCAATTATTTTCCCAAGGATAAATTCCCAAAAATGAAATAATGGGGACAAATAATACCCAAAAATCCAGATTTATTTTAACTCTTTATATATTATTTACCTCTCAAAACCACCAGTTTTATGGTGTGAGGAAAGGATCTAATTATTGCTTTCCAGAGATCAGAAGAAGTGCTCCTCCTGTGTTAGCCCCTCCCGCTTCCCATCAGCCCCTGGCTTCTTCCACCTCCCTTGCAGAGCGGAAAGATGAAATCAAGAGGTGACATTACAAGCTGCCATTTCCTTTGCCTTAATCACAGCAGTGCTTTTCCTTGTTCTGTGAGTAACTGACTTTCTCTAAGTGTCCTCACTTTCTGATGAGTAACTGGAAATGTGCTTCTCTGCTTGAACTTTGTCAGAAGTGCTTGTGCCAAATCAGCTAAAAAGCCCTTGAGATGCTCAAACGTAAATAAAATGAAAAGGGACACCAAAATACAACAGGGAGTGAACAAGTTAATATGAGCATAGTACTTAGCACAGTGCCTGGCACTGTTAAATGCTCAAAAGACATTCACGGAGTCCCTACCAGAAGCCAGGCACTGTGCTAGGCTCTGGGGACCTGACAGTGACCAAGATGAACACAGCTACCATCCTCCCAGAGTGTCCCATCTGGTGGGCAAGGCGATCCTAAACACATGATTATATGAATAAGTAGCTGATCACAAGTGTTAGGTGTCAAGGTACTGGGGGGCTCTGAGAGTGTATCACAGGGGGTTAGGTAATAGTCTGAGGGAGGGAACATCAAGGAATTTTAAAAAGGGAACTAATAGTCTATTTATTTATTTATTGGCCATGCCACGGGGCTTGCGGGATCTTAGTTCCCAACCAGGGATCGAACCCGGGCCCGCGGCAGTGAAAGCACAAAGTCCTAAACGTTGGACCGCCAGGGAATTCCCAATAGTCAATTTAATAACTGGAAATTTTAGGTCTCGCCTGGGTGGAAGGAACTGCCAGATGTCACAGGTATAGGCAGAGGAGATTCAGGGCTTCCTGGTAAGGCCTCTACCTAGTACTGTTTCAATACTTGGAATAAGTGCATGGCCCCAGGGTCCAGACAACATGGTGAAATGAAGCACCCTGGCCAGAGCAGAGAGCAAAGGTAAAGAGCTTTGCAATTCCAGATACAGAAACCCAGAGGAGGCCAGAGGCTGGAAAGGCAGGAGCAAAGGCTCAGAGGTGGGCCCATGTTGAGAATGTCTACCCAGAGGGGAAAGCCCATTTCGAGACCTAGATGAGGGGCTGGAGACAGGAAGATGTAGATGACAGCGATGGGGGTGGTGGAGATGGGCAGTGCTGGTGAACTAACCGGGGAAAGGTGGTGACGGTCCAGAGGACTTAGAGGTGATAGAGACTGGGACAGGTGGTAAGGGCTGCAGTGACTAGGATGACGAGGATGACAGGCACAGGTGGTAACAGTGAAAGTGACAAGGAGGGGCTTCCCTGGTGGCGCAGAAACCGCCTGCCAATGCAGGGGACACGGGTTCAAGCCCTGGTCCAGGAAGATCCCACATGCCGCGGAGCAACTAAGCCCATGCACCACAACTACTGAGCCTGCACTCTAGAGCCCGTAAGCCACAACTACTGAGCCCACGTGCCACAACTACTGAGCCCGTGTGCTACAGCTACTGAAGCCTGGGCACCTAAAGCCCGAGCTCCGCAACAAGAGAAGCCGCTGCGATGAGAAGCCTGTGCACCACAACAAAGAGTAACCCCCGCTCACTGTAACTAGAGAAAGCCCGTGCGCAGCAACAAAGACCCAGTACAGCCATAAATAAATAAATAAATAAATAAATAAATAAATAAATAAGTGACAGGGAGATGGGAATGGAACTAGCCAGTGGCAGGGTTGGGTAAAGGCCTTTAATAAAGAAGACAGTGTGGGTTCAGATAGCAACAGCCTTGGGCATGGGGCTGGGACAGGGATGGTGGCAATCTGGAGAAGGTAACATGGCGATGGGAACTGGGTCAAGTGACAGCATGGTTAAGAAAACAGCAGTGGTTGTGATGCAGGGATGCTGATGAGGGTGGCAAATGAGTGACAGGATGGGAGATGAGTGATGACAATAAAGGTGACTCGGGGGCTTCCCTGGTGGCACAGCGGTTGAGAATCTGCCTGCCAATGCAGGGGACACGGGTTTGAGCCCTGGTCTGGGAAGATCCCACATGCCGCGGAGCAACTGGGCCCGTGAGCCACAATTACTGAGCCTGTGAGTCTGGAGCCTGGGCTCTGCAACAAGAGAGGCCGCGATAGTGAGAGGCCCGCGCACCGCGATGAAGAGTGGCCCCCACTTGCCACAACTAGAGAAAGCCCTCGCACAGAAACGAAGACCCAACACAGCCATAAATTAATTAATTAATTAATTTAAAAAAAAAAAAAGGTGACTCGGGGTTGACACGAAATATGGGAGGTGAAGATGTCTGTGCTGTAGAGACACCCACCGTGCCCCCTCCCCTGGGCCTGTTTCAACATCAGAACTGTTTTCTAGGCTGCAGGTCTCATGACTCAGGACCATCCATCAGCCGGCCCCCAGATAAGATCTCTGGGTGCAGCCACAGCCAGAGGGGCTGGCTGGGTGCCTTTCTTGGCTATGCCCAGGCCCATCAAGAAACCTTAGTGTTGCCTCTGCCTCCTCTGTCCTGGGCACACATCCACCCCAATCTGAGGTCCACCAAGAACCCCTAAATTCCCTCTCCTTGGAGAATACAGCTTCCACAACTGTCCTAGCCGGGGATTTGTCTATTCCACCAGCTTCTTCCACAGCTGATTCTTCTAATGCTTTGTCATAACCATTCCCTGGAAGGAGAGAGAAAAAACGTGGGCTTCGTGGGAGATCTGAATAATCCCATTCATTCATTCCGCAAATATTTACTGAGCCCCTTGCATCATATGAGGCGCTAGCTTTTGCAATCAGACCTGTGTTTCCCTGTCTCCATGAAGCTCAGTCTCGGGGACAGACAGGTAAATGGCAGTCACCACGGGGAGAGAGTTCTATTCCCTTGTAATGGAGGAGGGCAGACTGCTTTTTAAAACCTGAGGAGAATGGGTCCCATTAAAGGAAATCTCAGGACCTGTGTTAGTGACCCTTTTGCTCAGCTGAATACTTTACCAAAAAAGTTTAGAGTATAGTGAGCAATCCAGAGGGAGAAAGTGAGGAGGGGAAGTAAGAAGAGAAAAAAAACCTGTGATGTGGCCAGAGGCTAGGATGTTAAGTAGGATAAAGGGCCAGTGAGAAATCACCACCAACGTGGTTTCCAAGAACAGGAGTGCCCGATACTGTTGGGTTTGTGCAAAGCAAACTCCCTCCATCTCCCCAAGCCTTCAGCAGTTTGTTACTAACGTAAGACCTGCTATAAAAAGGGAATTTCTTTCTCTTTCTTTTTCTTTCTCTCCTCCCTTCCCTCCTTCCTTCCTTCCTTCCTCCTTCCCTCCCTCCCTCCTCTCTCCCTCCCTCCTTTCCTTCTTTCCTTCCTTCCTTCCATCATCTGAATCTCAGACTGTTAGGAACCCCGGAAGAGAATCACAGAGCTTCTGTGCTGGAACTTGCTTTGGGTCTCAGAGCAGCCTGGTGCTCCTGACACCCAGGCCTCTCATCATACTCCGCTTACCTCCCTGATCTGTTCACTGTGCATCTGATCTCCTTCTGAGGCAGGGTCTGGCCCCCAGCTGGCTCCTCCCTGCCTGTTAGCTTGGTGACGGATGGGCTCATGGGGCCACTAAGCAGGAGACTTAGGAAGCTTCATTTTCCCAGATACTCCATGACCGGTATCCTACCCGACACGGCCACACCCCACTTTCCAGTCTCATCTAGTACTCTCGCAACCGAATTCCCTCCAGCTTTTCCAGGGAACCTGATCTGCCACCAGGCTTTTGCACAAACTGTTCCTGCTACCTGGAGTACCCCATCTGGCTGATTCCTTCTCCTCCTCCAGGTCTCAATAGAGAGGTACAAGGCTGGCTTTATGGACAGGTGACCTGGGCCTTAAAAGGGCCCTACCCTTGATTTAATACTGTTGCTGTCTTGAAATTCTAAATAATTTTTGAATAAAGGGCCCTGCATTTTCATTTTACGCTAAGCCCCACAAATTATGTATCCAGTCCCGTAGAAATGTTTTGTTCTGGTAAAATGTCCCAATTCCCAATTTCACCTGTTTGATTGTATTTGTAGTCTCCTCCACTAATTCATCTTTAAGTTCCATGAAGACAGGAACTATTTGGTAGGCTCTGGTTTCCCTTTTCCTAACAGTCCTCGTTTCCATTTGGTAATCCATTTTGTTCGGGTGCAGCTGACATCTCTCTTGGGGCCAGAGATGGAACATGTGACTTAAGCTAATCCAATTAGTTGGGCCATGCTTGTGACACAGGGCTGGGCATGAAACCAAGCTGGTCCAATCAGAGTGTGCCTCTGGGTATTTTCTGGAACTGTGGTGACAATGATGCTCTCTCTTCCCTGCTGGACATTAACAAGAAGCATGTAGCCTGGAGCCAGGTATCCTGGAACCATAAGAGAATCCAGGCTCAGGATGAGGCTGACGCCTCATGGAAGGAGGAGAGGAAAAACAGAATGGAAATGAGTGCTGGATCAAGCCTCACCTGAAGTTTTCCTCTGATTTTTCAGTTTTCTGAGCCAATGAATTACCACTGCTCCCCAAATCAGATCGAGTCAGATTTCCTCTTTTGTGCACCCAGATGCATCCTATATGATCTTGTATATATCTTGCTCATTATAGTAATCCTGGTATCTACCACAACCTGGCATGAAAAAGATCCTCAATAAATATTTGATGAAATAATAAGCAAACAAATGAATTAAACCCAAGCCCTCTGGCAGAAAGACCAGAGGTACTACTTTATACATGAGACCTTTCCAGGGGCTTTTCTGCAGAGTGTCTGCTGGTCTTCTTGATCCTGTATACCTTAAGGGACCCCAACAGGTCTCCATCTTTCCTGGCTAGGGCCCAAATCCCTGGGACAGGCCAGAGCTTAGTCACTTTCTGTTCATCCCCAAGCAGCTGGGCCTGCTGTGGCTTCTGTCTTCATTCAAGTGTCACTGGGCTTAGAAGCTTCCCCTGAGACTGGGCCCTAGGTCTGGACTGGCACTGCCTGACCTAGTAGCTTCATGTAAGTCATCTGTATTTATTTATTTATTTATTTATTTATTTATTTATTTATTTATTGGCTTAAACAATAAACATTTATTTCTCATAGTTCTGAAGGCTGGGGAATACAAGATTTTTAAAAAATTCTTTTCCATTATGGTTTATTATGGGATATTGGATATGGTTCCCTGTGTTATACAGTAGGACCTTGTTGTTTATCCATCCTATATATAATACTTTGCATCTGTTAATCCCAAACTCCCACTCCATCCCTTCCCCACCTCCCTCCCCCTTGGAAACCAGAAGTCTGTTCTCTATGTCTGAAGTCACCTGCATCTGAGACGCAGACTCCTGCTCTGTGGGATGGCAGTGAGGATGGAGAGCCGTTGACTTGGGTGAGATGGCCCTGATTCTTTGGTTGCCTAGGATTCTAAACTTCTGTGACACAGACAGGCAGCTCTACCAACTGGAAATGGGGAGTTTTAGTCAATCCTGCTGTTCTCTTATTTAGCAAGTATTTGTCAAGTTACTATGTGCCCTGCCCAGCCACTGGGACTCTCATTCACATTCTCTAAACCTCCTGCTTCCTGACCCTTTGCCCTGAAAATCTGGATTGTGACCTCAACACCTAAAGGCTTCCCAAGCCCACATCCTGACCCCTGTGATGCCCACCTCTTTACCTCCGGTCTCTGCACTCACCCACACACACACATCAGACTCATTGCACAGATGTGTGGCTTCTGGCGACCTGCAAGGAGGAGTGCCTTCGAGCTGGGTAAGTGTGTATTCAGCTGTGAGTGAGTGTGTTGACGTGTACTTAAGCGTGCATGGCTGTAAGAGTATGTGTGTGTAAGGCCATGGAGTGGAGGTGCGCGTCAGAGTTTGAATGTGGAAGTACTGGGTGTACAGGAATGTATCTAAGTGTGTTTGAGCACCAGAGTATGGGTGAGTGTGAGTCACTGTCAGAGTATGAGTGTGCATGTATGAATATAGGTGGGTTGAATGTGAAGTGAGTGTGCCTGGGTGTGTTGGTGGGTGAGTGAGTGAGTGTGTAAATGCACTTGTGTGAATAGGCACACACACCCCCAGCCCCCAGAATTCCCTGATGGTCCAGTGGTTAGGACTCCGAGCTTTCACTGCTGAAGGCGCCGGTTCAATCCTTGATTGGGGAACTAAGAAAAAACGCACAACCCCTCCAGTCCTTCACCAGTTACAGCAGACACAGCCTCACGTGTATGTGGGCACACCTGCACCTCTTAGGGCCATAGGTGGCTCAAGCTATAAACCTTTAGCCCAATAAAGGGGAGACTTTGTCCACAGGCCGGGGTCAGTTTCCCTTCTCCACCCCTGACTTGGAACTGGGGACCTGACTTCCCTGGGTAGCTAAAGGCTACTTCTCCTAGGAAGGAGCTCCCTCAGACCAGAGCCTGCAGCCTGCCTCCCCGCTTAAGCCAGTCTCCTCCCTACTCCCCCCATCTCATCTGTTTCCGGCCAGGCCCTGGCAGTGACCCTGAGCAGAGAGGCAAAGGATGAGGGTGGGAGGCAGGGCATTCCAGGTACTTCCTTGGCTATGGGGTGGGGGTGGGGTGTCTCCATGGTGATGAGCGGTGGACCATGTCCAGATGGTTATCAGGACTCCCAGAGTCCTCCCTTCCCTCACCCAGTCAGGCCTCCTTGGCTCTGAGCACAGTGAGGAAGCCTGGCAAAAGTCCATCACTCCTCAAAGGGGCTTCCAGAGAAGAGACAGGGGCTAAGGTTCCTGGGAGTGGGCCAGGACGACTTCCCACAGCAAGGATCAGAGAAGCTGGTTGAGATGACTGCATCTGGTTTAAGCCTTTATCCCCAGAGAGCTCTGGAGACAGAGAAGAGTAGCACCCACCCCTTCTCCACACCACATCACATCTGACCTGAAGGTATGACCAAGGCAGTCCAGGGAGGTGTCAGGTTATTAGTCAGTTTTCAGCCTCTTCATAACCTCACCCCACTGGCAACCTCAGCTGTCCATAAGACCTCCCATTAGTGACCCCCAGACCTCCCGTCTTTCGGTCATATGCAGGATTGGGTAGGGGCACACAGACCCTCTTCCTCCTCCCAAAGCTACTGGAACTCCCGGTGCATTGGTGAGAGCTGGAAAAGACCCCCAGTGTCATGGTAATTGTCCTGGGAGCTGAAGCAGGATGGCGGTGAGCCCTGAGGAAGGATTTCCTGAGTAGCAAAGAAACAAGGTTTGGAAACACAGATTGGGATTTTTGCTTCTGTCTTCAGCCACCCTGGGATCAACCTTCTCCCTCTAAACCCCTAATGCATCACTGCAACCATTCTCAACCTCTACCAGATCCCCAGAGCCCCACGAAATGGTGGGGTGCCTACCTCTCCGTTTCTCAGGAACCTGAGTTTTCTGGAGAAGAGCCAGGATGGGAATGGGGCTCTGGTTTCATCTCCCCTGACTCCAGTCTTCCTAGGGAAAGTTGGTTCCACTTGAGTTGGAGGGATTGAGGCTAAACAACCAGGCTGACAAAGGTCCCATGGAAGCGCCAAGCAGCCTGGAGCTGGAGGAGATAGCCTTGGACAGTCAGGTATCTCTCTCCAAGCCTGGCTTCACACTTTCTCTCCTCACAGTACACTGGGAGCTCACAAGGAAGGAAGCATGACAGTGATAGTATTATTATTATTTGATATTCTACAGCACTCACTGCTACATCTGGCATTGTTCCATACACGTGTTAACTCATTCAATCCTCACCTTGTGCAACTTAATGAGGTAAGTAGAACTATCTATTATCCCCATTTTACAGATGAAGAAACTAAAGAGTAGAGAGGTGGAACCTGTCAGGAATCCAGCAGGAACAGTATATTGTCAGAGGGCTTCACTGAAGAGAGTTTAGGAAGGGACTATTTACAGAGGCGGGGCAGGGTCAAGGGATGGCCCAAGCACTAACAGTGGGCAGCCATTCCGTCCTCAGCCAGAGGAGGCGAGAGGAGAGAGCAGTGTTACTGGATGCAGTGAAAGTCCTGGAAAAGGCGTGAGTACCCAGACTTTCTTCCCGACCCCCTCACACCTGCCCTGCCTTCTGATTTCCTAGCTGTGCCTCCCACTTACCAAACCCACCTGGAAGCCAGAGGGCAAGAGGGCCCAGGTGACGCAGCCCACAGGTGTCAACCTCCCTGGGCACAGAGCAGGCGGAGATTGGATCTGGAGGAAATGAGACCACACGCCCAAGGGCCCATGTCTGGGAAGTGCTTGTTTGGAACACAGGTGATCTGGCCCGGGCGCCCTGCTCCCTGAGATGTTGCAAAGTGCTGCCTGGGAAAGGGGTTCAGGGCAACCAGGTTGGGGACAGTAAGCTGAGTTCTAATCCAGGCTTTGCTGCACTGCTCTGTGACCCTGAGTGAGACTCTGGGCCTCAGTTTCCCCTTTATGCAAGGTGGGTGCCTCTCTGGGACAGCCACAATGCCCAGACCAGGCAGAGTCTCTGTTCCCACTGCCATCCTCCTTCTTACCGCAAATAAGCCTGGCACCAAAGGCCAAGGCCCCAGGTGTGGAGACACTGAGTGCCTGAGGAGGCCAACCCCAGCTGCTGGGCGGACACACCCACTCCTCTGCCTGCTTAGGACTCAGACGTTCTACTCAGTGTTCCAAGGTGAGCCCCTTGAGGGCCCCAGTGCCTCCTTCTGATTTAAAAAAATTTTTATAGTTTAGTTTTTATTTTATTTTTTTAATTGAAGTATAGTTGATGTACATTATATAAGTTACAGGTATACAGTATAGTAATTCACAATTCTTAAAGGTTATACTCCATTTATAGTTACTATAAAATATTGGCTATATTCCCTGTGCTTTTTTTTTTTAATTAATTAATTAATTAATTTTTTAATATTTATTTTTGGCTGTGTTGGGTCTTTGTTTCTGTGCGAGGGCTTTCTCTAGTTGCGGCAAGTGGGGACCACTCTTCATCGTGGTGCACGGGCCTCTCACTATCGCAACCTCTCTTGCTGCGGAGCACAGGCTCCAGACGCGCAGGCTCAGTAGTTGTGGCTCACGGGCCTAGTTGCTCCGCGGCATGTGGGATCTTCCCAGACCAGGGCTCGAACCTGTGTTCCCTGCATCGGCAGGCAGATTCTCAACAACTGCGCCACCAGGGAAGCCCTCCCTGTGCTTTTTTTGTGTGGTTTTTTTTGTTTGTTTGTTTTGGCCACGCCATGCAGTAGGTGGGATCTTAGTTCCCCCACCAGAGATCAAACCCGTGCTCCCTGCATTGGGAGGGTGAAGTCTTAACTACTGGACCACCAGGGAAGTCCCTCCTTGGTTTGTATGATATATCCTTGTAGCTTATTTTATATATAATGGTTTGTACCTCTTAATCCCCTACCCCTATATTACCCCTCCCCCACCTTCCATCTCCCATCTGGTAACCACCAGTTTGTTCTCTGTATCTATGAGTCTGTTTCTTTTTTGTTATATTCACTAGTTTGTTATATTTTTTAGATTCCACGTATAAATGATATCATACAGGCTTCTGCCATCTTTCCAGCCCTCAGTCAGACAGGCGCGGAGACGCTTCTAGAACTAACATCACGATGGCTGCCCAAGGAGAACCCCAAGTTCAGTTCAAACTTGTATTGGTTGGTGATGGTGGTACTGGAAAAACTACATTTGTGAAACGTCATCTGGTGAATTTGAGAAGAAGTATGTAGCTACCTTGGGTGTTGAGGTCCATCGCCTTGTGTTCCACACCAACAGAGGACCTATTAAGTTCAATGTATGGGATGCAGCTGGTCAGGAGAAATTTGGTGGACTGGGAGATGGCTATTATATCCAAGCTCAAATGTGCCATTACAATGTTTGATGTAACATCGAGAGTTACTTACAAGAACGTGCCTAACTGGCATAGAGATCTGGTACCAGTGTGTGAGAACATCCCCATGATGTTGGGTGGCAACAAAGTGGGTATTAAGGACAGAAAGGTTAAGGCAAAGTCAATTGTCTTCCACCGAAAGAAGAATCTTCAGTACTATGACATTTCTGCCAAAAGTAACTACGACTTTGAAAAGCCCTTCCTCTGGCTTGCTAGAAAACTGGTGGGAGACCCTAACCTGGAGTTTGTCGCCATGCCAGCTCTTGCCCCGCCAGAGGTGGTCATGGACTCAGCGTTGGCAGTGCAGTACGAGCAGGATCTAGAGGTTGCTCAGACAACTGCCCTCCCAGATGGAGAGAAAGTGAAGCTGGACCCCAGTGTCAGAAGTCTAGTTTTATAAGCAACAGTCCGGTGATGTCAGTGGTGCAGCGTGTTTGCCACTTTACTATATAGCTAAGCAGAACATGTCCTTAATCTTTGGGATGCTGAAGGAGATGAATGGGCTTCGGAGTGAATGTGGCAGTTTAAAAAAATGCCTTCATTGTTTGGACCTGCTTATTTAGGTGTTTTGGAACACAGTTGTTTCCTCCTTGAGTTTCAAATATAAGACTGCTACAGTCACATCACACACACACACACAAAAAGTGATATCATACAGTATTTTTCTCTGTCTGACTTATTTCACTTAGCATAATACCCTCCAAGTCTATCCATTTTGTTGCAAAGGACAAATTTTCATTCTTTTTTATGGCTGAATAGTATTCCATTGTGTATATATTTATATATATATATATATACATATATGTAGTATACATATAGTATAAGTAGTATCCATTATATGTATATAATGGAATATTATTCAGCAGATGAATGGATTAAGATTAACAGATGAATGGATAATATATATACCACATCTTAATCCATTCATCTGTTGATGGACATTTAGGTTGTTTCCATATCTTTTTCCATATCAATTGTAAACAATGCTACTATGAATATTGGAGTGCGTGTATCTTTTAGAATTAGTGTTTTTGGTTTTTTCAGATATATACCCAGGAGTGGTATTTCTGGGTCATATAATAGTTCTATTTTTAGTTTTTTGAGATACTGTTTCCACAGTGGCTGCACCAATTTATATTCCCACCAACAGTGTATGAGCGTTCCCTTTCTTTTTGGAAAAAACATTTATTTATTTATTTATTTAGGCTGTGCCGGGTCTCAGTTGCAGCATGCGGGATATTTAGTTGCAGCATGCGAATTCTTAGTTGTGGCATGCACGTGGGATCTAGTTCCCTGACCAGGGATTGAACCCAGCCCACCCACTGCATTGGGAGCTCAGAGTCTTAGCCACTGGACCACCAGTCCCAAGGGTTCCCTTTTCTCCACATCCTCACCAATGTTTGTTACTTGTGTTGTTTTTGATGATAGCCATTCTGACAGGTATGAGGTGATAGCTCATTGTGGTTTTGATTTGCATTTCCCTGATGATTAGTGATGTTGAGCATCTTTTCACGTGCTGCTTGGCCATCTGCATGTTCTCTTTGGAGAAATGTCTATCCAAGTCTTCTACCCATGTTTTAATCCGGTTGTTTATTTTTTTTTTTAATTATTATTTATTATTTATTTATTATGTTTATTTTTGGCTGTGTTGGGTCTTCGTTTTTGTGTGAGGGCTTTCTCCAGTTGCGGCGAGTGGGGGCCACTCTTCATCGCGGTGTGCGGGCCTGTCACTATCGTGGCCTCTCTTGTTGCGGAGCAGAGGCTCCAGACGCTCAGGCTCAGTAGTTGTGGCTCACGGGCCCAGTTGCTCCGCGGCATGTGGGATCTTCCCAGACCAGGGCTCGAACCCGTGTCCCCTGCATTGGCAGGCAGATTCTCAACCACTGCGCCACCAGGGAAGCCCAGGTTGTTTATTTTTTTGATGTTGAGTTTTATGAGCTGTTTATATATGTTGGGTATTAACTCCTTATCAGTCATATCATTTGCAAATATTTTCTCCCATTCAGTAGGTGTCTTTTCGTTTTGTCAGTGGTTTCCTTTGCTGTGCAAAAGCTTTTAAGTTTAATTAGGTCCCATTTGCTTATTTTTGTTTTATTTCCTTTGCTTTAGGAGACTGATCCCAAAAAAATATTGCTACTATTTATGCCAAAGAGTGTTCTGCCTGTTTTCCTCTAGGAGTTTTACGGTCTCTGGTCTTTTTTTTTTTTTTTTTTTTTGGCTGTGTTGGGTCTCCGTTGCTGCACGCGGGCTTCCTCTAGTTGCAGCAAGCAGGAGCTACTTTTCATTGCGGTGCTCAGGCTTCTCATTGCGGTGGCTTCTCTTATTGCGGAGCATGGGCTCTAGGCACGTGGGCTTCAGTAGTTGTGGCATGTGGACTCAGTAGTTGTGGCTCACAGGCTTAGCTGCTCCACAGCATGTGAGATCTTCCTGGACCAGGGCTTGAACCCATGTCCCCTCCATTGGCAGGCGGATTCTTAACCACTGCACCACCAGGGAAACCCACAGTCTCTGGTCTTACATTTAGGTCTTAATCCATTTTTAGTTTATTTTTGTATATAGTGTTAGAGAATGTTCTAATTTCATTAGTTTACATGTAGTTGTCCAGTTTTCCCAGCACCACTTATTGAAGAGACTGTCTTTTCTCCATTGTATATTCTTGCCTCCTTTGTCATAGATTAATTGACAAAAAGTGCATGAGTTTATTTTTGGGCTCTCTAGTCTGTTCCATCGATCTATGTGTCTCTTTTTGTGCCAGTACCATAGTGTTTTGATTACTGTAGCTTTGTAGTATAGTCTGAAAGTCAGGTGGGACGTGATTCCTCCAACTCTGTTCTTCTTTCTCAAAATTGTTTTGGCTACTCAGGGTCCATACAAATTTTAAGATTATTTGTTCTAGTTCTGTGAAAAATATCCTTGGTATTTTGATAGGGATTGCACTGAATCTGTAGATGGCCTCAGGTAGTATAGCCATTTTAACAATATTAATTCTTCCAGTCCAAGAACATGGTATATCTTTCTACCTGTTTGTGCTGTCTTCAATTTCTTTCATCAGTGTCTTATAGTTTTCCAAGTACAGGTCTTTTCCCTCCTTAGGTACGCTTTTTCCTAGGTATCTTGTTCTTTTTGATGCGATGGTAAATAGGATTGTTTCCTTAGTTTCTCTTTCTGTTAGTTCATTGTTAGTCTATAGAAATGCAACAGATTCTGTATATTAATTTTGTGTCCTGCAACTTTACCAAATTCATTGATGAATGAATTGATGAATTTGGTAAAGTTGCAGGTGAAGGAGGCTCCCCACCTGACTTTCTCCTTCCTTTGCACTGCCAGCATTCCCAGATGCACAACTCAGTGTTCCCACCTCAGGACAGGCTCCCTTCTCCCAATGAAGAGGCCAGTACCTTCACAGACCCTCCTGTGGGGGACCAAGGGTGTCTCTGGCCTCTGGGGTCTCTGTACAGGGTGGAGTAGTCCCTCTTCTCCCCTTCTCACCCCACCCAATTCTACCACACCCACGCTTCCCCAAGCCTGGGGGGGCCCCACCCAGGCTTTTAGACAAACAAAATCAAGAGGAAAGAGTTAGCAAGAAGGAGAGAGCTCATTATGAGGAATTAAGGAGGAAGTATGCCCTGGGGTAAGATGAGCGGGACTGGTCACTCAGTCTCTCTTAGGTACTTAGGTACATGAGATGTTCACTTAGAAGTACACATAGAAAGACCCAGACACAAAGAGTCAGGCAGGGACAGAGACACAGAAAGAGACAGAGACATGGTCAGCCAGGGGCACAGACCCAGAGCCATACCAGACAGACTGAGAGGAAGATAGTTTCACCCAGCAGCACTGAGAGGTGCACAGCTGCATGTGCGCACACACAAGCAGGCACACAAGGAAATGGAAACCAAGCTCAGGTTTCAGGGAGGTGGAGTTCAATGCAAGCAAGTCAGAGCTTTAAGGAACCATGAGCTCCTCCAAAGATAGCTGTTGAGAGGACTAGCTCAGGAAGAAGGGACAGAGATGAGATGTGGGATCTTGATTCTCTAAGTCCACCCTGGAAAACGGATTAAGCTACTTTCCTGAAGGAGATGAAGAGGTTTCTTTCTAGAACTTGCTATCAGACAGAACTGCTGGTAGGAGGCATATCTTAGAAGGGAGTAGGGGAGGTGGGAAGCCTCGCTCCTGCCCCCAGGGGTCATGCTGCTACTTGGCTTCTGTCACTGGGCGGCCAGGCCTTCCTCTTCCTCACTTGGTCTGACCTTCCATCCATCGTGTTCCCTAGGCTGCATGCTCCTCTGCTCTCTACACCCGTGGTGGGCCCCTCTTGTGTCTCCCTTCTATTCCTCCCAGAACCCTCCTCAAGTTAGGGCACGGCAAGCCATCACGCCGTTCTTCCTCCCCCCTCTCAGGAACTTCAGATTCGTGGAAGGAATCTGAGGCGGAAGAGGATATTAAATTCAATGACCTTTAAAAAACAGCCTTTAGATCTCTCCACCACCACCATCCCCCCTCCCCTGTTCTGCAGAAAAAAATCATTTTTTTGACATTTATTGACTATTATCTTCCATTACCTCCTCCTCTCAATGTTTCCCAATTCACGGATGAGGAAACTGAGGTTCAGGGAAAGAAAATGACCACCCCAGTATCACACAGCTAGAGAGAGGCCAAGCTGGGCTTGGAATCCAGGTCTGACTACTTGTTCACCACTGGGCCAGAAGCCCTCCCACCACCCCCTGGGCTGACTGGTCAGGGTCAACTGCAGGATTTGAGAGTAAGAGAAGACAAAGGGCATGGGGCATGCTGGGGAGGATAGCAGAGTGAGGGTACCCAAAGCGGGACAGGTGTGGCTGCAGTGAAACTCTGAAGCACGCATTCTCCTCCCTTGGTTTGCCCTTTCTCCCCCCAGGGCCTGAGAAGGGGACACTCCCTCTGGCTCAGGTCCCTTCAACATTCCAGACACGCCTCTTGGGAGCTGGGGACGAGTGGGTGGAGACCTGAGATGGAACTGCCTTCCCCCAGCCCCACCCGCCCAGGGTCCAGGCTGTGCGACCATGCATTTACCACCCACCCACTCTGGGCCATCGTCTCTGGGGAGCAAGAGTTGGCTTATCCTCTAAAAACCACAGTTCTCCTCCAGACCCAGGCATCCCAACGTGGTTAACTCTGCAGGAGAGCTTGGGTTGGGGCTGCCTTCCCGTTTATTCCCAGTGAAATTTGAGGAGGATTCGGTAAGGAAGGAGAAGGAGGTGGGAAGGGGCACGTGATCTCCCAACAGAGCTTCCCAGGCTTCAGTCAGGGCACCAGAGTCAGTCCAATCCCAGATCCCAGCCTTAAAGGACACAGGGGTGCCTCAGACTGAAGAACTGAAGAACTGAAGCACAGGAGGCACGAATGAATGCAGCTGTGGTCTCTGGGTTCAGACAACTGACTGTAGAGATGGTGAAAGAATGGGTAAGGGCAGGGATGACTTCCTGGAGGAGGTGATGGAGCAGATCAGGAGGATTTCAGTGAGTGGGCAGTGAGGTAGGAAGGCACAGGAGCACACAAAGTATTCTGGGGTGGATGGAGCACTGTGAGGGGAGGTGTAGGGACCAGGGCCAGGTCCTGGAGGGCCTGACTGCAGGATGGAGGGATTTGAATTGTCTCTGGGTAGCGGGGAGAGCCGTAGAAAGAGGCACACTTTCAGCAGGCGTTTTCAGAAAGATCCCTCTGGTTGCTGTGTGGACTGACCGGGGCAAACTGGAGTCAGAGAGGCTGCTCAGGGGGCCGTGGCCAAGGTCTAGTTGAAGGTGATAGAGCCCAAACAGCTGCGAGGTGTAGAAGGCAATAACAGGTTCCCGGTCTGATTGGTCTCTTCCAGCAACAGGGAGCTCACTATTTCTTGGGTAGCAGTCCTGTCCTTTGGGCAGCTCTGCCTGGGAGAAAGTTCTTCCCTAGGCCAGGCTTCAGCCTGCCTTCCTGGGGTAGTGGGTAGGTGCAGGGGTTGGGAAGATGTGATTCATTGTACCGGGGGCTCCCAGGAAGATGGAAGCTTGGGGGAAAGTGTGGGACGCCGAGTTCAAGCTGAGCTGAGGGAGCTCTCTGACCTCTCTGTGTGACTGACCCCTGCCCCTAGGGCAGGTTTGAGTACTACCCTCAGGGTGCTCTGGCTATCTGTGGCCAAAGTCAGCGAAGCTCTTTAGCTGGTGCCAGAAAAACAGCAGAGCAAGCAGAGAGATATTTACACAATTGGCATATGTTTTATTATTTTTTTTATAAAAGGCAAAAGAGTACATGCGTTGAGGATTAAAGGAGTGAAGAAAAAAAAAAAAGAAATGAAGAGCCTATTTAGAGTCTCCCAACCCCCATCCCTAAAACTGTAACATCTTTTATACACACACACACACACACACACACACACACACACACACATATATATATATATATATATATATATATATATATATATACACTTCTTTTTTTCTTTTTTTAAAGAGCAAATGTGAAACTTATGACCTGGACTTCACCCCACCCGCCTCATGCCTCCATTGTGACAGAAACACATCACTCTGCTCTTACTTATGTATGAATAGCCAGAGCTCCTCATCTGGGCTGTGGTCCCCTCCTCCTAGCCCTACTCATATTCCCACCCTACCTCTCCCAAAGCCTATAGAAGCCCCTTATGTAGAAAAAACAGCAGACACACACATACTAAGAAACACATGTACCTGGACCCTCCTCCACAGGGAGCCCCTGAAACATGCAGACCCCTGGTGCTTTCGTCACTCATAGATGGACACGACACCGTCCCTCCCTCCGGGCCTCCCCCGCACGCCCACAGATAGAATCCTTTCCACTTGGTCCTTTGCCCTGAATATCTGGAAAACTACACACACGCACATGCACACATCTGCTGCCCATTCTCTCTCTTTGGGAGACAAAGGACTAGATTGGCCCTACTCCCTGTGCCACCAGCTTCCAGGCAGTGGCCAGCGGTCCTGTTGGGTCCTATTTCCTTCAGGATGGAAAATCCTGAAGGGGGCTGTCTAGAGGGGCGGTGGTAGACAAGGAGCTTCTTAGCCTGGGAGCGGGGTCATGAAGAGGGCTTCTAGGAAGCAGCCCCTGCACAGTCAAAGGATGCTCATGAGAGGGGGTGGGCGGGAGGCCCCCTGCCCATTCATATCTGCCCCTTGTGCTTCACGTGGGACAGCTTCACATTCTCCTCATCGGTGGAGGGTGGAGGCGGTTCCAGGTGGCAGCCGATCATGAGCTGATACACGAGGACACCCGCAATGGAACCCAGGAGCGGGGAGACAATGGGCACCCACCACCAGTGGCGGCCGGTCCTGGGGGCAGACAGATGTGGTCAGGGACGCGTGGGGCAGGGCAGAGGGGAGATGGGCTGGCACACGCTGGCGGGGACTGCACTCACGTGAAGACTTCCGAGCCCCAGCCGGCAATGGCTGTGAAAAGGCGAGGGCCGAAGTCCCGGGCGGGGTTGACGGCATAGCCAGAGTTGAAGCCCATGGAGGTGCCGATGACCAGGACCACCAGGCCCACAGTGAAGGCCTCCAGGCCACGCGGGACAGGGTTATTGTAGGGGTCCACAATGGCCAGCACACACACGATGAGGGAGGCTGTGCCAATGAACTGGGGAGTGGGGAGAACAGGGTGAGAAGAGCCCCCATCCACCTTCCGGCCCCTCCTTCCATCGTCTAACTTCCCTCCACTCTCAGAGTCTTGGCATCTCCCGTGCTCTGCTCTCCAGAGCAGTGGTGCTAAGACTTTTGCTGGTTAAATTTGCAGACTCCTAGGAATCTGCTCTAGACGAGGAGTCCTGTCCCCCAGCCAGCCCATGAGCAACCCGAGGCAGCCTGGTCCTCCTCCCCGAGTTCCCCTCACTCACCCCCAGCCCGTACCTGGTCGAAGAAGCCATTGACCATGTCCAAATGTCCAGAGGGGTAGGTGGCAAAGATGCCGGCTGTGCCATTGGGGCCCGAAACTATAAGCTGGTTGTTGGCGAAGGCCCAGATTGCATCTGGTCACAGATTAGATACCAAGTGGGTGAGGGCAGAGGCCTGAGCCCCATCTCCCCTCTCAGGCTGGGCCCACCCTCCCAAGGGTCACAGGTGAGTGTAATCGCTGCTTTATTACCCTGGAGTCGGGGGTGGGAAAGTGGAGGGGTGGAGGGCCTGACTCCATTGTTGCCCGACTCATTTCTTTCCCCTCATGACCCCCTCCTGGGGCCTGTGCGTGAATGAGTCATAAGCCTGGGGCCTGGGCAGGCCCCAGCTATCTGTCATCGAAAGGCCTGGTGCCAGAGGGAGGGGGTAGTGGAGGAAGGCAGGGTGGGAAGGCTCACCATAATACAGCCCAAAAACAATCCCGGCACCCAGGAAGGCTCCCAGAGTCTGAGCCATGGCGTAGATGGGCAGCTTGATCCAGGGCTCACGCGCCAGGAAGCACATAGCAAAGGTCACGGCAGGGTTCAGGTGCGCCCCTGGGCAGAGGGGAGATGGAACCTATTAGCCCCCGCCTGCCACAGTGGGGAGGCCAGGACTCCCCCACCCCATACTCCCCCTCTCTGGCCCTGGTGAGCAGGGATGCAGAGAAGGGTTTCTTGTACAGAATGGTGTGTTGGACTATGTAACAGACCAACTCGACTAATCTCTGATTCCAAGGTGAGAGTTGAAATTTCCAAGTATCAAGTTCCTTCACCACTCTTCTCTTCCAAGGACCCAAAGCTAAGGCCTGGCTATGCCCTGTTCTGAGACGACCTCCGCTCCCACCCTATTCTCCAGCGGGACACCTTGTGGGAATGCTGTGGAGGGGTGATGGCTGAGGGTGGGGTAAGGCCTTACCAGAGACCTGGCCAGCGATAAGGATGCCTAGGGTGACGGCGAAGCCAAAGGCCAGGTTGATGGTGAGGAAACCACCGTGGGTGCCCCGGCTGAGCACGACCTGGGCCACAGAGCCACAGCCAAACAGCTGTGTCAGGAAACAGAACAAAGCAGGGAGGGTGAGGACCAGTGAGTCTCACTCCAGAGGGCAGGGATGAAGCCAACAACCTCCCCCTGCCTTCATGGGGAGGACGGGAGGGTGAGAAGCCCTTTCCTGGAATCGAACCCCTCCTCCTCCTGCTGAAATTATACCCTGCAGAAGAAGCAGACATGCCCTCTTAGCCCCAATGTCCCAACTCTACTAATAACAGAGTCCAATGGAAGGCACTGGAAGCAAAGTTTGCAACTTCGAGCCCAGAAGATGGCTGAACCATCTCCACTGATTTTTCTTGACTCTCAGTAGGAGTGGGTGGAAGGGGACACTCTCACCTGAGCAGTTCCTCCCCCAGCCCTTCAGGCCTGGTCCATAGGGGTGGGAAGGCTCTCACTCATCCCCCACCTGCAATTGCCTCCCTCTCTGCCCCAAAGAAGAGCTGAGGGGGGGAGGGCGCAAAGAAAGGGAGGAAGCCAGAAGTTAGTTTGAGTCCATTTCTCCTGAATCTGGGGTGTCAGAGCTCCTGCCTCTCCCTGTTCTCCCTCTCAGGATCTTCAGCCTCCTTGACCTGTTCCTGACCCAGAGCCTCCCCTCTCCACTCGCCCTGACCTCCCTGCCCTCCGAGGTCCAGGTTCCCCACTCAGATTTGGAGGTCCTAAAGACAGCCATCTGTCTAGTCTCACTAGCCGTAGTCCAGGATCCCCAGAGCAGTGGAAGTGGGGAGATTGGTTCTAAGCTTTCTGCCGGAAATTAGGGGGGGTGGGATTCAAGAGGACTAAAATCCCTGATGTCCTGCAAGTACAGAATGTGCTATTTGTCGGTTCCCCTTGTTCAAATGTAAAAATGTTTCTGTACTAGCTCCTCTGTGAAGAGCCATTGCCCTGAGCCCCCAAAGTGTCCCCCAAAGCTGCTCCAGCCCTGCCCCAGCTCTCCTCTCCCACCTCTCCATAACTAATGTTTGTATGCCTATCCAGCAGAAATTTTCCAAAACCTGCGCTAAGGGCCCTCGTCCCTTCTAAAGGGTCAGTGTCCTGCTGTACTGGGTGGTGAAGCATTTTGATTATCATCCTTCACGAGGACCAAGAGATAGTGGGGAAGCCAGCAGCAGTGATGCAGGGCAAAGGTGTGCAGGCAGGTGAGAGCAAAGGTCAGAGAGTGTAAGTTTGTATGTGTGTTGGAACAGGCACGTGAGGGTCTGGGGCACCCTGCCCGGCTTGGCCAGCCCTGGCCTCAGCTCCTTGCCTGCCTGAGGCCCAAACCTGGCTCCATCCCAGGAGGCCATGGAGGGAGAAGCTGTCAGAGCCAGTTCCACCACCTTGAGACTAATCTTCCTCTTCCTCCGGGCTCCTTCTCCCTCTCCTCACCTTACTAGGTGCCTCAGAGAAAGCGGCTTCCCTCGCCCGAAAGCCAGCCTTGATTCTGCCACTGCAGGCTCTCGGTCCCCAACCCACAGAGGTATGCAGGTAAGCCCTCACCGACCACTTGGGCATCTCCCGGGACTGGCCTCTCCTCTTCGGGCACTGATACAAAATGCTTCTCAGCCACCTGAGCCTGAAAGCCTTCACAGACATAACACCCTCCTTCTGTGGTCAGGGAGAAGCCAAATGATCCTGGGGCTCAGCGGGAGGCCTGACTGCTCCTTTGGGGGAAGGCAAACTGAGACTAGGGAGGAGATAGGGAGGCTCCTCTGTGAAGGGAAGACAACTTGCTCTGTCCTGGCTGCTCTCAAACAGGGGGCTGCACTAAAAATCAGACAGGGACGGGGGGACACAAGGCTCGGGGGCAGGAGCTGGTTTCCCCGTTTCCTGTTCCTGGAAGCCAGAGGTGAGTCCAGCTTTCCTCTCCCTGTAGAATCTGCTCCACCACCACCACCCATTTGGCGTGGGCCATCCAGCCCTACTTGCCCCTAGTTAATCTTGTTAGTCCGCAGGGGGCCGGCTGGTCTATGTTACCTAGGGCTGGAACTGGGACACGGAGTACCCCATTCCCTGCAACGGAGCAAATGAACCCAGACGTAACCCAGAAGGAAACGGGTGTAACCACAAGAGTGGCCGAAAATCTGAGAGTAACTGGGACAGGAAATGGAGCCCATAACTGGTGTGTCTGCCACACCCAAGAAGTGCAGAGTCACCCAGGAACAACCCAGACCCAAACTGGCATAGCCAGGGAATAACTGGGACTGGGGAGTAACCCAGGCAGGGAAGCGTCCCCCTCAGAGAACCTGTACAGTAACTCAGGCCCCGGGCAGTAACTCAGAGTGCTTCTGCATGGAAGCTGACAGCATCTTTCTGGGAGTTATTCAGCACTAGGGGAGGAACTTTAGTGACACCACGTCCTTTGTGCCTGGGGCACAGCTGCCTTCCACAGCCTCCTATCTTCAGGATCCTCCTTCCTTCCCGCTTGCTGTTTGCTGTGTAGCCTCCGCCCTCTGCCCCAACCTGTGGCAAACTGTCCTTACGGCAGGGCAACTTTTGGACTTTCTGAGGCTTAATTATTCATTAGGGGCCAGGCATCCAAGACCCAAATAACCCAAGAGGGGCCCATTTGCCACTGCCTCCACTGCCTCTCAGGGCTGGGACTCTAGGAACCTGGGGAGCTGTGGAAGCCAGAAAGGCTGGAGGTCCCAGACTGCACAGGTGACTGCTGTCCCCAGCCTGTGGGCTGGGTCACTGGTGAGAGGGTAAAGGATCAGAGCTGTCACTGGGGCATAACAGCTGTCATTCTGGCAAGAGTCGGAGCTGTCAGTCACTGAGGGGGTTAGCGCTATGGGCGAAGAGTGCTCCGGAAGGGGTCAAGTTGGGGGCGAGGGATCAGAGCTGGGAGAGGGGTCAAGGCTGTCTTAAAAAACACAGACCCTCCGGTGAACAGAGGCACTGGGGAGTGTGGGTCTGGAGAGAGGCTTCTCTCTCCACTCACCACGAGGATGAGGGTCCCCAGGCACTCAGCCAGCGCCTGGCGAAGCAGCCGGTAGCGGATGTGGAGCATCTCCCCGCAGCGGGACACCAGCTCCTTCTGTCGACCCATGGCTGGGGCAGGCGGTGGTGCTGGCGGGCGGGCGGGCGGCGGACGCAGCAGCAGTGGCCGTCAGCGCCGAGTGGCGCCCTTTATAGGAGCCGGAGGCACGCGCCCCGCCCGCCGGCAACGCCGCCCGCCGAGCCGGGTGCCGGCCTCGGGAGTGGGCGGCCACCCCGCACTGCTCGCCTAGGGAGGCTGGAGGGGACGCTGGGTTGGGGGAACGCTGATAAGGAAGGTAGGGGTGTGTGGTGTGAGGAGCCTTTAGGGCTGGTGTTGGCCCGGGGAGGAGGTGTCTGGGGGCTGAGACCAGACTGCGGGATTGTGGAGTCTGAGAGCCGATGGTGGGGTGTAGGCACGTGCAGGACGGGGGCTCAAGGGGGGAAAAGGAGCCGTCAAAGAGACCTCCTTGGGCCACTCGCGGTGAGCCTCGCGGCCATCCTTACCACGGTGGAGGGGAGAGGAGACATGTCAGAAAGGAAAGGAACTCTGCTTAATGCACTGTGGTGTCCTAAGTGGGAGGGAAATCCAAGAGGGAGGGGATAGATATATGTATAGGTATGGCTGATTCATTTTGCTGTGCAGTAGAAGCTAATACAGCATTGTAAAGCAACTATACTCCAATAAAAATCAGCTAATAAAAAAAATTTTTTTTTTTTTAAAGAGAGAGAGGAAAGGAACTAGCCCCAGCTCTACACGATGGCTGGACCTGGTGCGTCCTCAGTCAGCGGCCTGGAGGAAGGAGGCTGTGGGCCCCAAGGGAGAAGAGACCCTCTCAGAGTCCAGACCCAGGTGGACTCAGGAACACAGGTGCTGAGTTCCAGCCAGAGTACACCGGCCCTTGCTTCTTGTGCAGTTAGTACATGTCACATGTTGCATGTCTTGACCTGCTCCGTTCTCAGCTGTGTCCACACATGACATCTGTCCTATGTGCCTGATCACACTTTCTGGGCATTTTTCATGGCTTTGCTCATGCCTGTTGAACATGGCTGGGTTAACAGAGCTATCACATGTGTACCTGCGTGCATCTTGCACATGGCTCCAGAGGCTGAGCTGCAGTTGTCCTGGCATGCCACAGGCCACATGCTTGCCAGCAAGGTGAGTTCCAGCCGGTTTGTTTTTTGGTTTCTAATATTTATTTATTTGGCTGCACACGTGGGATCTAGTTCCCTGACTGGGGATCAAACCCCGGGCCCCCTGCATTGGGAGGGTGGAGTCTTAACCCCTGGACCACCAGGGAAGTCCCGAGTTCCAGCTGCTTTTAACCCTCTCCTCTCCCACTCTGGCTGATCCCTGGCCAGGGGCAAGTCTGTCCCTTTAAGAGATTAAGCTGGCTGAACTGTGGGTGTGTCAGTCCCATCTGAGGGGAGGCATGGGGCAACCCTGTTCCCTATGCTGCATCTGATAATTGGGAAACTGAGGTCTGGTAGCCTGGGCCTTACTCCCACAGGACTGGGAGCAAATATGCCCTCACCCCAGTATCTAAAGGCAGCTTTGCCAGGGAAGAGCACATTTTCCAAAGGGACGTAATCCAGGTGGGCTAAGGGCCCAGGGGACTTGTCCCTTGAGGAATGGCTGTCACAAATGAGGGCTCCAGAGGCGACTCATGTCCAAAGAGGGTTTGGCAACACACATAGGTAGATTCACAGGTGCACATGCAGGTGTGCACGCACACACACTACCCCCCGAGGCTGGCAGCCATACTTGCCTATAGACCCTGAGCTTTGTTCACGTGCTCCTGGGATCCCATTGCCCATGAGAGTGTAGCCATAGGCTCACATATATATATAATCCCCACACAAGAGGTCCCCCGTGACCCTTGGCCCAAGAAGAAGCACCGTACCCCCTGAACCCCATGGGCTAGGAGGGCCCAGGGTAAATCAGGGAGCCATCACTGAGTGCCTGCCGGAGGCCCCACTGCCCATCTGTGACTCAGGACAAAACCCTAGACTCCTGGTGCCAGAGCCCAGACTGTGGGAAAGGGGGAAAGCCCCCCACAAGGCTTCACTCTCTTCTCCCCACTCCCTGGTATGCTTCTCAGCCCCTCACTGCCCCAGGTGGGGCCGCACAGGGCAGGAAGTGGCAAAGTGGTTCCTCAACACTGAAAGAAAGTAGGGAACCCTACTTTCAGCCCACAGAACCCCATCCTCACTCCTGCCGGTCCTGGGCCTGCCAGCAGCCAAGCCTGGCCTGGAAACCAGAGAAAAACGGGGCAGCTCCACCATCAGCATGCAGAGCACACACCTCCCACCCCCGTCCCATATACACATGTGTTTGCACTCAGTTCACATAGGTGTTCACATGGGTTGCACCCTGAGGGGGCAGGTCATACACATAACTGTGGATCTGTGTATCTTGTAAGTAGCATCTATTTACACATGTGCATTTACATGTACTCACACATGTGCACATGTGTGTACGTGCTCACCTATAATCCTAGGGCTGCAGCTCACCATAGAGCATCTTTGCGACCTCCCACTTCCCCAGTGGATGCAGCGCCATGCTGAGGCACATGGCTTGGCAAGTGGAACGAGAGCCAGTTCCCAATGCCCCCTTACCCCAAATCAAGGTCCAACCTTCAAGACCATGACCCCATATACTCCCACCAAACTGGTTCTTATCTATAACTAGTGTGTACACACATGTTCATACATGTACACACCATGCATATTGGGATGGGTTAGGGTTGGAGCTGAGGAGGTATGGGTAGGGCTTCATGCTTCTTAGTGGGCCTGAAAGGACCCTGCCTGGAGGAGGGGGAAGGAGGCAATGCTTTCCAAGGGTCCCTTATTCCTGTCAGCCCTCCTCCGGTCATCTGGGAATAAGAGGGGCAGGGCCTGAGGATGCTTGTCCAGAAGCGCTGGGCTGGCTGGCCTGAGTTTGGGGGGCTGAAGCAGGACCTCATTGCACAACTGGATGCAGGTGTTGGCGTGAGGGGGCTCATTCTCATCGTAGTCAGTGTGAATGGCGCCCCCTGGAGCAAAAGATAGAAGGAAGCTCGGCTTCACAGGAAGAGCCTGAGCTTGGTGAGGCAGACCCTGACCCTGAGTCACGAGGCTTACCCAGCGCCATCTGGGCTCCCTCCTGTGCTTCGGGAAGGAAAGCCTGAGTACGGGCTGGAAGCCAGCCTGCCTGCCTGGGAGCTCCAGGACGAGGCACAAGTGGAGGCCCTACCTCCTCCCAACGCATCTTGAGCAAGGTCTGTGTCTCACCTGTGCAGGAGGGCTGAGGGCAGGAGGGCTGAGCCAGGAAGGGGACTGACAGCCGATCCACCCCGTGGGAGGCCGTGACTCCTTGAGGTCAGAGCTGGGGGAGTGGGTTCCCAGGCAAGGGAAGGGCTGAAGACGCAAGTGCCAGCCTGTTGGACCAGAGGGACTGGCTGGGGCCCTGTAAGGGGTAGTGGTGGCACGCCCTTCATTTCCTGCCCCCCAAACTCTTTTTGCCTGAATGCGAGCAGCTTGAACCAGCAGAGGAGGAGACATGGGCCTTGCTGTCAGCAAGTGGAGTGGAGAAGAGTGTAGACATAGAAAACAAGTCATACTACAGTCCCCCTGGCCTCCCTGAACCCCTAACCTCTTCCCGAGCATTGGAGTGGGATGGGGGAGGGGCTGACCAAAACAGACAGACATACATTTTTCAAGTTTATTTATTTATTTAAAATATTATTTATTTATTTATTTATTTAGGGCTGCATTGGGTCTTCGTTGCTGTGCACGGGCTTCTCATTGCAGTGACTTCTCTTGCTGCGGAGCACGGGCTCTAGGTGCATGGGCTTCAGTAGTTGCGGCTCGTAGGCTCTAGAGCACAGGCTCAGTAGTTGTGGCTCACGGGCTTAGTTGCTCCGTGGCATGTGGGATCTTCCCGGACCAGGGCTCGAACCCATGTCCCCTGCATTGGCAGGCGGATTCTTAACCACTGTGCCACAAGGGGAGTCCCCATTTTTCAAGTTTAGAAAGTACTTCCTGGGGCTTCCCTGGTGGCACAGTGGTTAAGAATCCTCCTGCCAATGCAGGGGACATGGGTTCGAGCCCTGGTCCGGGAAGATCCCACATGCCACGGAGCAACTAAGCCCGTGCGCCACAACTACTGAGCCTGCGCTCTAGAGCCTGCGAGCCACAACTACTGAGCCCGTGTGCCACAGCTACTGAAGCCTGTGTGCCTAGATCCTGTGCTTCGCAGCAAGAGAAGCCACCGCAATGAGAAGGAGCCCGCACACCACAACAAAGAGTAGCCCCCGCTCGCCGCAACTGGAGAAAGCCCACGTGCAGCAACAAAGACCCAAGGCAGCCAAAAATAAATAAATAAATTTAGCTCTCTTTTGGTGGAACCAGGCTTCGGAGCTCCCTTCCAAGATGGCCGAAGACAATTCTCCATACAAGGCCGTGGCCACAAAGTGTAGACGCAGCCGCACCAAATTCACAGAAGAGCAATTGAAAATCCTCATCAATGCATTCAACAAAAAACCTTACCCGGGTTATGCCGCCAAACAAAGACTTGCTTTGGAAGTCAACACTGAAGAATCTAGGATCCAGATCTGGTTTCAGAATCGAAGAGCTAGGCACAGGTTCCTGAAAAGACCTGAGAAGAACTTAGACTTAAGACAAGACCGAGTTTACCCTGAAGAGAATATTCAAGGTATGAGAGACAGACGATGTCGTACCAGCTACACTTCTTCCCAATTACAAACTCTCATGAATGCGTTCATGGAAAACCCTTATCCTGGGATTGATTCCAGAGAGCAACTTGCTGAAGATATTGGGGTTCCAGAGTCTAGAGTCCAGATTTGGTTTCAAAACCGAAGATCTAGACTCCGTATCCAGAAAAAAAGAGAACCTGAAGAAGCTTCAGCCCAAAGACAAAACCAGGGACAAGATCTCTGAGATGGGAGCATTCAAGGTTTACAGAATGGCACTCCCTAGTGACTGTTTTATTTCCCTGGAGCCAGAACAAGGTGAACAGAGAGACAAATTCAACATAAGCTTCTCCATCTTACACAATTCTGAGAACTCACCTCAAGGAAGTGGGAACAAACTGATCCTGGAATTGAAGATTAACTGTACTTAAAACAATCAAGATCATGCTGATCAGACCACCACGTGAACAATTTCAAGATGATTGTCAGGGCTTCCCTGGTGGCGCAGTGGTTGAGAATCTGCCTGCCAATGCAGGGGACACAGGTTCGAGCCCTGGTCTGGGAAGATCCCACATGCCGCGGAGCAACTAAGCCTGTGCACCACAGCTACTGAAGCACACGTGCCTAGAGCCCATGCTCCACAAGAGAAGCCACCCCAATGAGAAGCCCACTCACCACAACGAAGAATAGCCCCTGCGCGCAGCAACGAAGACCCAAATGCAGCCAAAAATAAGTAAATAAAAAAAAAACATGAAAAAAAAATTAAAAAAAATAAATAAATTTATATTAAAAAATAAGTAAATAAAATAAAAATAAATAAATTTATTTTTTTTAAATGTACTTCCTCCCATTTGTGAAACAACCCCCAGAAGTGGGTGTATACTTTACCCTTTCACAGATGATAAAACTAACAGTTGGAGAGAAGTCACTTGCTATTAAGTGTTTGTTTTTTTTTAATAAATGTATTTATTTTATTTATTTCTTATTTTTGGCTGTGTTGGGTCTTTGTTGCTATATGCGGGCCTTCTCTAGTTGCGGCGAGCGGGGGCTACTCTTCGTTACAGTGCGTGGGCTTCTCACTGCAGTGGCTTCTCTTGTTGTGGAGCACAGGCTCTAGGCGTGCAGGCTTCCGTAGCTGTGGCGCGCAGTCTCAGTAGTTGTGGCGCACGGGCTTAGTTGCTCCACGGCATGTGGGATCTTCCCGGACCAGGGCTCGAACCCATGTCCCCTGCATTGGCAGGCGGATTCTTAACCACTGCACCATTAGGGAAGCCCCCCCGTTAAGTGTTGAGCTGGATTCAAACGCCATGCAGATATGGAGGAGATGTGAAGAGGGCAGGGAAGCCAGGGAGCCACAGGTCCCTCCATGCTTCAGCACCCTGTCTAGAGTGTGCCCCACTCTTAGGCCACTGCTGGATGCTATTCCTGTTTCTGGGCCTTGAGAGTCGGGGGCTGGCTCTGGACAGGAACGGGGAGTGGAGAGCAGAGATGAATCATCCTCTTATGAGCGTCCCCAGACTGGGGGGTGGGCAAGCAGTTCCTCCTGCCGCACCAACAGTCACCCCCTGTCTCCAGGCAGACGAGATGGAGGAGAGCCTGTGAACACAAACCACACCCCGGGACACCTCCGGCCAGATGTCCCGCTGGAACTTGAGAAAATCTACCTTTTGACCCATATCCCGGGGACTCTGTGTTCACCTTCTGGTGTCACCCTGAGTTGCCCTCGGCACCCTTTGAGGACAGCAGAGGGTCACAGAGAGGAGGCAGAGGAATGGGACGGGAGGCCTAGGCCCTGTGCTGAGGAAGAGCCCAGAGCCACAGGGGCTGGGCTGATGGGGCCAGAGCCCTCCTGTAGACCCAGAAGCTCAGCTCCAAGCCTCACTTGGCCACTGACCAGTCAGGTGGCCGAGCCAGCTCCCTTTCCCTGCCCCTCAGTTTCAGTTTCCTCATCAGTCTCCTGCAGGTTTCAGGTGGAGTCCCCCCAACACACACACACCCAGGGCCCCTGAAAGAATCAGACAAGATTACAGATGTTTCAGGCTTTGAAAACTGTATTACAGTCAATGTAGAAGGAAAGGTTCATTCCAGAAGCTGCCTCGTTAATGAGTCACGTTCCCTCCCGTATGAATGTCGTGCGCATCCATGTGCGTTCTTGGCTCTGTGTATGCGTGTACCCATGGAGGTCTGTGTGTACATGTGGGCGACCCTGGGGTTCTGTGTGCATATCTGTGTGTATCCCTGTCTGGGCTTGGCTGTGGGTCTGGGTTCAGTATTTATAAAAGCCAGAGATAAGAGGTGGGGATCTGTTGAGGAGTCTGGAGACAAAGGGACCTGGTACAACATGATGAGAGGGTTTGGATTTGGGATTTAGGAGGCAGAATGGGCAGGGCAGGTAGGCAAGAAGCTGAAGTTGAAGGCAGGCAGAATTGCGTAGACAGGAACCTGAACCTGGGTGGGGCCCAGGACAACTGCTCTCTGAGAGGCCTGCGGTCTGAAGGTGGCCGTGGGAGGACAGGTGGTGGAAGGCTCTGCATCTGGTGTTCCAGAAAGGTGACGGGTATGTATGAGCCCCAGTATACTCTCCCCTCATCCAAGCCCAGTCTGGGTGCTAATTACAGGGCAGCCACCCACTGCTGGCCCTAAGGGAGAGAAGTCTCAGGGGAAGGATCGAGAGGAGAGGACAGCCCGCAGCAGGCGATTCTGCAGTCAGACTTCAGGAATGACTTCCTGAGGTTCTCTAGACCTTGGGGCAGTGGAGAAGGAGACTAGGGAAAGGCTAGGATGTCATATCTATCTTTTTCATCCAAACCATTTGGTCATCAGGTGGAACAGGAGCTGGGTCTCAATGCCCCTCAGTGACCCCTCAGTCAGGGTCCAACCTTGGCCTCGTCAGTCTCTGGGAGACCCCAGCTCTGTTCTGTGGAGGTTTCTAGTCTGGGAGAACAGAGGAGAGCTCCCAGACAGGGAAACAGAGACATAGGCTTGCGGTGGACCAGAGTGCTCATGCTCCCACCCACCACCCCTATCCTTGACCTTGCTCCCCTGGGTCTAATAACAGCTTCATTCTGCTGCCTTGCACAGAAGGGAAGGGCCAAGACTGGCAGGCAGCCCAGGACAGGGGCGGGGCCCGGCTTTTCACTCCTCCCCGCCTCACTGGAGAGATCCAGAGCTCCAGCCTCTCTACTCTTTTATTTCTCATCACCCGACCCCTGGGAAAGCCCAGGCTCAGAAGCAAGGCCTGCAGCCAGGATACATAGATTCTCTGTAACTCCCTGTGTGACCGTAGACAAGTTCCTACACCTCTCTGGGCCTCTTGCAAACCAGAAATATTATCCTCTCCATCCCTCTTCCAGAAACTGAAGTGGGAGAGGGAAGTGAGTTTCCCTCTGGGTTTGGAACACTCTTGTCCCCCTTAGTTCCCCAGGGCAGCCCAAGATGTCACCTTCTCTCTGCAGCAGAGAGATGGGCAGGCTGGCCTTTCCCGAGGAAGGTGGGGGTGACTCACGTGCCCCAGGCTTCCCCTCCCCTTTATCTTTATCACTCACCTAGATTAATCTGTGACTCACAAAGCGAGTACCAGATGTTAAGGAGGTTAGGTGCATGTTTATTGGGGTGGAAGTGGTGGGCCTCAGACTAGCCCAATCTGACTTACTAGGTCAGGGACGGAGCAGCCCTCAGGATTTCACTGAATGTAACCTGCTGCAAGGACCCCTGGGCTTTGGGGTCTTGCTCTTTTTCTCCAAAGTAAGGAGCTGGGCAGAGGAAAACAGGGTCTTCAGCTAAAAGGATTCTGGTTTAGAGGAGGTTGTCAGATAGCACAGCCCGAAGAGAGGACCCTTTGAGAATTCACTGAATGTGACTACATAGAGAGGCTTGGGAGGTCTGACAGAACTGCGGAAACTGAAGCCCCAAGAAGGGGAAGCCTTTATTTACAGCCATTTAAATTTACAGGAAGGAATCCAGAGTTCCTGCCTCCTGAGAGCTTTTCCTCCTGACTTGCTCTTTAAAAACAGAGCAGGGCTTCCCTGGTGGCGCAGCGGTTGAGAATCTGCCTGCCAATGCAGGGGACACGGGTTCGAGCCCTGGTCTGGGAAGATCCCACATGCCGCGGAGCAACTGGGCCCGTGAGCCACAACTACTGAGCCTGCGCGTCTGGAGCTTGTGCTCCGCAACAAGAGAGGCCGCGACAGTGAGAGGCCCGCGCACCGCGATGAGGAGTGGCGCCCGCTTGCCGCAACTAGAGAAAGCCCTCGCACAGAAACGAAGACCCAACACAGCCAAAGATAAATATAAATAAATAAAAATTAAAAAAAAAAAAAACAGAGCAGATTTTGCCTTTTCCAGCAACCCAGAGCTGGAGGCAAAAACCTGCACAAGCAGACTAGTATAGACAGATATGCACACACCCCACTCCAACACACACAGAGCAGACAGATCACACCACACATCACACACAGCTTCCCGCCCCATCCATGCCTACCTGCAAACGCAGAGGCCCACGGGGGCAGACGCACGCGTGGGCGGCGCCACAACACACATCCCCCTGCACACCCTCGCTCCAGCAGGAGTTCCTCCTAGGCTCCTCCCCTTCTCTTCCCCTGAGGCTCCAGCTCCTCATGTCCCCTCTCCCCCAAGGTCATGTTAGACCACACCAGCCTCCTCACCTACTTCCCAGAGAAAATCCAAGGAAAACAGGTTGGAGCAAGCATTGAAATTGGAGCCTGGACTTCCTGCTCCCCTCACCCCCCACCCCAAGCTGGAGCAGGGAGTGCAGAAAGCATGGTGGATGTACCTCCTTGGGCTTCTGAGTCATCTGCCCTCTTCCCTTGCCACACTGAGCACCTGACAAAGCCATTATCATGGCTTTTTTTTCTTTTTCTTTTTTTTTTTTGGCTGCACCGCACGGCTTGAGGGATCTTAGCTCCCTGACCAGGGATCAAACCCATGCTCCTTGCAGTGGAAGCAGAGTCCTAAGCACTGGGCCGCCAGGGAAGTCCCTATCATGCCCCTTTTTTTTCATTCCCATTTTAAAGATGGGGAGGTTGAGCCCAGCAAGGGGAAGTGACTTGCCCAGGACCACATGGGGAGGTAGCAGGGCCAAGGCTCATTTCCCCTGATTGGGACTGGTATCTGCACTTCTTGGAACCACGAGCTTACCTGGAGGCAGATTCCACACGCTCCCTGCACTGGGGTTGTGAAGGAAGCTACGAGCCTGAAGCTGACCCTGGGATGAAACGGGATGGTTTGAAACCAGCCTGTACCCCCTGCCCCTCCCCAGAGTCCATGGAGGGACTGCCACATGTGAGGGACTAAGAAAAAGGAAAGCTGAGAAGCCAGGGACGACCACAGGGCTGGGACTGCATCCCTTGTATCTCACTGAAAATACAGCCTGGCACACTGAGGTCTGGAGTACATGAATGAATGGCACAGGGAGAGAGATGGACACAGACCTCAGTTCACACAGCCAATCAGTGTATTCCCTATACTAATTTCAACCCCAGGCCAAGCTGTCCCATGACAGTGACAGACAGGAGCTGGCATAGGTTCACAAAGACTAACAGAATTGGGACAAAATTGGAAACCAGAGTTCCCATGCGTGGCTAAGCATCTTGAGGATGAAACCAGATAGCCAGGCATCCAAGTCCCTCTACAAACACGCCCCCACCTGCCGCTGAACTTGACCTCATTCAGAAAATGAGGATAATGAGGAAAAGCAGGTACTTCATAGGGCTGGTATGATTATATGATCAACTTCCTTATGTAAGATATGGAAAATAACCAAGGGTACCTTATTAGGCAGGCACTCAATAAACCTTTTTTTTTTTTTTTTTTTTTTTTGGCTGCACTGCATGGCTTGAGTGCTTTTAGTTCCTCGACCAGGGACTGAACCCAGGCCCTCAGCTGTGAGAGCGTGGAATCCTAACCATTGGACTGCCAAGGAATTCCCAACATCAACTTTTTAATTCTCAGGCCTTTCACCATCAAAACCCTACCCATTCTAGGCAGAGATCACAAATCATGCTTCTCTTTTCCTTGAAGTCTTCTGGTGGCCTGCCCTGTCCTCGATCTGCCTGGGCCAGGTGCCCCTTCTGCACACACCTGTATCCTGCTTGGGCAGAGCACTGTACTAGGTGCCATGAAATCTGTTCAAATATGTTTCCTGCCCTCAAAGAGCTTACATTTAGGAGAGGAGGTCAAAACCATGCGGAAAAGGCAGACAAGCCAATAACATAGGGAAATTAAATGATTTAATTTTAAATCACGGTTTAAGACAAGAGAGGAGTTCATGCCACTTACGTGACTGCAAAGAGAAATGAACAGGCAGTAATTGCTCTAACGTTTCAGAGGAGAGAAAGCGCACCTTAGGCTGAGGGCGAGGAAGGGTTTAAGGAGGAGTCACTGTTTGAGCTGAGTCTGGAAAAACAGCCAGGATTAGGGAGAGGCTGCTGGAAGGGAGGTGTGGACCAGGCTGAAAGGAAGCAGCACCCCCTCCCCCAGGGCACTGGGAGCTCCTGGAGAGCAGGTCTTGGGTTCCACTCACCTCTGCCCCACCACTGCAGGAGCACAGAGCCTGAGGGGCTCAGACACCGGAGGCCAGGGCAGCAATCAGTGCTTTCTGCATCTCTCCTGGATGGGGGACCACCAGTCCCCCTCGCCCCTTCACCCACCCGGCCCCTTCCTGTCCTCTGTGCTTTTCCATGTCCCCACCCCAGGATGCAGCAGAACCAACACAGGAGGGCATTGTGCCCCTTCAATGCGGTGTATTCAGCCCACGTAGCCCCCTCTCCACTGCTCAGTGCTGGTGCTCTGTGACTCTCAGGCAGTGCCACACCTTCTCTGAGCCCCATTTAAAAGGCCTGACGATGCACCGAAGGGCATAGTGAGATCGAGGCACACATCCTGGCAGAGGGGTGGGGACAGAGCCTCAGCCCTGGGCACACAGCCTCTTCTCTGGGCTTCTGCGAGCAGCCTGGGAAGGAAAAAAATAAAAAAGGTCCAGGCCAGGCTGACAAGTAGATGGATCTCCTGGGTTCATTCAGTGTCCCCTCTGAGCTGGCTCCCAGTCCTCTTCTGGTCAGGCCCAGGGGACTCCACAGGGCACCATGGCCCCTGCCTCAATGCTGGGGCATCAGACAGAAAATTGGGACAGGGCTTTGTTGGGGATGATTCAGAATGCGCAGGCCAGCAAGCCCTCCTTAGAAGGTCCATATGCAGCAAGGGTGGTCATGGCATTGACATCTTGCTCCAGAGGTCTGCAGTCCTGTTGTCCATCTACAGCTTGCTCCTGGGCTGGAGGTCACACGGTCCACCTCTCACTTCGGGCCTCCACAGCCTGGACCAGGCCTTCGCCCAGGATGGCAAAGTCCTCCAGGATGGCTTCTACATTGGGCACCATCACCAGCTCCCCACCTTGAGACACCACCATGCGTCCCTTTGTGTTGGAGGCCTGGGAGAATCAGAGAAATGTAGACTGAGGTGTCACGAGAGGCACACGCAGAGACACCAAAACACACGTTTCACACCTGCCACCGGGCCACTCGTGGAACCACACACAGACACGCACGCCCATGTGGAACGCATGTACACACTCAGGAACAGACAACTGTCACCAGCCAGCTCACCTTTAAGGGCTGGGGCTGGAAGCTGGTGGGCTTCCAGAGGACGCCGATCACCTTTCCGCCATGCTGGTCATAGAAGAAAAGGGCCAGGTCCCCAAAGGCCTCCTAGAAAAGAGCAGGACAGAGACAAGATTACAGGTGGACACCCGAGAGCCACCTCCACGGCCCCAGCTCCACCTGGATGTCCCCTCCCCAGGGTCAGTCAGCCCTCGAGGACCTACCCTGAGCTGTGCCAGGTAGAGCTGAGGAGGATCGTAGCCCAGCACGGGCATCAGGGAGGAGGGCCCCGGCTCACTAAGCAGGCCCCGGCAGAAGGAGGCAGCGGGCGAGTCCACAGCCTGGCGGTGCCGGGGGATGTGGCGGGGAGACAGGTGGATCAGCACGTCGTACATGTCCAACGGTGGCCGGAACACTGTCTGAGGAGGGGTAGGGGGTGCTCAGCAGTGCCCACTTGGGAGCTGGGAACTGGACCACAAACCCCTCCACATGCCCACTCTGGTTCCCTCCTTCCCTTTTGTCTGACCCGCCCATTATGGGCCCAAATGCTCATTTGAAGGCAGGAACAACAAGACCCAGCTGGCGGCAGCTTGGGTCCAGCAGGAGGAGCGCAGGGTAGAAGTGCGAAGCCAGGGCCCTGATTCTCCTGCAGGCTCCCCCACTGCCAGGCGTCGTGGGCAGCTGCAACGCCTTCTCTGGATTCAGTCTCACCAAACAAGGGCCCCTAGAGCTCCAGACTTCCATGGTTCAAAGGCAGAGCCCCCAGAGCCCCTGGAGTCAGTCTGCGCCTGGGGCTTACCCTGATGTCCCCAGGACCCTGGGGATCCATTAGCTGCTTCTCTAGGACGGGCAAGGCCTCGGCTGCCAGGACCACGAGCTGGTGTAGGATCTGGGGGGCACACACACATCAGATAGGTCAGACCTGACCACAGGTCTCTCATAGCTCAGGCTGGGCCTGCTTTTTCCTTGGGGGAGAAAACCACACACTTGGGAGCAGGAACGAAATTAAACCTGGGGCGAGGGTCCATCCTGTGTCCATACAGAGCTTTTGCGATCCTGGGGGGTAATGATGACCATGACGGGGAGTTTTGTCCGGGTTGCCAGGAAGACACTGCGGATCTCCACCTGCTCCTCCGCTGCGGATGAGAGGGGGTCGGATGAGAGGGGGTCTTGGGTCAGCCTACTCCTCCCCCCAGACACCCTCTACTGCCCTGGGTCCTCCTACTGTACACTTAGCAGCTGCCCATCACAGGGATTTTCCAACATCCCCCAAATGGCAGAAGTGATGAAAGGGACACCGCACCTGCCTCAACTGGGCAGGGTGTTAAACTCCCAGCCCAGGACCAGAAGCAGAATTTTCCACTGCCTGGCACCCTAGTCTGGTTTCCAGGCCTGCACAAGCTGAGGCCTGCCCCTGGCCCCTTCCTACCCTGGGTTCCCAAACACCTGGGGAATTAGAAAGCTGATACCTTCCTCTCTGCTGGGACCAGAACCTCCTCATATTACAACCAGAAATCATCACTCACCCCCCACGCCCAAGAGGTCTGGGCCTGTATTCTAGCCTGAACCGTTCCCGGCTCCCCACCGTAAGACTTCTCACCTGGTGTTCAGAGTCCCTCTTCCTCTCTCCTCTTCCCTTCACAGCCCCCCAGGTAGCCTGCTTACCACCCCCAGTCCGCTGTGTTTCTGATCATCACGTGGGCAAACCATATCTCTACAGTCTCGGAGCTCCCTAAAGGCTTGATTTGGTCCTCTTCCTCCTTAACAATTCCCTACCCCCAGGCAGTCAGGGTCAGGAGTGGATATCCGGGATAGGGGAGGCAGAGAGAAAACCCAACAGACTGACAGGGAAAACCCTTGCCTGCCCTATTCTACAATCCACAGAGGGTAGTTCTTGCACTAGTCTGACCCTGATCCTACCACTTACCAGTGAACTCATTGTTGAGGTTGACAATTAGGGGGTTGTTCTTCCAATCAAAGGTTGCTATCAGGAAAAGGAACCGAAGGAAGCCCACCTGGGGGGAGCTGAGAGGAAGAAGTAAGCAAAGCATCTGGGGCCCAGTCACACATGCCCAGGCTCCCCACAGTCCGGAGAGCCTAGACCCCTTGGTGTGGACTGCGGGGGTTAGAACCCCTCCTGTCCCTTGGTTCAGCCACCTCTCCCATGTGGACTGAAGCATGGGGGATGAAAGCTGGCCCCAGTGGAACTTCCTGGCTAGGGGAAAGGTGGAGGGAATCACCTGGGAGGGGTGAAGGGCTCAGGGTGCAGGAAAAGGGCAGCAGCCACCAGGTCCAGGCACTCATCGGTGAGCTCCTCACCTAGGAGCTGGGCGCGCACCCACCGCTTGGCCAGCCGAGCCACACCCGAGAAGGCTGAGTGCTGCTGCTGGAGTCTGCGGGGAGAGGAGGGTAGTGGCCATGACAGTGAGGTCCTCAGGGCCCAAGAACAGTGTTTCGGCCCCGCTGCTGCTATTTACTCAACTTTACCCAACACTGGCCTCTGTGCTAATGCATTACACGTACCATCTCACATCTTCCTAATTAATACCCCAAGAGGTTGGTCCTAGCATGATTCCCATTTTACAGATGAGAAAAATAAGGTTAAGGGGAGGGGGAATCCTGCCCAAGGGACACAGCCAGTGAATTGGCAGGGCCAGGATTCTAGCACTTGCCTGACTCCAGAACTCATATCTCTAACTGGCCTTCCAGAGAGACAGATGGCCAGGAGAGCAGAATGGGGCCAGGAAAGGGTCTACAGACATAAGAGCCTGTGGGGGTGGCCATACCCATGCAAGGTGCTGGTGAGCAGGGGCAACTGCCTAGTGTCCCTCTCAAGGCGGAGGGAGGCGGGAGTGTCCCTCAAGGAGATGATCCCCTCGGGGCTCCGCATCTCCCTCAGGATCTGGGGCTCCCGCTGATAGGCCACACGAATCCGGAATACAAACCCATCCTGTTGGAAGAGGGGATGGCATGGGAGGCGGGGCACCCTGACACCCCTGTCCCCTCCCTCCCTGGGTATCCCTGCCCTACACCAGCCGAACCTTGAGGACATCGGTGTGCGTGGCCGAGGCGCGGCACTGCAGCCCATGCTGCTGCGTCAGCAGCTCTGCCAGGCGCAGCTGGAAGGCAGCCCGGACCCTCCGTATGGCCTCAGCATCCTGTGGCCACTGCCCACTGCCCTCCAGGTGACATACCACTGTGGAGAAGAGTGAGAGGCCTCAGCCTGCGGCCTGGGGTGAGAACAGTCTCTCTCACCCCCTCGCAAGAGCTCCCTCACCAGTCATGGGCTCCACGTAGGCTGGACAGGGCTTGTCAGGCCGGGGCAACAGCGAGGCCCGCTCTCGCAGCTGTTCATAGAAGGAGTAGGCTGGCCGGACTGCGGTTGGTGGGAACACCTATGGAAGAAGCGGGGCTGAGGAAGAGGCCTGGGACTGGGAGGGAGTGCCCAGAGTCAAGAAGCTGGAAGGGAGACTACTGGGTGAGTGGAGCAGAGGTGGGTGTCACCAAGCAGAAAGAGCTCCCTGCCCCTTGCGCCTCACCTCAGTGTAGCGCAGCACTGGGTGAGCTCCCTGCACGGCAGACACGGTCAGCGGCAGACCTTCCAGTCCCCACAGCAAGCGGCTGAGGTCATCGTAGCAACGCACCGCAGCTGCCAGGGCCTCCTCACCCGTGCTGGAGGTCTGAGAGGGAAAAGAAAGACAGGAGGGCACGACCTTTCAGAAGAGCCCGACCACCTGGGATACAGCCATGGCTCAGGCTGCTGCTGCAGAGCCAGAGGGCCCCCTGGGGGACGCTCTGGGAAGTGCAGCCTGCCTAAGGTGGGGCTCTCCACCCCCATCCGCACCCCGCAAATCCAGCCACACAGACTGCTTACTCTACAGTCCCTAGCCTTAACCCAAGCCCTGAACCAGGGTCCTTACCTCTTTCAGGCCTTGAATCAGTGCATCCAGGAGGCCCCCCGTATAGTGGACACAGGTATCTGGGATGTCAGCATGGCTAGAAAAGGGGCACAGGCACAGTGTGGGCACTGGGGGCCATGCCGAGAGCTACTGGATGTGGGCTGCTCACCCCAAAAGCTTGGGCCAGACCCTCCTAAAAGGCTCCCTGGCCCATGGCTGCCTCCCAGGATTCAGATGCTAACACTCACAGTGTTAAGAGATGAGTGACCACCTGGTGGGGAATAAGGCGCTTCTGGGCCATAGAGGCTGCCTCCCAGACCACAGCTTCCCGAATGGCTCCATCCTGGAAACGCCGAAGCTCGGAGCGAGATCCCCAGAACTGGCGGAAGTCAGCAGCCTGGGAACAGGAAAGGGGTAGTGGTAGAGATCAACAGAGAAGGGCTCTGTCAGAAATCTCCCAACAGGGGACTTCCCTGGTGGCCCAGTGGTAAAGAATCTGCTGTACAAGGCAGGGGACGTGGGTTCAGTCCCTGGTCGGGGAAATAAGATGCCACATGCCGCGGGGCAACTAAGCCCGTGCGCCACAACTACAGAGCTCGCGTGCCTCAACGAGAGAGACTGCGTGCCGCAAACTACAGAGCCCACGCGCCCTGGAGCCTGAACGCCACAACTAGGGAGAAAAAACCCACACGCCACAACTAGGGAGAAGCCCGTGAGCCGCAATGAAAGATCCTGCATGCCTCAACAAAGATCCTGCGTGCCGCAACTAAGACCCGATGCAGCCAAAAATAAACTAACTAAATAGATAATAAATAAATCTTGTAAAAAAGAGAAAAAAGAGAGAAGTCTCCTGACAGGCCTCAATCCAGGTGGCATGAGGACGGTCCACTCCACTCCTTCCAATGCAAGACAGGACCAAATCACCCCTCAGACTCCAGGGCTCCTCACCTCAGGCTGGTCAGCCTCTGGACCCAGCTCGAGAACACTGGTCAGCCCCTCAGGCCGGAGGAGCAATCCCAGGGTCAGGACCCCGGAGTCTCTGTGCTTTGGTGGATCCTGGCTGATGTCCCACTGTAGGATGTAGAAAGGCTGAGCTCAATCCAAGCATCCCACAGCTTGGTCTGGAAACCCACTTTCTAGTGAGAGGGATGGTGTGTCTTTTGTATCCCTTGGGACCCTGGGTCCAACCCCCTCGGTCCCACAAACTCCCCAACCAACACCATCTCACCTCTGAGACTGGGGGCCGAGAGTGGGCCAGCAGGTGCAGCCGGGACCCCAGGCCCTGCTCCAGAAGGGTGATTAGTGGGCCCAGAGCAGCTGAGACATAGTCCCCACCATGATCCTGCAGCTCTGGCCACAGCTTTAGTCGGTGACACGCTGCCTGCAGGCGACTCAGTGGACGGAGACTGGGGGGGCAGAGAGGGACAATGAGGGGGAATCAGGTACTGCTGGCCCCAAGTATCACCACACCCACCACCAGGATGATCTATCTGAGCACCTGCCTGAGGACCTTTGCCCCATCACTAGCTCCAGGGACACAGGACTCACTGGCATATCCTGGCACCCCAAAACTTACTGTAGTATGTGGTCAAAAGCCCGGATCATGGGTTTGGGAGTCATCAACAGCAGCTGGAACCCATCATCAGCTTTGCTGTCCAGTAACACCATAGACAGCCGTGCCTCGTGCTGCACCTGGGGCCACAGAGTAAGGAGGGAACTCCCACGTGAGACCACCAGCACTGCACCCCTCCCCTCACGGAACACAGGGCCCAGACCCAGAGATGCGCCTGACCGAAGGTCTCTGGAGAGGAGTTTCTGGGGTTCTGGTGCTGGCAGAAGGGACAGGGTCTGGGCTGGGACATCTGGGGAAGCCAGGAGTGGGCGACACCTGTACCTGGTGGCAAGTGGAGGCAGTGACATCAGCACAGAGGTTGAGACGGCCTGAGGAGTCCAGGAAAACAACAGGGAAGGCCTGGTGGAAGTCAGCCAGGGCCAGCTGGGAGGGGGAGAGAGAAGCCAGTCAGGGCTGGGCCTTAACTTCAGGACGTCTTGCCCAGACTCAGCACTGCCCTACTCACCAGGGAAGGATCTGAGCTGAAGCACAAACTGATCCCGTTGACCGTCAGATCTGTACTGGCTGAAATGAGCCAGAGAAGATGGGTATATCAGAAGGTATCCCCCTCCCTAGGGACCCAGCCCTCGTGACACCCACTCTCCGGACAGGTGGCTGCAACTGCCTGCTTCTGGGATTTGGTTTGCTCATCTGTCTGAGGACCAGAGACCGAATGATCCCTGATGGGTATGAGTGGGGCCCTTGGCCTTTCGAAGTCCAGCCGCCTCACCCAGAAACTGCAAGGTGCTTCTCAGGACCTGGTAGCCGCTCATGGTGGTATGGATCTTGTGTGTAGACACAAGGAAGGCAACCAGCATGGAGACAAGGAACCCACTGAATCCTCCCAGGCCCTGAGGGAGAGACGGAGGGAAAGGCCGGAGCTCAGAGCCAACCCACCACTCAGTGAGGCAGGGAAGCTGGGCCACTCCCCACTCACCTTGTCCAGTTCCCGCTGCCGCAGCCAGACCTTCAGAAGTGCCACACCATCCTTCAGCCCCGAGGCTGAGCCCAGCACGGTTGATAGCAGCTGTGCATGGGACTCAAGGGCTGTGTCCTGCAGGACCCATGTGTTATAGTGGGGGGTGGGGGGCTCTGGGCTACCTGTGGGAGGAAAGGGGAAGTCATGAGAGGAGAAGTCCCTGCAACACCCTTCCCTCCAACTCCACCTTGATACTCACCATCCCCTGAAGGACTCTGCCCTCGGTACCAGGCAGTGCGCACATTGTTCTTGGACGGCAGCAGGCGGCACGGGCGGAAGAAGTCAGGTGGAGGGCATGGATGCAGACGGACAGTGACCAGACGCTCATCCTTCCCTGGGGGGAGATGGGAGATGCGGAGACCCTGCAGCCCCCTGGAGCCGGAGGAGTCCCTGTACCACCCGCACCGTCCCCCACCCCGCCCCATTTGAGGGCCTTACACCTTTCCCCTCAAACTTGAGGCCCAAGCCTCTCACCTTGGACTTGAGGCCCCAGTTCCTCCCCCACTGGATTTGTCACCCCATACGGTGCCCTCCACCTGGTATATGCCTCCTACCATGCGGCCGCAGCAGCAGCGAGGGTTTCAGGTGGCAGCCATTGGTGTAGGAAAAGCGAACACTGCCAAAGAGTGGGTCTTGGGACAGGTGGTGAGCCAAGTGGGCCAGGTAGAGGGCACGCTTGCGGAAGTAGCGCTGGTTCAGCCCATCCTTGTCCTGTAGGATCTCCTGGAGGGGGTCAGGAGAAGAGAGAGACGGCCAGTCACTTAAGCCCTTGTTGTTGGAGAACTTGGGGGCCAAGACGAAGCCAAGGTCAAAGCTTGGCAACCCCATCTGCTGGCCAGGATGCTTAAGCCAAGGCTAGCAATACCACAACTCAGGTGAGGAAGACAAAGTTCCAAATGGCAAATCTAAGCTCCCTCAGGACAACTGCAGTGGTCTGTTCTTTGGATTTAGAATTCAGATTTCAATGCTCTGGCAAGTGAGAGGTGGGAAAAAGAGAGGGATCAAGGGATTTGTAGGTGGTGAAATGGCAGACCTCTCCATTCCCCAAACTCTGAACCTCACCCTGGGCATGGTCAATGCCACATCCACATTGATGTCCGGCCGGATGCAGGTGCCCAGAAGGTAACTGCCCACAACAGTGACCTGGGCTGGGGGCAGGAAGCGGAAACAGCCCTTCACAGTATAGGGCACTTGGTGGAGGGGGACTCGAACCCCACCCCGGAGCCATGCCTGGTTGGTCAGCTGTGGGGACAGAGACAGTGACACGTATTAACTTGATTGCCTTCCTAACATGTCCCCTTGATGTCTAGGAGACATCTCAAATTCAACATGTCAAAATGTTTGAAACCAAACTTCTGATCTTCCTATAAACATGTCTTCCCCATTAAAACAACTCCATACTAGTTGCTCAAGCTAAAAACATTTAAATCACCTTGACTCATCTCTGTTAAGAACACTCATTTCACTTTCAAAAGGTATCCAGACACTGACCACTTCTCTACTCTACCCTAGTCTGAGCAATTTTTCAGTGGATCATTGTACAATAGGTTTCTAACTAGTCTCCCTGATTTCACCTTTGTCCCCCTGCATTCTACTCTTAACACAAAAACCTGGGTGAACTTTTTAATACTGAAGTTAGATCACAAACAAAATGCCTGCAATTATTCCCCATCTTATCCAGAGCAACAGCGAAAGTACTTGTTTTGGTGCAAAAGGCCCTGCATGATATGCCCCCTTCCTCCATAACCTTTCTGAACTTACCTCCTTCTATCTTCCCCTCATTCATTCCAAGGAATGTACCAGACCTATTCTTTTTTTTTTTTTAATTTTTTAGTTTAACTTTATTTATTTTTTTATACAGCAGGTTCTTATTAGTTATCCATTTTATACATATTAGTGTATATATGTCAATCCCAATCTCCCAATTCATCATACCAGACCTATTCTTGCCTTTGAACATTTGTGTTGGCTATTTTCCCTTCCTGGAATGCTCTTCTTCCCTTAGATATCTATATAGCTGACTCACTTCCTTCACACAAATGTCACTTCAATAAGGCCTACCTCAGCCACGCTATTTAAAGTTGCCAACCACTCTCATCCTCTGATATTCCCATAATCCCCTTACCTTGCCCTTCTTCCTTTTTCCATACTACTTACCACCTTCTAACACTGCCATACAGTTTACTTGTCGTGTTCATTATCTATCGTCCATAAGTCTAACACTAGAACATAGGCTGCTTTGTTCACGGATGTACCCTAAGAACACAACAACTGCAAGGCACGGAAGTGTTTGCTAAATGAATGAACACATAATTGACTGCACTCCTAGCTGAGACTCCTGGCAGTGAGAATGAGCTCCCTAGCACCCCATCCCCTTCAGAGAATAGCAAGGTCCCTAAGGACCTCTTCTGGGCTTTCCAGTTCCCTCCACTACCTGCCTTACCTCTGTCTCAGGGGTTGAGGGCACCCTCATGATCCGCTGGTTGACCTTCCGTAGGAAAGCATCAATCCGCTCTTTCTTCTTCTCTGACAGCCTCACTTCCTTCAGTAGCTCCTCTACCTGTAAGAAGTGGCAGGGGTGAGTAGTACTTCAGCCTCAGGGTCTCAGGCCCACCTCTCTAACCCAAGCCCCAACCACCCAATGGTACCTGTAAACGAAGCAAGCTGGAATGGAACAGACTCTCGGTCTCCCGAAGGCGATTCAGCTCCTCATTGGTAGGCTCCTTGTACAGTTCTGCCCGGCTGAGCTTCACGGGCTGCAGGAGGCCCTCCGCTGGAGAACCAGCCACCGAACGCTTCTTTGAGGATTCCTTCTTCCCCTCCTTGCCTGTGCCTTCCAGAGCTGACGCCATCACCTGTGGCCAAGGAGAGGGAGAAGCCAGGGTGACATCACAGATATCTAGCATCCACTGCCTGATGTGCCACCATGACAGGATGTGGGTAAAGGCTTTACCTGCTCCTGGTCTCTCTTGAATAGGAGTCAGATTGTGTAAAACTCAGAGTAATTTTTACTTAAAAGAACACTGGGCTTCCCTGGTGGCGCAGTGGTTGAGGGTCTGCCTGCTAATGCAGGGGACACGGGTTCGAGCCCTGGTCCGGGAAGATCCCACATGCCGCAGAGCAACTAGGCCCGTGAGCCACAACTACTGAGCCTGCGCGTCTGGAGCCTGTGCTCCGCAACAAGAGAGGCCGCCATAGTGAGAGGCCCGCGCACCGCGATGAGGAGTGGCCCCCGCTCGCCACAACTGGAGAAAGCCCTCGCACAGAAACGAAGACCCAACACAGCAAAAAATAAATAATAAATCAAAATCAAAAAAAAAAAAAAGAACATTACTGAGCTCTATACTGAAAACTCCTTGAGTTGAGGGTTCCCCATCTACCTGACAGCACAAGTTGCTAGGGGTAGTAGCTGACTGGGCCATTGCCCAAGCCATGCCTCAGGTCCTTGTAAGTACCAGGAGCTTCCTCTTCTGCTGGGTTAATCCTGGGACTTTGCAAATGCCATCTCCACTCTTGCTCTATCCAAATCCTGCCAGGTTACACACATACACACACACACACACACACACACACACCCTGCCCCAGCAAGCCCTGACTATAAACTATATAAGTATACATTAAGTACTCAATGATGGAAGAGCCTACTGACTTTGAAGGACACACTCAGTGAATCATCCAATCCTCACAATAATCCTAGCAGAAAACGGACACCCGAACGAAGCCCAGTGAGCTAGAGGGTCCAGTTGGTATGCCTAAACTGTGAGCAGGCTTCAAACCCTGGGCTGCGGGATCCCAAACCTTCTCCCCTACAGCCCTGGGCCCCGTCCCCCTCCACGATCCCACACCCTGGAGAGCATTACTGTAGCGCTCCAGGAGCGCCACCACGTGGAGAGCACAAAACTAGACACAAGAGGGAAGAAGGTCCCGTCCAACCTCCAGGAGGACTTCGTCAGGGAAAAGACCCAAGCCGCAGAAGGGGGTGGGGTTTTTTTCAGTTTCAAGGTGTAGAGCTAGCGAACAAAGAGAAGCTCAATTGGCTTTACTATTTCCATCCGGATAATGCCAAGTTCCATCTCCCTTAGCAAGCTCTGATTGTCTCGGTACCCTGGGCTGGAAGCATCAGGGGAAATGGGGCTCTTCCAGAAGGGACCGTTCTCGTGCCCTCGCTAGAGAGCTGTTAGGTTCTGCCATCTCCGACACGTTGCGCATTCCTTCCTCCCAGATGGCTCACCCACCTCCGGCTCCCCAGCAGTTCCGCGATGCTGCGCTCCCGCATGTGCGGGGCCCATCCCTCCCGTACTGCTCCCGCACTTCGGGTTTAAAGTCCACTTGCTCTGCACAACTTCTTCCCACGTTGACAGAAATGCCCAAACAGCGGCAGTTATGCAGCCCAGAGCGACAGCCTTGCTGCGGAGAGCGGAAGCTAGCCTCGTGGCACAGAACTCCACCCAGTTCAAGAGCCATTGGGTGAGTGCCCGACGAGTCGCTCGTCATTGGTTTCTGTCACTCTCCAGGACCGCCCATTATGGGGGAGGGGCCAAATAGGGTTCTCCCATTTACGGCCTCCTTGCGACGCCAGGCCTGAAGCCTGCCCTTAGCTTGGCGGTCGCTTCCTTTTCCTCACTTCCTCCGTTTGGGTCGAAAGGGGAAGGGCGGGGCTAGATTGGGCTCTCTGGGGAGGGTTTGTTTACTTACGCCAGTGAGTCCTTTTCTTTTCTCATCTTATCAATTAACCAATCTCGTCAGTTCTACTTCCAAAGTATATCTTGAGTTTATTCACTCTACTCTGTATTTGCTGCCGAGTTTGGTGCGCATCACATCATCTTGTGCCTAGAATAATGTAACAGCTTTTTTCCAGTTTATTACATTTTCCAAATCTACTGAAACGTTGCAATAATATTATGATGAACGCCCATATACCCTTCACCTACCTATCATAACTTAGTGTTGATGTTTTGCCAAATTTGTTTTGTCTTTATGGTTTTTTTAGAAGCCTGAGTTTTACTTGTTTGTTTAATATTTATTTATTTATTTGGCTGCATCGGGTCTTAGTTGTGGCAGGCGGGATCTTCCTTGCGGCATGTGGGATCTTTCTTTGTGGCGCACAGGCTCTCTAGTTGTGGCGTGCGGGCTCTAGAGCACACGGGCTCAGTAGCTGCGTGGCACCATTTGAGAATCAAATGGTTCTGAAAAACCATGCCTAAGTACTTTGGCCTGTGTCTACCAAGAATAAGGACTATCTCTTATGTAGTCATAATTCAATTATAAAATTCAGGAAATTTAACCTTGATTCAATGCCATTATATAAAGTCCATATTCAAATTTTGCAATTATCCCAATAATAACCTTACATAGTAGCATTTTATTTCCAGGTGCAAGATCAGGCATCTTTTTAGTCATTATGTTTCTTTTCTCTCTCTTAATCTGGAACATTTTCTGAGCTCTCCCTTTTTTGTTTTTTGTGGGGGTTTTTTGTTGTTGTTTTTTTTGACAACAGTTTTGAGGAATATAGGACAGTTTCATTTAATAACTTTTTCTTTTAATCTTTTTTATTGAAGTACAATACACATATAGAAAAATTCACATATCTCAAGGATACAGCTTGGATATTCACAAACCAAACATACACATGTAATCAGCTCCCAGAAAAAAAAAAAAGCAGAACATTTCCTGCACCTTGCCAATCTCCCTTCATTCTGCCGTCTAGTCACTGCCCCCCAACAGTAACCACTATCCCAACTTCTAATAGCATAGGATATTTTATGCAATGGCTTTTAAAGGAATTTTCACAAAAGTGGTCTTGTCCTTCTTCAATCCATTCCACATGGTTACCAGAATGAGTATTCTGCAACTAAAATCCTATCATGCCACTCTCCTTTTAAAAACTCATCAGTGGCTCCCAATTGCACTTAGAATGAAATACAGACTTCTACAAGGCCATGATCAATATATTCTCTCACTTGCTGGCCCATCCTTTTTCTTGACACTCCACCCCTTGCTCGCTGAGCTCCAGCAACATCCACCTTCTTTCAATTCCTTGGTTGTATCAAGTTCTTTCTCACCTCAGAGACTTGAGCCAAGCTGTCTTGCTCTGCCTGGAATGCTTCTTCTTGAATTTTTTTTTTTCTTTTCATCCCTCAGCTTTCAGTGTAAATATCATCTCTTTAGTTAGGCCTTCACTGATCATCCAACCTGAAATATGTTTTCCCTTATCTCTTCACCCCATTGATTTCCTTTTTAGCACTTTTAAAAATGATTTTTGGTTGGTTGTCAATTGTCTGTCTCTTTGTCCTTGACTGTGAGTCCATGAAAACAAGGACCAGGTCTACATGTCCAATGCCTAGCACACTATACATACTCAATAAATGTTTACTGAATGAATGAATGTGACCACTGTCAACCTTCCAACCTTGTCTCTCATCATCTCCATCAAATTTTAAGCCCCAGCCATACTGAACTACTTGGAGGAGTTTCCCTACTCTATCTTGCTTTCTTGTCCTGGGACTTTGAACTTATTACCCTCTTTGCTAAGAATGTTCTGATTTGTTTCCACAGCTTTATTGAGATACAATTGACATATAACATTGTTTAAGTTTTAGTTGTACAATGTGATGATTTGTTACACATATATTGCAAAATGATTACCTCAATAAGGTTAGTTAACATATTTAACATATCCTTCACCTCAAGTAATTACCATTTGTTGTTGTTGTTATGGTGAGAACATTTAAGATCCACTCTTGTAGCAATTTTCAAGTCTATAATACAATATTTTAAAATATTGTCACCATGCTGTACATTAGATCCCTAGAACTTATTCTTATAAGTTATAAGACTGGAAGTTGGTACCCTTTAACCAGCATCTCCTCATTTCCCCCACCTCCCAGGCCCTGGCAACCACCAATCTACTTTCTGTTTCTATGGGTTTGGCTTTTCTGGATTCCACATGTAAGTGAGATACTACAGTGTTTGTTTGTTTGTTTGTTTGTTCGTTTTTGGCCACGCCAAGCAGTTTGTGGGATCTCTGTTCTCCGACCAGCGATTGAACCTGGCCCATGGCAGTGAAAGCTCAGAATCCTCACCACTAGGCCACCAGGGATCTCCAAGATACTACAGTATTTGTATTTGTCTTTCTCTGACTTATTTCACTTAGCATAATGCCCTCAGTGTTCATCCATGTTGTCACAAGTGGCAGGATTTCCTTCTTTATACCTGAAGAGTATTTTGATTGTTAAGGAAGGTTTCCTGGAGGAGATGGGGCTGGTGCTAAGTCTTGAAGCACGATCTGAGTTTGAATTGACTGAGAGGAGAAAGCACCACTGTGGAAGTCGGAGGAAGACCAAAGGGGCCAGAGATTGGTCAACCATTCATTCCACACTGGATGATACTTAAGAAATGTCAAGCCCTGTGCTGTGTCAAGGATAAAGATAAATAAGACATGATGATCACAAGCCAGAAATCTGGAATAATGCTCTTGCCTTCACATTTCACAGGCTAGTCCCTCTATTCATTTAAAAGTAACCTCAGCGAGGCTTCTTCTGACCCAGCCTCCATATAAAATTGCATCCACCCCCAACAATTTCCATCTTAGCCACCCCCCCAATCACCTTCATTAGTACTCACCAAAACTTGCAATGTTATTTGTCTACTAATTACTTGTTTTTGTCTGTTTCTGTGTCAAGCACTAGAATGTCAGCTCCATGAGGGCAGGACCCAGTCATTTGTGTCTCATTCACTTCTGTATCCTTGGCATTTAGCACAGGGCCTGTCGCATAGCAGGCCCTCAATAAATATTTGTTGAATGAATGAATGGCTCTTTCTTAAGAGCAACTCAGAGGCTGGGAGAAAAATGTAAACAAATAGTTGCAGTAGAGCACGGGGGTGTTATGATATGTACAGATTGCTGTGGGCACATTAGACTAGGAACATTACAGCATGGTGGTTAAAAGCAGTCACACTAAAGTGGGATGGCCAAGGTTCAACTTCAGGTTCTGCCATTCACTCACTGGGTGACCTTGAGTAACTTTCTTAACCTTCCTAAGATTTAGATATTCTAGTAATGACCATGTCGAGGATTTTTGTGAGAATTAAATGAGATTTACCGCATGTGAAGAGCCTGTCACATACTGATGCATAGCAAATGTTAGCTGTTGTTATCAAAGGAGACTGTGGCTCCTTAAGAGCACTATTCAAGACTTAACATGTAGGGGCTTCCCTGGTGGCGCAGTGGTTGAGAATCTGCCTGCCGATGCAGGGTACAGGGGTTCGAGCCCTGGTCTGGGAAGATCCCACATGCCGCGGAGCAACTAGGCCCGTGAGCCACAACTACTGAGCCTGCGCGTCTGGAGCCTGTGCTCCGCAACAAGAGAGGCCGCGATAGTGAGAGGCCCGCGCACCGCGATGAAGAGTGGCCCCCGCTTGCCGCAACTACAGAAAGCCCTCACACAGAAATGAAGACCCAACACAGCCAAAACTAACTAAATAAATAAATAAATTTATTAAAAAAAAAAAAAAAGACTTACATGTATTAAGACCAAAAGACAACACTCAGAATGGGAGAAAATATTTGCAAATGAAGCAACTGACAAAGGATTAATCTCCAAGATTTACAAGCAGCTCATGCAGCTCAATAACAAAAAAACGAACAACCCAATCCAAAAATGGGCAGAAGACCTAAATAGACATTTCTCCAAAGAAGATATACAGATTGCCAACAGACACATGAAAGAATGCTCAACATCATTAATCATTAGAGAAATGCAAATCAAAACTACAATGAGATATCATCTCACACCGATCAGAATGGCCATCATCAAAAAATCTAGAAACAATAAATGCTGGAGAGGGTGTGGAGGAAAGGGAACACTCTTGCACTGTTGGTGGGAATGTAAATTGATACAGCCACTATGGAGAACAGTATGGAGGTTCCTTTAAAAACTACAAATAGAACTACCATACGACCCAGCAATCCCACTACTGGGCATATACCCTGAGAAAACCATAGTTCAAAAAGAGTCATGTACCAAAATGTTCATTGCAGTTCTATTTACAATAGCCAGGACATGGAAGCAACCTAGGTGTCCATCGACAGATGAATGGATAAAGAAGATGTGGCACATATATACAATGGAATATTACTCAACCATAAAAAGAAATGAAATGGAGGTATTTGTAATGAGGTGGATGGAGTTAGAGTCTGTCATACAGAGTGAAGTAAGTCAGAAAGAGAAAAACAAATACAGTATGCTAACACATATATACGGAATCTAAGGAAAAAAAAAAGCCATGAAGAACCTAGTGGCAAGACGGGAATAAAGACACAGACCTACTAGAGAATGGACTTGAGGATATGGGGAGGGGGTGGGGTGAGATGTGACAGGGTAAGAGAGTGTCATGGACATATATACACTACCAAATGTAAAATAGATAGCTAGTGGGAAGCAGCCACATAGCACAGGGAGATCAGCTCGGTGCTTTGTGACCACCTAGAGGGGTGGGATGGGGAGGGTGGGAGGGAGGGAGATGCAAGAGGGAAGAGATATGGGAACATATTGTATGTGTATAACTGATTCACTTTGTTATAAAGCAGAAGCTAACACACCATTGTAAGGCAATTATACTTCAATAAAGATGTTTTAAAAAAAAAAGACTTACATGTATTAACATATGCGGAATGAAAAACAAAAACAAAAACAAAAACGGTGGACTCTTTAAAAAAAGTCATTCTAGGGAGTTCCTTGGTGCCCTAGTGGTTAGGATTCTGGGCTTTTACTGCATGGCCAGGGTTCAATCCCTGGTTGGGGAACTGAGATCCCACAAGCCGAGCAGCATGGCCAAAAAAAAAAAAAAAAAAAGTCATTCTATAAGGTCAGAATTAACCTTTATAAAGCAAATAACCCTCCCTCTCAGTTATTTCACCAAGATTTCCACATCTTTTCTTTTTGGAAGAAGGGTAATAGATTCTTTATAGGAGCCCTGGTTGGAAAATACTAGGTGATGCCATAGAGATTGGGGGAGGGGGTGAAGGTCCTGTTTTCTTTGCCACCAGAGGGCACCAGGCAGTCAAGTCAATCTCTACTTGTCGTGAAACTATAAGAAAGCTCTAGGAAGTTATCTCTGCCATTCATTCTTTGTGTTGTAAGTACCCACTATGCACCAAACATTATAGTAGCTTGTATATGGTTATGAGAAAGATCTGTTGTCCTTCTGGAATTTATAATCTTGAGCACCTACTATGTGTCTGAGAGACCCTATTAGACACGGGGGGAGGGGTGGAGGGTGGGGTTCAATTTGTGATTTGTTGTTGTTGTTGTTACTGACTATCTTCCTGCCCTTGGCTGTGAGCCCATGAGAACAATTACTTAGTGTCTATTTTGTGTCAGACAGTGTGCTGGTTGCTGAGGATCCAGGGATGAATAAGACACAGTTGTAACCTACTAATAAACAATGTCTTACCCGCTGAGATAAAAAGGCATGAGACAAGTTCCATGGAATTTGAGTTCCTCTGACCTGAGTATGGAGTCTTAAGTACGCAGCAACTCATTAACACACTAGGCTGTGAGCTTCCTAGATAGGTATATGCTTATTAGTCACCCATCTTAGGGTCATGGCATTGTGAATATTTAGTATGAGTTTGTGAGTTGATCTGAGTCCAGAGACAGGCTTCTGGTCTGGGTGCCAGGTGCATGTTCCAGTGACTTAGGCTAGGGATCTGCCATCTTCTGGGTCAGGGTGGGGCTATGATGAGTTTATGTGGGTGAAATGCTTTGAAGATGAACTTTCTGCCTATTTGTCTACTCACAGCCTTGCTATTAAAAGTGTCAACATCATCTCCCACGTTTCCAGGTCAGCAATCTCCCTAAATTCAATGGTGGAGGAGGGGAAGTCAGAACCAGTCAAACACCATCCTTTGGGGAGGAGGGGCTGAATTGACTAAAATACGCTCTAATTCCAGTGGAGTTTAGTCTCAAAACTGAGGGAATAGAGTTGGGAGGCTAAGGAATGATTCTTTAAAATACTGAGGCCTCATCTCTGAGAAAAAATAACAACAACAACAAAATGAAGGGACTCTTTCATTCTGGATTGTGCATAGTGACTTCCTTCTAAAGAGTACAGTATAGAAAGGAGGTAAGGATTAAGAGATACAAACTACTGTGTATAAAACAATGAGCTACAGGATATATCATACAACACAGAGAATATAGCCAATATTTTATAATAACTATAAATGGAATATAATCTTTGAAAATTATGAATCACTATGATGTACACTTGAAACTTATATAACATTATACATCAACTATACCTCAATAAAAAGAAATAAAATAAAAAATGAAAGTTTGATAAAAAAAAAAAAAAAAGGAAGGAGGTAAAAAGAGTAACTTTACAGTGGAGAAGAGTGGCTGACATATTCTGTCAGCCAGGTGACTGAGGTCAATATCAACACTAAGTCATGTTGATATTATGTGTTCTTGCTATGATGTGATGAAAATATCATTTTACTCCTGTGATCGCCCCTTCAAAACCCCAAAACTCCAGTTTAATCATGAGAAAAACATCACAAATTCTAACTGAGGGACATTCTACAGTATCCTTGACTAGTACTCTTCAAAACTTTTAAGGTCATCAAAAACAAGGAAAGTCTGAGAAACTGTCACAGTCAAGAGGAGCTTAATAAAACATGAAAACTAAATATGGCGTCTAGGATAGGCTCCTGGAAGAGAAAAGGGACTTTAGGTAAGAACTAAGGAAATGTGAGTAAAGACTTTAGTCAATAATAATATATCAGGGCTTCCCTGGTGGCACAGTGGTTAAGAATCCGCCTGCCAATGCAGGGGACACGGGTTCGAGCCCTGGTCTGGGAAGATTCCACATGCTGCGGACCAGCTAAGCCCGTGCGCCACAACTACTGAGCCTGAGCTCTAGAGCCTGCTAGCCACAACTACTGAGCCCGTGTGCCACAACTACTGAAACCCGTGCACCTAGAGCCCGTGCTCTGCAACAAGAGAAGCCACCGCAATGAGAAGCCTGTGCACTGCAATGAAGAGTAGCCCCCGCTTGCCGCAACTAGGGAGAAGCCCTCGTGCAGCAACGAAGACCCAATGCAGCCAAAAATACATAAATAAAAATAAATAAATTTGTTAAAAAAATAATATATCAATATTGGTTCATTAATTGTAATAAATGTACTACACTAATGTAAGATGTTAATAATAGGGGAACTTGGGTACCAGGTATATGGGAACTATCTGTACTATCTTCTCCATTTTTCTATAAATCTAAAACCGTTTAAAAAAAAAGTCTATTTAAAAAATGGAGGGGGTGGTATCCAGAATATAACTTTGCCTTAAATTTTTTTTAAAATAAAATTTCCTATTTGTGGATCATTTACCATATGCCAGTCATTGTGATAAACTCTGTACATGGATGATCTCATTTAAATCTTTACAATTGTTTATATATTAGGCATAATAAACCCTCTTTTACAGAAGCTGATGAAAAAGGAAGAGGTAATATAATGTAAATGGTGGAGCCGGGGTTGGAACCAAGGATCTTTCTGATCCCCAAATTCTAAGTGTACGGAACTCTCACAGTATCCTGGCTTTTCTAGGAAATGTTCATGGAGTTATCATAGGACATGCCTTCCAAAGAGAAAGGGGTATTTTAAATCATGGGGATTGAAGACCTCCACATCTCACTTCTTCCAGGATTATCTTAAAAGTCCCCCAGTTCTAAGTTGGACTTTCAAGCCGGAAAAGATCTGTAGGGGGTCAAAGTTCAACCAAATACGCCATTTGACAAATGGGTAAACTGGGGGATAGCCAGAGCATTTGCCCCAAATCACACAGAAAAGGGCCAAGAACTCAGGTTCAGTCTGTATTATTTCTCTCCTTATTTCCCACAACTTCCTCTTTGTAGTTAAGAAGGGAAGTAGAAACTGACCTATCTGCCTTCCCCATTTCTCGGATGGGAAACTGCCCCCCAACCCCCTAAGTTGGTGGCACACTGCTCTCCAAGGACACAATGGCATGAGGACTGGACCTGCAGAAGAGATGTCAGGAAGCTTGTTTCCACCGACAAAACCCACATTGTCAGCACATCCTTGTCAAGCACCTACTGAGTGCGGGGACGACGGACTGTGTGTCATGGCGCGGGGGGCGGGGGGTTAGGCCTGCAGAGGATCTGGGGCTCGTAGGATGGCTGCGGGAGGCCGGTGGATACAAGTTGTGGGGAGGAGGGCGATGACAGCTCTAGAACAGAGGTCCCTTCCGGGGCGCGCCTTCGGAACCGCGGCGTCAAGCCGCACAGCCGTCATTTTGGGGCCAAGGGCATCCCCTGCGGCCACCCTCGACCCCCACTGCCGCTGGGCCCTTTAAGGGCGGGGGACACTCGCCGGCGTCACAAAGCGCCGCCACTGCGCGGGCGGGTGGAGAGGAGGCAGGGAAGTGGGAGGAGGAGGAGGAGGAGGAGGAGGAGGAGGAGGAGGGAGAGGAGGGCGGGGGAGGGAGGGGCGCGCGCACGCGCGTCGCGTCGGGCCGCCCGCCGCCGAGAGCCGCCCTCCCTCCCGACGTGCGCCCCTCCTCCCACTTTCCCTCCCTCCTTCTTCTCGGCTCCGTCGCTCCCGCGGCGCGAGGCGCTCTTGCTCTTCTCCTCCTCCTCCGCCGTCGCCCCTCCCCCCGCGCAGCCGCCGCCGCCGCCAGGAGACCCCCGCGTGCCGCGCTCTCCCCCCCCACCCCCGCCCTTCGGCCCCGCGCTCCCTTCGGCCCCGGCGGCCCCCGAGGAAACGAGAGGGCGAGCGAGCGCGGCGCTCCCGGGCCGGCTCGGCCCCGTCCGCTCACCATCGCCGGCCCTCCGCCGCCTTCCTCCGCTTCCACCTCCTCTCCCCCCCCCCCCCGCCAAGTTGAGGCCCCCTCCGGGGGGGGGAGGCCCGGGACCCGGAGCGAATTTCTCTAACTCTCTCCACCTTCCCCCCACCCGGCCCGAGTGTGAGGAGAAGGGCCCGGCCCGGCCCGCGTCGTGTGTGAGGAGGAACCGGGCCGGCCCACGGGCCGTCTGGGGCCTGGTCCGGGCCACCGGGTGTGTGAAGACAGGGGCCCGGTGCGGGCCGGCCGAGGGCGAGCGGAGCGGAGGGGAGGGGCCTGGTCCGGCCCGGCCGGTGCGTGAGGACTGGGGCCCCGGCCCGGCGCCGCCGTCGCCGCGATGGCCCAGCAGCAGATGACCAGTTCGCAGAAGGCCCTGATGCTCGAGCTGAAATCCCTTCAGGAGGAGCCGGTGGAGGGCTTCCGGATCACCCTGGTGGATGAATCCGACCTCTACAACTGGGAGGTTGCCATCTTCGGACCCCCTAACACCCTCTACGAAGGCGGCTACTTCAAGGTACCCCCGACCCCATCTCAGACCAGGCTTCCCCGGGCGGAGGCTGCCGCTTTCGGTAGTTTTCCCGGCCGAGAGTGGGAGCGCGGGTGAGCGGAGGGGGCTGCTCACCTCGGCAGCTCCCTCCCCCCATCGGTGGAGGCAGGAAGGCCTCGCTCGCTCACCAAGTGCCTTTTCTTTGTCATGGGGGCGGGGGCGGGAGGCCAGACTGCACCGGGAAATAGGAAAGCCTCTTTGGCTAGGGTAGTGGCTACCGGAGGAGGAGGGCGGTCTTTGTTTTGTTTCCCCAGCCGAGGGTGTACGGAAAGAGAGGTGGTCTGTCTTTCCCCTCTCGTCTTCCCATCTCTGCGCCGGCTGGAACTACCCCAGAGGGCAGAGTGACCTGCACTTACGGGATTGGACCTTTTTTTGGGGGAGTGGGGGAGGGGTACCGGCCTGTCATTCCGGAGGCTGCCTAGTGGCCTGACATTTGGGGGGTTTGATGGGCTTCTTGCATAGTGGTGGTTCCAACTTCGCATTCCAGCGGGCGTTAATGGAGAATAGGAACCCTAGGGCTGCTAAACAAGGGTGCCTGCGTTTTCTTGCCATTAGCCACTTGAGGGGACTGTAATTTAGCCCCCTTTCTGTCCTCGTTTTGTATTTACTTCAGTGGTGTTTCAAAATGCCCTTTGTCCTCACCCTGCTACCAACTTTACTGCCCCCGCTCCCCTCACCCCCCGCCTCCCGTGTAGAAATATCCACAGAGGGCGGGACATGTTATGTAGAGAGAGAGTTTCCCACTTTAGGGACACAAAATTGAAACCTTTTGCTCAGATGGTTAACTCTAACAAATGGGGGGTGGTCTTACGGATGAAAAGTATCATCTGAGGTGGGATGGTTTCACAGAGTAGGACCGCTCCTTAACGACCATAGACATTGTTTCTGTTGTTTTCCAGGATGTTAGAACAGTGGTTATTATCATTCCTGAATCCAGTAGTTTCTTTATTCCAAGATAGATAACTTGGAGATACTGAGGGGTTTCTGTTTTTGTTTTACCATTTTTTAAGGGGCAAAGCACAGATTGAAGGTCGAATGCTTTAAATGGTGGGGGAACAGAGAGCGAGGAAAAGAGTGCTTAGGAATTCATTTAATTTAATTTTTTGTTTCCAAAATTAAGTAAAATAGGGCTGTGAGTCAGTCTTGGTTTGTTTCAAAGGGAGGGGCTATCTTGGCAAAAGTTTTAAATGAGTATGTTAGTCATGTAGTTACGTGTATTTTTAAGGAGTACCCAATTACTTTAGTTTCTACTCCTCTAAAGGTAGAAGCCTCAGTTTCAGGCTTGAAATTGGGTCTATTTTGTAGAAAATGTCAGGAATTGATAGGGGAATGTTTAATATTCATGTCTGTGATAGTCACTAAATACCTAGTTAAAAATATGTATTCAGTGTTTAGAATATTGTGTATACCAACTGTATGCTTCTTGTTTTGTGGTCACCGTACGCTGTACTCCTCAGATGCAGATACTTGCAAAATCTACTGGCTAACTTTAGTGAAATGAAGTTTAATTTCCAAAAAGTATCATTGTTTGGGACAATCAGTAGTCAAGATAAATGGATACTAGCTAGAATGATCTTACTCCTATGCAGTTTGTTAAAAAAACAAAACAACAACAAACTGTACATGGAAGGAAATAATAGGTTATATTATTATTAAATTGTAATATTTTTGCTTAAGTAATTGGGAAGGGAGTGTGGTGAACCCTCTCAGTTTGGAATAGGCAGGAGGATTGCCTGTAGCATACACTGATTTAAATTAACTGCTTTTTAATTTCAGTCTTATTTAAAAAGAATGGTTTGATCTCCAATTTTGTTGTGTTAGATATCTTAATCTTTTTTTTTGCCTTTAATTGTGACATGTAAAAAAAAATATGAAAAATTTTAAACAGGTTTAGTGTTTTAGTCTTGTGTAAGAATTTTGGTTAGTTTTGTTTCTTCTGCTTTTGGCAAAGGACTTTGGCTTTTTATACCAAAGTCTTTCGTTGGAAAAAGGCAAATTTATGGTCATGAGCAGTTAACACTGGTGATAAGTTTAAAACCATTGTTTTTTATTTCACTGCTTTTGTGAAACAAGGCTTTTAATGTGTTCCACTACAGCTGCAGTTAAAAGTTGGCACAAACCTTTCTGTACTACTGTTCTCCCTTATCAAATGGTGGTCCTTGAACATTTAATATAATTTATCAATATTTTCAAGTTAAACTCTTCTCTATTTTGCATTATAGTTTCCGAAGGCAGTGGGCTGCCAGTCATTCTTTAAATTTTTCATAACGTAACTCCTTTACCTTTTACATATTAATAGGCTTCTAACTGATCTTTTTCATCATGAAATAGTTGGCTCCAGTCTGTTTTAACTGTGGCATCTGTTGTAGTAGAGATTTGTGAGACCTGTATTTCACAAATTTGTTTTTTCATCCTATTTTTCTTTTTTAAATATCTTGAATCTGTATGATTCTTAGCTTGGCTGGGCAGGGGGAATCTAGATATATGATGGGCAAAGGTAGTTTCTTGTGTCTGATTTTCTGCATGTTATAAACTCTTCTTTGGCTTCACTATCTTTTTGTCCAATTTCTTGATCTCATTATTCACCCAGTGAATTTCTTTGCTGCTTCGAATTTTTCCTCTGGGGTCAACCATTATAGAACATAAAGTAGGAGATGACTTAGAACACCCAGAACACGTCTGAACTTAATTTTGCTAATGTGGAGAAAGTTGGAATTTTATTATGTTACTGGAAGAATAACTTGTTGATCAAGTGAGCAGTTAGTGATGACTTTTAACACGTTCACCTCCGTTCCTTTAAAAAGAACTGTCTTTTCAAGTAAGTCCTGATAATGATCATAACTTAGTGTGGCTGCTTTAGTATAGAACCTCCTTGGAACTCCTGCATTATTTATCTAAATGCACAATAGCAATGAGTCTAGATACCAGAAAGTGAGAGTGACTCTTTCATGTATGAATAACGTTAAAGTTTAAGTGATGCAGAATGCTTAAAGTATTGCAGTTTTTGTAGTTTTGGTTTTATTCAGTAATGTAGGGGAATGAAATAGGTGTGTTTCTTTTTTGGATAACTCCCAACTAATAAAATTTAGGAAGTATTTGTGATATACTCAAAGTTTTCCTTAATAGGATCTTCTTCATCAGACTTACCGCTTTGTTTTATATTAAAGAAACTCTTCAATAGTAGTTGTTTTTTAAAATAAAGCACATGCATTATTTTCATTTGTTCTAGAGTAAATGAATCTATTCTTCGCATGCCACCCCCCCCCCCACGCAAAAAAAAAAAACAAAACCAACCCCACCAAACTACCAAACTTAACCTCTGTGCCTGGCAATGGTCTTCAGATTATATATAGCACATTCTATTTTATGATTTTAAAGTTCTTAACGTACAGTTGAAACAATTTTTCTAAGCAACTCTTAGTCTTTTTGGTGTAGGGATCCTTTTGAGAACTTGATAAATTTTCTTCGAAAGACAATGAGGACACACAAAGTAGTTTGTATGCATTTTCAGATGGTTAACTGACCTGTTAAGAATCCCTCTTTTGGGACTTCCCTGGTGGTCCAGTGGTTAAGAATCTGCCTTCCAATGCAGGGGACAAGGGTCTGGGAACTAAGACCCGACACAGCCAAATAAATAAATAAATATTAAAAAAAAAAAAAAGAAAATAAAAGAATCCCTGTTTTAAGGGATTGGATTGGCAACTTTAAAAACAAAATTAAACACCTTTGACATTATAAAAGTATTGCTATTTTTTTAGAAAGCAATTTTATGATGAATCAGTCAGTTAAAATTTTCTTAGTTTTAAGTTTTTCCTCAGTTGCTTTAAGAACACCTCTTAGGGCTTTTAGCTGTTACCTTTTCTGGAAGCTGAACTTGTCTTGAGTGCTGGGTGAACTAAAGCAACATTGTAAATGGAAACGTGGTTAATGTCCAATGGTTTGGGGCACTAAATGCAATTTTAGTCCCCTATCCCCAGCCCCCACCTCTGGCAAATATAACACCTCAGCATTTCATAGAGTATGCTTTTACTGTATTAAGTTGATTCCAAGATGCATATTTTTCTAGTTTCACTTCTCAAATTTGGAATGAGTCCATGAAGTCTTAGAATTGCCATCAGCCAGCTGACACTTGTGACCTAGTTGTAAGAGACCCTTCCATTGAAATCTTCTGATAAAATTTTTTTAATGCCAGCATCAGTGTCTTAAATTTGATAAACTAAGGATTATTTCTTTTTGAACCAAGGATTTGTGTCCTCAGTACTTTTTGCTGCTTATTGATTCCCCTTTTTCAGAGGTTTGTGTTCGTAAACAATATTTATTGAACACACATCAAAGGCAAAGCACTGTAGGAAGTGTCACTACCTTTTAGATAGTAAGGAAAAGTATTAGGACGTTGATAACCTTAGAGCTTTTATGAATGATCTTCATAAAAATCTTTGTGCAGACTTTGAAATACAGAAATGTGAGGTGTAGATGTTGCTGACAGAATTGTAATGGTAATTAAAATCAAAGTTTTAAGGCCAGTTAGCGCATTGGTCAACATAACCACAGTTTGTCATGATGAAATGTTCTGTTCCATCTTTGCAACTTAGTATTAGTGGTCCTAGTCTAAGGTTCCAGAAGAATCTGTCTGTTGGAGACAGGTGAAATAAAGGAGATCATCTAAGAAATTGGCCTACTTCTGCTAATCTAGTTATGGGAAAATAACAGGAAGAGTTACAGATTCAGGGTTTAAGACTACAGAACTACGACTTGCTGAAAGGTCATATTTAAAAGTTTTAATTCTTTTATGTTCCTGAAATTCTTTTGGACTGTTTCATGTACAGGTAGATAGATATCCGAATAAGACTGAGCTGAGCCTCTTTGAAAGTGTTTTGTCAGCACAGAATTAATTCATTTCAGCTTTATTCAGCGAGAAACTGTTATTCAGGGTTTATGCTTATGTATCTTTAAATGAATTGATTCTGAAGTGAATGGAATGATAGATACTAAATTGAAGAGATAATTTTAGTTTGGATTGCCAAGGTTTGATTTTACATAAATATTCTTCCATATGAGAATTGGAATATTCAAATTTGGGAATATGTATTTAAGATAGAAAATGAATATCCACTTTAAGCACCTTTACTTGATTTGTTTTAATAACAAATATAAAAATGTTTTTGTTACAACCCAATAAATTAAATTTCTGTTGTAAACCTATTGGCAAGGTAAGTAGAATGAGCACTTAAAACATGCTAAAACTCTGAAGGTCATATCTAATTGCAGATACACGCTACTATCCTTATTACAGTAATATAGATATTAGTAGCTAACAGTTATTGAGTGCTTACTGTGTGCCACATACTTTAAATAGAATATCTCACATAATCCTCCTGTGAGGTGTGGCTGCTATTACATATATATATATATATATATATATGGAAACAATAACAGAGTTTGTTTAACCTGCTCAGGGTCCTCAGCTAGAAAGTTGTAATACCAAGCTGGACTACCAGACTGCTTAACTCTAAAGCCTGTGTTATTCTCTTGGTGAGAGCTTTTACCTCTCAGGATGTTGTTTGAAGGTGTAAAAGTGGAGCTTTAAGAAAATAAAATTTATGGATGAGACTTCCCTGGCGGTCCAGTGGTTAAGACTCTGTGCTTCCACTGCAGGGGGCACAGGTTCGATCCCTAGTCGGGTAACTAAGATCCCATATGCTGCACCGTGCGGTCCAGAAAAAAAAGGAAAAGAAACTTTAAGGAGCATTTGAAAAGGAACTATTTTTATTTTAAATTTTATAAGTTTAAAGGTCACAAGGTAATTGTCCCTTCAAATTATGGGGAGAGATTGTTATGACTTCAGCTTATAACTCTTAAATTCACTGGAAAAATTGGATTTTGTTGTTGTTGGACTACTTGGATTAGAGAGTAACAAATCACATTGCAGAAGGATTTTTTTTATTGGCAAATTGATTCCTTTAATAGCAACTTTCTCATTAAGGGGAGAGTGGGCTGGTGCTAGAGTTGAGAAATATGTCTAAAAAAACTAATCTTGGGGTTAGAAATGATGATAAAACACCTCTGAAGTGATGGTGGGAGATCATAGCGGGAGTTAAATTTCTTAATACAATATTGGTTTATGCTTTTTTTTAAAATAGATCTTTATTGGAGTATATAATTGCTTCACAGTACCGTGTTAGTTCCTGTTGCACAACAAAACTAATCAGCCATATGCATACACATGTCACCATATCCCCTCCCTCTTGAGCCTCCCTCCCATCCTCCCTATCCCACCCCTGTAGGTCATTGCAAAGCACTGAGCCGATCTCCCTGTGCTATGCTGCTGCTTCCCACCAGCCAACTATTTTACATTCCGTAGTAAATACATGTCGACGCTACTCTCACTTCACCCCAGCTTCGCCCTCCCACCCCATGTCTTCAAGTCCATTCTCTATGTCTACCTCTTTATTCCTGCCCTGCAAGTAGGTTCATCAGTACCATTTTTTTTTTCTTTTTAGATTCCATATATATGCGTTAGCATACGGTATTTGTTTTTCTCTTTCTGACTTACTTCACTCTGTATGACAGACTCTAGGTCCATCCACCTCACTACAGATAACTCAATTTCGTTTCTTTTTATGGCTGAGCACTCACTATTCCATTGTATGTATGTGCCACATCTTTATCCATTCATCTGTCGATGGACATTTATGCTTTTAAAATAATAGTGTCTTAATATTTTTCCAAGTATATTTAAGCACCATAGGAAACTTGAGCGGTGTAAGATTAAAACTTACTTTGTTGTTGTTTCAGTTGAGTCTGTTAACTGGTATTCCTTTTTTTTTTTTTTTTAAAGGGAACGCTGTTTATTTATTTATTTATTTTGGCTGTGTTGGGCCTTATTTTCTGTGCGAGGGCTTTCTCTAGTTGCGGCGAGCGGGGCCCACTCTTCATCGCGGTGCGCGGGCCTCTCACTGTCGCGGCCTCTCTTGTTGCGGAGCACAAGCTCCACACGCGCAGGCTCAGAAAGGCGTGAGTTGTGGCTCACGGGCCTAGTTGCTCTGCAGCATGTGGGATCTTCCCAGACCAGGGCTCGAACCCGTGTCCCCTGCATTGGCAGGCAGATTCTCAACCACTGCGCCACCAGGGAAGCCCTGGTATTCCTTATCTCTGTTAACAGCATCTTTATTTTTTGAACTATTGATACATGTAATAATTTGGATGAGCATTACACTGAGTGAAAAAAAAGTCAATCTCAAAAGGTTACATATTGTATGGTCCCATTTATATAACATTCTTTTTTTTAATAAATTTATTTTATTTATTTATTTTTGGCTGTGTTGGGTCCTCGCTGCTGTGTGCGGGCCTTCTCCAGTTGCGGCGAGCAGGGGCTACTCCTCGCTGTGGTGCGCGGGTCTCATTGCAGTGGCCTCTCCCGTTGCCGAGCGCGGGCCCCAGGCACGCGGGCTTCAGTAGTTGTGGCACATGGGCTCAGTAGTTGTGGCAGTAGTTGTGGCTGTGGGCTCTAGAGCGCAGGCTCAGCAGCTGTGGTGCACAGGCTCAGTTGCTCCGCGGCATGTGGGATCCTCCTGGACCAGGGCTCAAACCTGCGTCCCCCGCGCCGGCAGGCGGATTCCCAACCACTGTACCACCAGGGAAGCCCTATATAACATTCTTGAAATGTCAAAAGTATAAACAAAAACAAGTCAGTGGTTGCTAGGGGGTTAGAGATGTTGGGGTGGGGGGAAGGAAGTGGATGTGATTATGAAGGAGGAGCATGGGGGAGATCTTTGTGGATGGAATAGTTCTATAACTTAATTGTGTTGGCAGTTACACAGATCTACACAGACCATAAAATGACGCAGAACTACACTCATATATTGTACCAGTGTCAGATTCCTAGTTCTAATATGGGACTATAATTATGTAAGATGCAACCATTGGGGGAAGTTTAGTGAAAGGTACAGATCTCTCTTTACTATCTTTGCAAATATATGTTGTGAATCTATAACTATTCTAAAATAAGATGTTAAAAAATTTAATCATCAGAGGAAGCCATATATTCATGCGTTATTACAGCATCTTAAGATCATTGCCATAGTTTCAATCTGTTGTGTCTTTGGATTTTCAAATTTCACAGTTATCTGCTTTTCTGTATTTGCTGCATGGGCAGCTCATGCTTAATTTGAGGGATAAATCCCTTGAAATAATTTGGATTATGTGGCTCATTTGGTAGCGTACATAGTAATTCAGATTGTAAACATTGACTGTTTACTACCTCATTGAAAATAACCATGACCCCATTTATAAGGTAATATTAAGAATTGGCAAAGTCACAAAAACTTGGACAATATGTAGTAATTCTTTATAGAAACAGAGTGATTTAAAGCTTAGAAAACAGATTTTTAAGTTTACTTGAAACCATACCTGATATATATAAGGCAAAACAAAAAAGTTTCATTATTCAAAGGAATATCCTTCAAATATGATTTGAAACTTTGAATATCCTTCAAATATCCTTCAAATATGATTTGAAACTTTACTTTTGAAATTGTTGGTAGAGGCACAGGTAAAATTAGTCTAATACTTCATGTTCACATTTCATTTTTGACTAAAATATAGTATTACTCAGATTATTTCCCTCATTTACCAAGTTGAATCTGAATCACCTTTGGATGTTTTAAAAAAAGTCCACACTGAAGAAGTAAAGATTTGCCACTAATAAGAACATTAAGAAGTGTGCAATAGGTTCTGAAGGCAGTTCTCAAAAAAAGGAGTCTGGAATTGTTTTGAGCAGTGGCAGTCTGGCATTGTTGGAATGGGTGTATAGCCAGCCTTCTGAGGTGTTTGCTCTGAAGGGGGCAAAGCTCATTTGAGTTCTGGTAGTTGGGTTTAAAACAAACAAACAAAAAAACCTTATTACTTAAGAAGGCTCATCTTGGTCTTGTCACATAACTGCTGTTTCTCCCATTGGTTAAATAGGGATAGGAGTAATATATTTAAGCCATTAAGGGCTAACCCCTGTGGAAAAACTTCAGCCCTAAAGGTAAAAAAAGAAAAAAAACACAACAACAAGGTCCTACTGGATAACATAGGGAACTATAGCCAATATCCTGTGATAAACCATAATGGAAAAGAATATGAAAAAGAATATATATGTGTATAACTGAGTCCCTTTGCTGTACAGCAGAAATTAACATAACATTGTGAATCAACTGTACTTCAGTAAAACTTAAAAAGAAAAAAAGTATAGTAACTGTGTCCTCAGGGTTTCTACTCTGAGTTCTTTGGACTTTGTTAATCATATTTCAACATTTACTCTAAATAAGAGTGAGGAAAAAATTACTAGACAAAAAAAGAGAAGGCTTACTGAAGATCTGGAAATTCTGTAGAATTTAGATTAAGATCTAAGGAATCTAATATTGAAAGGGTTTTAAGGGGAGAGCACTTACTGAGTTTTGAATTGATGAGTTGCCACTTTTCTTATATGACCATTTTTTTCTGAAGTTATTATTTTTTTTTATTGGTAAATTGTAGAATAAGTTATCTTTTGAGGGAGGTCGCATCCTTTGAGAATGACAGTCGTGCCCCCCAATTCTCCATGCGGTTTCAAGAAATAACTGATACCTGAATTTCTTCCATAGATCTTAGGTGATTCAGTCCCTCGTCTAGAACATAGTGGTAAGACTAGTGGCTCAGTATTTGGATTGCTTAGTTCCTCTAGTTGTGCTTTCCCTTTCTGGAAGAAATTGGATTTTATTTGGGTTTTTCCATCAGTGACATTTTTCTATAGTTGCCAGGTTGCCTCAATTAAATCTAATGTTCTTGGTGACTGAAGGTTTAGCTGAAAATTAAGATTGAGTTCTTGGTTATATAATAATATAGCAAATTAGGATCTTTGTAAAGGGCTCCTCTTATAATTTAAGTATTATAAAACATTTAGGAGAGGTTAAGAATTTTGGAGCAGTGATAATGAGAGGCATTAGCAAAACCTGCTAGATAAAGCAACCTTGAGTTCTGTAGTCCCATGAAGATCAAGATTGCTTAACCTCATTTTGGAAAATCTAATGAATAAAACAATTAAACCCAGTTTGTTTTTTTTTAAATAAATTTATTTATTTATTTATTTTTGGCTGTGTTGGGTCTTCGTTTATGTGCGAGGGCTTTCTTTAGTTGCGGCAAGCGGGGGCCACTCTTCATCCCCGTGCGCGGGCCTCTCACTATCGCAGCCTCTCTTGTTGCGGAGCACAGGCTCCAGACGCGCAGGCTCAGTAGTTGTGGCTCACGGGCCGAGTTGCTCCGCGGCATGTGGGATCTTCCCAGACCAGGGCTCGAACCCGTGTCCCCTGCATTGGCAGGCAGATTCTCAACCACTGTGCCACCAGGGAAGCCCTAAACCCAGTTTTGTTTTAGCCTTACTTTTCAGAAGACATTAGATCTTTTAAAAGCAGACTAGAAGTGCATTTCAGAAGTGCAGAATTTCTTATAAAGTGGAGGATTTTGAAATAAGTGTTATGAATATTTTAATGGTTCTTGATACATTAAAGGAATCAGAATAATTAGAAAAGTATATTTTTATAGCTGTACTTGTGCTTTGATAATACTCTGCATGCATGCAGTTTGTTAAAGAATAATTTTGGTGACTTTTGGCCAAATATATATATTTTTTCTCCCCTCTCCAATATATATAAAGTCTCCTAAATATAAGATTAACTACATCTTGATCATTCTGTTTACATACACACCTTGAATGAAATAATTAATTCTTAACAAGGTAGAGTAGGGAGGGAACTTTTAAAATAGGTTAAATTTCTGTGGCTTATGAACTGTAACAAACAAGCTCTCCAGGGTTGTTGTTCCAGCTACCAGATATATCCTGAAGACTTACATGTCTACATCTCTAATTAGACCTGTCTTGAGTTTTTGCCTGCCTAGTAGACATTTATACCAGTGTGTCCTATTTACACTAAACACTAAACTGAACTCTACCTTTCCCATAAGCCTCTTCTATATTCATTCTCCTGGATATTGGACATTGTCTACCTAGTCACACAAGCCTAGAAGCTGGAAATCAGTTCAGATGATTTCTGCTTCCTCTTTCCACATATCCAATTATTTTTAGTATCTCATGTCTCTGGTATTTAGCCCCTAATCTTTATTCCTACTCTCACCATGTAAATTCCCACTCAGTTTTCACTCACTTGGACTTTGACAGCAGTGTTTTGTGCCCCTTCAGTCTATAATGCCACCAGAGTAACCTATCTAAAGCTCTAATCTGACCTGTCCCCACCAAAAAAAAAAAACACAAACAAAAACAAAAACAACTTATCAGTCCATCTTCCACAAAATTAAATAAAAATTCCTTTGTGTGACATACACGGCCCTTCATGATCTGGTTGTTGCTTACTTTTCCAACTGTATTTTCCGTTCTTGCCCCATAGGTGGTCTTTGACAGTGCCATTGCCTAAGCTGTTACCTGTCTGGAATGCCTTTTTCATTTTTCAATGTTTCTTGTGCCCTCTTTAGTCCGTGAACTCCAGCTTGTATCTTAAGACCCAGTTCACTGTGAATGACCTCTTGGATTCTCTCCTGTTAATCCCCACTCTCCCTAATTAGATTGTTTTAAAATAAACCCCAGATATCATATCCTTTCATCCCTAAATATTGGAGTCCCTGAAAAATAAGGAATCTTTTAAAAAATGTAATTGTATTATCCTTACACTTACTAAATAAACAATTCCTTAATATTATCTAATATCCAGTCAGTGTTCAGATTTCCCCAGTTGTCTCATAGATATACTTTTAAGTTAGTTTGAATCAAAATCCACAGTAAGGTCCACGATTGCATTTGGTGATGTGCCTCTTAAGACTGTAATAGATTTCCCTTCTTCCTTTTTAAAAAAATAGCAGCTTTATTTTACATACAATTCGCCCATTTAAATGTACAATTCAGTGACTTTTAGTATATTCACAGAGTTGTACAACCATCACCACAATTTTAGAATATTTTCATCACTCCAAAAAGAAACCCCATACCCATTAGCAGTCACTCCCCATTTCTCCCCATGCTCTAGGCAACCTGTCTGCTTTCTGGGACTATAGGTTTGCCTATTTTGTAAACATATAGATTTGTATTTCATATAAATGTAATCCTATAATATATGGCCTTTCACTTAGCATATTGTTTTCAAGATTCATATATGTTGTGGCATGTATCAATACTTCATTCCTTTTCATTGTTAAATAATGTTCCATTGTATGGACATTTTATTTATCCATTCATCAGTTGATGAACATTTAGGTTGTTTTCCACTCTTAGGCAGTTATAAATAATGCTGATACGAACATTTGTGTGCAAGTGTTTTCATTTCTCTTGAGTATTTACCTAGGAATAGAATTACTGGGTCATATGATAACTCTATGTGTAACTATTTGAGGAACTGCCAGACTGTTTTCCAATTTTACATTCCCACCAGTAGTATGATGGTTCTAATTTCTCTACATCTTCAGCAACACTTGTTCTCTCTCTCTTTAAAAAAGAAAAATTGTTTGTTGGCAACTGAATATATTTAATTGCTGAACTGCTGTCTTCAGTTTTAAGACATTAAAACTAGACTGATGATAATTATATTTTATGCCAAACTAAAGATATTATTATAGTACCAAAAGTAAAGTTACTATGTTTCTAACCCTGAAGGTCACCAGACATTTGTTATAAAGTAATTATGATAAGTTTTGGCCCGAAATCTGGTTAGCTGCCTATTTTTTCCACATTATTTCTTCTCTGCTTTAACTCATAAACATCTTCGTGCAGGACTTAGTCTTATCTCAGCGGAGCCACTTAAATTTAGTTTAGTAGATTTGGTGGGGAAAAATACTAAGTTCATGATGGATTAATCTATCATGTAGGTGTTATATAGGAATATATTTTTTCCTAACATTAAAGATGTAATGAGGGGCTTCCCTAGTGGTGCAGTGGTTGAGAATCTGCCTGCCAATGCAGGGGACACGGGTTCGAGCCCTGGTCTGGGAAGATCCCACATGCCACGGAGCAGCTGGGCCCGTGAGCCACAACTACTGAGCCTGCGCGTCTGGAGCCTGTGCTCCGCAACAAGAGAGGCCGCGATAGTGAGAGGCCCGCGCACCGCGATGAGGAGTGGCCCCCGCTTGCCGCAATTAGAGAAAGCCCTCGCACAGAAACGAAGACTCAACACAGCCATAAATAAATAAAAATAAATAAATAAATAAAATTTAAAAAAAAATTGCAAAAAAAAAAGATGTAATGAGGAACATGTATTAAGGGTGTTCAGTTATTATTTTTCTTAAAATTAATCTAGGAAAACAATTCAAGCAGTATGAAAGTCTTTCTCTCCCCCGAAAATCACTTAACTGTTTGAATGTAATCCTCCAGAAACATTCTATGTATCTACAAACATATCTATGCATTTTAAAACTATGAATGTGGTTATACTATAAGTATTTTTCTGCATCTTGCTTTTTTTATTTTTTATTTTTTATTTTTATTTTTATTTTTGCTTTTTTTAAAACAAATTTATTTATTTACTTATTTTTGGCTGCATTGGGTCTTCGTTGCTGTGCGCGGGCTTTTCTCTAGTTGCTTCGAGCGGAGGCTACTCTTTGTTGTGGTGTGTGGGCTTCTCATTGCTGTGGCTTCTCATTGCAGAGCACTGGCTCTAGGTGCGCAGGCTTCAGTAGTTGTGGCACGCAGGCTCAGTAGTTGTGGCTCGTGGGCTGTAGAGCACAGGCTCAGTAGTTGTGGTGCATGGGCTTAGTTGCTCCGCGGCATGTGGAGTCTTCCTGCATCAGGGCTGGAACCCATGTCCCCTGCATTAGCAGGCGGATTCTTAACCACTGCACCACCAGGGAAGTCCATGCATCTTGCTTAAAAAAGTTTATTTTGGAGATCTTTCCATTATTAATATTTATGGGTTATCTCATAATTTGTAACTGTTGCACAATATTCTAGTTGTTAAGGAAGTACTTTATTTATTCCCCTATTGATGAAAAATTGTTTTCAGCTCTTTACTCTGATAAGCAAGGCTGAACAGGAAACTTTTACATACCTCTATACTTTTGTGAGTGGATTTGCTGGATTAAAGGGTATGTGTATTTAATTTTACTAGATAGTCAAATTACCCTTCAAAAAATGTTAATATATATTCTGTGATGAAACATATGGGTATTGTCAAAGTATAAAATTTGCAGTCCTGATAAATCAGCCTTTATGATGGTTGTTTCTTTTCTTTCCTTTTTTATTTATTTGTTTATTTTTGGCTGTGTTGGGTCTTCGTTGCTCCGCGAGGGCTTTCTTTAGTTGCGGCAAGCAGGGTCTACTCTTCGTTGCGGTGCGTGGGCTTCTCGTTGCAGTGGCTCTCTTGTTGTGGAGCACAGGCTCTAGGTGTGCAGGCTTCAGTAGTTGTGGTGCATGGGCTCAGTAGTTGTGACTCACGGGCTCTAGAGCACAGGCTCAGTAGTTGTGGCGCACGGGCTTAGTTGCTCCATGGCATGTGGGATCTTCCTGAACCAGGGATCGAACCCATGTTCCTGCATTGGCAGGCAGATTCTTAATGACTGCACCACCAGGGAAGTCTGGTTGTTTGTTTGTTTCTTATTTATTTATGGCTGCGTTGGGTCTTAGTTGCTGCACACGAGCTTTCTTTAGTTGCGTCGAGCGGGGGCTACTCTTGGTTGCAGTTTGTGGGCTTCTCATTGCAGTGTCATCTCTTGTTGCGGAGCACGGGCTCTAAGCACATGGGCTCAGTAGTTGTGGCACGCGGGCTCTAGAGCGCAGGCTCGGCAGTTGTGGCGCACAGGCTTAGTTGCTCCGCAGCATGTGGGATCTTCCTGGACCAGGGCTCGAACCCGTGTCCCCTGCATTGGCAGGTGGATTCTTAACCACTGTGCCACCAGGGAAGCCCTAGTTGTTTCTTTTAATTGTGAATGAAATTTAGCTTACTTTCATGTCATTGGCCATTTGTAATATTTATGCAAGTTAACTGTACTTGTTCTTTGCCCATTTTTCTTTAGGTTTTTTTTTTTTTAAATAGAATAAAGGCTGCTTGCATAAAGGAAGTTAGTCATTGGTCAGATGTATTGCATGTTGCAAATATCTTTTCTTTGTGTGTCATTTATTAATGATGTAATTTAAAATATTGTGCTTAGAATTCTGTCCAATGTTAAACATGAAGACAAGTGTAGAGAAAATTGTGTTGTAACTGTTGTGACAGCCGAGGAGAAGAATTTGTAGGGTTTAGAGTAAGTTCTCTTAACATTGTCATGTGGGTTACTCATATCTTAATGAACAAGCTTGATACTAATAATGTATAAGCTGATACGGAGGTACCTGTATTTTTCTGTGTAAGTGGCAGTAACGCTTTTTTTTTTTTTAACTCAAAATATGGGCTTCCCTGGTGGTGCAGTGGTTAAGAATCCGCCTGCCAATGCAGGAGACACAGGTTCGAGCTTTGGTCCTGGAAGATCCCACATGCTGCGGAGCAACTAAGCCTGTGCGCCACAACTGCCGAGCCTGCGCTCTATAGCCCGCGAGCCACAACTACTGAGCCTGCGCGAGCCTAGAGCCCGTGCTCTGCAACAAGAGAAGCCACCGCAATAAGAAGCCTGCGCACCGCAAGGAAGAGTAGCCCCCGCTCGCCGCAACCAGAGAAAGCCCGCGCACAGCAACAAAGACCCAGTGCAAACAAAAATAAATAAAAAATAACTAAATTAAAAAAAAAATCTCAAAATATTTATACCCAGTTATAAGTGAACACATGTTTATGGTAGAAAGTTTTTAAAGTTCTTGAAACTATGAAAAAAAAGTCACTTGTGGGCTTCCCTGGTCGTGCAGTGGTTAAGAATCTGCCTGCCAATGCAGGGGACACGGGTTTGAGCCCTGGTCCGGGAAGGTCCCACATTCCGTGGAGTAGCTAGGCCCATGCGCCACAACTACTGAGCCTGCACTTTAGAGCCTGTGAACCACAACTACTGAGCCCGCGAGCCACAACTACTGAAGCCCACGTGCCTAGAGCCCGTGCTCCACAACAGGAGAAGCCACTGCAATGAGAAGCCCGCGCATCGCAACGAAGAGTACACACAACTGGAGAAAGCCCACACGCAGCAATGAAGACCCAACACAGCCAAAAATAAATAAATGAAATAAATTAATTTTAAAAAATCTTAAAAAAAGTCACTTGTAATGATGCTATCCAGAAATAATACTTTAAAGTGTATTTCTTCTGAAATACACTATATTTCATCTAAAAAGTTGGATACTGTGTATCCATTTAAAAAAAACTTAACATATTTTGAACATTTTCCCTACTAGTCATTATTTAACCTTTCCCCTTTTGTTGGGTCTGCAGATTTATTTTGCTTTCTAAACAATACTATGTTGAACACATTTTTATATCTATATTTGTGTTTTTCACATAAGTTTCTGGTACTGGATATATTGGGTCAAAAGTTATGAGTGCCTACATATTATCATATTTAGAGAACATATTTTGAACTGGTTTTGACAAGATAAAATGCAACAGTAAAAATGCCAGTCTTCTTGAGGGCAAGGCAACCACTAAGGAGATGACTATTATGGCTTTAGTTTTAAATAATAATGTATCGAGAAGTTAAAGGAACTAGAATAATCAAAACAATTTCGAAAAAGAACGAAGTTGGAAGACTCACAATATCCAATTTTAAGATGTACTGTAAAGCTACACTAATCAAGACAGTGTGGTGTATTGACCAAAGGCACGGAATAGATGGCCCAGAAATAAGATATAGTCAACTGATTTTTTGACAAAGGTGCAAACATACTTCAATGGAGAAAGGACAGTCTTTTCAAATATATGATGTTGGAAAACTGGGCATCCACATGTAAAGTGAGCCTCAACCTATATAACATATTTTATACAAAAATTAACTCAAATGGATCATAAACCTAAATGTAAAACATAAAGCAGTAAAACCTTTAGAAGAAAGCATTGGAAAAAGTCTTCTTGACCTAGGGTTTGGCAAAGAGCTCTTAAATACAGTACCAAAAGCATGATCTATGAAAGAAAAAATTGGTGAAGGTGGACTTCAGAATCAGAATTTAAAACTTTTTCCTGTGAAGGACACAGTTAAAGAGAATGAAAAGACACGCCATGAATTGGGAGAATATATTTGCAAACCACATATCTTAGAAAGGACTTAACATCCAGAATTTATGAAGAGCTTTCAAAACTCAACATAGGGGGAAAAACCCCTAAAAAATCAACAACCCAATTTCAAAAATGGGTGAAAGATTTGAACAGATATTTCAGTAAAGATGTTTGGATGGCTTATAAGCACATGTAAAGATGTTCATCTTTAGTCATTAGGGAAATGCAAATTAAAAGCACAATGAGGTGCCATTTACGTATCTTTTAGAATGGCTAAAATAATAAAATACTGCACTGACAGTACTGAGTATTGGTGAGGATGAGGATTAGCTGAAACTAATACTTCTGGTGAGAATGTAGACTCTGGAAAAGTCTGTCAGTTTATTACAGAGTATACAATTACCATCTGTCTCAACAAGCCCATTTCTAGGAATTTGTCTTAGGGCAATATAAACTTACTGTTTACACAAAAATGTGTATGTGAATGTTTGTAGCAGCACTATTCATAATTGCCCCAAACTGGAAACAACCCAAATGTCCTTCAGTGGGTGAATGGATAAGTAAACTGGTATATCTATATTATGGAATGCTATTCAGCAATAAAAAGGAATCAAGTATTGACATACTAGTAATATGGATAAATATCAGAGGCATTATGGCAGTCACATAAGATTACATTCTGAATGGGTCTGCTAACACGATATTCTCGAAAAGACAAAACTGTAGGCACAGAGAACAACAAATCAGTGGTTGCCAGGGTTTAGGGGTGGAGGAAGGGTTTGACTACAAAGGGATAGCGTGAGGGAATTCTTTGTGGATATTGGAATTGTTTTGTATTCTATTTATGGTGGTGGTTACAATAATCTATGTACATGCTAAGACTTATAAAAGTGTATGCCAAGGAAGTGAATACTGCTAGATGTAAATTTAAAAAGTAAAAAAATTATAAATTTAATTATCTTATAATTTTATTTGTTGATTATACCTCAGTAAGGCTGAAAAATTAAGACAGTAAAAATTTTAAAGAATAAAAGAAAATGTCCTTGTTTTAAAAAAAGATGCAGAAATGACTTTGTTATAAATAACAGAGTACCACAGACTGAGTAGCTTATAAACAACAGAAATTTATTTTTCACAGTTCTGAAGGCTTGAAGTCTGAGATCAGGTTGCCATCATGGTCAGGTTCTGGTGAGGGCTCTCTTCCAGGTTGTAGACTTATTGTATCCTTACGTGGTAAGAAAGAGGGCAAGAGAGCTCTCTGGGTTCCCTTGTTTTAAGGGTGCTGATCCCATTAACGAGCGTTCTACCCTCAGGACCTAATTGCTGCCCAAAGTCCTTCTTCCTAATATCATCACATTTGGGGTTAGGATTTCAGCATGAGTTTTGGGGGACATAAATTTGGTCCATTGCAAACAACATCCAGCTTTGGCATAAAATATTACAATTTAGTTGTATCTTTAGGATAAATTCCTAGGAATAGATTTTATGGTTCAAATATGTTTACATCTAAAGACATTTGTTACAAATTTAATATGATTTTCACAAAAATTAGATTGAAGCAAGTTCCTGAAGGATATTTAGATTTTCATTTTCTTTCCTTAGTGATATCCAATGCCTGAGTAGTATTGGTATTGAATACTAACAACTTTTAAGTTTAATAACCAGTTACGTAGAAACTAGAGGAGGAGAAAAAGTAAAAGAAGGCAGATATCAATCCATTTCAACATAAGTAAGGATTCCCAAAATTTAGTGCTTTTCATTAGAATTAAAGTATTTTGGGAGGTAGTGAAATTTTTTTTCCTGGGGATAGTCAAATGCATGTTGGATGACACCTAGGGACAGTGTTCTAAGAGGATATTAATCATCTGCATGAGTGATTAAACTGCTTTAGAATCATGTTGGAAACTTTTAGAAATAAAAGATTCCTGGCTCTATTCTTACACACTATTTTATAGATTCAGTCTTTTTTTTTTTTTTTTTTTTTGGCTGCGCCTTGTGGCATGTGGGATCTTAGTTCCCCGACCAGGAATCGAACCCATGCCCCCTGCAGTAGAAGCACTGGGTCTTAACCACTGGACCTCCAGGGAAGTCCCTAGAATCAGAATATTTTGAGACTCTGGTGGGCATCTCCAGGTGATTCTGATGTAAAGCAAGGTTCCTATTGCTGAGATTCAGTATGATTCTATGTTTTGCTTTATTTTCTGGGTAGAGTGCATTTATGTTCCAAAGGTAATGCATCTATAAGTTCTTTATTAGCCAAAAAAGGATACTTTAAAATTCATTGTTATGTAGCTTCTCTCTACCACCAAATACTTGTCTTCCCCTCCTACAGGTGAAACACACACCCATGAAATTATAAACAATTTTTTTTAAGCTTTGGAATTGTTGTTAATAGCTTGCCTAATTTTATTCTAAGGTTTTTTGTGCATGATTTTTAAAAATTGAAGTATAGTTAGTTCACAGATTTGTGTATGTATGATGTTTTTAATGAGTAGTTGACAGTTTTGATTTTTGTTCAGATAAGGAAGTTGTTTCATAACATATCTGATGTATTTCTGAGTCAGTAATAAATTTCCTTAGTAAATGAGAACATGAGTAGAAAGTATTGCTAAACTGAATATTATAGCTTCTTAGGTAATGCTTTACCACTTACGGAAGGATTTGCGGCCTAAGTACACCATCAATATGTTCTTTCTCATATATAATTAAACCTGTCAATATTAACTTCAGAAATATGGAAAACATTTATTTTAAAGTTTGTTATTTTTATTGTTAGTTTCATCATTAAAGATTTATTGAGCACTTACTATGTGTCAGGTACTGTTGTAGGTGCTGAGGAAACAGTGAACAAAAACCAAAAATTTCCTACTTCATGGAGCTTTCATCCTAGTGGGAGAGATAAGCAGTGAACAAAAAAGTATGTGCCAACTTAGAAGTGGTAAGTTCTGAGGAGAGGAGTGGGAAGCAGTGAGGTAGGGTCTGAAGCTGGGAAGAGGATATTAAAATTTTTCTTTGTGTGTGACATTTTAGACATCTCTGAAGAAAGGTGAAGGTGGCTTTTGGAGTAAAATCATAAGGAAGGGATAGAGCTAACCATGAGGCTATGTGGAAGAGCATCTTACTGGAGAGCTGAAGAATAGAGTATTGGGGACTTCCCTGGTGGCGCAGTGGATAAGCCTCTGTGCTCCCAATGCAGGGGACCTGGGTTTCAATTCCTGGTCAGGGAACTAGATCCCACATGCATGCTGCAACTAAGGGTTCACATGCCACAACTGAGGAGCTGGCAAGCCGCAACTAAAGGAGCCCTGGAGCCGCAACTGAGGAGCCCACGTGCTGCAACTAAGAGCTGGTGCAACCAAAAAAAAAAAGAATATTGTTCTTTAGTGTATGCCCTCCTGGGTTAATCAAGTAGAAGGCAGTGAGTAAAAGTTGAATTGTTTTCTGTTGTAAAGGCTTGTGGTTAGATTTTTTTTTTAAAGTGCTGTTTAGTGTTAACTAATTTATTGGGTTTTTATGGGTTATGATTTGAGTCTACAAGCAACTTTAGAGATTATAGCCTCAAGGTTGCCACTTAAAACTATTGATGATATTTATTTTTCAGTGGAGTTGGAGAGTAGGCGTTAAGTATTTTAGTGATCCTTTGTTTTATTGTGCTGAATCTTGTTCTTAATGTGAAAGAACAGAGAGGCAGTATAGTATAGTGGTTAAAAATATGAACTCTAGAGTTGGACAGCTAGGTTCCAGTTCAGGGTCTATAGCTGTGCTCTTGGGCAGATTATTTAACCTCTGTATGTTTTAATTTCTCTTGTAAAATGGGGGAAAGTATGGCATCTGCTCTGTCAGGGGTACTGTGAGAATTAAATACAGTATGTTAGTACATGTAGAAGTACTTAGAATGTGCCTGCTATATAAAAAGCACTCAATTAGTGTTAGTTGCTACTAGTGTTAGCTATACTGTTTTGAATGGTGCTTTTCAGTTTATAAGTTAATACATGTGCAAGGTAAAAATAGTATAAAGTGATATTAGATGATGAGTTTTATATGCCTACTATGTTAACACCCCTCCCCATATCCTTGGTCTTAACCTCCTAGAGGTTTTTTTTTTTTTAATTTAAAAAATAATGTATTTAAAAAGTTGTGGTAAAGTGTATATAACATAACAGTTCCCTTTTTTGACCTTTTAAAAGTGTGTATTCAGTACTTAATGCCATTGATTTTTAAATTTTATTTATTTATTTGGCCATGCTGCGCGGCCTGCAGGATCTTAGTTCCCTGACCCGGGCTTTTGGCAGTGAAAGTGTGGAGTCCTAAGCGCTGGACTGCCAGGGAATTCCCTGATTTTTGTATTTTAAAAGCTATCTAGTTTTTTTGCTATGGGAGAAAAACACATAATATATCATCTACTTCCCCTCTGTTGTATAGCCTCCCAATTTTGTAATAGTTTCTTAAACTTTAAAATTTCTTGTTTTGAGTTAAAACATTTTTAAAAAGTAGAAGTTATGAATGTCCCTAATTTAAAGAATCAAATGAGTTCCACAAAGTTATTACATAAAATAGCAGTCCTCCAAATACCCCTCTTCCCCATTTCTACCACTCTACATGAAACAACTTCTAATTCTTTCAGCTTATTATTTTGGCATTTACCTACTTGTAAATAGTCTGCTTCTGTTGCTACTTTTTTTTTTTTTGGCCACACCCCGCACGGCTTGAGGGATCTTAGTTCCCCGACCAGGGATCAAACCCCGGCCCTCAGCAGTGAAAGTGTGGAGTCTTAACCACTGGATCGCCAGGGAAGTCCCACTAGTTTTCAATTTCTAAATTTTATTCATCATATATGATAGCTCCCCACGGAAGATAAGGATTTCATTCTTTTCCCTCAACCTCCTCCTCTCTCCCTGCAACATACATGTACATACATTCACACATACATGCATGTAGATTTCTTCAGTCTCCCAGTAAAGTTATATCATAATTATAGATCTTCACTGCTTACAGTCTTAAGATGTAATTAAATAGTTTTCATTTCCCACATAACATTTTGTTTTCCATGTAATTATCCTTTTTTTTCTTAGTTTTCTATATATTTACCACTAATTCTAAGAATTTTTACTAACAGCTTTGTTGCAATATAACTCACATTATCATATAATTCACCAATTTAAAGTATATAATTCAGTGGTTTTAATATATTTAGAGTTGTGCAGCCATTATTATAATCATTTTTAGAAGATATTTTCATCACCCCCCAAGAAAACCTTTTGTCCATTAACAGTCACACCCCATTTCCCCTCCTCTTCAAACTTAGGCAACCACCAGTCTACTTTCTATCTGTATAGATTTGCCTATTCTGAACATTTCATATAAATGGAATTATACGATACATAATATGTGATCTTTTGTGACTGACTTCTTTCACTTAGCCTAATGGTTTCAGGGTTCATCCGTGTTGTAGCACGTATCAGTACTTCATTCCTTTTTATTGCTGAATAATACTCCATTATATGGACATACCACATTTTGTTTATCCATTCATCTGTCGATGGACATTTGGGTTGTTTCTACTTTTTGGCTATTATGAATAAGGCTTCTGTGACTATTTATGTACAAGTTTTGTGTGAACATACATTCATTTCTCTTGGATGTATACCTAGGAGTCAGATTGCTAGATCATGTGGTAAATGTATTAGCCTTTTGGGGAATTGCCAGACTGTCTTTCAAAGTGGCTGCATCATTTTACCTTCCCACTTGGTCTCCTGGAGTATTCTGAACTTCATTCTGTATGGTTGCTTTTTCTATACCTAGTTCACAGCTGTTATCTGAGTTCACACCCTTCACCTTCGTCCTGGGTATTTCATGAAAGCTCCTTCTACCTGTGTTGGAGTGGCTCTTTCCTATATCTTCTCTGTCTTCTTTGATTGATTCTTTTGTTTTGGTTTATCACATCCTTGAGTAGATTTTTGAGGAAGTATGCATAGCAGGTAAATTTTTTGAATTCTTCTTCTAACTTTATACTTGAATTGCTTGGCAGGGTATAGAATTCTAGGTTGGGAATCACATACCTTTAGAATTTTGAGGCTATTGCTTTTTCTCTTCTTGGTTCTAGAAGTGCTGTTTGAAATTCAAAGCCATTCTAAGTCCTGTCTGTTGTATGTGAACTGTTTTCTTCCGGAAGTTTGCAGGATCTTCTTTGTGTTCCCAGTGTTCTGAAATTTCACATTACTATAGGTACTTTCAGTCTGGAAACTCATGTTCTTCAGCATTGGGAAATTTTCTTGAATTATTTAAATGATATTTTCTCCTATTCATTTTTGCTGTTTTCTTTTGGAAGCACCGATTATCAGGATATTGGATTGCCTAGATTAATTCTCTAATTTAAAAAGTCTTTTTCTCTGATCTGATTTTCAGTTTCTTTGTGTTTTTACTACTTTTTATCTCACCTTTATCTTCTATCCTTTCAATGGAGCTTTTTGTTTGTGTTTTGTCTGGCGTTTTTTTGGAGTATAATTTACATGCAATAAAATGTGCCAGTTTCAAGTGTGTGATTTGATTAGTTTTGAGAAATGCATACACCCCATTTAGCCACCACCACAGTAAAATTATGGAACATTTCCATTATTCCAGAAAGTTCCCTCCCTTTCCAGTCATTTCTCCCACACCATTCTAGGCAACCACTGTGGTTTTCTATCACCATAGCTCTTAGTTTTTCCTGTTGCAGGAAATCATACAGTATGTATTCTTGGGTTTAGCTTCTTTTGCTCAACATAGTGTTTTTGAGATTCACATATGTTACATGTATGGTAGTTTGTTCCTTTTGTTGAGTAGTATTCCACTGTATCAGTATACCTTAATTTGTTTATCCATTTCTCTGTTGATAGATACTTGAATTGCTTCTGATTTTTGGCTATTCTGAATAAAGCAATTATTATGAACATTCATGTTAAGGTCTTTTAGTGGACATTTACTTATTTCTCTTGGGTAAATACCTAGGAGTGGAATTTGTTGTATGTTTATTTCTGCTGTTTTATTTAATTTCTAAGAGCTCTCTTTTGATATCCGATTTTAAAAACTTAACATTCTAAAATAAATTTTAAAAAATAACATTCTGTTTTTGAGTCATGGTTGAAGTGTCTCCTCTTAATTCTCTGAACACACTATTTATAAATACATACATATAATGTAATGTATAATATGTATGTTTTAAAAGTTTACTTTCCCTTGTAGGCTGTTTCCTCCAGATTCTTATTTGTTTTTGATAGGTGTGTTTCATGTTAAATACTTTCCCCAGATGTCTTGTAATCTTTGGTTATCTGCTTAATGGTTTTTAGTTGAGGTATAACATATGTACAGGAAAGGGTATATATCTTAAGGGTACAGCTTAATGAACTTTTACTGTACACTCTCTCATATATTCACTGCCTAGAACAAGAGAGAGAACATTTTTAGTTCCCCAGAAAGGCACCATTGTACCACTTCCAAGTCAGTACCTTCATTCTCCTATAACCATTAATTATTCTGATGACTTATATCACCACGATTTAGTCTTGCCTATTTTTCAACTTCATATAAGTGAAATTGTTCCATTTTTTTTCTTCTCTACTTGTTTGTTATACATTCTTTAATTGGTTTCATTGGTTACCCTGGATCAGAGTTTTTCAACCTTAGCACTATTGACATTTGGGGCCAGATAGTTTTTTGTTTGGGGGTGGAGGGGGCTGTCCTGTGTGTTGTAGGATGTTTAACAGCATCCCTGGTCACTACCCACTAGATATCAGTAGCAACCCCCCATTTCCCAGTTTTGACAACCAAAAATGTCTTCAGACATTACTGAATGTCCCCTCGGGGGCAAAATACTCCCTGGTTAAGAACCATTGCCCTAGATATTTCAGTATGCATTGTTAATTTATTACAGTTTAAGTTAATGCTTTTCAAAGAATGCAAGAACTGTACAGCAGTTTAATTCCATCCCATCCCCCTTGCCCTTTGTGCTATCGATGTTGTATATTTTAGTTCCACCTGTCTTATAAACCTCTAAGGCAATAACATTGTAGTTTTATATAGTTATCATTTTTAATCTTTGTATTGTAAAATAAGCAGAAAATCTCACACACAAACTTTTTTTTTAAATTTTTAATAAATAAGGCAAACATCCTTGTAACCACACCACCTAGGTCAAGAAGTAGAACTTTTCAGCCATCCCGGAATCCCTCTACATGTCCCATTTCAGTTATAAACCTGTGCCTCCCTGCTCCCATAACTACTGTTCTGACTTTTATAGTAATTCATTTCCTTATTCTTTTTTGTCTTATCACCAAGTGTGCATTCTTAGACACTGTAGTTTAGTGTTATTCAGTTTTTTAAATTTGGTATCTTTTAAATATCTTTTAATCTACAGTTTACCTCTCTGTCCCTTTCTTTTACTTGCAGTTTTTCTGTTGAAGAATGCTTGCCAAAATGTGAATTTTACTGATTGCACACTCATATTGCAGTTCAGCATGTTCCTTCATCCTCTGTATTTATTGCAAATTGGTAGTTGGATTCAGAGTCTTGGTCAGACTCTGGTTCAGTCTCTTTGATATTATTATAGGCAGTGCTGTGTTCTTTCATCAGGAGGCACATTACTGGGTTTCTCTCTTTTTATGATGATAGCAGTTGGGCTCAATGCCCAGATCTATTAAATTATTTGTAGTTGCAGAATAGTGACCAATCTGTTATTTCTTTTTCATTTATTAGTTGGAATACTTTTATTAAGAGATGCTTCTGCTTGTCTACTACAGTTGACCCTTGAATGACATGGATTTGAACTGTGTGGGTTCACTTATATGTGGACTTTTTTCAATAAATATGTGCTACAGTACTACACAATCTGCTGTTGGTTGAGTCCATGGATGCAGAATCACATATATGGAGGACTAACTGTAAAGTTATGTGCAGATTTTCAGCTGCATGGAGGGTCAGCACCTCTAACCCGTGTGTGGTTCAAGGGTCAAGTGTATTTATTTATTTAGTTAGTTTTTAAAAATTAATTAATTAATTAATTAGGCTGCGTTGGGTCTTTGTTGCAGTGCGTGGGCTTTCTCTAGTTGTGGCGAGCGGGGGCTACTCTTTGTTACAGTGCGTGTGGTTCTCATTGTGGTGGCTTCTCTTGTTGTGGAGCACGGGCTCTAGGCGCACGGGCTTCAGTAGTTGTGGCTTGTGGGTTCTAGAGCGCAGGCTCAGTAGTTGTGGTGCACGGGCTTAGTTGCTCCTCGGCGTGTGGGATTTTCCCGGAGCAGGGCTCGAACCTGTGTCCCCTGCATTGGCAGGCGGATTCTTAACCATTGCGCCACCAGGGAAGTCCCTCAACTGTATATAGTTATCCAGAAGTACAAGTTATATAGGAAAGGTAGGATAGATGCTTGATTCTTTGCTTTTATCACTTTTCAAGATAGATTAGTTCCTTATTATCCCCTAAGAGAAACAGCTTTTTTTTTTTTTGCCACGCTGTGCAGCTTGTGGGATCTTAGTTACCTGACCAGGGATTGAACCCAGGCCCTTGTCAGTGAAAGGGTGGAGTCCTAACCACTGTACCACCAGGGAATTCCCGAGAAACAGCTCTTTTTAAAAATACCATTGTGAATTCAGGGATTCAAACATATATGATGGTTTTTAATCAATGGCAGTTATTATTTATGCTCAAATTGTCCTGTCTTTGGCCAGTTGGAGCCTCCTCAAGTTGGCTCCTAGATAACTTGATCCACTCCAGGTAGTCTTTGTAGCATCCTTGTTATCTGGTATGACCAAGTGTTCCAGGCTTATCTTTTACATTTCCTGCTCCAGAGTTGTAACCAGCTGGTTTCTCCAATCTGGGCACTGAGGGTGCTCATTGCTGTGAGTTATTGTGTCTAGGACAGTTAAGGGTGATATATGTACATCTGTATATCTATATATCTATCTATACATATACACACACACATAAAGATTTTAAAAATTTACTCTCTTCTATATTACATCTATAGTTCCTTTTTTCTATACCAAAAATTCTGGTTCTCAAGGATACAGGGGATAATGAATTAGAATATCCTCATTATTAATTACTCATTTGTTTTATTCCACATTATACAATAGTCTCACAATAGCAATACTAGTATTACCATTTCCAATATGATTACTGAGAGCAGTTGCATAAAATGTCTTGCATATGTTATCCTCATTCCCTTCTCACTTTGTATCTGTACTATACTGTATCATCAGATTATATTGCCATTACATATTATGTAGTAGTCACCCCTTATCTGTGGGGGATATGTTCCAAGACCCTCAGTGGATGCCTGAAAATGCGGATAGTACTGAACCCTTATATATACTGTGTTTTTTCTGTATGTACATACATATGATAAAGTTTAACTTATAAATTAGGCACAGTAAGAGAACATCTGAATTGCCACTACTCTTGTGCTTTGGGGCCATTATTTGGTAAAATAAGGATTACTTGAATACAAGCACTGCGGTACTGCGACAGTTGATCCCCATAACCCAGACAGCGACTAAGTGAGTAACACGTGGGTAGCATGTACAGCATGGATACACTGGACAAAGGGATGATTCACATCCAGGGCAGGATGGAGAGGATGGTGCAAGATTTCATCATGCTACTCAGAACAGCAACTCAATTTAAAACTTATGAATTGCTTATTTCTGGAATTTGCCATATGATGTTTTTGGACCCCTTGCCTGCAGGAAGCTGAAAGTGTGGAAAGCAAATCCGTGGATAAGGGGGCAATACTGTACTCTTTTTTCTTTTTTAAAAAATAAATTTATTGGGCTTCCCTGGTGGCGCAGTGGTTAAGAATCTGCCTGCCAATGCAGGGGACACGGGTTCGAGCCCTGGTCTGGGAAGATCCCACATGCCGCGGAGCAACTAAGCCCGTGCACCACAACTACTGAGCCTGCGCTCTAGAGCCTGCGAGCCACAACTACTGAAGCCTGTGCATCTGGAGCCTGTGCTCCGCAACGGGAGAGGCCACGACAGTGAGAGGCCCGCGCACCGCGATGAAGAGTGACCCCCACTCGCCACAACTGGAAAAAGCCCTTGCACAGGAACGAAGACCCAACACAGCCAAAAATAAATAAATAAATAAAAAATTTTAAAAAAATTTATTTATGGCTGCGTTGGGTCTTTGTTGCTGTGTTCGGGCTTTCTCTAGTTGTGGTGAATGGGGACTACTCTTCGTTGCAGTGCGCAGGCTTCTCATTGCGGTGGCTTCTCGTTGCAGAGCATGGGCTCTAGGTGCATGGGCTTCAGTAGTTGTGGCTCGCAGGCTCTGGAGCGCAGGCTCAGTAGTTGTGGCGCACAGGCCTAGTTGCTCCCTGGCATAGATTTCTCCTCTATTTGTCTTTTAGCATGTCATTACAATGCAGATTAATCACTTCCAATTGAAGTTTAGGTGGAAGCTCTTCAACTGCACAAGTAGATTTAAGAATATGTAAATTTCTATCATACTTTGCTCAAGGTTTGGAAAACACTGCTGAAACTATCCTTTGAGCTCAGAAAATATCTCTGTTGCAAATTTGTATGGGAATGGAGATCTCACTCCTTGTTTTAAATTTTGACTGAATAGGAAGTGAATAAAGCAGTTTAACATTACATGTGATTCCAACAGGCTTTAGTTGTCATCAGAATATTTTGTTTTACTACAATATAAATTTTGCATATAAGCAGTATTTTGCCTTATAATTTTATTTTAAATTCATTAAGGAACATTATCAAGTTTGTAGCAAAAGCTGATTTCCAAAGCCATTTGGTGTTTTGTAATAATGGTTGAGGCTAGTTTTCCCCTTTAGAAAAAATTTGAGCTCATTCCTGAGCTCAAAAAATCACAAGAAAACATTAATCAACTGCCAAGCCATTGATCTACTGTGTGGTGGCAAGTCAGGATATTTGGCTTCTGTTTTGGAACAGAAGATGGCTAAATCCACGAAAGTAAATGAAATATATCTTTTGGCACTAAGACATGGTCAATAAGACATGATAGGTTCAAATGTTTTCCACAAAGTACCTGCTGATGAATAACCATAGGTTTGCAGAACCTTATACATTTTACATTCCCACAGGTTTTGTTAATTTGTCCAACTAAGCCTTTTTCTGTTACACACATATTTTTGCCACCATCACTTGTAACATTCTTTAGCAGATTCCACTTCAGGTTGTACTGACTTCGTGTTTTCTCAAGTTTGAAAATACTGTTTCCTGTTGTAGTTTCACAGATATTCTTAGAGGTTAGTTCCTTAGGCACTTCAAATTCTGTATTGACTGCTCAAATAAACAACTGAATAGTAATCAGTAACATCTGTTGACTCCTCTAGAGCCAAGGAAACCCACTGGAAAACCATTTGTCTTATTTATTTATGTATTTTTAATAAATTTATTTATTTATTTATTTTTGGCTGCGCTGGGTCTTTGTTGCTGCGCGCGGGCTTGCTCTAGTTGCGGCGAGCAGGGGCTACTCTTCGTTGCAGTGAGCGGGCTTCTCATTGCGGTGGCTTCTCTTTGTTGCCAAGCATGGGCTCCAGGCATGCGGGCTTCAGTAGTTGTGGCTCGCGGGCTCTAGAGCGCAGACTCAGTAGTTGTGGCGCGAGGGCTTAGTTGCTCCGTGGCATGTGGGATCCTCCCAGACCAAGGCTCGAACCCGTGTCCCCTGCATTGGCAGGTGGATTCTTAACCACTGCGCCACCAGGGAAGCCCCCATTTGCCTTATTTTTTAACTATTTTTTTTTAATTAAAAAAAATTTTTTTGGCCATGCCGAGCGGCATGTGGGATCTTAGTTCCCCGACCAGGGATCAAACCCTCGCCCCCTGCATTGGAAGCGCAGAGTCTTAATCACTGGACCGCCAGGCTAGTCCCCTTAATTGACTATTGATGTTGCTACCAGTATCCTGAACTTGCTTGAACAACCGTTCTCACTGAAAAGCTGACAATCTCAAACAAGTTTATTTTCTCTGGGCGCATTTCTTTGACTACTGTAATCAAACACGATTTAATTAACTTGCCAACAGTAAATGGCTTTCCTTGCTAGGCTGACAAATGACCACTCACACACTTAGTTTATTTGCAGTTTCATTTTTTGTTTTATGAAAAAATTGTGCTACAATATGATATTCAATTTAAAATTTTCTAATTTTTCTGACTATTGCTTTCCTGTGAGTTGGAGATTGTTGTGATGAGTGCAGTCTAGTAATGTCTAGGTATGTTGTATTCTTTAGCATAGTTATAGTGTTATTGCATAATAAAGACAAGGCTTTGCCATTTAATTTGGTGACAAAACACACTCCACTGTGCCTTAATGTGTGACATTTGAAGTGCACTTTTCTTGTTTTGACATGATAGGTTATGCACTAGTAAATAAAATAAAAATGTCATGGTGCAGCAGCATGTGTGACACCCAAAATGCTGTTGGATATAACTATATCACTGCAGTTTCTCGTGTACCATGATGCAGCAGTTTGAAGCCATAAGGGCACCGCATATGGGCTCTATTGCAACTACTCATTTTGCCATTGCAGTGTCAAAGCAGCCACAGACAAGTGATAAATAAATGACCATGACTGTGTTCCAATAAAACTTTATTTTATGGATAGTGAAATTTGAATTTTATTTATATATTTTCATGTGGCACAAATGTTCTTTTGTATTTATGTTCCCTTTCCAGTGTTTTTCACTACTTCCTGCAGTGGTATTTTTATCTAAGATATTTTCCTTCAGTCTACAGAACTTTTAATAAATTTTGTGTGCAAGTCTGCTAGCAGCAACCTCTCTCAGATTTTGTTTGCCTGAAAGCATCTTTATTTTTTGTTTTGTTTTTTAATATTTATGTATTTATTTATTTTGGCTGCACCGGGTCTTAGTTGCAGCATGCGAGACTCTTAGTTGTGGCATGCATGGGGGATCTAGTTCCAAGACCAGGGATCGAACCTGTGCCCCCTGCATTGGGAGCACAGATTCTTACCCACTGGACCACCAAGGGAGTCCCAAGCATCTTTATTTTTTTGAAACTTTTTTTGGCTGGGTGTAGATTTCTAAGTTGGCTTTTTTCTTTTTAAATCATCTCCTTTCAGCACGTCTACGTTGTCATTTCAGTGTTTTCTGACTCCCTTAATTTCTCTTTTCTAGCTTTATTAAGCTGTAATTGACATGCAACCTTGTGTAAGTTTAAGGTGTACAATATGATAATTTTGATATTTGTATTGCAAAAAGATTACCACCATAAAGTTAGTTAACACATCATTCATCTCACATAATTACCATGTTGTAGTGGTGGTGGTGGTGGTGGTAACATTTAAGATTTACTCTCTTGGGCTTCCCTGGTGGCGCAGTGGTTGAGAATCTGCCTGCTAATGCAGGGGACACGGGTTCGAGCCCTGGTCTGGGAAGATCCCACATGCCGCGGAGCAACTAGGCCCGTGAGCCACAACTACTGAGCCTGCGCGTCTGGAGCCTGTGCTCCGCAACAAGAGAGGCCGCGATAGTGAGAGGCCCGTGCACCGCGATGAAGAGTGGCCCCCGCTTGCCGCAACTAGAGAAAGCCCTCGCACAGAAACGAAGACCCAACACAGCCATAAATAAATAAATAAATAAATAAATAAATAAAAAAGATTTACTCTCTTCCCAGCTTTCAAGTATACAATACATTGTTGTTAACTGTAAATCACCATGCTGTACATTAGATCCCCAGAACTTATTCCTCTTATAACTGGAAGTTCGTACCCTTTGACCAGTATCTCCTCATGTCTCCCATCCCACCTCCCCTCACTGCCAGCCCCTGGCAACCACCAGTCTACTCTCTGTTTCTGTGACTTTGGCTCTTTTAGATTCCACATATAAGTGAGATCATACAGCATTTGTATTTCTCTAACTTATTTCACTTAGCATAATGGTCTCAGTGTTCATCCATGTTGTCCCAAATGGTAGGATTCCCCCCTTTTAATGGCTGAATAATATTCCACTGTGTGTGTGTGTGTGTGTGTGTGTGTGTGTGTGTGTGTACACACTTCCTTATTTTCTTTTTTCTTTTTTTTTTTTCCTTATTTTCTTTTGACAAGTCAGCCATTAATACTGTTATTGCTACTTTAAGGTAATATCTTTTTCTTCTGGTTACTTTTAAGATTTTCTTTGTCTTTGTTTTCAACAGTTTATGGCTTGTCCTGTCCTTCATTTCAGCTCTGTGTGACCACCAAAAATTGAGCTGATTTCTTTCTTTTAGTAGCATCCTTCTGCCTGTGCCCAGTCTGGTTTTTTAGCCTACCTCCAAAGTTGGCAAATGCCCCCCAGAAAAAGAAAATGAAAAAAATGGCCAACAACTTCTGGCTCACCAAAAAAGGACTCTCCCCTTCTGAAATTTTAGTTCATACAGTTGTTACTTTTGTAGGTTTCCGAAATCTTTTTAAAAATACCATTTTTGCAAAACTACTCCCCCAGATTATTGCAGTGGGAGCATTGGAAGCAGAACTGTCTTTTTAGTGTCTGAGTGAGTGACCGAAAGCTGACAAAGTTCTCAGTGCATGGACTGGGGGGGCTGGCAACATTTAACTTCTTTATAGAGTGATCTGGCTGGCTTTTTCCTAATGGAACCTCCCAATGTCACTATCGTTAGGCCTTTCTCTTGGGTCTGTGAGTTTTCCCAGTGAAGGCTCTTCCATTTTTCTGTTTCTGGAGGGTAAGGGACTGCCATCATCCTGTGAGTCACCTGGGGAAGAGGACTAGGGTTGTCAACATTTAGCATATTAACTTTTCCTTCATCCCCCCGCCCCCCCATTTGCAGCATGGGGCTCCTGCCCCAATCTGAGCCTGATGTTGCCCAACTCAAAGACCTTCCCCAGAGAATAAGGTGTCCATCTTCTGGCATGAGTACCCAGCTACATAAAGTAAGGGAGGGGATCTGAAAAATCTATCTGCTTCATAAATAAACTTTCAGGCAGTTTTCCTCCTCTTAGCCTCTTCATACTCCCACTTCTAGAGCGATTTGATACTTCTAGTTCTCAAGATTTTGGGGGATTGTATGTGTAAATTATGTTGGTTTTTTACTTTTTCCACCACCAGTTTAAGATTTGACTTTCTCTGGTCATTTGGAATAATTTCTTTCTTTTCCATCTGTTTTCTACTGTCCAGAATTTAATTGCTGTTGTCTCTTTGCCAATTGTCTTTGTCCTTGTATGTGCTTTTTTTTTTTTAATCCCTGTATTTTAACTTTTAGTGGATTTTGAGAGTGGGCAAAAATAGAACTGTGTCTGTTCAGTCTATAGCACTAAAAAAAGGTAATATGGTTTCAAATTCATAAGGTATAAAAGGAGACATATAGCAAAAGGTTAGTCTGAATAATCTATTTTTTCTCTGTTGATTTGAAATGCTACCTTTATCATAATCCAAATTCCCCTGTTTACTTGAGTCTATTTCTGTTGTTTGTTAACATTAATCTCTACCTAGTTCTACTTATTTTGGCTTAGAATATATTTTTAATGTCTGTTAGGGTTATTGCCCTCTCGTTACTTTTGTTTTTCCCTGAGAAATTTCTTGGCTATTGTTCCTTATTTTTTTTGTATGAATCTTTTTTTTTTATTTATTATTTATTTATTATGTTTATTTTTGGCTGTGTTGGGTCTTCGTTTTTGTGTGAGGGCTTTCTCCAGTTGCGGCGAGTGGGGGCCACTCTTCATCGCGGTGCGCGGGCCTCTCACTATCGCGGCCTCTCTTGTTGCGGAGCAGAGGCTCCAGATGCTCAGGCTCAGTAGTTGTGGCTCACGGGCCCAGTTGCTCCGCGGCATGTGGGATCTTCCCAGACCAGGGCTCGAACCCGTGTCCCCTGCATTGGCAGGCAGATTCTCAACCACTGCGCCACCAGGGAAGCCCTGTATGAATCTTTGAATCAAATTAGCTAGCCGCCCCCCGACCCCGATCCTTTTAGTGTATATATTTTTTGTCGTTGCATTTTTTGTTGTTTACATTTATAAATTAGTTTGAAGAGAGTTGACATCTTGATATATTAAAATCTTTCTCTGACCTTCCATTTATTCAAAGCTTCTTTTTCGTTTCTTTCAGACTTCAGACATTTTAGGTGTGTGTGTGTGTGTTTTTTAATTGTATTTTTTTTTTTTTTTGGTAAATAAAGACTATTTTCTTAGAGCAGTTTTAGGTTCACAGCAAAATTAAGAGGAAGGTACAGAGGTTTCCCATATATCCTCTGCCCCCATGCATGTATAGCTTTCCTCATTGTCAGCATCCCCCAGCAGGGAGGTACATTTGTTACAATTGATGAACCTACATTGACACATCACAGTCAGCTATAGGCTGTAGTTTACATTAAGGTTCACTCTTGGTCCTGTACATTCACAAATGTAGCACAACATGTATCCATCATTAGAGTATAATACAGAGTATTTTCACTGTCCTAAAAATCCTCTGTGCTCTGCCTGTTCACCCTGCCACTCCCCAACCACTGGCAACTACTGATCTTTTTTCTGTCGTCATAGTTTTATCTTTTTCAGAATGTCCTATATTTAGAATCATATAGTATGTTGCCTTTTCAGATTGGCTTTTACTTAGAAATATGCATTGAGGATGTCCATGTCTTTTAGTGGCTTGATATCTCATTTCTTTTTTATCACTGAGTAATATTCCATTGTCTGGATGCATCACGATTTGCTTATCTGTTTACCTATTGAAGGACATCTTGGTTGCTTCCAGGTTTTGGCAATTATGAATAAGGCTGCTATAAACATTCATGTACAGGTTTTTATGTGGACATAAGTTTTCAACTGATTTGGGTTTTAAATACCAAGGAGCACAATTGCTGGATTGTATGATAACAGTATGTTTAATTTTGTAAGAGACTGCCAACTGTCTTTCAAAGTGGCTGTATCACTTTGTATTCCCACCAGCAATAAATGAGAGTTCTGTTAGTTCCTAATCCTCACCAGCATTTGGTGTTTGTCAGTGTTTTGGATTTATATATATATAAATAAATTAAATTAATTAATTAATTTATTTATGGCTGCATTGGGTCTTCGTTGCTGCGTGCGGGCTTTCTCTAGTTGCGGCGAGCGGGAGCTACTCTTCGTTGTGGTGTGCGGGCTTCTTGTTGCGGTGGCTTCTCTTGTCGTGGAGCATGGGCTCTAGGCACGTGGGCTTCAATAGTTGTGGTGCGTGGGCTTCAATTGTTGTGGCACATGGGCCCTAGAGCACAGGCTCGGTAGTTGTGGCCCATGGGCTTAGTTGCTCCGTGGCATGGGGGATTTTCGCGGACCAGGGCTCGAACCTGTGTCCCCTGCATTGGCAGGCGGATTCTTAACTACTGCGCCACCAGGGAAGCCCAGTGTTTTGGATTTTAACCAGTCTAATAGGTATGTAGTGGAATCTCATTGTTTTAACTTGCAATTCCTATGATGTGTAATGTTGAGAATATTTTCATATGCTTCTTTGCCATCTGTATATCTTCCTTAGTGAGATGTCTGTTCATATATTTTGCCCGTTTTTAAGTCAGGTTGTTCATTTTCTTACTGTTGAGCTTTAAGAGGTCTTTGTATATTTTGGATAAGTCTTTTATCAGATGTGTCTTATGCAAATATTTTCTCCTAGTGTGTGGCTTGTCTTTTCATTCTCTTGGCAGTGTCTTTCACAGAGCATGTTTTTAATTTTAATTAAGTTCAACTGATCAATTCTTTTGTGCCTTTGGCATTATATCTGAAAAGTTATTACCAAATCCAAGGTCATTTAGAATTTTTTCCTATGTTACATTCTAGGAGTTTTATGGTTTATGTTTTACTTTAGGTCTGTGATCCATTTTGAGTTAATTTTTGTGAAGGGTGTAGGGTCTGTGTCTAGATACCTATTTTTACACAAATCGCACACTTAATTTGCAGCACCCTTCTTTTTTTCCCTTAATATATACTTTCCGTATTATTAAAGAATATCTTCATCCTTTTTCTTTAGTTATTAATTTTGCACATTTAAGTTTATTGCTAAGTAATTAATCTTTATTGTTGTTATTTCAAACAGGGTATTTGCTTCTATTTTCTAAATAGATTTTTGTATGTGGGAGTACTATTGAATTTATTGGTGTTAAATTTGTACCAGCACCCAAATGGATTCTGTTAACATTTGACATAATTTTCCAGTTGATTCTTTTTAGATTTCCAAGTAAATCATATAACTGAAAATCATGATAGTTTTCTAATTTTTGCACTTTTCTTTTTCCTGTTAATTACATTGACTGGTATATGCAGAATAATGTTAAAAACTATAATGATAAAGAATATTCTTATCTTCTTTCTGACTTTATTGAGGGTGCTTGGGGCACTTATCAAAGATTATATTGGGTTTTGGGTTAGACATACATGCTTTACTATGTTATTGAAGTATCTGGCTTTTTAAAAAATAGTCAAGAATGGATGTTGAATTCTGTTGCATGAGTTTTCAGTATCTTTGGAGATGATCATCTGGTTTTTCACTCCCAATTCTATTAACCATTGAACCATTTGATAAATAAATAAACCTGGTGGCGCATGGTTATTATTTAGAACCAGTTAAGGAAGGTGGAGAAGGTCTAGACTTGCCCACTTGTTTGGAATAAGACTGCCTGGAACTGAACCAGCCTCACACATGTAGAAAAACGGTCCAGTCTCATGGGCTGGGCAATTTTCAGGCCAAGATGAGTCTAATTTGAGATGAGAATATTGTCTTAACAAAGATTTACAGAGTTAATAATAGGCACTGTTTATTTTTATTTATTTATTTATTTTTTGATGTGGACTATTTTTAAAGTCTTTATTGAATTTGTTACAATATTGCTTCTGTTTTATGTTTTTGGTTTTTTTGGCCACAAGGCACGTGGGATCTTAGCTCCTCAACCAGGGATCAAACCTGCTCCCCCTGCACTGGAAGGCAAAGTCTTAACCACTGGACTGCCAGGGAAGTCCCAGGCACTGTTTGAGTGATTAACATGTGCCTTGCCCTGTGCTAAGGGGAATTAAAAATATATATATATATAGAGAGAGAGAGAGAGAGAGAGAGACAGAGAGAGAGTAATATCCAGACTCCATTAGTTACTAGATGTGTGACCTTGTGCAAATTTCTAAAATTCTTTTTATTTATCTTCCTCTTTGTAATAAGGGTTTGATGATAATACCTACCTCATAGGTGGTTTTAAGAATTAAATGAGTTAAGGGAATTCCCTGGTAGTCCAGTGGTTAGGACTCCTTGCTTTCACTGACAAAGGCCCGGGTTCAATCCCTGGTCAGGGAACAAAGATTCTGCAAGCCACATGGCGCGGCCAAAAATAAATAAATAAATGAGTTAATATATGTAAAAAATGTAGAGCAGTGCCTGGCACATAGTAAGCACTCAGTAAGTGAGAACTGCTACTATTATACTTATATTCCTTGCAGCATCCCCATGAGGTAAGTATCACTGAACCAGTTCTATATATGTGGGGAAACTAAGGCAGGGAGTTTAAGAGTCCAGGGTTACACAGATTCCTGGTTCTTTAGTTTATTAAGACCGTCTGCCTTAGTTTTGTCCTGGCTCCCAAAGCAGGATACTTGCATATTCAGACAGGGAGATTTGTCAAGAAGTTGTCTGCTAAGAGGACCAGATAGATCCCTGCTACTGGAGTTTGGAGCAGAGTACAGCCTTCAGGAAGACATTGGCCATGGTAAACAGAAACTGAATATACTTTTAGAACAAGAACTTAAGAATTAGAGTTGGGGCATACATTGGCATTTGGGCTGGATGAAAGAGGTTGGAGTCCAGTAATTAGACCATTCAGGATTCAAGTGAGTCTGAGGATTGAGGGCTTTATTTATTTGTTTATTTATTAAAATTTATTTTACATATTTATTTATTTTTGGCTGCGTTGGGTCTTCGTTGCTGCGCACGGGCTTTCTCTGGTTGCGGAGACCGGGGCTACTGTTCCATGCAGTGTGTGGGCTTCTCACTGTGGTGGCTTCTCTTGTTGCGGAGCATGGGCTCTAGGCTCACGGGCTCAGTAGTTGTGGCTCGTGGGCTCTAGAGCGCAGGCTCAGTAGTTGTGGCACATGGGCTTAGGCGCTCCTCGGCATGTGGGATCCTCCCAGACCAGGGATCAAAACCGTGTCCCCTGCACTGGCAGGCGGATTCCCAACCACTGCGCCACCAGGGAAGTCCTGGTTGAGGGTTTTAAATAGTAAGTCAGAATTATCCCTGGGAGTTAGAGATGCACTGATTCTGTGGATGTTGAAAGTGGCGATAGCTAGCTATAGGTACGATTATGGGAGAAACTGGGAAGAGTAAATCACCTGTATTTACTCTTCTTCTCATCATACTAGACCAGCTGTTCCCTTGATAACAGCTGGACTCATGAGCTGCTGAACTAATGGTTTAGATGCCCTTTGCAATAACCTGCGTCCTGATGGCTGATAACTTAACTGACCTGCCTATCTGGATTCCTGACTTCTGGCTTACTCTTTTTCCTCCAAATCCTGCTAATTTAGATTCCTTACTGCCTTCCCATTACTGATTTGACACTTGCTTCTTTCTTTTAATTAAATTTATTTTTCATTTATAAAAATAACTCATATATATAGTTTTAAAAGTCAAATATACTATAAAGTTTATAAGGAACACTAGTTCCTTACCACTCCCCACTACTCAAAAGCAACCTCTTCAGACAGGGAGGTTTGTCACGAAGTTGTCTGGTAAGAGGACCAGATATCTCTTGTAGCTGTTTTAGAAATGGAGAGGAAGTGAGTCTTCGGTTACTCCCATGGTTATGTCTAGCATAAAGCCACACCTGAGGTGAGCCTTACCCCCAGACTCAGTCACATATATTTTTAAACCAGTTTTTTGTTATTGTTCCTAGGATTGAATTAATAATCATACTTATCAATTCATGGTTCTTTATCATTATTTTGCCTATACCAGACCTTTTCTTTTGTTGGTTGGTATGTATATATGTATCCATTTCTTTTTTTTTTTTTAATTTAATTTTATTTATTATTTATTTATCTGTTCATGGCTGTGTTGGGTTTTCGTTTCTGTGCGAGGGCTTTCTCTAGTTGCGGCGAGCGGGGGCCACTCTTCATCGCATCTTCATCGCAGTGCGCGGGCCTCTCTTGTTGCAGAGCACAGGCTCCAGACGCACAGGCTCAGTGATTGTGGCTCACGGGCCCAGCCGCTCCGTGGCATGTGGGATCTTCCCAGACCAGGGCTCGAACCCACGTCCCCTGCATTGGCAGGCAGATTCTCAACCACTGTGCCACCAGGGAAGCCCTCCATTTCTTTTTATTCCCATTCCATTTCTCTCCTTCTCCTATCCCTTGGGCAACCATTCAAAATTTATGAATATCCTTTGGTAGGTACTCTTTTTAAAATGATTTATCTATTTATTTATTTTTGGCTGCATTGGGTCTTCATTGCTGCGCGTGGGCTTTCTCTAGTTGTGAGCTGGGGCTACTCTTCGTTGCGGTGCACGGGCTTCTCATTGCAGTGGCTTCTCCTGTTGCGGAGCACCGGCTCTAGGGCGGGTGGGCTTCAGTAGTTGTGGCTCACGGGCTCTAGAGCGCAGGCTCAGTAGTTGTGGTGCCTGGGCTTAGTTGCTCCGAGGCATGTGGGATCTTCCAGGACCAGGGCTCCAACTCATGTCCCCTGCATTGGCCAGGCGGATTCTTAACCACTGCGCCACCAGGGAAGTCCCAAGATTAATTTTTAACGGAGAAAAAGGCAAGTGAGTAGGTCATTTATGTAGGAACTGTCTTCCAGGACTGCAAAAAAATTTTCAAGTAGTGTTTATTTAAGGCCTACCCTCAGGACTTGTTCTGGCTATGTAAAAGAATTCTCTCTTCCAAAGCAAGTCTTAAGTGTCTTTAACTTTTCTATTTTAATTCTATTATGTATTATCACCATTCTTGAATTATTTTCAAATTTCTGCCGATTATCCACCCACAACATTTTCTTTTTGGATCTTAGGTGCAGAGGGTTAAATTAATCATAATCCTCAGTTTATAGCCCATTGTTGTCATTGGTCTGTGCAAATTATACCTCTCATTATTTCCTTCCTTTTATCCCCAAACTCCACTTTCATTTCTCTCCTCCTGCCATAGGCAGCCATTCTACTTTACTTGTTCTTGTTCCTATAAAATGTGTTTTGTTCATGTACATGTACTTTATGTTATTTAGGTATTGTTTTTCCTATTTCTTTCTATGAATTTTTTTCCTCCTAAGCAGTATATTTTAAAGATCCATCCATGTTGCTGTGTATACACCTAATTGCTCATGACTGTTACTTAATATTGTAGTATGAGTCCATCACAATTTAGCTGTTGATTTTCAGTGATGACCACCCAGGTTGACTCCATCTTTACTTTGTGATTGTCACTGCTATATATAGTGAACATCCAGGTATGGATCTTGTTATGTACCTTTATGAGAGTTTCTTTGGAATATAGAGCCAGGAGCAGAATTGCTGGATTATAGGGGATGCATACTTAATTTGACTGAAGAGTGTAGGATTGTTCTCTAGTATAGGGAATAGAATAGGGAAGAAATGAATCTATACTCTTAATTAACAGTGCATGATATTTCTTTTATCTTTGCCAACACTTAACAATATGCAGCTTTCTTGTTTTGGCCAATCTATAAATGTACGTACTGTCCTTTGTCTGTTAAAGGCATTTTTTGGTCTTGAATTGCATTTTATCAGATTGCTTCTCCAGCTTCTTTTAGCTTATTTTTTCTTAGTACATTTTTCTATCCTTTTATTTTTTCCAGTTGTTTTTAATCTTATAGATAACAAATTGTTGGGTTTTGGAACAGATGGATCGAGAACTAAAATAATCATGGTAGTATATTTAAGGAAATAAAGAATTGAAATGGTATTTGTTGTCTGGTTCTGTCTGTCTCTTATTATAGTTGTATGTATCTTCAGGTGATTATTTTGGTTCATTAGCTGCTTTTTCCTGAGGTTTTCAGCTACTGTGTTTGGTTTTCAGCTACTATTTTGGGGAAATAATTAAAGTCCAGGTCGAAGTCTGTGTACATTTCTAGGGGAAGAATGAGCCCCAGGCACCATAAAATCAGTGTTGGTCATTCCTGTTTGCTGCCACTTTACCATACAACAACACTGGACAGGGTTTTACTTTGAAACTCATGGGAAAAAGTAGTGGAAGGAGGCCTTAGATTATAATCTATCCTCCCTGGGGATCTGGAGGAGGAAAGGAAGAAAGGCTTGGAAGAGTGAATGCGGAGGGTAAGCTAATCACCTTGCACCCGTTTTCCTCAGTGCCTTACAGTAGCAAGGCTTTTTTTTTTTTTTTTTTTAACATCTTTATTGGAGTATAATTGCTTTACATTGTTGTGTTAGTTTCTGCTGTATAACAAAGTGAATCAGCTATATGTATACATATATCCCTATATCCCCTCTCTCTTGTGTCTCCCTCCCACCCTCCCTATCCCACCCCTCTAGGTGGTCGCAAAGCACCGAGCTGATCCCCCTGTTAGTAGCAAGGCTTTTGCACTGTCCTGACTTTACACTGCAAAGTGTGATTAGACTGTTGATTTATTTGGAGAAAGGGACAGGCAGTCATTATCCCAAAGCATAAACAGGGGAGAGCTAAGGACAAAATGTAAAAACTTTTCACCACCCTGTTCTTTCACCACCCTCCCCGCAGGCAGTCTTTATTTTGTTTTACTTTTATCAAAGTAATATGTGTATATAGTTGTGGGGTTTTTTGGGGTTTTGGGGGGGGGTTTTTTTGTAACTTTATACCCTTTGAACATCAACTTCCTCATTTCCCCTCCCCCTATTCCCTGGCAACCACCATTCTGTTCTCTGCTTCTGTGAGTTTTGACTATTTTATAGATACCTCATCTAAGTGGAATCATGCAATATTTGTCCTTCTGTAACTGACTAACTTCACTTAGCACAGTGCCATCCATGTTGTTGCAAATGGTGGGGTTTCCTTCTTTTTTAAGGATGAATAACATCCTGTTGTATGTATATACCACATTTCCTTTTGTCTGTTAGTCTGATGATGGACATTTGAATTCTTGGGATATTTTGGCTATTGTGAATAATGTGTACATAGTTATTAAAAAATACTTCTAGATTTATGATGTTAAATAGCAGTACCCTGTTTTACCTATTACCTCCTATATTTCCTCTTTTCAGTCTTGTTTTCTGATACAGTTTTTACCTCCAGATTTCTAAATGATGTGCTGATACTGTAAATGATTTTTCAATTTTTAACATTTTCTTTTGAATTGCTGTTATGGAACCTAACAGTTTAGTCATCTTATACAAGTAATCTAGAGATGATTTAAAGTATATGGAAGGATGTGTGTAGGTTAATGCAAATACTATGCTATTTTATATAAAGGGACTTGGAGCACCCTCAGATTTTGGTATCCATGGGGGTCCTGAAACCATGGATACTGAGGGACGACTATATATGTAAGTATTATGTTGACTCCGTCCCCAGCTGTACAGTGTGATTACATTTCCTTTCTTGGAATATCTTTTATTTTTCCTGGAGTTAATAATTGTTTTCCCATTTTCCTTGGTTTCCTTTGTCACTCTCATTTCTGATCCTAAATTCTCTAATAGAATTGTAAAACCCCTTTGAATACTGTTTTCCATATGGTCAAATAGATTATTCTTGATTTCATTTTAGGTCTTTTATCATTTATTATACTTACCTTACTTTGGAGGCTTCTCTGGAAACTCCAGTCCTTTAGTTCTGGGAAATTTTATTAAATTCTTTAATTCTCTTTCTGACATTTTCTTTTCTCTCTTTCTGGAACTCCTATTACTTAGATGATGAGTTAGATTGATTCTCTAATTTTCATGTTCTCTTGTGTTTTCTGCATTTTTGTCTTTTTGTTCTACTCTCAATAATTTTCTCAACTTTAATCTTCACAGTCTTTTGAAATGTGTTTTAAAATTTTGGTTATTTTAAAAACTTTATTACTGAAAATGTAAACATAAACAAGAGTGGGGAGAGAATCTTAAAATGAACTATGATCTACCTATCACCCAGTTTAGTGATTAACATTTTGCCAATGTTTCATTTCTCTCTAGTTTCTGAGAGCAGGTTTAGACATCATGCCATTTTACCCGTAAATAATTCAATATGCTTCTCTAACTGTGGTTATCTTGTTATTAACTGGAAGGCTTTCTTTTTCCAAGTTTACCCCTTTCATAACTTAATGTTACTGTTTTGTGAAACAAACAGAAATTATCTGAAGATATTAATTGTAGTGTTGTTTTTCATTCTTTTCATTTGTCTCTGTTTTCTTAGTTGCTTTTTACTTTTTTTTCTTCTAATTTTGCCTCTCATTTTGGAGGTTTTCCTCAAATTTCTAGTTTTCTGTAGCCCTTGATTTATATTTAAGAGTGAATCACTAAGAAGCTGCAAGTGGGAAACTGTGTGAGTGCACCTTGTTGATTAGTGGGTCTCAACGAGTTTAGATTAGGGCATCGACCTTTTTATGGGAAACCCACAAGTATCAGCATCTATAGGCCTTTTCTCTTGAGTGAGTAGTTTCTCTGGATAGGATTCCTCTAATCTTCCACCTGAGAGAGAAAAGACTGGTGTCTGGATTGGGTACATGAATGGGACAAGCCTGTGGTTTTAGCATTTAGTTACAGAATTTAATTTAATCTCCTTGTTTTTCAATAAATCTTACTTCTGCTCTCAGCTAGTGGTTCTCTTGTTTAACCTTCCCAGAGTACAAACCTTCTGCCATATAGGGGTAGTCACCTGACTGAAGAGCCAGAGGAAGAGATTTATGTGTTTAACTGTTTATAACTTTATACACCTTTTATCCTTTTATTTTCAGCCCCATCTCACACCTTGACTTTCAAACTGTTTCGATCCTAAGCCTTTTCAGGTTTATCTATACACAAGAGCTTGCTTCAACCCCTCATTCTCTCCCATTCTCTCCCCCACCCCCATCCTGTTAGGTTTCAGCCTTCTACCAGTCTGCTAAATTCATCTTTTTTCATATTGCAATATTCTCTCAATATCTGGTCCACTGTCCTCTTCTATTTTCTTTATCCTTTTGATTTTATATATATCTTTATTCTTCTTATGGTCTTTTTGTTAGGGTTTCAGAAGAGAATAGAGGTGAATACTTAAGTTTCTTCTTCTGTGTTCAAACCACAATTAGTATTGACTTTTAAATAATTTTAGGTTAGAAAGTGTTATTTCCTGTGATAAACTGTACTTGAAAGTCATATTAGGTATTATTTAATTTATAAGGTAGTATTTAGTCTTGTGTGTGTGTGTGTGAGAAAAATAACTCAGCTAGCTGATTAGACTGGCGAGATTGTTAACCTTTTATGCTTTAACTATGCAAAAAATTGACTAATTGTTGAAAGGCATGCAAGCTGTTTTGCTTATAGTAGTAGTATACAGTGACTTAAGAATTTTTTGTCGTTCAGAATTGTTCCTTAATAAGGGCTAAATCCTTAAAGGGGTAGCTTTTTTCATTTTTTTACATATAAGTTAGGAAGTCTTGGGTCATATTTCTGTTTTATACTACCCGAAGTCTAAGACACTAACTTTTTTAGGCACTAATAACTGCTCATTTAGAATTTTTTTTTTTTTGGAACTCACGGAATAATCGCATATAGTAAAAGCTAACCTATTCACTCATTGTAGATAAAATACTTAGGCACTTTCACATATCTACCTGTAGTACATTACTGAGTGATGTAAATAACAGTTTTGATGTAGTATCCTGATGTATCTTCAGAATCCTCTCAGGAAGGCTAAGTTAGATGTAGAAAGATGGCTTTTTACCATTATTGTGAGGTAGTGCTCTTTATTCTCCTATAAAATGTCTTCTGACTGTTATATTCTAATCAGAGATTAAAGAAAATATGAAGACAGTTACCAGGGGAACAGGTGAAGACAATAATTATACTTCGTTAAGCTTAGGTTTTTGGAAATTGATGATCTATAATAATACGGTATAAATGTTAAATTTCTAATTATAATTATTACTAAACTATTGTATTCCACTCTAGGACTATGCCATGTAATAGTCTATTTTCTTTACATTTCAGTTTATAGAAGAGTTCATTTTAATGTCTTTTAAAAATACGCTATGAGTTATGGTTCCTGTATTTGGGAGCAGAAATGCAAATACTTTGAAAGCCATTTAACCTTTATAAATTCTTACTTTGAAAATGTTCATTATCTCATCAGTATATGTAATTGCTACTATAGTGTCGCTTTGTATATTTTATCTCTTGGTAGATTAATACCTGCCCTAAGCTGACACACTTGGATCCTCATGAAAACAGCTGAACTAGGAAGGACAATTTATATTTAAATTTGTTTAGGCTCATTGCCCAAGTTTAGTTTAGAATTCCTGCCCTACCTGACAGTTTTAGACCCTTGAGAATATCCCTGTTTTAACATGGAAGGTCATCATAAAATCTTATGACTGGGATGGACTTGTAGATACTGTTTTTCTTTTTATGTCTTTATTTTGGAAAACTTATTAGAAGTAGGATTTTTTCCCCTATGTTTTTGTGTGACATAGAAGACCTTATTTAAGCTTCTTTTTGTTTTACAGAATGATTTTTGTATTCAGTAAAACACAATTTGATTATTTAAAAATAAATTTAATGTTTAGCATATAATCCTTGTGGGTGTTCAAGCTATTTTATTTTAATATAATTGCATTTAGGAATGCACATTTTCCAAGTAATTTTGCCAAAGGAAATTCTCTTAACTGGGAATAGCACTTTCATGACATGCCAAATATTGATACTTAAGCCTCTTTTTCTCCTGACATCTTAGCCTTTGGTATAAGTTTGTATTTTATTGCCTCTGATTCCTAATGGCTTTTCCCTAACATTTTTCTATCATTAGTTAGGTCTCAAACAGCAAGTACCATTTTGAGAGAGTGAGGATGCAAAGTCTTGTTATGTTGGCATGGCATAATATTCCATAGCACTCTTTGGCTAAGTAAAAACATTACTGCCAATACCTTTTCTAAATGAGTTCTTGTATGTCACATGTGTTCATTGTTGAATTCATATGTATTTGAAATCAGAATTTTCACAGATCCATGGTTGTATAACATCAGATACCCATTTTTTACTTGTTTGTCATGTCTGACACCTACTTTTTTTCTTTCTGGGGGTGGTGTGGTAAAAGAGAATATGAGTTGACTCAGTGTTAAGTTTTAACAAGCTATTCTTCAGTAATTAGATAATGCAAGATAAGATCTAGCTTTGTCCTCTGCAATTTTACTGAGGATCTAGTTTCTGTACTTGAGAAATTTTTGATTTTGAAAAAAGATGACAAGTAATTATATTAAGCTTTATTATTATTTGACAGAGTAAAATATGGATTAGTGAAGAAAGGGGTTTTAAATCTTTTCATTCTGTTTCTTCTCCAGATGATTGTCACTGGAGGTATCGTTTGTTGATCTGCTTTCATCTTTGGTAATAAAATGTTATTGCTTGTCATTTGATATGAGAAACAGAGCCAAGAGTTAGCGATTTGTTCCTTTTTCTCTTTTGCCATTGCCACTATCAAAATCTAGACTTTTCCCCCCTTCATATCTGGTGAGTTAATTTAAACCCCTTCAGCTGTCATGCATACCCTTATCAAATACCTCCTTGCTCATTATGTCAGTCTCCTGCTCGAGAAACTGTAGTGCCTTTCCCTGGTGTTTAGTTGGGTAGGAATGCAGAAGATAGTATATATAGGCAGAATACTATTAGATTCCTTTTCTTCTTTTGATAAACTTGATGCTTCGCATATATTTCTCTCTGCTTGGCTGAATTATATGCTGTATACTCCCATTTCCCACTGGTATATACAAAAAAATTATATTTGTAAAAGTTGCTGACTCATTTTGCGTATAGGAGTGGTTTTCTATCTAAATTTCTCAACGTCCTGGAGAGTCCATTAAAAGGCTGCTAAGTAGTAGAATGTATTTCTCTGTTTTTGGCTTGTTCGCATCCTTTACCTGTTTTACTACAGACAGGTTTGTCTTTATGCTTTGATTTAGAAGCATTCTTTATGTAAGTATGTTAACCTTTTGTCAGAAGTTATATACATCTTCCCTAGTTTGTGGTTTTGCCTTTAACCATATTTATGGTGTATTTTGCTGTGTAATGTGGAATTGTTTAATTTTCATGTTATAAAATTCATCAATCATTTCCTTTAGGGTTTTTAACCTTTGCTGTCATGCCTAGAGAAAGTACATGATGGAATTAAAGTTTTTCATGAAAAATGTAGAGAGAAAATAATTCATCTTTTTTTTTTTTGGCTGTACTTCATGGCTTGCGGGATTTATGTTCCCCTGACCAGGGATCGAACCCGGGCTCCGGCAGTGAGAGCGCTGAGTCCTAGCCACTGAACCACCAGGGAATTCCCTATAAATTGTTCTTTATTTTTTATCTTACTGTACCATTTTACAATTGCTTATGCATAATCATTTTTAACTTGTCTTAGGTACACTCTCCCAATATAGCATCAAAACTGGTTAGTAATTTTATCTGCCATTGTTCCACATATGTGAACATATGAGGTGCTAAAGATACCTTGTTAATAAAGGCAGAAAAAGCTGAGAGGAAAAATCCCTTAGCACTAGAATGCCTTTTCTTGTGACTGAAAGCATACTAGCTTTTTAGCTTTTTTTTTTTTAAATAAAATATTTATTCATTTATTTAGGCTGCGCCTGGTCTTAGTTGTGGCATGCGGACTCTTACTTGCGGCACGCATGCAGTATCTAGTTCCCCGACCAGGGAGTGAACCCAGGCCCTCTGCATTGGGAGCATGGAGACTACCTACTGGACCACCAGGGAAGTGTCCCGCTTTTTAGGTTTGAGCTCATATGTTCAGAAGATCAGGAACCCAGGATGTCTTACCCTGGCTGCCAACGGTCTCATCATTCTTAGGTTATCCATAACAAATCATTCATGGATTACCTGTAACACAGTTATGTAGTAGGAACTCTGTGAGAGGCCAAAATGCTACTTAATTGTTAATAGCAATTAACTATATTTTTCAAAAGTTGTTGTCAAATTAATATATGTAAATGGTTTGAAGAGTCTGATAATCCTACAGGATTTATAATCACTTGAACTGTCCTCTTCCTACCCCTGAACACTTCTCCCCAAAGACAACTACTTTGAAACTTTTCAACCTTGTGTTCTGGTATTTGCCCCCATATTTCTAAATGTTTTCCTTGCTGTTTCTAGATTTATTTTTTATTTTTTAGTTTGTTATTAGCTATTGAATTTTTACTATGGAAGATAAGGATTTCATGCATTATGATAACACCCTAGCCCACAAACTCATTGGCCCTCCCATCCTTCCAGTTTAGTCATAATTTTGGTTTAGATTTATTTTCAGTATTGTAATGTGAAATAGTCCCAGTTGAATCATGTCATATACCATAATTACTTTTTCTTTCACATATAGTGTTTTGTTTTCTGGTGGAGTTGATTGACCTCCCCACCTCCTATTTACTTAGTTTTCTAATGTATTTATCAGTAAATACATTAGTATTTAGTAAATGAACTCTGCCAGAAGTGTAAATCTCTCCTCAAAATGTTCAAATATACAAGGTTATTGTATTTTAACTCTAATGAAAATATTATATTTTAATTTTATCAAATTATATGAAGGCAGAAAAGTATATATGTCGTAAGTATGCAGCTTAATGAATTTTCACAAACTGGGTCATCCATGTAGCCAGTACCCAGATCAAGAAAAAAAATATTACCAGCACTCCAAGAGCCCTTTTTTGTGCTTCCTTACAGAACTGTCCTCCCACTACCTGGATAATCCTAATTTCTAAAAGCATAAATTAGTCTTGCCTGTTCTTGAATTTTATTGTGAATAGATTTATACGGTATCAATCTATTTTGTGTCTGGCTTCTTTCTCTCAAAGTTATGCTTCTGTGATTTAACCAAATTATTATGTGTAGTTGTAGATCACTCTTTCTCATTGCTATATGGTGTTCTATTAAATGACTGTTTCACTTTACCTGTTCTCCTATTGATGGCCATTTGGGTAGTTTAAGATTTTGTCTATATGAATATTCCTACTATAAACCTTCCAGTGCATGTATTTTGGTAAAAATATATATCTTTCTGTTGGGTATATATATCTAGGAATGGAATTTCTGAGTCATAGGGTATACATATGAACAGCTGTAGTAGATACCAACAGTTTTCTAAAGTGGTTTATATTCCCACAAGGACTGTGTGAGAGTTATTGTTCTTCTGCATCATTGCCTTGCCAGTCTCTTTCATTTTAAGTATTGTGTTTTATTTATTTAATTAATTACTTAATTTATTTTTTTTGGCTGCGTTGGGTCTTCGTTGCTGTGCGCGCGCTTTCTCTCGTTGCAGTGAGCGGGGGCTACCCTTCGTTGCCGTGCGTGGGCTTCTCATTGCGGTGGCTTCTGTTGTTGCAGAGCACAGGCTCTAGGTGCGCGGGCTTCAGTAGTTGTGGCGCGCAGGCTCTAGAGCGCAGCCTCAGTAGTTCTGGCGCACGGGCTTAGTTGCTCCGAGGCATGTGGGATCTTCCCAGACCAGGGCTCTAACCTGTGTCTCCTGCATTGGCAGGTGGATTCTTAACCACCGGGCCACCAGGGAAGTCCCAACTATTGTGTTTTAAATTTGCACTTCTCTAATGACTAATGGAGTTGAACATCTATCTTTATTTTTTATTTTACTCTTGGCATTTGGATATTCTCTTTTATGGTGTGCCTGTTTAAGTCTTTCGCCCATTTTTATTCTTTTGTCTTTTTCTTATTAATTTGCAGGAGTTCTTCATATACTCTGGATAAAGATCATTTCTTGGATATATGTATGGTGAATTATCTTCTTCTACTTGTGCTTGTTCCCTGTCTTAATGATGTCTTTTGATGAACCAGAAGTTCTTAGTTTTAATGGAGTCAAATTTATCAATGTTTTCTTTTGTGGTTAGTGCCTTTTGTGTCTTATTTAAGAACATTTGTCTTCTCCAGTGTCATGAAGATATTGTGTGTGTGTGTGTGTGTGTGATAAAATATATCTAAGTGTACAGTTCAGTGGCATTGTAAGTACATTCATGTTGTTGTGTAACCATCACCACCATCCATCTCCAGAACTTTTGACATCTTCTCAAACTGAACCATTAAATAATAACTCTTTACCCCCTGCCCCTCTTCTAGCTCCTGGCAACCACCATTCTGCTTTCTGTCTCTAAATTTAATTATTCTAGGGAACTCGTATAAGTAGACTTATACAGTATATGTCCTTTTATGACTGGCTTAACTTAGCATAATATCTTCCAGGGTTCTCCATGATCGTAGCATGTGTCAGAATTTCCTTCCTTTTAGAGGCTAAATATTCCATTCTGTGTATATATCACATTTTGTTTATCCATTTTTCCATTGATCGATTCCTGGGTTGCTTTCACCATTTGGCTGTTATGAATAAGCTGCTATGACTATAGGTGTGCAAATATCTGTTTGAGACTCTGCTTTTGATTCTTTTGGGTATATACCTAGAAATGGAATTGCTGAATCATATGGTAATTCTATTTTTAATTTTTTAAGGAACCACCCTATTGTTTTCCATAGTGGCTGCACCATTTTACATTCCTACCAGCACTGCACGAAAAGTGTTTCCAGTTTCTCCACATCCTCACCAACATTTATTTTGTTTTTTTTTTTTTTTTTTTTTTTTTTTTAGCATTATTTTTTTTTTAGTACTTTTTATTTATTTATTTATGACTGTGTTGGGTCTCTTAGTTTTCGTGTGAGGGCTTTCTCTAGTTGTGGCAAGTGGGGGCCACTCTTCATCGCGGTGCGGGGGCCGCTCTTCATCGCGGTGCGCGGGCCTTTCACTATCACGGCCCCTCCCGTTGCGGGGCACAGGCTCCAGACGCGCAGGCTCAGTAGTTGTGGCTCACGGGCCCAGTTGCCCCGCGGCATGTGGGATCTTCCCAGACCAGGGCTCGAACCCGTGTCCCCTGCATTAGCAGGCAGATTCTCAACCACTGCGCCACCAGGGAAGCCCTATTTTGTTGTTTTGATTTGTTAATAGCCATCCTAATGGCTGTAAAGTGATATCTCATTGTGGTTTTGTGGTTTAGTCATTATGTTTCCTTAATGACTGTTGCTGTTGAGCATCTTTTCATGTGCTTATTGGCCATTTGTAAATTTTCTTTGGAGAAATGTCTACTTGTCTTTTGTCTGATTTTTAATCCTGTTGTTGAGTTGTATGTAGTTCACTATATATATTCTGGATATTAATCCCTCATCAGATGTATGATTTGCAGATATTTTCTCCTGTGGGTTGCCTTTTCACTCTGTTGATAGTGTCATTTGATGAAACATTTATTTATTTATTTATTTTTATTTGGCTGCGACGGGCCTTAGTTGTGGCATGCGGGATCTTTGTTATGGCATGTGGGATCTTCCGTGGCACACAGGCTTCTCTCTAGTTGTGATGTGTAGGCTCAGTAGTTGTGGTGTGCGGGCTTAGTTGCCCTGTGGCATGTGGGATCTTAGTTCCCCAACCAGGGATAGAACCTATGTCCCCTGCATTGGAAGGTGGGTTCTTAACCACTGGACCACCAGGGAAGTCCCTTGATAGTGTCATTTGATGCATAAACATTTTTAATTTTGATGTAGTCTAATTTACATTTTTTTCTTTTGTTGCTGTGCTTTTGATGTCATGTCCTAGAAATCATTGCCAAACTGAGTGTCATGAAGCTCTTCCCATCTTCTTTTAAGAGTTTTATAAATTTACGTGTTATATTTAGGTCTTTGATCCATTTTGAGTTAATATTCATGTATGGTGTAAGGTAAGGGTCCAATTTCATTCTTTTCCATATAGATAACCAGTTTTTCTATCATTTGTTGAAAGACTGTACCTTCCCCATTGAATGGTCTTGGCACCCTTGTCAAAAATTATTCGATCATATAAGTGAGGGTTTATTTTTGGGCTTTCTGTTGTGTTCCATCAATGTATGTCTTTATGCCAGTATCACATTGTCTTGATTACTGTAGCTTTATATTAAGTTTTAAGATCAGGAAGTATGAGACCTCCAAACTTTGTTCTTCTTTTGCAAGATTGTTTTAGCTGTTTGGAGTCCCTTGAGGTTCCATATGAATTTTAGGATGACTTTTTCTATTTCTGCAAAAATCATAATTGGGATTTTGATAAGGATTGCATCAAATCTGTAGATCGCTTTGGGTAGTATTGACAGCTTAACAATATTAAGTCTTCCAACCCCATGAACATGGGTTGTCTTTCCATTTGTTTGTGTCATCTTTAATTTCTTCCAACAGTGTTTTGTAGTTGTCAGTGTATAAGTCTTTCACCTTTGGTTAAGTTTATGCCTAAGTATTTTATTATCTTTTTTTATATAAATACTTTATTATAAAAATACATGTGAGAATAGAGCATCATACAGCATGCGTTTTATTTCTTCCTTTTTTTTTTTTTTTTGGCTGTGCTGTGGAGCATGCGAGATCTTAATTCCCCGAACGGGGATCGAACCCGTGCCCCCTGCAGTGGAAGCTCAGAGCCCTAACTACTGGACCGCCAGGGAATTCCCTATGCCTAAGTACTTTATTCTTGCTGATGTTATTGTAAACAGAATTATTTTCTTAATTTCCTCTTTGAATTCATTGCTATTGTATACTTTTTTTTTGCAAGTGATTTTTAGATGTTGATTTTTACATCTTGCAATATTGCTAAATTTGTTTATTCTAACGGTTTTTGTTTTGTGTGGAATCTTCAGGGTTTTCTATTTACAAGATCATGTCTGCAAACAGATAATTTTTTCTAACTTGGAAATTTGGATGCCTTTTATTTCTTTTTTCTTGTCTAATTGCTCTGGTTAGGAATTCCAGTGTGAAGATATTCTTTTATGTTTTCGTCTAGAAACCTTTATAGTTTTAGTTTTGCAGTTAGGTCTGTGATCTATCTGTAAATGATGTGAGACAAGGTTCAAGGTTAATTTTTCTATGTGGATATCCAGTTGCTCTAGTACCATTTATTGAAAACACTATCCTGTCACCCACTGAATTGTAGTGTTGCTTTCATTGTAAAGTAGGTGATTCTGTATATATCTGTTTTTGGATACTCTCTTCTGTACCATTTGTCTGTTTGTCTAGCCTTGTACCAATAACAGTCAATAACTATAGCATATGGTAAGTCTTGTAACCTAGTAGTGTATTTTGGGAACAAAAAGGCTTTACTTTCTAAGCTGAAAGAAACATTTTTATATCATTCTGTTAAAAAAATAGAGGACTATCAGTATTAATACTGAGAGTTACTTCTCCTTAAGTATCAGAAGTTTACTTTTAAGAGTCCAGGGGACTTCCCTGGTGGTCCAGTGGTTAGGACTCTGTGCTTCCACTGCAGGGGACACGGGTTTGAACCCTGGTCAGGGAACTAGGATCCCACATGCCCTATGGTGCAGCCAAAAAAAAAAAAAGAGTCCAGTAAGAGCATCAGGGATTTCCTGTTATTTATATTTCATCTTAACTTTAGAATAATTATATTAAGTATTATAGTAATTCTAAATTAACTTTTTGTATTGAGATTTGTAATCAATAAAGACATAATTTCTTGACTTTAAAGCCTGTGGCACATATTATAGCATCACTAGGTATAGCTATTCAATATATTAATTACATACTGTTAATGAACTATTTAAGTTTGTAATGGTGGTTGGCAGACTTTTGAAACTTTCAGCAAGTTAATAAGAAAACATGTTTTGATTGCTTTTGCTATCATGTTGGAAACATATCCTATAGCAGATGTGAGCTGATGACATAGCAGAAAAACTCAGCAGTGGGAGTATCCTCATTTCACACTATCTTCAGGCACTAATCCAAATGGAACAGCAACTCTACATTTGTTGTCAGCTGACCTATTACCAAATATAGTTGTGTTTAGGACTGGGAAGCTTTTTCTTAACTTACTCATATTAATAACCAGGTAGCAGGAATAATTAGAATATATTCTCTATTCATATTTGTTTTTTGTTATGTTATAGCTGAAATTCCATATGAAAATAATTAGTGGGATAACAAAATTACTTTAATGTTGCACATTGGGTTAGCAAAATTTTGTCCCAAGCTGATGTATACTTCATTTCCATATATTAATGTTACCTAAATTAGTTTTTGGTGTTATGCATTTTAGGGTTTCTTTTTCTTTGCCCAGAAGTTTTTGGTTTTTGTAATGTGTCACATCTGGGGAGAAGATTCTTTAAAGAAGAAAAGTATTCTTTAAAGAAACAGGGAAAAGTTATAATGAGAGCACATTAAGTTAAAAAGAAGATGAGAGGAGCTAAGGAGTATAAGAAAGAATGGGCAGAAAAGCTAGAGCATGAGGAGACAGTGGAATTGGTGAAGCCCAGTGAATACATGGTTAGACAAAATGATAAACATTGGGGAGATGCTTCTTGGTAGTCAGAAATGTGGACTGGAAGATAATCTGTTCCTAAGTTAAAAGTCGTCTGCATTTGTGGCTGTACGTGCATCTCACCTTCTAATTTTACAACTGAGTGATGAAATGAAATGATGCATATGAAGCATTTAACCCAATGCCTGCCATTTAGTACATACTTTGTATTATTTATTCATTCATTCATTCATTTATTTATTTATGGCTGCATTGTGTCTTCGTTGCTGTGCGTGGGCTTCCTCTAGTTGCAGAGAGCGGGGGCTACTCTTCGTTGCGCGGGCTTCTCATTGCTGTGGCTTCTCTTTGTTGTCCAGCACAGCCTTTAGGCGCGAGGGCTTCAGTAGTTGTGGCACGCGGGCTCAGTAGTTGTGGCTTGCAGGCTCTAGAGCGCAGGCTCAGTAGCGGCACACGGGCTTAGTTGCTCCGCGGCATGTGGGATCTTCCTGGACCAGGGCTTGAACCCATGTCCCCTGCATTGGCAGGCGGATTCTTAACCACTGTGCCACCAGGGGAGTCCCAGTATCATTGGTTTTCAACAGTGATACGTTGAATGATTGAATAAATGAAAATATTAACATAAATGCTCAGTGTGTGAATAACTAAACATAGATGTCTGGTGAGTTCAGTGATTTCATTAAGGGTACACTTAGGAGTAACCTGAGCATTTTAGGGAAAGCGTATGTGGTAATGGTACAGAAAATATTTTGGAGATACTTCTTAGGCATTTGCAAGTTAGTCAAGAAAGATATAAGGAGTTGCCTTAAAAAAAGAGTCCGAGTCTAAATTACTTGTAAAGCAATTTGTATGTTTTAAGGTGTGACTTTTCAGATTTATTTCCCATATTTCTTGATACAGTCATATATGAAATTTAAAACTGTACTTCATGAATAAATTTGTAAAAGGTGTAAAAGACCACTCTTCAGTACTTAAACCAAAAATCGCAAAGCTGAGTTTATTGCTTACTTAAGAGAGTTTTGCCGGTCAATCACAGTCTCTACACATAGAGCAGACTACTGATCTTATTATAGAGTTTTTGAGAAGTGTGAAGTTTAGGAATTGGTGGATTTTTCACAGTCTTTGTGGGGTTGGCATCAGCTGTGGAAGCATGGGTACTTGGCTGAGACCATTACTGACTGGTTGGTATTCAGAAGGGTGTTTGTTGACAGGAGTGTGTTCCCAGTTGGCTGGCTTTCAGAAACAAGGGACCGTTACTGATAGGTTGGCTTGCCAAAACATACTCACCAATAAAAGTTGTTTAAATGGGTTTAAAGTTGGTTCTTGTTCCGTGCCTATAGAACTGTCAGGTATTGCTTAAGCAATTTAAAACTGATTCTGATTATATATAGAATGGATAAAAACAAGGTCCTACTGTATGTATAGCACAGGGAATTATATTCAGTATCCTGTGATAAACCATAATGGAAAAGAATATAAAAAAAGAATGTGTGTGTGTATGTACATATATATATGTGTATACACACACATATATGTAACTGAATCACTTTGTTGTACAGCAGAAATTAATCAACTATACTTCATTTTAAAAAACTCATTCTGGTGGCTCTTTGTTACTGTGGCAACAGAACAATCTATCTTTTGCTACTAGCATATGAACTCCTTTTTATTCTTGGAGATCAAGGATTGTCCAGTTCTTCACCACTGTTGTTGATTCTTCTTGAAGATGAGGTTTGATCTTTTTCTCCTTGAAAGTGAAATCTGATTTTCTTTTCAATTGTCTATAAGCATCTTTACCCCTATATCCAAAGGAAGAGTCATTTCCCCCAACATTATTTGAATCTTTCTCCTACTTATTTGAAATGTTGCCTTTATTGTTTTCTGAATAACTTATTCTATATCATTGATCTGTGTGTAGTTTCCTCCTTTAATAGCATCTTTGTAGGATGTTTTTCTGTCTGCTAGTGTGAACCCCTCCCTGTTATTGGTTTTTATCAAAAACAGTATTATTTTCAAGTATTTTCTCTTTCACATGAACTTTATTATCACCTTGCCAAGTTCCATCATGTTCACGTGGTTAATAGTGGCATCTATTGCTATCATAATGGTATCATTATGTTAGTTATGCAAAGCACTGTAACGCTTTTAAAAAATAATTGTGTATTAGTCATCTCATTTTTTAAGCTTTTTGTATGTTTGAAATTTTCCATAATATGAAATTAGAAATAGGAGTACAGTAAACTCTTTGTGTACCCATCACTCAGCATCCATAATTAACTCATAGCAAATATGTTTAATCTATACCTTATCTACTCCTCTTCACATTATTTTGTAACTGATTATAGACATCATTTCATTTGTGAATATTTCAGAATATATTTCTAAAATATAAGGGCCTCCTTTAAAAAAGTAACCACAATGCTATTATTACAGCTGAAAAAGTTAATTCCTTAATATCCAGTCAGTGTTCACATTTCCCTTGTTCCTTGTTATAAACTTATAAATAAGTTTATAGTTCGTTCAAATCATACCCTAAGATTTACTAGGATTGGGAATGGATAAGAGCAAGTTTTATACTTAATTAAACTTTAAAAAAATTCACCGATATAATTATGGGTGAACATATATATGAAATAATATGTTTAAATTATTAATAAGGTTCTGAAAAAAAGTAATAATGGTAAAACTGAATATCAGGGAAGCACTGTAGCAGAATATTCCCCTTGATTTTAACTTCAGCTAAATTCTTTAGGATTGTAAATTCCATTGAAGGAGTTATTATAACAATTTTAAATAGCCTTACAGGGGTACACCACCCAATGTTACCTTTTTCAGTTGTAACATAAGCATAATTCAGGCATGATACATTCTTTTTTTTTTTTTTTCCCAGCTGCGCCACGTGGCTTTCGGGGTCTTAGCTCCCCGACCAGGGATTGAACCTGGGCCATGGCAGTGAAAGTGCTGAGTCCTAACCACTGGACCGCCAGGGAACTCCCAGGCATGATACTTTTAAAAATCAAAAATAGTTTTTGACTTTATTCTGGAGATGCTACTTTTAAAAATTTTGTGGCGATAAGTAGTGTTCAAGGTACAGAGATAAAGATAAAAGCTCAAAATATTAGTAGATGCTTAGAGAAAATATAGAAACCCAATTAACAATAGTAAGTAATTAATGTTTATTAATTATGTTTAAGTAAAAAGTAATTAGGATTTGTAAAGCTTTTAGAAAACTGGTTCCATAAGATTCAAGTTCTTCAGGTTGGGAAGAATCTCTCTAGTTGTCTTTTCTAAAGCTGGTAGTGTTATAATCAAAAGGCAGGTAAGTAAAAGCGATAAAACAAAGCGAAAATGAGCAGTCTATAAAAGAGGCTTTTTATTAAAGGTTTTCTGACATAACCTCTGCCAGTTTAATTTGCAGTTTTTAAACAAAACTCTTACATATCTTTTATTATATGTTAAACACTGTTCTCATGCATTTTACACAAGCATTTACTCATTTAATTCTCATACCAAGCTGTTTAATTAAATACTATAAGCTTTATTTTACTGATGAGGAAACTGGAGACACAAATAACTTACTTCAAAAAACAGCTAATGAATGGCAGAGCCAGGATTCAAACCCAGGCAGTCCAGCTTCTTGAGTGGATGGATGTTCTTTACTACTCTTTCATATTGGTGCATGTCATATGTTCTTTATAAATTTTCGTGCAACCATTCCTAGTTACTCTGCAAAGATTTCTTTTAATATAGTTAGTAGTCTAGGAAGACATTTTTGGGGACCTAAAGATTTGACTAACAATGCTAAATTTTATTGATTATTTATTTTTAGAAAGGATAATCTAATTTCCCATAGAAATATGTTAAAGGAGGTTACATTTTCAACGATCAGAGTTCCAATTTTGTATGGAAATTTTTACAATCCTGTTTTTTCAGATATGCATTATATAACTATGTCACCATTACTAAAGCTTTCTAAAGTATATGCATATTCTGGAGATGAGGCTGATTAAATGAAAAAGATAGGAAACCACTCCTAACTTATGTCTGTCTTTTATCCCATTCAATCCATCTTTTACAGTGCTGTCCTAGAGTCATTTATTCTAAAATAGACATCTTGCCTTTGATTTTCTTTTTCTTTTTTAATAAATTTATTTATTTATTTATGGTTGTATAGGGTCTTCATTGCTGTGCACAGGTTTTCTGCAGTTGCGGGAAGCAGGGACTACTCTTGGGGTTCATGGGCTTCTCATTGCGGTGGCTTCTCTTGTTGCGGAGCATGGGCTCTAGGCGCATGGGTTCAGTAGTTGTGACCTACGGGCTTAGTTGCTCCGCGGCATGTGAGATCTTCCTGGACCAGGGCTTGAACCCATGTCCCCTGAATTGGCAAGCGGATTCTTAACCACTGCACCACCAGGGAAGTCCCTGATTTTCTGACTTTATGTAGTTTCCCACTAAAACACCTAAACAAGGCTTCAACCTACCTTTATCCAGTCTTCTATCTCCTGTAGTTACCACCAGGCATCCCACTAGCCATAGCTGACCACTCCACATTCTTTGCACCTGGTGCCTTGCTATTTCCTCTGCTTTTATCCACCCAGGGACCTACTCAAACAACACCTAGCCATGGTACCAATACTTTATAGGCTTTCAAAGTGTACAATTCAGTGGTTTTTTATTCACAAGGTCATACAGCCATCATCACCATCTAACTCCAGTTTATTTCATCACCTCCAAAAGAAACCTCATATCCATTAGCAGTCATGCTCAGTTCTCCCCTACCACCCCTAATGTCCTTTTATTATTCCTGGATACAATTCAGAATACTGATTGCATTTAGTTGTCATGTCTCCTTAGTTTCCTCCAATATTTGATGGTTTCCCCATCTTTCTTTGTTTTTCATGACCTTGACAGTTTTGAAAAGAAGTGGTCAGGTATTGTGTAGAATGTCCCTCCATTTGGGTTTGTCTGATGTTTGTCTCATGATTAGACTGGCTTATGGGTTTTGGGTAAGAGCACCACAGAGATGAGCTGCGTTTCTCACCACATCTTATAAGGGAGGTCATGATTTCAGCGACTTAACACCAGTGATGTTAACCTTGATCACTTGGTTAAGGTGTTGTCTGCCAGGTTTCTCTATTATAAAGTTAGTATGTCTTCCTTTCCATATTCTTAGGAAGTGAGTCATTCAGCCCAGCCCACACTTGGGGGGAGGGGAATTAAACTCCACCTCCTTAATGGGATATATCTACATATATTTTCTGGAGGAAGATAATATATGCTGTAAGGAAGATTTGTCCCTTCCCCAATATTTTTTCATTCAATAATTTATACCAATATGCACTCATTTATTTATTTTATACCTTGGGTTATCATCCAGTACTATGAATTGCTTTACTTTTGGCCAGTATGGGCTCTTTCAGGTTGGCTCCTATGGCTTTTTGTTGTTGTTTGCTTTTTTTTGTTTGTTTTTTGTTTTTGACATGCCTCCATATTTTTTCTTTACCATTTCCTTACTTTCAGGCACTATAAGATGCTCCATGCTCATCTTGTATTTTCCTTGCCCCACATGTAGAATCAAGTATTTCTCCAAAGAGCCTTGTTTCTTTTTATTAGAAAATGGTATTTTGAAACCAAGATATGAGGAACTGGGTATTCTTGTTGCTATTGGGGTGTGACTGCTTTTGGACTCCAGTTTTTTGTTTGTTTGCTTTAATTTTTATTTATTTATTTATTTATTTATTTATTTATTTATTTTAAAGCTTTCCCGGATGCTCCCCGGCTCCCTGACTCCTTCCATCCTGGGCCACACCCTAAACATTCCCTGTCACTCGCTCTTATGGTTTCAATACTGAAACTTCATTCACTTGCTGAAATTCTTTTTTTTTTTTAAATTAATTAATTATTTATTTATTTTTGGCTGTGTTGGGTCCTTGTTTCTGTGCGAGGGCTTTTCTCTAGTTGCGGCAAGCGGGGGCCACTCTTCATCACGGGGCGTGGGCCTCTCACTATTGCGGCCTTTCTTGTTGCGGAGCACAGGCTCCAGATGCGCAGGCTCAGTAGTTGTGGCTCACGGGCCTAGTTGCTCCGTGGCATGTGGGATCTTCCCAGACCAGGGCTCGAACCCGTGTCCCCTGCATTGGCAGGCAGATTCTCAACCACTGCACCACCAGGGAAGCCCTATTTATTTATTTTTAAAGATTTATTTATTATTTATTTTTGGCTGCATCTGGTCTTAGTTGCAGCATATGGGCTCTTCGTTGCGGTGCACAGGCCGCTCTCTAGTTGTGGCGTGCAGGTTTTCTCTTCTCTAGTTGTGGCGCTTGGGCTTCTCTCTGGTTGTGTCGTGTAGGTTTTCTCTTCTCTAGTTGCAGTGCGCAGGCTCCAGAGCACATGGGCTCTGTAGTTTGCGGCGCGCAGGCTCTCTAGTTGAGGCGCATGAGCTCAGTAGTTGTGGTGCACGGGCTTAGTTGCCCTGGGGCATATGGGATCTTAGTTCCCTGACCAGGGATGGAACCCGCATCCCCTGCATTGTAAGCATTGTAAAGCGGATTCTTTACCCCTGGACCACCAGGGAAGTCCCTGGTTTTTTTTTTTAATAAGCAGCTTTATTGTGATTTTAATGTATATATACAACTCACTCATTTAAAGTACACAATTCAGTGGTTTCTAGTATATTCATAAAATTGTGCAACCATCACCATAATCAATTTTAGAACATTTTCCTCATCCCCAAAGCCCTATACGTTTTAATAGTCACCTCTGTTTCCTCCCAATTTACCCCCAGCTGTAGGCAACTACTAATCTCTTCTGGACATTTCATAAATATGTGGTCTTTTGTGACTGACTTCTTTCACATAGCTAATGTTTTTGAGGTTCATCCACATTGTAACATATATCAATACTTCATTATTATTATTATTTTTTTTTTGGCTGCACCATGTGGCATGTGGGATCTTCCCTGACCAGGGATCGAATCTGCACCCCTTGCAGTGGAAGCTCGGAGTCTTAACCACTGGACCACCAGGGAAGTCCAGTACTTCATTCCTTTTAACTGCCACATAATATTCTAGTGTATGGATATATACCACCTTTTGTTCATTCATTTCCTCAGGTGATGGACATTTGGGGTTGTTCTACATTTTGTCTATTATGCTGCTGTGAACATTTCTGTACAAGTTCTTATGTGGATGTAATGTTTTCATTTCTCTTGGACATATACCTGGTAGTGGACTTGCGTGGTACATGGTAACTGTTTATTCTTTCAAGGAAATGCTAGACTGTTTTTCAAAGTGGCTATACCATTTTGATCCCTTCCAGCAATGTATAAAGCGTTCTAATTTCACGACATCCTGGCCAAACATTTTGTTTGTTTGTTTGTTTAATTAATTAATTTACTTTTGGCTCTGTTGGGTCTTCGTTGCTGCGTGCGGGCATTCTCTAGTTGCGGCGACTGGGGGCTACTCTTCGTTGAGGTGTGTGGGCTTCTCATTGCGGTGGCTTCTCGTTGCAGAGCATGGGCTCTAGGCGCGTGGGCTTCAGTAGTTGTGGCATGCAGGTTCAGTAGTTGTGGCATGCAGGTTCAGTAGTTGTGGCATGCAGGTTCAGTAGTTGTGGCTCACTGGCTCTAGAGCGCAGGCTCAGTAGCTGTGGCGCATGGGCTTAGTTGCTCCGCAGCATGTGAGATCTTCCTGGACCAGGGCTCGAACCTGTGTCCCCTGCATTGGCAGGCGGATTCTCAACCACTTCCCGCGCCACCAGGGAAGTCCTGAAGACAGAATTTTTGAGGATCCTGACTCTGCCATTTTCACTGCTGTCCTTAGCTTATTTATTCTTACCTTGTCCTTTCATTCCCTTCTTCACTCCCTTTTACTAGTACTGTTAGATGAGAATTTGTCTGGATTTTTTCATATGTGAAATGTGGGATACTGCCAAAGACATTCACTGTAGCAGTATTTACAATAGCAAAAGAGTGAAAAACAACCCAGATATTCCAAAATAAGGAAGTAGTTTTTTTTTTTAATGGTTCATCTATATATCTGTATGATGGAACATTATGCACATACTAACAATCATATATACAAAGGAAAATGTTTATGATATGATACAGATGGAAAAAACAGAGTATAAAATAAAGTATATTCAAGTTTTTGAAAATAAGTTTTGTAAAGAGATGAGCATATATAAGCATCAAAAACTCTTGGAGGAGCCATATCAAAATGGTAGCATTTGTTACTTCTGGGTGGTAAACGGTGTTAAGTAAAACAAATTATCTTTGTTCTGTATTATGTACCATAAGATTGTATTAATTATTTTTTGTTATTAAAATAAAATGTACCCATTAATGTGACACACATATTAAACTGTTTTTCATTCGTGTGTTCATTTATATAACTGTTGAGCTTTGGCAATTTAACATTAATTTTTATAAATATTTAAAGAGATAGAAGCACATGCTAATAATAACCCTGGCATTGGGGCTAACAAAATATATATGAGCTATTTTAATCTCCAGAGTCTACTGTGTAGAAAGGAGTTTTGTTGCGCTGGAGTATATCAGGGTGAATTGTTAGTTAGATGAATAACCTGTAGTCTTACTTACTAGCATTTCATTCTTTTTCTCTACAGGCGCATATTAAATTTCCTATTGACTACCCATATTCACCACCTACCTTCAGATTCTTGACCAAAATGTGGCACCCCAACATTTATGAGGTAAGAGATGTCTATTATGAATTTCTCTGAAGATTTAAGGTACTATCCTTTAAAATAGCCTCCATAGCTCGGTATGCTGTGGTAGCTGTGCTGTAGCCACAGAGAAGTAGTCATGGTTTCCCATTTTTGGTTAACAGTCTGTAGTTGAATTGCTCAAAAATTGAGGGTAGTTTTTTTTTTTTTTTTTTTTTTTAATTTATTTATTTTGGCTGTGTTGGGTCTTCGTTTCTGTGTGAGGGCTTTCTCCAGTTGCGGCGAGCGGGGGCCACTCTTCATCGTGGTGCGCGGGCCTCTTACTGTCGCGGCCTCTCCCGTTGCGGAGCACAGGCTCCAGACACACAGGCTCAGTAGTTGTGGCTCACGGGCCTGCCGCTCCGCGGCATGTGGGATCTTCCCGGACCGGGGCACGAACCCGTGTCCCCTGCATTGGCAGGCGGATTCTTAACCACTGCGCCACCAGGGAAGCCTGAGGGTAGTTTTTTAATACCAGTGTATATTATGGTTAACTTAAGGTTGAGGCTTTAAACCTTTGCTGCTCATTGCTAAGATTATAATTCATATTTGTTAACATTTACATTTTTTTAATTTAGTAGATAAAGTCATGCAAATTTATTTGTGTACCTATCCTCTAGCTTCACAGCAAGGGTTTGTTTGTTGCTTTGATCAGAGATTCAACTTTTGGACAGGAGGGGGTGGGAATTTATCCTACTATATTTGTACTGGTGTCCTTTAAGGAGTTGCTGCATACCAGTTGAGAGCCTCTTTTGGAATAAATCCAAGGTTAGGTTCTTCGACTAGACAAGTCCACATGCCTGGGAAAATGATTTGTAGCTTTTTTGATGAAATGTACTTAGCTTTGTGCTAATTTATAAGGATGCTGGAACAATGCATTATGTTTCTCAGGATGTATGTCAGGCCCACTAAAATATCCTTTGAATCTACTCCTTTACCATTCTGTAATCTTTTTCATTGCAGTAGTGCTGTGAAGTTGTAGCTGAGGCCCAGGCATTAAAATTGTTTTTTAAAATTTGCAGCCTTAGTCATAGTTCTTTTTTTGGTCACGTGGTTATTGGCAAGCACCTTTGCTCCAGAAACAGAGCTACAGAGCCTTTAAAATGCTTATAGGCAAAGGATGGAGAACTTACTCTATAGTCCTGAATTTGGATCTCAGTCTATAAATGAGTACACTGGGGTAGCTTTATTATTTTTCACAACCTGCTTTTTCTGTCAGTCATTATCTTCATTTTTCTTTCCTTCTTAAAACAGGACAAACTAGTGCTCAAAAGGTGATGCATAGTAACATTTCCAGAAACAGGTTCCCAGAATATTGTTTTCTTTAGTATCTTTAGTATTTGACATAATCATAATACAAATAAACAACAATGAATATGTCGTACTATTCTATATAACAAAGTTATCCTGTTGTAGGGAGAGACTGTAGAAATAATTCACTGTTCATAAGTTCAAACTGGGTTTAATACACATAGAAATATTTTTCTGTCCCTGTCCATTTAATAATCAAAAATTCTTGCCTTCAAAACTATGTGGTATAAAGCAACTATACTCCAATAAAAATTAATTTAAAAAAAATTAAAAGGAACGTGAATCCAAGAAAAAAAACCCAACTATGTGGTATGTATAGATTTTAGATAGCAAAAGAGAAGTGAGAAGACTCAAGCTTTTGTCTTGTTACTGAGAACTAATTCACCTTAGAGCCATATATTCGCCTGTTTCCATCTCAGTTATCTAATTCTCAGACCCTTCTCAACAAAGAAGCAAAAAGGAAAAAAAAAACCCAAAAACAGGATAAAGGATTCAAAGCTCTTTCAGAAGAAGGTGTAGATACACTCCCCTTTCCACTGCTTTTTCACCACTTAGGTAGGCTATTTAGTTCTGTCTCTTAAGATTTAGCATTGGATCATTATTTTTTAAAATATTTTTCATATTCATAATAAAAATTTCAGCAGTAAAATAATACATGCATATCTTATAAATATGCAATTGTTTCCCATACCATAAAAGTTCTGTTTTTAAAGAAGTGTTAAGTCCTAGTTAGGAATTAAATTTGATATAATCAAATGAGTCACAAGAGACTCTTCTCACAAATTAATAATATGTTAATTTACTTTGCTGCATTCTGGAAATGGTATCAGAATTGAACTTTTTGAGGGCCCAAGTCAGTATTTGTGATTTTAGACATTAGGGCCCATGGTTCTTAGCCAAAGGGATATTCCTGGAAGTTGCTCTCTCCTCATCCATCTTATGTTGTCACCTAGAAACACAATGGACCTCAATGTCAAATTGCTCTGGTCACCAAATTGTTTACTGCAGAGTTATTTGTAATAGAACTGGGGATTAAATGGGGGAACAATGGCAACAATGTCAACAGCAACAAGACAAAAATACAAAAGCAAAAGCCTACACAAATGCCAAAATATGTGAATTGATGAGTTTTTGTATATTAATAACTTCATGAGTATTAAAAATATAAGGACTATTTTTGGTAGAAAATAGTTTTATTTTATCAAGTTTTTAAAACTATAAGAGCTTTGGTTACAGTTTTATTAAATACATTCACAGACACATTACTGCAGCCGCAAAAGTTATAAATACTGCTGTGTTATTTGAATGAATTTAATTAATTTAACATTTCTAATATCATTGCCACATTTGTGAAATTTATAAATACCAAGGGGAAGCTTGGAGAACAAAAGAAATTTAATATGAGCTTGTCATCAATGATCATACTGCACAGTCTACTCCTTCTTGCTTCATAATATGTTGAGTGATCTCAATAACAGTTTCCTGGTTATGTTTGTTACTGTGTGCTCAGAAGTAGATAACCAATGAAGCCCATTTGCTTCACAAACCGTGTATTAAAATGAGGTTTTTGTACACTCTTCACTGTGAACTTCAGAGCTATGGCAACTCAGAACCTCACTGCTCTTAGTATGTATTTATTTAAATAATTTTTTTGGTAATAGACTAATATTTAGAATAGTTAGTTTTGCCACAAAATTAAATGGAAATTATACAGAAGTATTTAGCATTTGATGATCCTTTTATTACTAGTGAGTTGTAGGACCACAGTATGGCTCTTTCTTTTAAAAAATAATAAAGATGTTGGATGTTTTTTGAAGGAGTATACAGATCATTTTTCCTGTATAGTGTTTACAGATGAATGTCACAGGTGTAGTCATGAAATAAATGTTACAGTAAGATGGTGTATTTTAGGATACTTGATAGCCAGTAGGAAAATATTTTGCTGTTTTACGTAAGGTTCTAGTTCTGAAGAGTTATTCTTGATTCTAGACTCAGATGATTCTCAAGACATTATACTAATCTCTGTAGCCACTGACACGGCAAGGATATACCAATTTGGCTACTATTCCACTATCATTAGGGCATGATGTTCTTAAATGTTATTGTTTTAATAATGATTAAAAATAGATCCTACTGTTTTAATATAACTCCGGCTGCCATAACAAAATACCATAGATGCATTAGCTTAAAACAACAGAAATTAACTTTCTCACAGTTTAGGAAACATAGTTTCTACTGAAGACTCCTCCTGGCTTATCTCTGTGTCTTCATGTGGCTTGAGAGGAGAGAGAGCACAAGCTAGCTCTCTGGTGTCTCTTACAAGGTTTTTTAAAAAAATTAATTAATTAATTAATTATTGGCTGCATTGGGTCTTCGTTGCTGTGTGCGGGCTTTCTCTAGTTGTGGAGAGTGGGGGCTACTCTTCATTGCGGTGCACGGGCTTCTCATTGTGGTGGCTACTGTTTGTTGCAGAGCACGGGCTCTAGGTGCATGGGCTTCCGTAGTTGTGGCACATGGGCTTAGTTGCTCTGCGGCACGTGAGATCTTCCCGGACCAGGGCTTGAACCCATATCCCCTGCATTGGCAGGTGGATTCTTAACCACTGTGCCATCAGGGAAGTCCCTCTTAAAAGGTTTTAAAAGGGTTTTTGCCAAGTCTGCAGAGCAATTGCTTTTTGGAATAGTAAAATTTAGGCTATGTAGGTGGAAAATGGGTCTGATTACATGTAGTTTATGATCTTTGTATTTATTTATATGGATGATAGGCCATTAGGAGCGAAGTGGATGAGACCCACAATCAGCGCTTTGAAAACTGAAAGAACTCAATGTATCAAGAGGTCCTTTACAATAAAGCTGTAATTATAAATTATATTTTGAAATTACACAGAAAAGATCAGGTAAAAGCAAAGATACTGTGTCAGTTGGGAGTCTCCAGAGAAACAGAACCAATAGGATATATAGAGATATATGTAAGAGGAGATTTATCATAGGAATTGGCTCACATGGTTATGAAGACTGAGAAATCCCACAGTCTGCCTTCTGCAAGCTATAGAGCCAGGAAATCTGGAATTATAATTCAGTTTGAGGCCGTAGGACTGGGAGCTGTTGGTATGAGTCCCAGAGTCCCAGGACCCAAGAACTAGGAGTTCAGATGTAGCAGCCCAAAAAGAGAGAGAATTTGTCCTTCCTCTGCCTGTTTGTTCTGTTCAGGCCCTCAAAGGATTCAATAATGCCTATCACATCATCATGATGAGGGCAAGTCTTTTTTACTCAATCTACCGATTCAAATACTAATCTTTTCCAGAAACACCCTCACAGATACACTCAGAAATAATGTTTTACCAGCTATCTGAGCATCCCATAGCCCAGTCAAGTTGACACACAAAATTAACCATCACAGATAGCTCTCTTTTTATACCATTCCCCCCTTGTCATCCACATTATGGTCCTTCTATACTCTGTGTACATCATTATGTTCTCATGGGGTGTAATTTGACTGGCACTACACTTGAATCCTTGAAATAGCAAGTTGTTTATAGTAAGGGTTTACGCCCTTCTTCTTTCATTACATGTAGTAAAATTATATTTAGATAGAAAAACAGTGGTAGCCCAGCTGGTTCTGCTTCATCTCCTCTGATCATTCAACACACATTTTTCTCTCTAATTAAATTATTATTCTTTTCTCTGTTGAGTGGAATTATCTCAGAGCTTCTGTGGTATTTCCGTAATTTCTTTGAGAATTTAGTTTAATGGTTTTTCCACTCAAGAATCAAATAATGAACCCCCCAAAATACATTAGGATTGATTACAAAGTTGGAATATTACATTCTCTGATGATCTTTCAAGACTAGGACAAACTGCTTTAGTTCATTATTCTTGAACTCATTTCATATAAATTTTAAATACAGAGCTTCCAAATTATAAAAAATTTAGAATACGTTTTGTTAAAATGCTTTGATTTCAATGTCTATGTTATAAACATACTAAAATATTAAGTTTAAACCCACTAATTTTAAAAATTATTTTGAAATAATTTTGGACTTAAAGAAGAGTTTCAAAACTAGTACAGAAAGTTCTCATATACGTACCTTTTACTCATTTTCTTCTAATGTTAATATCTTTTACAATCATGGTACATTTATCAAAACCAAGAAATTAACTTTGGTACAATACTATTAAGTAAACTAGACTCCATTTGGAATAAAGTATGGCATGGGGAACCTAAAACATGTATTACTTGTCCTTAGCTAGGTGAGACAAATTCTATTTCTGTATTGTGTTATTAAACCATCGGAAACAACATGCTTGAACTCTGATCTTAATTCACATAAAGGTGCTGAGTGCTGTGTTAAGATTTTGTTATATTATCAGAATTTATTGTGTTCATTTTTTTTTTTTTTTTAATTTATTTATTTCTATTTTTGGCTGTGTTGGGTCTTTGTTTCTGTGCGCAGACTTTCTCTAGTTGCGGCAAGTGGGGACCACTCTTCATCGCAGTGCGCAGGCCTTTCACTGTCGCGGCCTCTCTTGTTGCGGAGCACAGGCTCTAGACGCGCAGGCTCAGTAGTTGTGGCTCACGGGCTTAGTTGCTCCACGGCATGTGGGATCTTCCCAGACCAGGGCTCAAACCCGTGTCTCCTGCATTGGCAGGCAGATTCTTAACCAGTGAGCCACCAGGGAAGCCCTGTGTTCATTTTTTAAAATATGCATTTGATGAACATTTTAAATTTACATAATTTTACTCAGTTGTCTTTAAGAAGGGACCTGAATAAAACAAAAGATTCTTCAAATGAATGAATGCTTGCTTAATCAGCTAATCAGAAATGTGTTATGTAATATATTTTATTTGCTTTAGCTACTAGGATAAATTGACATAAATAACTTCTCTTTGGTACCTGGTAAAATATCTTTGTTTTCTTTCAGTGGTTTTTATCATTAAAATAACTCATCATTAATTGACTTGTAAAATATTCTTTATTTCTAAAATATTAGAGAAAAGTTTAGTGGTAGAATGTTCCTATAAAACTTCTAAAGTCTACAATGTGAGTTTCATCTTGGCTTATATGAACCAAATGAGTAAGGTAGAAAGTTAACAGAAACCAGAAGACTTTGACTCTGATTTGGTGTTGAAAGTTTTCCTAGTAAATGTAATTTAGTATTACACATTATTAAAGGTTTGAACTCTATCTTGTGCTTGTTTAGATTTAGATTTTGCTTCTTTTTCCTCGTATTTTTTTCTTTTAAAAAATGTAAATAAAGATGCCAGTTTGCTCTATGAAGATATATATATCTTAAGTATTTAACTATAGATACATTAGCCACCATTTAGAACATGATGATATTTGGGCCACCAAATTTGTCCTTTTTAGAGCTGAGCTCTGGTTTGTAAATAATTTGTGACAAGCAGGATTTTGTGTATATTTATGTAATTATATTCATGGATTTGAGATATTATGCATTCTCTCTAACTTTAAGGTATAAGGAATAGGTTTCTCTAGGCAATGATGTCCCCAAATTTGGCAGCTTATCAGAATCATGTGGAGCAGTTGTTAAAAATAAAGAATACTGGAGATTTTGGTTTGATTGGATTTAGATAGGGCCTAGGCTATATAGCCTTCATTTTACGTCTTAGAACTGCCTTTCTGGAGGCCTAGAACTTCTCCCATTAAAAAAAAAAAGGGTGGGGGGGCTTCCCTGCTGGCGCAGTGGTTTAGAATCTGCCTGCCAATCCAGGGGACATGGTCCCTGGTCCGGGAAGATCCCACATGCTGCGGAGCAACTAAGCCCCTGCACCACAACTACTGAGCCTGTGTTCTAGAGCCTGTGAGCCACAACTATTGAGCCCACGCGCTACAACTACTGAAGCCCGCGTGCCTAGAGCCCGTGCTTCGCAATGAGAAGCCTGTGCGCTGCAATGAAGACCTGACGCGGCCAAAAATAAAAATAAATAAATAAATTTATTTAAAAACCCAATAATTTATTGAGATAAAATTTCACATACATAAAATTAACCATTTAAAGTGAACACAATTCTGTGACATTTAGTACATTCCCAGCGTGGTACATCTAACACCTCTATTTGTAAGGCATTTCCATCACTCCAACGTAAAACATCTTACCCATGAAGTGATTCTTCTGCATTCCCATTTCTCCCTAGTCTCTGACAACCACCAGTCAGGTTTATGTCTCTTTCCATTCTGGATATTTCATATAAATGGAATCATACAATATGTGACCTTTTTTGTGTGGCTTTCACTTAGCATAATGTTTTGGAGGTTCATCCATGTTGTAGCATGTATTAGTACTTCATTCCTCTTCATGGCTGAATAATATTCCACTGGATGGATATATCACAGTTTATCCATTTCTCTATTGATGGGCATTTGGTCTGTGTCCACCTTTTTTTTTTTTAACATCTTTATTGGAGTATAATTGCTTTAAAATGGTGTGTTAGTTTCTGCTTTATAACAGTGAATCAGCTCTACATATACATATATCCCCATATCTCCTCCCTCTTGCGTCTCCCTCCCATCCTCTCTATCCCACCCCTCTATGTGGTCACAAAGCACCGAGATGATCTCCCTATGCTATGCAGCTGCTTCCCACTAGCTATCTATTTTACATTTGGTAGTGTATATATGTCCATGCCACTCTCTCACTTCATCCCAGCTTACCTGTCCCCCGCCCCGTGTCCTCAAGTCCATTCTCTGCGTCTGCGTCTTTATACCTGTCCTGCCCCTAGGTTCTTCAGGACCATTTTTTTTGTGTCCACCTTTTGTATATATAAATAGTGCTGCTATAACCATGTGTATACATGTACTTGTTTAAATACTTTTTTCACTTCTTTTGGTTGTATACCTAGGAAGGGAATTGCAGGGGTCAAATTGTGATCTTGTGTTTTACTTTTTGAGGAACTGCCATAATGTTCTATAGCAGAAGAACCACTTCACCAACCACCAGCAATTTATGAGGGTTCCAGTTTCTCTACATCCATCCTTATTTTGCAGTTTTTAATTTTTAAAAATTTATTTATTTATTTATTTTTGGCTGTGTTGGGTCTTTGTTTCTGTGCGAGGGCTTTCTCTAGTTGTGGCGAGTGGGGGCCACTCTTCATCACTGTGCGCGGGCCTCTCACTGTCGCGGCCTCTCTTGTTGCAGAGCACAGGCTCCAGACGCGCAGGCTCAGTAGTTGTGGCTCACGGGCCTAGTTGCTCCGTGGCATGTGGGATCTTCCTAGACCAGGGCTTGAACCCGTGTCCCCTGCATTGGGAGGCAGATTCTCAACCACTGCGCCACCAGGGAAGCCCGCATTTTCTAATTTTAATTATAGCTATCCTAAGGGGATATGATGTGATAACTCACTGTCATTTTGATTTGTATTTCCCTAATGACTAATGATATTGAGCATCCTTTCATGCTTATTGTCCGTTTATGTATCTTCTTTTGAGAAATGTCTGTTCAGGTCCTTTGTTCATTTTTTAATTGGCTGGTTTGTCTTTTTGTCATTGAATCATAGATGTTCCGTATATATTATGGACATTAAATTCTTATTAGATATATGACTTGCAGATACTTAGGTTGTTTTTTTCACTTTCTTTGGTAATGTCCTTTGCACAAAATTTTTTCATTTTAATGAAGTCTAGTTTATCTTTTTTGGTTTCTTGTTTGTTGCTCATGCTTTTTGTGTCGTACCTAAAAAAAATCCATTGTCAAATCCAAGGTCATGAAGATTTTACACACACACACACACACACACACACACACCCTCTTTTTAAGAGTTGATGATTTTAGCTCTTAGATCTTTGTTCCATCTTGAGTTAATTTTGTATATGGTATGAGGTAGGAGTTCAGTTTCCTTCTTTTGTTTTTGGAAATCCAGTCCCAGCATCATTTGCTGAAGAGACTGTTCTTTCCCCATTGAATGGACTTAACCATCTTGTCAAAAATCAATTGGCAAAAAAAAAAAAAAAAAAAAAATCGGCAATGTATGGGTCCATTTATGGACTCTCAGTTCTATTGCCTTGGTCTATATGTCTATCATTATGCCAATCCTAAACTGTCTTCTTGTCTGTAGCTTTATAGTAAGTTTTGAAATCAGGAAGTGTGAGTCCTTCGACTTTATTATTCTTCTCCAAGATTGTTTTGGCTATTGTGGGTCCCTTAAATTTCCATATAAGTTTTAGGAACAGTCTGTCAGTTTCTACAAAAAGGGAAGCTAGGATTTTGATTGGGATTGCATTGAGTCTGTAGCTCAAACTGGGGAATATTGCCAACATCAAGTCGTCCTACCCATGAATGCAGGCTGATTTTCTATTTATTTAGGTCTTCTTTAATTTCTTTGAGCAATGTTTTGTAGCTTTCTGTGTACAGGACTTTCACCTCCCTGGTTAGATTTATTTCTAGATATTTTATTCTTTTAGAGGCCATTGTAAATGGAATTGTTTGCTTAATTTGTTTTTTGTTGTTGTTAATATTTATTTAATTGTGCTGGGTCTTAGTTGCAGCAGGTGGGCTCCTTAGTTGTGGCATGGGAACTCTTAGTTGTGGCACGCATGTGGGATCTAGTTCCCTGACCAGGGATTGAACCCCCCAGCCCCCTGTGTTGGGAGCGCAGAGTCTTAACCACTGTGCCACCAGGGAAGTCCTGCTTAATTTTTTTTTAGGTTATTCATCATTGGTGTATAAAAATGAAACTTTTTTTTTTTTTTTTTTGCCACACTACACGGCTTGCAGGATCTTAGTTCCCCGACCAGGGATCGAACCTGGGCTCTTGGCAGTGAAAGTGGAGTCCTAACCACTGGGCTGCCAGGGAATCCCAAAATGAAACTGATTTTTGAGTGTTGATCTTGTATCCTACAACTTTGCTGAATTGATTAGGTCTGGTAGCTTTCTTGTGAATTCTTTGGAATTTTCTTTGACATTTGCAATGGAAATAGATTTACTTCTTCCTTTTCAATTTGTACACTTTTAAATTTTCTTTTTCTTCTCTAATTGCTCTGGCTAGAACTTCCAGGACAGTGTTAAATAGCAGTGGTGAAAGTGGGTGCCCTTGTCTTATTTCTGATCTTAGGAGGAGAGTTTTCACCATTAATTAAGTATGCTGTTTATTAGCTGTGGGTTTTTTGTTTTTGTTTTGTTAAATAAATCCCCTTTACAATTTTAAGATAGCTAGAAGGTAACTATAGTTTTCTGAGTGTTTTTATTATGAGAACGTGTTGGGTCTTGTCAAGTGCTTTGTCTGCATCTGTTGAGATGCCCATCTTTTAATATGTCATTTCTAAGCACAGATCTATTTTTGTCATTTCACTACTAAGAAATTTTACTTACACACATATTAAACTCTGAACAAAGTAACATACTCCTGGCCTAATATTTGTGCTCTATTTTTCATTCAAACTGTGTTCTTGACTCCTGTGGTAGGTAGAATAATGGTCCCTCAGAGATGTCTACATTCTAATCCCTGGAACCTGTGTTATGTTAGATTACATGTTAAGAGGAATTAAGATTGCTTATCAGGTGACCTTAAACTAAGATTATTCTGGATTATCTAGGTGGGCCCAGTGTAATCACAAGGGTCCTTTAAAGTGGAAGAGATAAGGTAGGCAGAAAATGAGAGTGAGGAGATGTGACTTCGGAAGAAAGGCTCAAAAAATGCAACATTGCTTGCTTTGAGGATTAGAGGAAGGGGGCCAAGAACAAAGGAATGTGGGTGGCCTTTAGAAGCCAGAAAGGGCAAGGAAAGGGATTCTTTCTTAGAGCCTCCAGGAAGGAATGCATTGCTGCCCACACATTAACTTTAGCTCTGTGAAGAGCAGTGTCAGACTTAGACCTACAAAACTGTAAAATAATAAATTTGTGTTGTTTTAAGCCACTAAGTTTGTGGTAATTGGTGTAATAATACAAAATAAATGTAACTGCCTGAACATATTTTATTTATGATGTTGGTTTCTTCAGGCAATCTCATGTCTGAATTTCCCTTAGGTTATTAAAATTGTAATCATTATTGAAAGCCCATCTCAAAGTTTCCTCCACCATTAAGCTTTTTGTTTTTCTTCCACACCATCTCCCAGGTGTCCTCTCCAAATATACCTAGTTTCTCCTTGTTTCTATAGTGCTTTTTTACCTTCCTCATGTTATCTAACAATACAGAGTTTTGGAATATAGTATTCGGTATTGGCTTTATTAAAATTTTATTCTCCTTTAAAAAATGTTCTGTTATCTTGGTGTGTGTGTATGTAAATTTGGGTTTATATGTAAGTTTTTTTCACTTTATATGGTTACACCTCTAATTTTTTAAACATTTGAATCTTTTGTTTCATTTTAGACCGAGAGATAGGCATCTGTATCGTTCTCAGTCTTGTCTTTTCTGTTAACAATCTGTATTGCATATGGTACACAATCCATGTATGTTTGACTTTAAATGTACTTGTAATTTAGGTCCTATAATTTAAATTTATGAACCAGAATATTATAGTGGTGAATTCTTCTATCCATATACTGAGGGAGTTATATATAATTAAGTTGTTGTGAGGCATGTGTCAGTTTATATAAACCATATTTATTGAAACCAGTGATTAATATTAAAGGTGATTATAGCTTCTCTCCAGGCAGATTTTAAGCAAGGTCAGATTTTTTTTTTGTTTCTTTTAATGTTAGATGTGTGAAAATAAAGAGAGAGATTTAGTTGCTTCTCAAGACTCTTGAATCATGATTTATCATGTTTGTCTGTTTCTATTTTTAAATGATTTTTTTTAGAAGGATGGTGTTACAGACATAGTGTTTCTTTTTTTAACTAAGAAATGTATTTTGGAGATTGGTCAAAATGAATATTTATAATATAAAAAAATGTTTAATTCTTCTTTATCATTGATTCCAAACAAGAAGAAAAAGCAGGATTGTTTACTCCCCTAATGGTAAGACAACAAGTCTTCTAGGAATAAAAGAAATTTCAGTGGAATTGATGTTTTTTGAATAACATACTTTTGAGTATTTACTGAATTTGATATTTGTGTCTCGTAGAATGGAGATGTATGCATTTCAATTCTTCATCCACCTGTAGATGACCCACAGAGTGGAGAACTGCCCTCTGAAAGGTGGAATCCTACTCAAAATGTCAGGTAAGGAATTACATAAGGAATAATCTGGTTTTTAGGTGGCTCTAAAGATTGGATATTATCTTTTAACAAGTACAAACGAATCCTTTCTATATTTGGTTGTTTTGTCTTCTACTGGAGCTTTAAGTAGCATGTATGCCTCCTTTTGAAGAGTTGTATTTCTGGAGTAAAAATGCATATGTTACTCATTTCTCTGTGTTCACTTTGGAAGAATTTTTCTACTCTGAATTCTTCCTCTTACATTATCTAAGTTCCATCCTGCTGCTTTGGATTTCATGAGTTCCATGTTTGGATTGGTTGCTTCCTTATTCTAGGATTCTTATTACTTTTTGCTGAAAAGTCTTAGTCTTTACACTTTGTTTATCCATTCACCAGTTGATGGACATTTGGGTTGTTTCCGCTTTTTGGCTATTATGAATAATGCTGCTGTGAACATTCTGTGCAAGTTTTTATGTGCACATATGTTTTCATTTCCTTGGACATATACCTGGAAATGGAATTGGGGGTGCATAACTCAGTGTTTTAACTTCTTGAGGAATGGCCGTATTTTCCAACATGGCTGCACTAAATTTTAGAGCATTCCCACCAGCAGTGTGTGAGAATTCTAATTTCTCCACATCTTTGTTAACACTTGTTATTTTCCATGTCTTTTATTATAGCCATCCGAGACGGTGGACATGGTATTCTCATTGTAGTTTTGTCATCAGTGTGTTTCTTTTAAAATAACTGTCAAAATTTTAGAATGGTTTTAGATTTTTAGAAAAATTATGAGGAAAGTACAGATAGTTCCCATATTCCCCACACCTGCCAGATTTCTTTGTTATTAACATCTAACATTCATTTGGTTCATTTATTACAGTTAGTGAACCTGTATTAGTACATTATTATTGACTAAAGTCCATACTCTTTCACGTTTCCTTAATTTTTACCTAATATCATTTTTCTGCTCTGAGATCCCCATACATGATAGATAGCACATTATATTTAATAGACAGTTCTCCTTAGACAACTGCAGCAGTTTCTTGGACTTTCCTTGGTTTTGATGACCTTAACAATTTTGAGGAATACTGATCAGGTATTTTGTAGAATGTCCCCCAGATGGGATTTTTATTTTTTTTGATGTTTTTCTGCTTATTATACTGGAGTTATAAGTGTTGGGGAGGAAGACATGGATGTAAAGTACATTTTCATCACGTCGTAGCAGGGGTACATACTGTCAGCCTGACTTACCACTCTTGATGTTAACATTCATCACCTGGCTGAGACTCTTGTTTTTTTAGGGTTTCTCCTCTGTAAAGTTCCTCCTGTCCCCCTTTCTGTTCTGTATAAGGGAAGTCCTAGGTGCAGCCCACACTAAGGAGGGGGGAATTATACTCCCGCAAGGCTGAGATATCTGTATAAGTTACTTCAACTCCTCTGCACAGGAGATTAATCTGCTCTCCCCCATTTACTCATTCATTCATTTTGTTAATCATTTTTAATGATCTGGAAGCTAGTAACTCAGTTAGAATCTCCATTTTTGTCAAAAGCAAAGAACTTGAAGCTTCCTGATGCACACAAGGATTTCTTACCTCTCTCTTATCAAGTTATGTGTTTGCTTCCCACTTTCTGGGAAGAGTAGACCAAAAAGTCTATTAAAGACATATCAAATACTATTGATTATGCTGGTTACTCATTTCTTTAGGTACTTTGTTCCATCCAGTATACTTAGAAAGGATTGGGAAAACAGATATATTTTAGATTTCAACACATCTTGCCAGTATATTTTTTTAATGAGAAAAAACTGACTTCCCTTTTTAATTTAAATAAATGTGTTGATACACCTCACCTTGACAAACATCATGCCTCTGAATAATTCTCAGATAGATCAGGCATTGAGACTTGCCATAAGTTTATTATGTCTATGAAATAAGGAATCATTGCATATTCCGTATACTTTCTGCTTTACTTTAGTGGAACTCTCCCTTGGCGACGATGCATTTCTTAACAGTAATCAGAGATGGAATTAATTCGTTTTAGTGAAAATATAATTCCAGCAGCCCCAATCTATACATATCTGAATTTATTATACTCCACTACATAGCAAAATACTTTTTTTTTAACATCACTCTATGCTTTTAACAAAATTATTTATGAGAAGGGAAAAGCAGTCGGCTCTATTTGTAAATTTCTCTGTTTTGTACTTCTGATGTTTCATCACCACTAGGCAATGCACCATAGAAATATTTGGGATGTGTGGGAGGTATACATTTCTTGTAAAGGGCAGTTGTGAAAAGGGAAGCTGGAAAGGAGAACTGATAGGATATTTCGTATGTCTCCAGGGGCATGTATATATTAGTTTTAAGACCATTGTTTTACACAGGATCGTTTATGATCATTAGTAAAATTAGTATATTTCTACTTCATCCCCTCATATCCGTGTATCACACAGTTGTTAGCTGATTATTTAGACCTTTAACTTATACGTACTTATTACTTGATTTTTCAGCATCAAATGGTATACTGACACTTAGATATAAAAGAAAAGGAAACCTTCTACCTCCCCCTTCTAACTTTTAAATATTATTGTTTCTTTATTGTCAGGGTTATAAAATTTATAATCTGTACTCTTCTGTAGCTTAATCCCAGTTTTAAAAATTCTTATTCCTGTTGTTAAATGAATTCATTGTTTGTTCCTCATTATTTACTTCCTTTGGTCTATTAACTGGCTGAAATTTGTCCATCAGTAATTTCTCAAGGGATTGCTCCTAGGAGCTATATTACATTCCCTGAGTTGTTACGTGTTCAAAATGTTATGTGCTTGTGTATATGGGAGTATACGTGTGTGTTTGCCATTATACTTCAAATGACAGATTTTAACTAGATATAAGATTTCAGGATCATGCTTTCTTTCCTTGAGGATATTATGGGCATTACTCTATTGTTGCCGTGGAGAAGTTTGGCTACCCTATTTCTCATCCCTTTCACATTATATAATTGTTTAAGAGGCTGGCATGCTTTCGAAAGAAACACATTATTTTATTAGTAAAATTAAACTGACAATGTAGAGAAAAGGTTTTAAATATCTTGGAAGATTTGTTGAAAAATTGGACCAAAAATGCAGAGTTGTCCTTTAAGTATGATTTTGGTGCTTGTTTTTCAGGGCTAGTAGTAACCCTAGACTAGAAGAAGTAGTAGCTCTAAGGTGTTAGTGATTCTTGCTTTTGGAGGTTGAATGTTGAATCAAATGCTTCACATACCACCACCACACCCACCCTTGAGAAAACAAGCCTCCTCTTTTTTTTTTTTTTTTTGGTGCAGCTTAAACAACAGAAATTTATTATTTCACAATTCTGGACTCTAGAAGGTACCGGCAAGGTTGGTTTCCTCTGAGGCTTCTCTCCTCATCTTGTCTTCTCTCTTTGTCTTCACATGGTCTTCCTTCTGTTCATGTCTGAGTCCTAATTGCCTCTTCTTATAAGGACATTAGTCATACTGGATTAAGACCTGTTCTCAGGACCTCATTTTAACTTAATTACCTCTTGAAAGACTCTATCTCCAAATACAGTCTGAGGTACTGGGGGTTAAAACTTCAGTATAGAATTTGAAGCCTCCCTGTTCTTTAGATGCAAAGCCCTAAACAAGATTTTTCTCATTGCATTCTCGTGCTGCTTGGATGGACAATCTATTACCATTACCCACAGGAATTCAAAATTTTTGCCTTTACTTCTGTGTAAATACACACAGACCGTATTTGCCTTGTCTCAGCCTAAAATGTTATAAACATTTTTTCTTTTTAAGAAAGGTCTGTTTGGGGAATTCCCTGGTGGTCCAGTGGTTAGGACTCAGTGCTTTCACTGCTGTGGCCCAGGTTCAATCCCTGGTCAGGGAACTAAGATCCCACAAACCACGTGGCACGGCCAAAAAAAAAAAAAGAAAAGAAAGGCCTGTTTCTCATTTAATCCATTCCTTTGGGGGCAGGGAACTCCTTTCATATTAATCTGCCCTTTAAAACTACCTTAGCCACTTTGGGTACCAGCATCACTTTTTTTCTCTCTGGGCCCTCAGGTCACCTGAGCCCCAATTTAGAAGCACCTGGACTTCACATGAGGGATTGCCTTCCCTGCGTTTATGCTTTTTTTATTTAGAGGCTTCACAACCAGAACTTAGTTATCTTCAGGTTGCCCCTTTGATCTTCATCCATGGCTCTAAAAGGTATTTGTATTGGAAATCGTTACCTTCTTGGACCTTTTTGTTTCTTAGTTCCATATAATCATTGGATGGTTCTTCAATGTGTTGCTTGGGGTGGGAGAGTGAATGGAGAGTTTTGGTGTTTGTGGATTTATGGGCGGGACATAGAGTGTTTTGCATGCCTTGTGGAATGTCATCTGGAACACCTGGTGATGTCCAGAACTCTGAAAAGTCAGAAAAGTACTACCTAATGTGGGACACTTTTCCCTTTCCCATTTGTTTCTGTGTTATTTGTTTTGAGACAAGGGGGTTCCTTAAGGTAGTAAACTGTACATATTTCTCACAGGTTATTTACACAAGAGGCAAGATATGAGATGCCAGGGATTTTCCTTTATATCCCTTTGCTACTAAATTATCCAGAGTAAGCACTTGTCTGACTAAGGGTTCTAAGCTCCATATCCAGTTTATGGCTGTAGCCAAGACAGCAGTGGAGGTGGCAGAAGGTTCAGTTCAGCCTGTTGTAGGGTCTTGACTGCTGGATGGCACTGTTGTCTGAAAGTGGTTCCATGTTCACATGTGTTTGGACTTCTCCACGACCACCTGCACTAGTCTTTCATTTAACACCTCAGTGAGCATATTCAGAAAATAAAGTTGTACAGGCTTTTGTAACCTGAAGAAGAGTAAGGAATTCCAGTTACCTTTGAGAGCCGAAGTCAATTTATATAACAGGACCTAGTGAGTAGTGAGAGTTGGCTAAAGGGGAAAGCAAGAAAAATGCACTATGCTACAATTGTAGGGATCCAGAGCGGCAGCCGGCTAGTTTCCACTGAAAGCTCAGTAGTTCTCCTCCTTTTAGAGGAAGGCAGCATACTTTCTGGAAGAAGAGATCCACAGTCCTATCCTCAGATGTCCAGGATTAAGTTTAGGGGGTGAGAGTTCCTTATGGAATTGGGAAGTTTTGAGGAGTAGGCATTAGTCAGCAAAGAATGAAGTTGGGAGGATAGGGCCGCCTGATGCTGCTACATGTATGTGATTAGGAGTCCACAACACCATGCCTCTTCTTGGTGAAAGAAACAAAATGTGCCTTAATCCATGTTCTGTCCAGAACCAAGTGGGAGCTTTCGGGGTGGGTGGGGTGGGTGGGTAGGGGGGCCTCTCAGACCTTGCAGTAGAATTCACAAGTGCTTTCTCTGAGGCACCACCCCCAGAACTACCTGCCATACTTGCTGCAGGCTCTTGGATAGGAAAGTGGTCTTTGGTAGGGATTTGCTTTCCTTTGAAGGATAGATAACAGTGTTTTCTTTGCCACTGTGAAGATGTATCATGGGACCAGATTTATGGATCCACTCCAGAGGCCACACCTTCATGTAGAAGCGTTTCTCAGGAGTAGGGTAGGATGTTTTCCTATCTAGTCTTCTCTATAACCCACTGAAAGGGCAGGGAGCTAGAGACTGCTGCAACGATTGGGTGGCAAAGTAGGCAAGGTCAGAGGAAATGGCTATGGCTGTGCTGTTCCTAGGGCTCCTGTAAACCCCATTCTGAGCCAGGACTATTTTATTTATTTGCTCCCTTGATGTTTGCACATTGGGTCCCACTGCCCTCAGATTGCCAGTTTCATTCTGTGCAAATGATATGTATTTTGTGTATTTAAAATTTTTCCTTTTTAAACTAAAATGTTGTGATTTGGTCACTTTGTGTGTTTTAATCTGAGACCCTCATTCCTACCATGTGTTCTCAGGGGTATGTCAGTCAACGGCAGCTCCAGGGACTGCACAGCAGAAACTGTTGTATTTGTTTGTTGCTTTATTATTTTTTTTAAAATATTTTATTTATTTATTTATTTGGCTGCTCTGGGTCTTGGTTGTGGCACACGGGATGTTCATTGCGGCATGCAGCATCTTTGGTTGCGGCATGTGAACTCTTAGTTGCAGCATGTGGGATCTAGTTCCCTGACCAAGGATCAAACCCAGGCCCCCTGCATTGGGAGCTGGTAGTCTTAGCCACTGGACCACCAGGAAGTCCCTGTTAGGTGCTTTAGCAGCATAAAGAAAAACTATTTGTAGTATGTGGACCCATTAAGCTACCACGTTTTATCTTCCCAGTCATAACAGACTTCTTTACCATGATGTCCTCTTTAAATTCCTCTCCCATCTTGAAAGCATATAATGAGGATTGAGTTTTAATTGGGTGATCTTCTGGTGTTACTGGTCCATCTTTTGAAATAGTGTAAATGAGAGATTAAAAGAACCCTTCTAGGTCAACTAGAAGGGTCAGGCAATGAGCTTTGCTTCTCTGTACGTCACTTTTCATCAAATTAAGGCCTGTAAAATCTAAGAATCTCAATCATTCAAACCCTCTTTCAGTATTTCTGTGTATGTTTTAAGAGTCAAGTAAGTTGAAGTTTTAAAGAATGAACCCTTTCTACCTCACACGTTGCCTGGGAGGGTATGTGTATGCACTGGAGGAAAAATGCCCATCTTTAATCCTGCAGAATTCCAAACTTTTGCTGCTTGGCTTCTGGGGAGACCCATAAGCCATGTCTTCTTTGTTGAGCTAAGGCCAGTTTCTGCCCTCCCTGCTAAAATTGTACTTGTGGTGACATAGTAGCTAACAGAGAAAGGGCAGACCCATCTCATTGATTATTGTCTATATGTTGAAAAGGGACAAATACAGTATTACCCATTGGGTCATAGATGTTTAATTATGATTTCCTATTTCCCTTAAGTACTTCTTTTTCTTCTGAAAAAAATAAATGAAAAAAGATTTTAAAATACTTACTGAAATTTAACAACACCAAAAAATAGCAACAACAAAAAAGAGGTAATTGTTGGAATAGCTTCAGGATTCAATTCTGTTTTGTATGTTCTACCAGTATTCGCAGTTTCATTTTTCCACTCTATAAAAATAGGATTAATAATACTACCTTGCAGAGTTGCTTACCATGCTACAGATGTAACTAACACCTGTGTTAAATTATTTTGGTACGAGTGCCAGACAGTTTAAACTATGTATGATATTGCTTCCCATCCTCTTCCAGTCATGTTACATAGAAAATATGAAATGATAGTATTCTTAGATCACAATGTAGTAAGCTGAAGATGCTCCTTTGGCCAGAAGTTATTGTTCCAGAGGCTCAGGTTGTCCCAGGTCCTACCTACCAGTCTGCGTGAGGGAGTCACAGACAATTTACCTGTAACCCACTCACAACATACGGGTTGGGAAGTTTTGAATAGGATATTGCATATGAATTGCATCAGGAATCTTCATTGGTGTTGGAGTCCTCTGCCAGCACTTGGTGGTATGTCTGCTGCTGTGGGTAGGTGGGCTTTTATGAAGGTGTGGCACGGTTGCTGTTTGACGGTGCACTTGAGGAGGGAGACTAACCCCGCCTGAATTGGTGCAGTGGGTTCCCCGTACAAAAAGCGGCTCTACCCTCCAGACAAAGGGAGGACGTGAAAGCATGCTGGGTTAATAACTATTATCACAGTCAGCTATAGTTAGTGCCTGAGGCTTCTGAAAGCATCATGGATTTCAGTTTAGGGAGTACATGGTATTAGAAGTGAGTTTCTTATGATAGAACTGGATGATTCACCATTTAAAAAAATTGTACTTCCCAATATGGTATTTTAATAATAAACACAAGATATAAGAAAATCAACCTGGTGAAACCACTCCTGAGAAAAATTTCCTAATTCATTTAATATAATTCATCTAGACCTGTGTTGTCCAGTATGATAGCCACTGACTACATGTGGCTATTTAAACTTAAATTAATTAAAATTAGTACCAAAAACTCATTTCTTCAGTTGCATAATCTACTTTTCAAAGTGCTCAGTGGCCACATGTGGCTAGCGGTTACCATATTGGATAACACAGATTATACATTTCCATCATCACAGAAAGTTTTAAAGATACAATGCTGATCTGGACCATTAAACTGTACCACAGTTTGTTCTTATCCTGCTTATCTTTCTATCAGGTTTTGTATATGTTTTCTTCTGAAGCAATCCTTACGGAATTTTTCTTTTGCTTCTAGGATATTGCCAGTACATTTCGCATTTTTGGCAATGATGAGTTTCTTTGAATCTTCTTAGTGTAATTACTGAAGAAGTCCAGAAGGATGGAAGTGGGGGTACAGGGAGTTATTCTTACCCTAATAGAAAGGTGGGGGGTGTATATGTGGTAAATGAATTTGAACTAGATGGGAAAGTTTTCTTTGAAAGTGCCTTTGTCGTAATCTTGTATAATCACATAACAGAAACTCTCTACCCTTTTTAGGAAAAGGTTTCATCAAATCAAACATCTAATTGCCTGGTTCCCTCCCTTTATTTTTTGCTTGGGGCCAGGAGCAAAAGGCTATTTTGCAACAACACAATCTATAACCTCGCACCAATGAGAAAAGGTAGAGAAATTTAATTTTTCCTCCCATGTTTCTCCTTACCTACATGCACATAGCTTTTAGGGGAGAAAAAAGCCTGGGAACTATTTCAAACATTTTTGGAGCTTATTGAGCTTATTTTATTTCACGGAAACTTTATTCCCTTTGATTAAGGTGTCTAGTTTTTAATCTGTGGATGAAAATTTCCCACAAGATTTCTAAGCCCTGAGAGATCAGGGATGGCAACTAATAACTCTCTCACTATTGTACATCCAACATCTCACTTGATGCCTCTGGCACAATAGTAAGGGCTTAGTAAATATTTTTTGAATCAAGATTTCTGTTATTCAGAGACTAGTTCTTCCATGTCAAGGCTATTGCTTTTTCTCCATTCTCCTGCTTAACTCTTATCTTGCTTCCCTTAGAAGTATGGAAAACAAATACATTTGTATGTAAAATTGGTTTTCAGATCTTCTAAGCAGCCGTGATATGAATTAGATATATGGAGTAGCATCATTTTTACCCTTTTCCACAAAAAGATTGCCTTCAAGCTAAATATTTTTTGCTTCTGCTTTTTCCTATTGCACTTAACTTGTAATTTTTTAAATGTTATTTGAAAAGCTTCCAGCCTCCAATTTTTGTAGATTGGAACATGTTCCCAGTTAAGACAGTGCCTTCTACAGAGTTCATATTTTGCCCTGCAACCTAACTTTTATGCTAAACTCAGATTCCCTCTGCTTTGTCTCCCAGGTTCCTATCCTAGCCAGATGAGTACTGAAAACAAAATTTTGACACTCTATTTCCATTTCCCTAAAGTCTCAAATATTATAGTCTTAAATTTAAAACAAAATACTGTTGAATACTGTGAATATGAGTATTCATAGCTGACCCTTTTTTCCTGTTTCTAGGACTATCCTGTTAAGTGTAATCTCATTGCTTAATGAGCCCAACACCTTCTCCCCAGCCAACGTGGATGCCTCGGTTATGTTCAGGAAATGGAGGGACAGTAAAGGAAAAGACAAAGAATACGCTGAAATCATTAGGTAAGGTGTTTTGTTGTGTCTTCTTTTTGATTACTTCAAGTCTTCATACAGAACCAAAGTATATCCTAGAACCAAGGGTTTAAATTGAACTTAAAATATCCACTCCACTTCTGTCAGTTAGATTTATTGTTTGGGAAGAGGTTTCTGCCTGAGCCTAATGAGTTTGGCTTTTGAGACAGCAGCAGATCTGATTTCCCAGGAAGCAGAACTTCCAGGTTCTAAACTAGTCAAGTTTGCAAACTCTTCCTCCTGATCATTTTAGGGACACTGTTCTGGGCTTTGAACATGTCCTTTAAATGTATCAAACACCTAGTGTATTCCAGACATTACAGGTATTTTTGTTTTCAAATTTTTTATTAACGAAACCCTATAGATTATTGGCCTTTCTGACCATAGCAGCAAGTATCTTCTGGGAATCATCATTATCAGCAACTCTAGTATATGGTTTAACAGAGCCCTAGAATAAGAATCAGGAGACTTGGAATATACTCCTAGCTCTGCTACCCTCATGTGACCTTTTATCAGTTAACTTTTGGGGGTTTTTAATATTTCCATCTGTAGAAAAAAAAAAAGAAGGTATTAAGCTCAACCATTCATCTCTCAAATTATATCCTACATAGGATATAAGATTTTCCTAACAGTACTTAAGGATTGGTAGAGCCCCAAGGACAGTTGCAGTACATTCTGTGACTTTTCAAAGTCCCTGTCTATAATAATCTAGTTGGCATGATACCATGTGATATGAAAAAAAAAATGCATGTCATCTGACAGCTGAATAAGTTTTCTGCCCACTGTAATCAGCTTTAGACCCTCTCTCTAATCCAGAGTCATTTAATGAAATTACAAGGATAGAATCTGGGCATCTGTATTTTGTTTTTACCAAGCCACTTAGGTGACTGGTATATACCAAGGATTGAAGATAACTAGTGTAAATAGTGAAGACCTGTAGAAGTTTAGAGTGAGAGTGGACTGAGGATTGGAAAATGGGAATGCTTCATAAAATAGTCAGGACTGGAGCCTAATGTTCAAGGAAAGGTAGGATGTAAGGTGCAGTCTTTCTCCTTAGAGAGCTCGTACTTTTGTCTGTAAACAAAGAAATGAACATGTAATATGATAAGTGCAACTATTGAAGCATAAACAAGATACAGTGGAAGGAACATATAATATGGTTCCTAGGAGAGAGAATGCCTCATAACCAAGAATTTTTCAGGGAGAGAGAAACATGCTTGCTAAAACACGGGTGTATAATAACAGCATGACAGACACATCAAGAGTATTGTAAATTCTGATTTGAGAAGTAATGGGAAATTAAGAAACGCATCAGGTCTTAAAAGACACTGAAGTCATAAGGTGGGTTTGGGCCTTAATCTTAGAGGTGTTGGAGTGTCACTTAAGGATTTTGTGTGAAAGGATAATCCTATTTGAGTTCCAAAAGAACACGACTGACCAGGAGACCGGCTGCGGTTTGAGGAGGCTGAGATGAAGACTAAACTGACGTAGTAACAATCAAGAATGAGAAAACAGATTTGAAAACATTTAGGACTTTGGAGTAGTAAGAGTTATAATTTTAGGAACTGAATACTCCATGGAGGTGGACAATGACTAATGCAGACTTGCTGAGTTAGGATTCCTATAGGGAGCGTCAGGACGGAGACATCCAGATGCTCAGATAAGGGTACAGAGCTCAGAAGAAAAGTTTAGGCTGGACCCTGATGATTTGAGAGCTATCAGCATGAAGGGTTAGAACCATGGGAATGGACAAGATGGTTCAAGGAGAAGGCTGTGAGAAGAGAGATTCAAGCCTGAAAGTCTCAGCAGCATCAGGATGTAAGGCAACAGGATCCACCAAGAGAGGTCTAACTAAAAGACAGGGAGAATAGTGGTTGTGTTTTTGTGGTTTTTTAAAAGTATTTATTTATTTACTTGGCTGCACCGGGTCTTAGTGGCAGCATGTGGGATTTTTTTTAAGCTGCGGCATGCGGGATCTTTAGTTGTGGCATGTGAACGCTTAGTGGTGGCACGCGGGATCTAGTTCCCTGACCAGGGATCGAACCCGGGCCCCCTGCATTGGGAGCACAGAGTCTTAGCCACTGGACCACCAGGGAAGTCCTGAGAATAGTGGTTTGATGTTTTTAAGTTAAGTTTTTCTAGTCCCTTGAGGGGTCGAATTTTCATACTTGTTTTCTAGTCCCTTGAGGGGTTGAAACATTAACCTTCATGCATTCATACAGTCAGTATTTGTTGCACAGCTGTATGTGCCCAGGCGGTGTTCTAAGCACTGGGGAAGTAGAATTAACTAAGACAGACAAGGTCTCTGCTCACATTCAGGGGCAAGGAGAACAACAGAAAAATGAACAAATGAGGAAGATGAGTAGGGTAATATGAAGGAATGACAAGATGGCTGCTTTAAATTGGATTGTCCAAATAGGCCTCCTCTAAGGTGACATATAAGTTAGTACCTGAGTGACAAGAAGCAGTCAACCGTATGTAGGGCAGAAGAGCAACTGGTCCTCACAGAAAAATCAACTAGGTATGTTTGAAGGTACTAAAAATCCCCAGAGTGGCCTGAATGTTTTGGAATTGGAGAAAGTAATGGGTGGCGAGAATGAAGTGGTAGGCAGGTGGATCATGCAAGACTTTAGAATCCAACATAAGATATTTGGATTTTTCTCTAAGTAGGAGGATTATTGAGTTGTTGGGGCTGCATTCTGAGTTTAGTGCGAGGAGACAAGGCGGAAAACCTGAGGTGATTGCTGGCCAACCAGCATGTGAGGTCCATGGCTTTAAACGCCCTTCAGAAGGGTCATTTTTAAGTGTCCTTCACAATGGTACCTGATGGGCTAGAACCTTTGGTGTAGTAGAGGGTATCTTGTCAAAGATGCTTTCAGGTAGGTAGGTACTTAAGTTCAGAAACCCGTAAGGAATTTTGGATTGTTTAGGCCAATTATAAATCCATCTTCCAGAGACTTACATAAACTATCCTCCCTTCAGGAAACAGGTGTCAGCCACTAAAGCCGAAGCAGAAAAGGATGGAGTGAAGGTCCCCACGACCCTGGCGGAATACTGCATCAAAACTAAAGTGCCTTCCAATGACAACAGCTCAGATTTGCTTTATGACGACTTGTACGACGACGACATTGATGATGAAGATGAGGAGGAGGAAGATGCCGACTGTTACGACGATGATGATTCTGGGAATGAGGAGTCGTGACGTGCTCCTTCAAGGCCCCTGTACTGCCCTGCCGTCTCAGGCCACAGGGAGGGGAGCAAGTGGGGACCTAGCAGTGGCCCCTCAGCAAAAACCTATCATGGGGGTGGGGAAAACAAACACGGCTCCTGGTGACTCCCCTTACGGATCTCAGTTTGCTCCTTTTTATGGACCTCTTAATGGAGAGAAACTAATCCTCCACAGAATGTCTGAATTCTTGCATTCTTTACCCATCCATCACTGTATTGATTTTTTTTTTTTTTTTCTTTCTTTAAACCCAAACTCCCACCTCACTTTGTCTCTGCAAAGTGTTCACAGCAAAACACGTTTGGTCTGTTTTTAGATTCTTGAAGAATTAAATAGTCTTTCATCAAGACGTTTAATGTGTTTAAAGCTGGGAACCCATCGGGAGTTCACAAGTGCTGCATATGCTGGGTAGCAAAAGAAAAAAAAAAACCGTAAAAGCCCCACAAAACAAACTTTTTCTTAACAAAGCAAATTTGCCAAGTTTTAGCTGCTCATTTACATTAGTGTGTGTGCATTCGTTCAGCCCCATGGTGGTGAATTTTCTTTCCCTTCTTAAGGCTGGGGTACAGCAGGCTTCAGGGACTTTGTTCCGAACCTGATGAAACGTGTTCCTAAGGGCACAGGGCCCTTCAGCCTAACAGAGGCCTCAGCTACTCTGAGGAGAAAGATCAGATTTTGTTTTTTGAAATCGATTGGGATCTAAAGCCTGAAATAAATATTCATACTTTACATAGAACTGATTGCTATTTATTTTGAAGGCAGAGTTATTTTTTTCCCCCAGGGAGTGGGGAGAGAGTGGGGATTAGTGTGTGTGTGTGTGTGTGTGTGGAGTCTTAGTGACGGGAACGAAGAGTTAAAATCACTATGCCGGTTTTGGTTGATGCTGCTGGGGGAAAAAGTCAAACTACTGGTGACCACTGTTGGGAGAGAAAACATCTGTTTTATATATTTAACAAACAAACATGGCCTTTCCCTGAAAGATAGATACACTCTCACCATGAGGATTTTTTTTAAGTAGCGAGTTTTAATTACTCAGTATTAATACTAGGTGCATGTGTTAAGATTTTGGTTTTCATTGAGCTGCTTATACTGATAGTGGTAACTGTGGATATATGTGAGACATGAGTGACCGGTTCCCGCTTTTCTCACTGGATGTGACCTGGACTTTTCTCTCCTTTCAATGTGCTCGGGCTGTGGAGTGCAAGCGGAAGTTGTGCATGGAGCTTTCCCCTGAGCTTCTTTGACTCTTCTGGCAGAGCCAAGGGAGTTGGCTGCAAGCAGTGTCTGGGCAACGCTAGATCTTCCTGCCACGCAATTGCTGCAGCCTTGATTTCCCCAGTGTTGATCGTGTGTTACTTCAATCAATACCGAGTTCCATCAGCCTTCACCAACCAGGGACTTCTTCAGTACTTGGCGATGATTTTGGTTTTGTATGGGGGCGGGTCAGTTCACAGGAGGGCAGTGTTCTTTCAGTGGGGAAAATACCGCTAGAAACCTACTTCAGATCCCTGCGCGCTAGCGTCAACTCCTTTTCTTCAGATCGTATAGCTTAGAAAGAACGAAAGGGTTGATGAGGGACAGGGGTAGGATGGACCCTAGGACGCAGTCGGTGATACTTAGGTCCTTAGTTCCTCCTTCCTTTCTGATCTCAGGGTTTTCATTCGCTCTTCAAACTCTCCAAACGTTTGCCAACTAATTCCCAGCAGCCTTCTCCGGAATCTAGTCTTAAAAAAGTGGGAATGTTGAACGTGCTAAGGTTCACATGGGACACTGTTGAGCCTGGTCCCAGAATCTGTCCAAACTCCATGGCCTACTTGCACCCCTGAGTCAAGTGACTCCAGTCAGATTCAGAGAACAGAGCAGCTCTCCTGTGACAAAACACTTGAGTGCAAACTCACTCTCGTAGAAGGACGTTGAAACTAGTTTTTCGCCCCACACATACTCAATGCTCTGATCACCCCCTATCAATCAATCACTCCACACTCCCAAAACACACGCGTGCGCCGCGTGCTTGGTCTTAAGCTCTCTCGGAGCCCTAAAACTAAGCCTTTTCTCTTCCTGCCAAAGCGTCTCTCCCCCAGGGCAGGCCAGACTCCTTGGCACTGTGGGAGGTGCTGTGCTGCTCAGCCCTGCCCCACAGGCCCTGCTGGCCTCTGTTTTACGTTGACTCAGAGAGCCAGGTGGAGGTTGTACCTCTCAGCCTTTGGGGTGTTACTCTTGAGAGCTGGGTTTGCCTCTGATGAGAGTAGTCAGTTCCAGAAAAGACTGGGGTGTGTTGATTTGCTAGGAGGTGGGACATTCTGATAGCTCAGACTGACTTGTAAAACCCAGGTGCTGGTTCCAGAGCTCTGTCCTGCGAACACATACTATGGCAAAAGAAAACTGAAGCACGTAACTTCTTTCAGGAGTGGAGATCTCAGGCTTAGGCCACAACCTTGTGAGTACAGTTGTGCTGATTATTTGGTGTAACATGAATTCAGGATCCATCCTGCATTTTTAGGTTCCTTTTGGTTCTAGTGGAGGCCTCTGGATGCTCTTCAGGTCTGTGTATTTTGAGGCTGGGTGGAGAAAGTATATCATGAGTCTGTTGTTGCTTCTCACAGTCTTCCCCACTTTTATTTCATATCATTCCAGAGTTCTTTTCTATTAGCCAGACTTTTTTGTAGTCCCTTCTTTCCTCTTCCCTGGTAATTATTTGCTTCTTTATTTGCTGGTTTCCTTATGTTTGGAAAATACATAGTAAGCTTTTGAAGGGGAAAATGTGTAGTTCTCCACTGAAAATTAACTCTCTACCCTCCCATCCTGGTTTTTAAAAAGGTTTACATTTACAAAGATTCAGATGCAATTTTCAACTATTCTGAAACCAGCAGGACACACCTGACTTTAATAGTTTTCTTAGCTGAAATTGTAGATGATTTTCTTCAGTTTAACTTATGAGAAAAGATTATCTGATGCATTTTGTGTTCAATTTCCCCTTTAGTGGTTTATTTTTGTCTTTTTCTGCCCATCTGTCTACTAATAAAATGTGAAATAAAATATACCTGTATTGCTACTTCCCCATGGGATGACCCTCTTCTTTTTTGTGTATTAAAATTAAAAGGTGGTCTTAATACTTCCTCTGTTCCCTTGCAGATTATGCACAGGACTCAGCTGAAAAACTAAAACAAAAATGAAATCTTGCTCACCTGCCTTTTGACAGTCTGCTCAACTCACCTCCTTGCAGAATAAATATCCCCAAATCCTTACTAGCTTTTAAGAAAGGTTATTAAAGACAAAGCCATTTGTTAACCTTAATTCTGAAATAGGGCACAATCTGCCAGTACAAGTAGGTCAGTGAAGTGATGGAGGAGTGCTCCACTGCCCTCCTTAGGCAAGTTTTTTGTTTTCATTGTCACTTGTCAACTTCCCGCTGCTAAAAGAAGGGATCAGGAAGCAATAGATCACATAATTTAGTAAGTTTCAGTTGTGGACACTGACCTTTTTTTTAAGCCAGCAGTGCTTGACCTATCTGACGAATGACCATTGATTTTGGAGGTCAAAAACAGACAAGGTAAAGACTGTACCCCTGGGCTGGTTCTGGCACGCTGACTTGAAACGGGACGCTATAATGCCTCGGGCAGCACCGCAAGGCCCTGAGCTAGCTGCCAGGCTGGAATACAGCTGCGCCTCAGACAAGCATGGAGATCTGCCTCCTGGCGGACACATGCATAGTTTTACAGCTCCAGTTCCTTCTGGACTGGTGGCCTGGAATCAAGAGGGAGGAGCTTAAGAGAAGTCAGAATCCTGCCCCCAGGTGAATGGTTCCTTGGGACTTTCTGGAGCAGATATTTAGCCCAGGACCCACTTACCTACTTCACACCACCCTGGCTCACTAGTCATCTGTCCCGCCACAGTCCTCGACGTTCAATCAAGATTGCATTTGGTTGATGAAGACCAAAGGACAGAGAGGTTTAGCTGTGTAAACTTACTCTCTCACAAGCCTGGAACTGTATTCTCAGAGTTCTTACCTTTGTTCCTTTGGAAAAGAAATTACCCTACCCTAATATTCCTGTTGACAAGACCCTTTTAGAGACTGCCTTGTCCCCTAAGTCTGTTACAGAGTTGCAAGAAAAACAAAGGTAACCGTTGATAAGCACTGCCTGTCAGGAGGGTTAGCTACCTTGTCTGCTGTGTCCTTTACCTTTTCCCTCCCTGAATGCTGATTGTTTTGGGGCAAGAGAAGGGCCCAGCAAAGCAAGGAATACCCACTGAAGCCCTGACACCCTGTTATCAGAAGCCTGTGACCACGTGAGCTCTACTTCAGCCCTGTGAAGTCCAGGGTCCCTGGAACCATAATGAAGATGGTCTCTTCTGATGGTCTCAGAGCCCTGAGCTCTCCCTGAGTCACACCACACAGAGACCAAGTATGCTCTCAGAACTTTATTAGGTGGAGTTTGGGCAAAAGAGAAAACCTCTGAAACAGTCGCCCACCTGGTTCAGGACGACTGGAATAGAGGAGCCTTTGCTTGGAGACATGCTGTCACTGAGATGAAAGCATATCTTTGATTCTTTTTTTTAAAGGGGAGCTGACTGGCTGAGTATCTCTGAGTGCAAATTCAGATTATTTTAGAAATGGTCAGCCAGAGGAAGGCAAGTGTCTGGGGACAAGACCAGACCAGAAGCCGAAGCCCCTGCTCTCTGTGGAGACAAACAGGTGCCACCTCTTTGTGGGTGTGGGGCAGGGCTATCTCTCTGCCATTCCCAGATCAAGGTTTGGAGGGAGGGGAACATGAAAGATGACAAAAGGACCAGTTTCTCAAAAAGCAAGGGATAAAATAATTACACAGGGATGAAAACTCAAATAATGGTTTACAAGGGAGCGAGATGAGTCGTGATTCTTCATTGGTACCTGACCCCAGTACCCAAACTGCCTCGAGCCAGCCCTTCCAGACCCTGCCCGCCGGGGGGCTCTGTAGAAGGCCTGAAGGCAGAAGGGGGGAAGGGGGCTGCTTCTGCTACAGCGGGAAGGGGCTTGAGTGGGGAGAGGAGCAGCTGCTCCCCCTCCCCCAAGCCTTCTACCACATTTACAAATACATACATAAATACATTACATACAGCAGGGAGTCTGGGAGGCAGGCTCCCCACAGAGGCTTGGCTGACACAGTTGCACGTCTCAGAAGCTCTGGGGAAGGGCGCCGGGCTCCGTGTGCTCTCTCCTGCCCGGGGTAGGCCCCGCCCCGGCCCACCCCCTCTTCAGGGTTCAGTTTGTCCAGTATGGAGAGTTGCCGTAGGCAGGTTTGGAGGCTTGCGACTTGGGCTGCAGGGAGCTGGGCTGGCTGCGCTGACCGGAGCCGCTCTGAGGAGGAGGAGAGAAGGCTGTCAAGGCTGGAGCGGAGCCCCCAGCCCAGGGCAGGATTGCCGCCTGCTCCACCGGGCTCACCTGAGCGTCCTGCGGGAGGTGGTGGTGCAGCAGCTGTGAGTGAGGCTGCTGGTGGGCGGGCAGGACGTGCACGAGCGGTGAGGGCGCGTAACCGGGGCCCAGGGGCCCAGGGGAGCCCAAGGCCGAGGGCAGGCTGAACGGCGGCGGGGTCCCCGCGTGAAATCCCTGCCTGTCGAAAGTCTGCAGGGCAGAGAGACGACAGTGAGGCTCGCTTGGCGGCACCCCGCCAGCCCTCCCGCCAGCGCCGGCCCTCCCTCACCTGAGTCTTGCTGTAGACGGACCCAGTCACGTCAGGGAGGCCGGGGGCGCTCGAAGACGCCGACACTCCTGGAAGGAAAAGCGGCTGTTCCCACGGCAGCTGGCCCCAGCGCCAGCCTGCCCCGCTGCAGGGGCCCTCTGGGGCAGCCTCGCCTGCGGAGGAGTCAGGGGAGGAGACGACTGCTCTGGGCCGCAATCCTGGAAAGGCCTACCTTTGCCAGGCCCAGAACCTGCAGACTTGCTCTGTGCCTGCGATGATCCACCATAGCCACCCTTGGTGTAGTCTCCCGCTGCTGCCCCCTGGCTCACGTCATCGTAACCTAGCACGGCAGGGGACAAGAGGCGCGTGTGAGCTAGGCGAGCCTGTCCTTCCCGTGCCTCTCCGTGGCGGGATCACCCCTCACCTGCGCTGTAGCTGTGCTGGCCGTAGCCACTGGCCTGCTGGAAAGGGGTGCTGGGGCTGCTGAGGCTCACACCGTGCTGCTTGGCTGAGGCCGGAGGGACCTGGTGGCAGGCAAGCAGGAGAGGCATTAGTAGGGGGACAGAGGCAGGGGAGCAGGTCACCCCGGCTTAGCCTCAGGCAGCAGGTGGCACAACCACTAGGGAGGCGTCTTCAGTAGCGCAACACGCTAGATCTCAAAACAGATGGGAAAGGAACCTCGCCCCCAGCCTGACTCATTCCTCAAGGCCAGGTGACACTCTTGAGTGGGGACCTGTCCCTCCCTCCCTGCTTCTGCTCCCTGGAGCTGGAGTAACACCCCCCCCCGAATACTCACAAACACGGTGGGCCCATACTGGAAGGCACTGGGTACGCCTGTATAGTAGGGGAGGCCAGTGTAGCTGTAGCCAGGTGGCAGGGCAGGGTTCAGAAAGGGCTGCTGGGCTGTGTGGTGGGCCTGGGACTGGCTCTGCTGGGGCTGAGCCAGGGTGGTGGCAGGTGCAGGGGACGCAGAGTCTCCTCGGCCAAACTTTGTGACATCACCTGGGAGAAACGGGGCACTGAATCCAGTCACTGCCCCCTATCCAGCCAGGAAAAAGCCAGACTGGTCCCTGGGAACAGGAACAGGCCTGGCTGCCAGCTCAACAACAGGAAGCTGGCAGGTCTCTGCAGCCCTTCTGCATCTGTTCCCAGACTCCTGGGATGAGCCACAGGCCAGTCCAATGACCACTCCGCCCCCATGCCTAACCCCTTGAACAAGACTAACCTGAATAGGGATTATTAGCGAGGCTCCCATCTCGAGTGGCGAGGGCTGCGGGTGTAGCGAAAGGAATCCCATAGTAATCCTAGGAGAGACCAGAGACGTTCAGTCAGCACAAGAGCCTCACCCCACTCCCCGGACAGCAGAACCTGCAGGCAGTAGGGGTGCTCCAGGCAATGCCACGTTCCCCAGGCCGACCAGACCGCAGGGACGTCACAGACCCACCACCAGAGGGCAGCACTCGCAGAGAATTCAAGACAAATGGTGCCGGTCAGAGCTGTGCAATGTGGCAGGCACACAGCATGTAGACACACTGACCAATCCCTCAGCCTTCCCTGGGCAGAGCCATGGGAGGCCCAGTCACACACATCCATTCCACATCACAGATGGATGCTGGTGAATGTCAGGGGCCAAACCAACTCTACTGGCTTCTCCAGTGACAGGGATTCTAAAGGGCAGCTAGGAAAGTTAACTGGACCAGGAGAAACCTGAGAAGGAGGAGGAGCCTAAAGGGTTTAACAGAGGTCAGGTCCTGAACTAGGAGAGACCACCCACTCTGCCCTGGCAACGCTGACTGCACAGGAGTCAGGAGAAGTGTGGATGCTGAGGCAAAACACAGTGGAGCTCTATGAAGAAGGGGAGGCCTGCCCTGACCCTCACTCACCGCCCAGGGCTCTGGCAGCCCTGGACATACTGCACCCCGGGCCTCTGAGCCGAGGGAAAGCCCTCCTGCTTTCCTCGTGGGCAGCAGTGTCTAGGAAAGGCACCTACAGCCTCCTTTGGCCCCATCTTCCGGACACCTCCAGGAAATCCACGGCACCCTCAGACCAGAACCACAAGAGAAGGCAGGGCTAGGAAAGCACAGTTAGTAGAACACAAGCGGGGACAGGCCTGGAGGAAGCCAGGAGGGGGAGCTCTTTCACACAAGAAAATCCAAAGGTGGAAATGAGGCACAAAAGTACCAGAATCTAAGAAATGACCAAAGGGGAAAATGAAAGAAATGCATCTCAAAAGGCAGGCTCAGAGGTGATTGCTTCTAAGGCACAAAAAGACAGAAGGAATATGAAGCAGCCCAGGATGATTCCCAGGGCTAGAATCCCACGGAGTCACTCCTAGGGGCCCGACCAGGCACCACCTTCAGACTCATTCAGGACCACCTCCTGCATTCCATCTCTGATGCCCTGGGGCTCCTGGCTGCAAGGTTTCCTGAGTGTCAGGGGGACTAGGGCCACTTCTGGTTTCCCTGCAAAGCCCTAGGGCTTAAGGCATCCCCAGAAACCCTAAGTTCTGTTTTCCACCCTAGAAATCTGTCATCATGTCCTCAATATCCTTTCTGGGCCCTCCAGGGACATGGGCAGCAGCTGGAGAGTTCCGCAGTCCCCTTGAGCAGTAGTGTGATTGGCTGCTGGTTTGCACACTGGGGGAGAGCTGCCTAGCTACCAACCTACGGAAACATTCCAAGCAGATGAAAGAGTCTTCTGAGAGACACGAGCTTCAGCCACTGGGCCTGGGAGGTAGAGGTGGTGCCTGCAGCTCCCCGAGCTCTCTGTGGCCAGCCCAAGAGGAGCTAACAGCAGTGGAGAGGAGTCTGAGGAAGGACGCCTTCACCTTCACTTGGGGAAAAGGAAAGACCATACCCAGGAGAGTTGACATCGGGGTCCAAATAGCTATTTACTCCCAGACAATATGACAGATGCCCCGGTCTGCTGCAAATGATCAGGAGTCTGGGAAACGCCAGACCAAGAAGGGGGTGGCGGTACAGGAGCCCGCAGGCTGTGCGGGCAGGGAGCATGCCTCGTCCTGTACCTCTTCTGCACTGCAGTCCTGCTCACGTGGCCATCCCACAGAAGGCCCAGGGCTTCAGCCTGGTAGCAAGGGCCAGAATAAAGAGGCAATGCTGCCCTCAGAGTGAGGCTGCAGCAACCAGAGAGATCCTGGGGCCAGCGTTCTTATACACGGGATGGCAGGCTAAACCCAGAAGGGCCCTTGAAGACTGCCGGCTCCAGCCGCTCACTCAGAAGAACAAAGCTGCCATCACGAGCATCACCAATGGCCACTTCAGAAGCCAAAAACACTAGATGGTACTTCGGAGAGGACTTTATAAAAAGTCTAGGGGCAGGTAAGCAACGCCACGTCCTGTTTGTTTGTTTGTTTTGGTGGGGGGAGGGGTGGAACTCGAGGGAAGAGAAGGACCCACGTTTGGTAGGGACACTGCCTACGGGGGCCCCAGGTCCCAATGATCTTCAAGATCCCCAGGCACGAGCACAGGACACTCGAGTGCCCTGGCTGTAGGTGCACCAGGCACAACCACCAAATGGAAGCAGCTTTCTCAGCTGTGGTGCTGAGGGAAGTCCTCAGGCCGAGCGTCCTGAAGGCCAGACAGGGTGGCAGTCAGGGCCGTGCGGGTGAGATGCGCGAGACTCAGAGCCTGAATCTCCCCGGCCACCACCCCAAACCCACTCACCATCGGCAGCCGTGACTGCAGCATCTGGAGCTCGTCATAGCCATAAATCTGTGTGAGGACCAAAAAGGCTGTTAGATGCCCTGCCTTGACGGAGTCTAGCCGGAGAAACGCCCGGGGTCCGAGCGGCAGAGGTGGGCTCAGGGAAGGAGCAGCAGCAACCCGAGGCCCCCAGGTCCTGCCGGGGGCCGGCCCAGAGCCCCCCGTGCGCTCACCGGGTAGGCAGGAAGCAGTCCTCCGGGGCCCACGAGGTACTGGCTGTGCAGCAGGGGAGGCGCCCCCTGGGGCAGGCTGGGGGGCGCTTTGCCTGTGAAGGCAAACTCAAATGGAGTGAAGGGGCCACCACAAGGGCGAGGTTCCTCAGGTACTGTGGGCACGGCGGGTGTTGAGCCCGCTGTCACGGCACCGTCCCAGACGACGCCACGGGCAAGAGGGGAGGGCCGCAGCCGAGAGAAACGGAAGCCATGCTAGGGGGCGGGGGAGACAGAGCACGTGCCACCACATCCAGGCTGTGTTACCAGAGGGGTCCGCGCCCTGCGGCACGAAACACCGCCACCCTCTCCTGAGGGCCGCACCGCCCGAGAGGGCCCGAGCAGCAGGGACCGCCTGCCCCTCACAACAAAGCAGGCCGGGCAGCGCCAGGAGAGGCACAGCTGGGCCAAAGGCGGGCGAGCCGTTGCTACCAAACCACAGTGTGCTGGGCCCACACAGACCGCCCAGGTCCGGCTGCCGGGCGGCCGCACCGAGAGCAGAAGGAGCCCATGAGAGCTGCTCCGTCATCTCAGCTCCAGCGACGAGCGAGGACAGAAGAGAACGGGGAGCTACGAGCACGAGGGCTGCCAGGAATCTGCCCAGGGGAGCGTGCCCCCCAGACGCTGATTTCAGCACCACCCAGAACCTGGCCCCCCACGTTAGCTCTGGAAGATCCGGCCTCAAGAGGTGAGTGGAACAAAGAGGACAAGCAAGTGGCGGCAGAGCCGAAGGGAGACTGTGAGCTTCCGACGCTCGTGGACCACCCCCCAGGCCTGCCCCCCTCGGCCTCCTCCCGGGAAGCGGAACGGCACCTTCGAGGGGCGGGGGAGCCGGAAAGGCCCCGGGGGGCACACACCTGAGGTCACCAAGGGCGTGGCCCTGGCACTGCTGCTGGGGGCACTCACAGCGGTACCGCCCAGGCAGAGGCTGCTGACCGTGTTCATGCTGCTCGGCAGGCTGAGCCCTGAGGACGCGGCACTCGAGGCACAGGTTGCTGCCGTTGAGAAGGTGGCTGAGGACTGGAGGGAAGGGGTGCTCTCCACGCCGGCATGCTGGCAAGACAAAAGCCAGGACACATGGATCTGGGGGCAAAGCACAAGAGTGCACAAGAAGCGGCCTGGCCTGTGTGCCCGCAGTCTCAGACGGACCAGTGTGCTCACCGTGGCCTCTCACACTGCAGCCAGATTAGGCCATCGGGACACAACTCATCGGCTGAGCTCTCAAGACCATTAAAATGGAGATTTACGACCAAAAAACCCTCCTAAAAAATCATTAAAGTTGCTCAGGCTTTGGTAAGTGAAACAAAGCACAGACACAGATGAGCACAGAGCATCTCAACATGAGGTGAAAACCCACCTCACAGAAAAGCAAGGAGCCTCAGGAGAGTCGAGCCTGGGGCCACAAGCAGCCCAGCCCAAGTCAGAGCCTTCCTGGCTCCTCTGACCTTAAGTCACAGGTGGCCAAGAGAGGCCTTTGCTCCAGGATCTGGGGACGCTTTGTAGGTCACCAGGGACTACCAAGCAGGGCCCGGCCCGGCCCTATGCCTGCCCGACAAGAGCCACCGAGGAAAGAAGGGCAACGCCTAGCAGAAAGCTGTGAAGAGCCTGAGTGCCAAGGGTCCTGCCCAGCTGCTAGTGAACAAGGCATCAGGAAGGGCTTCAAGGGCTGAGGGGTGGGTGGAAGAGATACACCTGGCTGGGCAAAGCAAGGGTCAGAGAGGGAGGAAAAGGCTCTGTAAGGCTGAGACCAGCCTCCAAATCAGAACTTGCGCACAACAAAGAAGCCGGGAAACTCCTGGAGGGGAAGCTGAAGAAGAGGAAGGACCAGGAGAAAGGGGGCCACCATGTGCTCTGCTTTCCACGGCGCACACGGCGCCGTGAGGGTCCCAGCCCCGCGGGCAGCCCTGCCCACCCGAGCTCTAGTATCCAGAATCGGCTCAGCAAGTGAAGACCGCTAAAATTAGGGTCTCCTGGGGCTCCTCAGGATTCCCGCTCCTTCCGCCTAGATGGACAGACAGAACCAGGGAGAGGAGAGCCCAGGGTAGGGCTGGGGCTGCCCAGCACCCACTCCACGGTCCCCTGTGTGGAGCCAAGGGCACCCGCCACAGGATCAGGAACGGTTCTGACCACCGCACTGTGATGGTGGCACTGGCCGCACAACCTTTCAACCTCAGGATTAAAAAAAAAAAAAAGAACATTCCCAGATTGGGGAGTACGGGGAATCCACGGGAACTCCAGAGTCATCCAGCAAGCCTCTCCTGCCTTCAGTGGACCCTGACGGCGTTCCTGCATCTGCCCCCTCACCTCTTAAATCTGAGGGAGACAAGTTGCTGGCTCGCTCAGACCATCCGACGGGGCTGCCACTCAGTTCCTCAGATGGGCCCAGAAAAGCACAGCTGCACCAAACCTTCCACAGAACACGCAGGGCAGGAGAAAACACTAGATTTCCTTTACAGACAAGGTAGGAAAGACCTGGCTCTGATAGACTACGATATATCCGACTATTCAAAAATCAATTCATACAATGACAAACCTAGGAAAAATATTTGCACTTCCCATCACAAAGGGCTACCTACTAAGTCTCCCAACTACAGAAATAAAGACCACAGACCTGACAGGAAAATGAAAAATGTAAACAGCTCACCCAAAAGGAAATTAATGGCTTTCCAATAATATAAAATAGATGTTCAAGCTCTTTCGATTAAACACTATACTGACAGGTCATTTTTCTATTAACACATTGGAAAAATACAAATATTTGGTAACATCATTTCAGGAGGTCATGGGGAAAGAGGACATTTCATTCTTTGCCAGTGAGATCTAAGTGGGTTAAAATCACTATGCAGAGCAACTTATATAAAATGACAAATGCCTAGCAATTCCACCTCCAGGGTTTACCCTCCAGACACAGATGCACACGTGAAACATGTGCAGAAGGTTATATACATCGTTGTTTGTACAGGCACATCTTGTGTTCTTGTGCTTCTCAGATACTGCATTTCTTACAAAGTGAGGGTCTGAGGCAACCCTGGGTCAAGCAAGTCTATCGGCACCATTTTTCCAACAGCATTGGCTCACTTCCTCTCTCTGCATCACATTTTGGTAATTCTCACAATATTTCAAATCTTTTCATTATTATATTTGCTATAATGATCAGTGACCTCTGATGTTACAAATGCAAAAAGATTACAACTTGCTCAAGGCTCAGGTGATGGCTAGCATTTTTAGCTAATAATATATTTTTTAATTAAGATATGTATGTTGTTTTTGTAGACATGTTATTGCACACCTTAACAGACTACAGTATAGTGTAAACAAAACTTATATGCACTAAGAAATCAAAAGATATATGACTCACTTTCCCACAATATTCCCACGGTGGTGGTCTATAACTGAACCCACAGTATTTCCAAGGTATCAAGACTGAAAATGGCCCTAAAGTTCCATCAGAGGAGGCCTGATTAAATAATGTAATGCAGCAGAGCTGTGAAAAAAAGAACAAAGAACTCTGATTCAACACAGAAACCTCCTGAAGATACACTGTTAAGTGAGGGAAAAAGATAAAGGACACTATGTAGAGAATACTCCCATTTATATTACAGGAAAAGAAAAAGGGTAAAAGGAAAACTACTATGTATGCATTTTATGGGTTTATAAAAAACAAACTAGAGGATCAAGAAAATAGTAGGAAAAGGGGTACAACCAAGTAGAAAAGAGACAAAAACTTTTCAGTATATATCTTTCGTTACTGAATCTGTGACGACGTTAGCAATTGTACGAGGCGATTCTGGCTGTGGCCATTGGGACTGTAAGATTTGGGGTTTCCTGCTAAGACACAGAGTGCAGCTAGCCCATGAGAGCAAGAGCTCTGGGGTCCAACACACAGTGCCCGGAACAGGAGGCCAGCTCTGCAGGGCTCACAAAGGGGACAGCTCAGGGCTCCCACTGGCCAAACAGGAGGCACTGGCTGGTGGGCAACTTACTCCAAGGGCAGAGATATTCACACCAATCTCTGCTATGAAGACAGTGATCTATGTGTTTTAAGACAAAGAATTATGTGTAAACTGATTTCGCTTGGAAAGCTAGAGTATGAAAGCCACGATGTTAGCCAGATCCTGATAAAGGATAGGACTTGAACCTTTTCCATCGCTTCATTCTACAGCGAAAGATTTGACTTCTTCTTCAGAGGAAACAAATTTCTCCCAATTTCCTGACTCTCCCGTTCATCTGCACCCAAAACTTCCTTCCCCACTTGAGGAACCATCTACTTCCACCTTGTGGAAGCCTGCCGTCTCCCAGGAGACGGACACTGTGTTCTCTCCAGGCACCTTTCCTTCCACGTGCCAGCCTCTCCGGCTTCTAGCACAACACCCGCCCGCTGCCCTGCCTCCTTGCCACGGCCCGGCCGTCAGCCCTCACCCTGCTCGGTCTAGACCGAGCCCTACCCCTGAGACCATGCTCCCAGCTCCATAGCTCAGAAGCCGCACCTCAGCAACCACCATCTAGGTCACTCTTCAGCCCATCAGGACACTCGCCCACTTGTGCTTCCACTCTTGCCTCTCCACACCCACACTTCCTTCTTCAACAGCAACCTCCCCAAAGCCTCTGCCTCTGAGCTGGGGAAGATGGCCCGAGACGGCAAGAGTGACGTCTCCATGACCACCAGCAACCTGGAATACAGTTACACTGACTGGGCTGTCAGTCTCCGAGACACATAAGCTCCCTTTCCTGTCGAGCACTCTCCCTACAGTGGGCTTCACAGAGTAACAGAGTGCTCCCCAGGGACACTGCTCTTGATTAAAGTTGACTTTTAGTGGAGCCCACGTGGAAGTTAGCAACAAGTCTACTTTCCTCTAAAAAACCTGCAAAGACCTCAACATAAGAAGCCCCAGAAAATGAAACCAACCCTGCCAGGTAGAAAGGTCTCCTATCATGAACAGGGAGCTCAGTGAGTTCTTGGGAACAAATTCACCACCTGACAGCCCTGCCAATCATCTACCAGGTATGGAGGACCAATTCTTCCACGGGGACATGGACTTAGGAAGCAAGATGTCCTCCATGGTGCCTAGGAAATCATCTGTTCAAACCATGTACCTAGATGGTGACATTACAGCCAAGCTATGAGAGTATTTCAGATATTTAAAATCCACAAACTAAAGCCCCACCTGCACATGACTAAGCTCCAAGCTGGCTAAGCAGGGTGCTGGGCGAGGGAGCAGGGCAAACACTTACCGTGTGTGACGTGCTGGTGGAGAGCACCGTGTGCGCGGAGGAGAGGCTGCTCTGGTGGCCGGAGAGGGAGCTGGAAGACAAGGCAGAGCCCCGCGTGTCCACCCCCCGGCACTCCACCCGAGGGACCCACACGTCTAGGAGGGCTGCACGCGAGCTTGCCCATCCCTTCACATCCTTCCTTCCGTGTGGCCCTGGAGCCCAGTCCAGGTGCTCTGTGGTTAGAAATGACCTAAAGGGTCACTCAGCATGAGGACCTGGGACATCCTGCCCTAGGAAAGCTATAGAGCCAGCTCAGGCAACTCTAACCATCTGCTCTGTAGACTGTAAATGCTAAGAACAGGATTGCACTAAGAACACTGCCAGCCCCAGAGACCCCATTAAATCTGTGTGTGAGGGAAGAAGTTCCTGTGTTCAACCTCACATGCCAGAGACAGAGCTTGAATTCCCATCAAATGCAGAATTCAAACCAAATGCTTTTGTTCCTGGCTACAGGAGGCAAAAGGAGAAGTCTACTCAGAAGATAGGGTCCCATTCTCCTGCACCCTGTTCTGATATCTTGATCTCTGACACCATGACAAGTGTGAGGCAGTGACCTGCTGAGAAACCCCCCAGCACTCTCACCCCACATCACAGCAACGGGGCCCAGAATGCAGAGGAGGGACAAGGTTTGGGGCACCCTCCTGAGGGCTGAAGAAGAGTAGCAGCAACCCTTGGACCCACCCCATTCCCAGGGGACCCAGGGCTCTGTGACAGCAGGGGCATTACAGGCCAGCAAGGCTTTCACGCTCGGCGCTTGTGAGACACTACCCAGCCACCTATGCTGCGGCCTTACTGCAAAAGGCCAGGACGTCGTGCAGGGAGCAACAGTGGGTGCTGCTCATGGGAACAGCCATCTAGAAGGGCTCCAGGACTTCGCTGTGTGCCTCGGACTCTCGGCCCGTATTTTCCACATACCTGCTAAGCTGAGAGAGGGGGCTGCTGGACAGGTCACCAGGCTGGGACAAGGAGGGCAGAGCGGCAGTGTGCTGGGGTGCAGAGGGCAGAAGCGGAGTGCAGGAGGTGGTGCTGGGCAGGGAGCCCACGGATGGGAGAGCAGAGGGAGGGTCTGTGGTCTTTGGAGCTGGAACAGATGAAGGAGCTGTAAGAAACAGATCTGTTTAGCGCCAGAACCAACCGTATCAGAAATATGCTCAATGTTTTGTGACACATCAGGCTCAGTTGAGACACATACAAAGTTACACCCCTGGGGAAAATGCGCAAGCATGCCGCAGGCAGGCCCTTCTCTGTCTGCTGCGACTACGGAGAGGACTGTCAGAACACAGGCCCCAGGCGAGGAGGGAAATGACATCTTTACCAGCATACACGGTCCCTCTGGGATGAGCATGCCCCTCCCAACTAAAGGGACCCGACCCTGAGCCACACCCAGAAGGGAAAGAGGCTCTAAGATTGACAAATACAGTTACAGCACGAGCACAGCAAGGGACAGTGAAAATCTGGTAGGCGAACCACCCAGGGGTTAGGTCTGCTTCTATCATATCAGGCTGACTTTGTGAAAGGTCATAGGCAGTTTAGGGCAGGAAGGGGTTGAGAGCCCAGGGTACATATACTGTGGAGAGCTACACAGGCCTAAAATCTGCAGAAGACACCCCTGCTGTCCACACCTACTTTCAAAAGCGCAGTGAGCACTTCCTTCGCATGTGCTTGAACAGAACAGACCTCAGAGCACACAAACGCACGTGTTAGGCTTTCAGAAGAGCATGAATGCGATCAATCCTAGCTGCAGAAAAGACTCAGTTTTAGTGCCATCCACACATACAACTCAGATATGTGCTTGGAAATAAAGCATCATTGTCTTTTCCAGTTAGGAGGAGGCAGCACCTTTCCTCAGGAGGCCCTGGGAGTCCAGGGGACACACACTAGTCTCTAAATGGAGGACAGCTCGAAAACCAGAACAGGCAGCAACAGGGCAACACAGCACAGTCAGTTCTTAAGAGTGGTCTTCACACCCCTGAGGCTTGCTTTTTACTGACAGTCCTTCCCAAATGACACCTGTTCTTACAGAAACTAGATAAACACACCATAGATGTCCCTGGCCCCAAACTCACCTCCCTGAGTGTCGGATCACATTAATGACAGGTTCACAGAAAGCCTCTCAAAGAACGTGTGTTTGTATGAATTTGAGTGTGTGTGTGTGTGTGTGTGTGTGTGTGTGTGACAGAGAGAGAAAGAAAGAGAGAGAGAGGGAGAGAGAGAGAGACGGTTGGAGAAGAGAGCACAGGAGATAAAAACCTATCTAAAACGTGCACTATGTTTTATGGACATTTCACATCTCATTATCTCACTTAAAATCTCCAGTAGACCTCTATGTGCTCTCGACCCCATGCCTGGACAAAAGAAACTTCCCACCACGGCTTGTGGAATTCACATTTCCTGTGACATCCAATGTTCTCAGAGCTAACCACGTTATCTGTTGCTCTGGCGGCCCAGAAACACCAAACCCAACTCTGGGTAAATCACATGTGTCATTTCAATTCCAACTGAGGCCCACTCCTGGTCTGGCAAAATCCCACGGCCACTCTCCAAAAATTCCTAAATAAAGAGGGTCTTTTTGACTTCCATACCGATAGTGGATACCCATTTGCTTTACTGAATGATGAATGAAAATCAGTTTCATTTTAGATTATGATCATAACCATAGATAAATTAGCTAAGAACAAAGGAAACAACTAACGGGGATTCACCTACACTATCTCCAGTGATCACTGAGCTGTGCTGGATGTGGAGGGCCCCCTCCTTTTCTCCCAAGTGATTATAGTGAGCAACATTTTATCTCTCTTCCTCACAATGTCTTTCCTGAACTAGCATGCCAATTTCTGCTCTAAATGTCTTCACGTTATTGAAGTGAGAGCCCTCTGAGCATCCTGGAACCTGGGCCTCTGAGCAAAGCATCTTTTAAATCCAGCCTACACTCTACACTTGGGGGTGCAGTCTGACAAGGGCAGAATAATACAATACCTCCTTCTTGCTGTGGATATAACATTTCTAATAATACCATCAGCTACCACCTGGTCACGGGGAATCTCTAGCTAAACTCTAAACCCAAAGAAATGATGCCAAAGATGGATCAGACATAGCTCTCAGAAAAAATGTAAAAGGACTATTTTTGCAGAATTAGCCATTGGCCAATCGTTTTCCCATCACATTAGCTACGCTTTTTCTGTCTGTGGTTTCCACCAGCCACGACAAGAATAGTTAGCTCATATACTTACTGTCTACTGTCTGCTGACTTCGACTACCACCATGTCCATTCTATAAGAAAGAGAAAAGAAAGTAAGTAAACCTGCAAAATCAAATGACAACCTAGATGACTTTCTATTGGGATTTAGCCACAAACATATGAAGCATTATGAATTAAGCAAAGAACTATGGCCTATTTTGTTTTGTTTCTTAATAAAAGGAGAGGCAATACAACAAATTCTTAATAAATCTCAACAAGCTGACTTTTTTAAAAAACAAACTGGGTATTTAAGGAAGTAACAAGGATAAAACATAAGACCAAAAGCACAGGAAGCAATGAAACAGTCCTAAAAATTATTAAGCCATAGGAAGGACTTAGGAATTCTCATTATATTGAAATCACCACAAGCCTTTCTGCCTCAAGCACATTCTGTCTCCTGAGTACCCCCCATACAAGAAAGAAAACGTTTCCAAATTATAACAGAGATAACTTTCATACAAGGAATTATCATATTTTATATTATTAACAAAATGGTTCTCAGAGAAAGACGTTACATTGAAACACGTTTTTTTCTGAACTGGGTGGAGAAAGAGTGAGTTAGGACTGTGTGGTAGTCGGTCCCAAAAAGAACAGAATCTGAAAACAACTGGTTTGCGTTAACCATAAAGCACTTCACCGAAACCTTCTCCCAGAAGGAGGCATCCTCACAAGGAAAACTTTACTTCCACAGACTGGGTGGGGAGGCCCGGCAAAGAGTGATTGACAGTGGAACCTACAGGGCTCAGACACTGGTCCTGGATGGGAGAAGGAAGCTGAGGAAATGACCTTCTCACAAATGTCAAAACTACTAAAGAAAAAGACAAACCTTATAGCTTTCGACTCTGCCTTAACCAAAATCCAGTACAATTTCTGCTCATAAAATCTTATTTACAACACATTTTAGCTTAAAACAATGAGATTATTTATAAGAAATGTAGACAATGAAACAGAACTGCTAGGGAAAAACAAAACAAGAGTTAAAAGACTAAAGTCAGAGAAAGGGAAACACCAATATACAAAGACAGGTGGAGAGCAATCAAAGTTCTACTCTTTTGCCTCCCTCTCAACAGGGCTTCGCTATTCAGTAAATACGTACACATGACATCAAGCATGTGCAGCCAGGACAGCACAAACCCTGACACACAAAGTCTTCTCAAAACTACACCAGACCAAAAAAACAGAAAAGGGGAACGAAACAGCTGCCATCATACCTTAGGAACACTTCATCCCACCTAGAAAATCATTTTTTTAATTTATTTGGCTGTGCCGGGTCTTAGTTGTGGGCATGCGGTATCTTAGTTGCAAGCATGCCGGATCTAGTTCCCTGACCAGGGATTGAACCTGGGCCCCCTACATTGGCAGCGTGGAGTCTTAGCCACTGGACCACCAGGGAAGTCCCTAGAAAATCATTTTTAAATACAAACAATGGAACAACAAGGTCCTACTGTATAGCACAAGGAACTATATTCAATATCTTGTATATTCTCATAGCAGTGGCTTCTATTGTTGTGGAGCACGGGCTCTAGGTGCACGTGGGCTTCAGAAGCTGTGGCACGCAGGCTCAGTAGTTGTGGCTCGTGGGCTCTAGAGTGCAGGCTCAGTAGTTGTGGCGCATGGGCTTAGCTGCTCCACGGCATGTGGGATCTTCCCGGACCAGGGCTCGAACCCGTGTCCCCGGCATTGGCAGGCGGATTCTTAACTACTGCGCCACCAGGGAAGCCCGGGAACAGAATATTCTGCAATAATGGAAATACTGTCTGTGTGTGCTTGGTCTTATATTGTAGTGACTAACCATATCTAGACAGTGAGCATTAAAATGTGGTGCATCTGAGAAACAACTTTTAATTGTGTATTTAATTTAAATAAACTATTACATGTGGCTAGTGGTTGCCATGTCAGAAATCACAAAAATAAACTTCTTAAAGAAGATGTATGAAGAATACGCAGCTTTTTAAAAATATGTAAACCAAGAAAGGCAAATACAGGTGGAAAATGAAAGCAACAAAATTTTGTACAGTAGAAAGCAGATGCCAGAGAGTAACTCTGACTTAGCTGACCCGGTAAAGCCAAATCGTAAGCAACTAGTAGGGAAAACCAGAAAACCACTCAACTTACATCAAAGGACCACACCAAGCAACTCAGTACTTATATATATCACATAACTTTGGAAGTGGGTGTGGAGGTAGGGCTAAAAATAGGAGAAATGTTTTAAACTCTGTACAGCAGGGTGAATGCCCCCTTCCACCTTCTCCCACAGGCTCTAAACTTCATCAAGAGGGTAACACACGGCAAGGAGTACTATTAAAAAAAAACACAGATTAAGTCAATGCAGACAAAACAAATTATTCCAACGGCAGCCTTCTATCTGCACTAGGCTCTTAAGACACTAAAGACAGGTATAGGCCCTACAGGGAAGAGACTAGAAGAACAGACCCTGGAGAATCCAAACAAACTCAACAGAAAAGGCCCACAGGGGCTGATGAAGGAACTCCCCACCCCTAGAGAAATGGCCACCCACACTGTCCCTCATGAAAGCCCACATCCAACAACCTACCGCCACAGGCAGTTAACCTTTTAGTGTCAAGTGGGCGGCCTGGAATCACCAGACATTTGAGGAAAACATCTAACATGAAAGATGGAAAAGGAAGGGAGGAAAAAACTCTTAAGTTGATACGTATAAATATTTCCTCAGAATCTTAGAAGGAAACCTAAGAAAAGACAACGTACCCAAATTTCTGCTATGCCAATTCAATTGTTTTTATTATTTTCATGTTCTCATCCACTCTTTAAAGTAGCTCTCGCTGTAATGCTTGAATGTCTTTGCCTTACAGGAAAGTGAAATATTACAGACTATAGTCCCTGCCTACCCCATCCAAGCCACTCTGAACAATTCAGGGTATATATATCCTTACACTATCCTTATACCAAGTGTCTGGGTCCATTCACACAGTCCTTGTGCAAGGGTGCTTCAAACACAGGTTTCAAACGAGATGGCCACTAATGGCAAATCCAACAAACTATACGGATTCTACTTAAAAGGTTAGCCATTTCTAAAAGGAAATCGTAGCCAAAAAGCTTGATTTCCCAACTACACACTGAGCTCCAAATAGGATTTCCTATGAGGAGAAACCGGAAACACCGCTAACCGTGATGGTTCCTGGAGCTGACTCCGATGGACTCACAGAGCTTTGGTATGCGCTCCTGTCGTGCACAGAACTCTGGTCGTAGGAGGAAGACGTTGTTACGGGACTAGTGGAGCTCAGCGATGAGCTGGTCAGACTGGAGGAGGTAATGACTGACGTTGTGTGGGTGGAGTTCTGCACTGCACTGGTCACTGCTAGGGAGGTATTCAAAGAGTCACTACAAAGAATAAAAGACATGAGACATAAATTTGTGCCACTTTACAGGTTTTCATGAAGTAGAGTGATTTCATCTCTTTATTGTCATATTCTAAGTTAAATAAACATATCTGTAACTACAAACTTATACTTGGTAGTGTATATATGTCAATGCCACTCTCTCACTTCGTCCCAGCTTCCTACCTGTGCCCCTCTCCGGGTCCTCAAGTCCATTCTCTACATCTGTGTCTTTATTCCTGTCCTGCCCCTCGGTTCTGAAGAACGTTTGTAGATTTTTTGATGATGGCCATTCTGATCAGTGTGAAGTGATACCTCATTGTGGTTTTGATTTGCACTTCTCTAATGATTAGTGATGTTGAGCATCCGTTCATGTGTTTGTTGGCAATCTGTATATCTTCTTTGGAGGAATGTCTATTTAGGTCTTCCACCCATTTTTGGATTGGGTTGTTCGTTTTTTTGACATTGAGCTGCATGAGCTGCTTGTATATTTTGGAGATTAATCCTTTGTCAGTTGCTTCGTTTGCGAATATTTTTTCCCATTCTGAGGGTTGTCTTTTCGTCTTGTTTATGGTTTCCTTTGTTGTGCAAAAGCTTTTAAGTTTCATTAGGTCCCATGTGTTTATTTTTGTTTATATTTCCATTTCTCTAGGAGGTGGGTCAAAAAGGATCTTGCTGTGATTTATGTCCGAGTGTTCTGCCTATGTTTTCTTCTAAGAGTTTTATAGTGTCTGGCCTTACATTTAGGTCTCTAATCCATTTTGAGTTTATTTTTGTGTATGGTGTTAGGGAGTGTTCTAATTTCATCCTTTTACATGTAGCTGTCCAGTTTTCCCAGCACCACTTATTGAAGGGGCTGTCTTTTCTCCATTGTATATTCTTGCCTCCTTTGTCAAAGATAAGGTGACCATATGTGCGTGGGTTTATCTCTGGGCTTTCTACCCTGTTCCACTGATCTATATTTCTATTTTTGTGCCAGTACCATACTGTCTTCATTACTGTAGATTTGTAGTATAGTCTAAAGTCAGGGAGCCTGATTCCTCCAGCTCCGTTTTTCCTTCTCAAGATTGCTTTGGGGGGCTTCCCTCGTGGCGCAGTGGTTGGGAATCCGCCTGTCAATGAAGGGGACATGGGTTCGAGCCCTGGTCCGGGAAGATCCCACATGCCACAGAGCAACTAAGCCCGTGCACCAGAACTACTGAGCCTGCGCTCTAAAGCCCACGAGCCACAACTACTGAGCCCACATGCCACAACTACTGAAGCCCGCACGCCTAGAGCCCGTGCTCTGTGACAGGAGAGGCCGCCGCAATGAGAAGCCTGTGCATTGCAATGAAGAGTAGCCCCCATTCATCGCAACTAGAGAAAGCCCGCATGCAGGAACGAAGACCCAATGCAGCCAAAAATAAATAAATAAATTTATTTAAAAAAAAAAAAAAAAGATTGCTTTGGCTATTCAGGGTCTTTTGCATTTCCATAAACATTGTAAAATTTTTTGTTCTAGTTCTAAGAAAAATGCCATTGGTAGCTTGATAGGGATTGCATTGAATCTGTAGATTGCTTTGGGTAGTATAGTCATTTTCACAATGTTGATTCTTCTAATCTAAGAACATGGTATATCTCTCCATCTGTTTATATCGTCTTTAATTTCTTTCATCATTATCTTATAGTTTTCTGCATACAGGTCTTTTGTCTCCTGAGGAAGGTTTATTCCTAGGTATTTTATTCTTTTTGTTGCAATGGTAAATGGGGTTGTTTCCTTAATTTCTCTTCCAGATTTTTCATCGTTAGTGTATAGGAATGCAAGAGATTTCTGTGCATTAATTTTGTATCCTGCTACTTTACCAAATTCATTGATTAGCTCTAGTAGTTTTCTGGTGGCATCTTTAGGATTCTCAGGTGTAGTATCATGTCATCTGCAAACAGTGACAGTTTTACTTCTTCTTTTCTGATTTGGAATCCTTTTCTTTTTCTTCTCTGACTGCTGTGACTAAAACTTCCAAAACTATGTTGAATAACAGCAGTGAGAGTGGGCAACCTTGTCTTGTTCCTGATCTTAGAGGATATGGTTTCAGTTTTTCACCATTGAGAACGATGTTGGCTGTAGGTCTGTCATATATGGCCTTTATTATGTTGAGGTAGGTACTCTCTATGACCACTTGCTTGAGAGTTTTTATCATAAATATGGGTGTTGAATTTTGTCAAAAGCTTTTTCTGCATCTATTGAGATGATCATATGGTTTTGTTTTTTTTTTAATTTATTTATTTATTATTTATGGGTGCGTTGGGTCTTCGTTTCTGTGCGAGGGCTTTCTCCAGTTGAGGCAAGCGGGGGCCACTCCTCATCGCGGTGCACGGGCCTCTATCGCGGCCTCTCTTGTTGCGGAGCACAGGCTCCAGACGTGCAGGCTCAGTAACTGTGGCTCAGGGGCCCAGCCGCTCTGCGGCACATGGGACCCTCCCAGACCGGGGCCCGAACCCGTGTCCCCTGCATTGGCAGGCAGACCCCCAACCACTGCACCACCAGGGAAGCCCGATCATATGGTTTTTATCCTTCAATTTGTTAATATGGTGTATCACAGTGATTGATTTGCATATATTGAAGAATCCTTGCATTCCTAGGATAAACCCCACCTGATCATGGTGTATGATCCTTTTAATGTGCTATTGGATTCTGTTTGCTGGTATTTTGTTGAGGATTTTTGCAGCTATGTTCATCAGTGATATTGGTCTGTAGTTTTCTTTTTTTGTGACATCTTTGTCTGGTTTTGGTATCAGGGTGATGGTGGCCTTATAGAATGAGTTTGGGAGTGTCCCTCCCTCTGCTATATTTTGGAAGAGTTTGAGAAGGTTAGGTGTTAGCTCTTCTCTAAATGTTTGATAGAATTCACCTGTGAAGCCATCTGGTCCTGTGCTTTTGTTTGTTGGAAGATTTTTAATCACAGTTACTACTGCATTATTTAAATGATGCAACTGAAGATTCAAAAGAACCACCCCTCCCCCCCTCCCAAACTAGACCCACCTAATTTAATTGACAGGCAGGGTGACATCTTTAAGAATCCTTAAGAATCTTTAAGGAATCCAGATATTGTGAGTCCATCCTTAGAAAAGGGAACTCAAGCAATTATCATATTTTGGTTCTAGAAAGTAAAATATTTAATGAAATAGAATCTAAAATCTGGGATTCTCTATTTATAAAATATTCCACTGAAAGAAAATAAGTATTGACAAAGATGTATAGAAACTGCATCCCTCATAGACTACTGGTAGGAATGTAAATGCTGCAGCCTCTGTGGGATAAGTCTGACAGTTCCTCAAGTGGTTAAATATGAGAGTTACCATATGATCCAGCAATTCCTAGGTATATATCCAAAAGAAATGAAAGCACACAAAATTTTTAACTGAATTTTCACAGCAGCACGATTTATAATAGCCAAAGAGTGGATGCAACCAAATGTCCATAAACTAATGAATGAATAAACAAAATGTGACGTATCTGCAAAATGAAATATTATTTGGAAATAAAATGCATACACAGTATAACAGGGATGACCCTTGTTAAGTGAAAGAAGTCAGATACAAAAGGCCACTTATTGCATTTTTCTAGTTATGTGCAGTGTCCAGAACAGGCAAATTCAGAAACAGATTACTGGTTTCCAGGGGATGGGGGAGGGGGGAAATTGGGAGTGACTGCTAACAGGCACAGGATTTCTTTTTAGGGTGATGGAAGAAATGTTCTGTAATTAGATACTGGTGATGATGGCACAAACCCATCACTACAGGGTGTCTTTTCTCCACCAGGTGATTTCTTAGGCTCTATTTTGTTTTACTTTGCAAAGGACTTAATTCAGTCAGAACCGGAGAGAGAAGTGGGAAGTTGTAATACCTTAAAGATTTCGGATACAAGCTAATGGGAATCTGGCTACTATTTTCACTGCTTGCAGCTGATCCAAATTCAGAGAGAGATGGTTCTGATCCAAATTCCAAGGCGCCAAACTGGACATTTAATCCTGTGACATCTGCTGAACCAGGCATTTCCACTGCAGAAGCTGGGATCTGAAAAAGCAAAACCATGATGTCAGCAACAGAGGTCAGAGATTCCAAGTCCCAAAGGCCTACAAAGCTAACAAGCACTGGGTTCCCAGGGCACTGTGGGCAGGCCTGAGGAACAAGGAGTGAAAGGCTGAAAGGAAGGAAAAAGGAAGATGATTTTTTTTTTAAAGAGAGAGAAAGGAACAAAGAAAAATTAAAAAGTTAACAGTTATATGTAAAAGAATGAAGTTAGAACACTCCCTAACACCATACACAAAAATAAACTCAAAATGGATTAGAGACCTAAATGTAAGACCGGACACTATAGAACTCTTAGAGGAAAACATTGGAAGAACACTCTTTGACATAAATCACAGCAAGATCTTTTTTGATCCACCTCCTAGAGTAATGGAAATAAAAGCAAAAATAAACAAATGGGACCTAATGAAACTTCAAAGCTTTTGCACAGCAAAGGAAACCATAAACAAGACCAAAAGACAACTCTCAGAATGGGAGAAAATATTTGCAAACGAATCAATGGACAAAGGATTAATCTCCAAAATATATAAACAGCTCATTCAGCTCAATATTAAAGAAACAAACAACCCAATCCAAAAATGGGCAGAAGACCTAAATAGACATTTCCACAAAGAAGACATACAGATGGCCACGAAGCACATGAAAGGATGCTCAACATCACTAATTATTAGAGAAATGCAAATCAAAACTACAATGAGATATCACCTCACACCAGTTAGAATGGGCATCATCAGAAAATCTACAAACAACAAATGCTGGAGAGGGTGTGGAGAAAAGGGAACCCTCTTGCATTGTTGGTGGGAATGTAAATTGATACAGCCACTATGGAGAACAGTATGGAGGTTTCTTAAATAACTAAAAATAGAATTACCATATGACCCAGCAATCCCACTACTGGGCATATACCCAGAGAAAACCATAATTCAAAAAGACACATGCACCCCAATGTTCATTGCAGCACTATTTACAATAGCCAGGTCATGGAAGCAACCTAAATGCCCATCGACAGACGAATGGATAAAGAAGTTGTGGTACATATATACAATGGAATATTACTCAGCCATAAAAAGGAATGAAATTGAGTCATTTGTTGAGACGTGGATGGATCTAGAGACTGTCATACAGAGTGAAGTAAGTCAGCAAGAGAAAAACAAATATCGTATATTAATGCATGTATGTGAAACGTAGAAAAATGGTACAGATGAACCAGGTTGCAGGGCAGAAGTTGAGACACAGATGTAGAGAACAAACGTATGGACACCAAGGGGGGAAAACTGTGGTGGGGTGGGGATGGTGGTGTGCTGAATTGGGCGATTGGGATTGACATGTATACAGTGATGTGTATAAAATTGGTGACTGATAAAAAAAAAAAAAGTTAACAGGAGAATGGTCAGTGCCACCAACTGCTTCTTTGAGCGAAGAGAGGGGGGAGGATTGTGGTGAAGGATGAGTGAAGAAGAGGGGCCTCTAATGAAAGCATTACCTGGTCAATGAACCACTCATCCTCTGTCTACAGAACACAGCTAAATACGTAAGAACAGCAGGTCCTCTGAGTTAAATACACAAGACCATCAGATTTCCTGAGCCAGACCTGTAATTTGAATGGACAGTCCCTGTCTCTTAGCACAAACCCATTCCCTCTGTATTAGCCCAGTTGCTCAGAAATGACCGAGTCCTCATAAAGCAGTAAACTATGTACTTGAAACTACCACAGGAACTAAGTGTCAAAATACGTGCATCTTTGGGACCGTGACTTCAAGACGGAAGACCCACCTTAGAAGCTGGAGGTATTCGCCGCTTAGGGAGTTTGATGTGTTTAGGCTGTGGCTGGTGAGCAGACACGGCGATGTTTTCGACAGTCACGCTGGGAAGCTGCAGAAGTTTGTTCACAGTGGAGGTACTGCTGTCTCTGGGTGCTGACTCTCGGAGTTTCACCTGGGAAGGAAAGGACTCCAACCCAGGAGGAGGAACAGTGACTGCCTGAGTCTGCTGCTGCTGTCGTTGGCTCAGCTGGCTAAGAACAGGGGATGGCTCAGGCTGAGATTTGAAGTCTAAGAAGGCGGGGGGGTGGGGGGCAACAATCAATCATTTAGGCACATGAGCTCACAGCTCCCTCTTCCACCATCACTGATGCTGAAGGGTTGCTGTCATCACTAGTTTCTCCCAACCGTCTTCTAGCTGAATCCCAAACGTGGTGTGTGCGTGTGTCTATAATGTTTAACAACTGGTATATGATAGATTGAAAAGAACACCTGAATGGGTTTGTAGCTAATGTCTTATGCAGAGAGGAGATTCACTTTATGCTAAAGCATATGGGGTGGGGAATAGGTATCTTGTATTAACTTCTGAAAACTATTTTATTGATTTTTTTTCAGTAAGTAACGTGTGATATTACAAAATCTAAAAGGTACAAAAATACATATGAATGTGATATGAATACAAATCACCCTTCCACCCCATCCCCAAATTTGATCCACAGAAGCAGACAGAGTACCCAGTTTCTTGAATATCTTCAGATATACTGTTTCAGTATATATACATAGAGACACACACACACACATATATCTTGCTTCCTCGCAAACCATTTAGTTTTCAGAGACTGTTCCACATTAATGTATAAAGAGCTACTTCACTTTTATGATTACAAAGTAATCCATCGTACATAGATACTGATTTTTAAAACCAGTATTATATTAATAAACTTTTAGGTTTTCCAATCTCTTGCTACGAAAAACAATGCTGCAATGAATATATTTTTACGTAAGACATTTTGGTCAAGAGCAAGTATATCTGTAGCATCAATTGCTAAAATACAGTTGCTGGTTCAAAGAGTGACTATATTTTAAATTTTGACAAACACTTCAAAATTCCTATCCATAGACAGAACACAAACTTCTTAACATACTGTAAAACCACACTTTTATCCTTCCTATCCTAGCTCGATTGGTGGAAAAATGGCAGAAAAGACACAAATTAAAATGATATAAGTTTCGGGACTTCCCTGGTGGCTCAGTGATTAAGAATCCACCTGCCAGTGCAGGGGACATGGGTTCGAGCCCTGGTCCAGGAAGAACCCACATGCCGCGGAGCAACTAAGCCCGTGCGCCACAACTACTGAGCCCGCGTGCCTAGAACCCGTGCTCCGCAACAAGAGAAGCCACCGCAATGAGAAGCCCATGCACCACAACAAAGAGCAGCCCCCACTCACCGCAACTAGAGAAAACCCGTGCACAGCAATGAAGACCCAACACAGCCAAAAATAAATAAATTTTTTAAAAAAATGATATAAGTTTGGCTAAAAATCATTGCATACACTTAAGTTTTCTTTGCCTATGAACTCTGTCCATACCCTCTCTTGACCATTTTTTTACTTCGTTGTTGGTCTCCTTGATTTTTAGTTAGTTTTTATATTAAGGAAGTTAGCCCTTTGCCTATGATAAGAATTTTTTTTCCATAGGTTGTCTCCCTTTTCATTTGGTTATGGTGTTTCCTATCATACCTAGAAAGGTCTACCTCACACAGAGTATATCAAAATCTTCCCATGTTTTTCTCTATTATTGTTCTAGATTCATTATGTATGTTTGGGTATTTCACTCATTTGGCACTTTGCTGAAGAGTGGGAGTTAGGGATCCAACTTCATTTTCCAGCCAGTTACCAAACAGAAATAAACCACCTTTCCACCACTGAGTTGAAATGCTACCTCTGTCACATAGGATAGAGGTTGGCGATCCTTTTCTGTAAAGGACCAGACAGTAAATATTTTAGGTTCTGAAGGCCATCTGTTAGCAAATTCTCAACTCTGCCTTTGTAGATTCAAAGTAGTTATAGGAAAAACATAAATGAATGGCTGTGGCTGTGTTCCTATAAAAGTGTACTTACACAAACAGGTGGCAAATCCAGTTGAAGGTTTGCCATCCCATGACTTAGTATATTTCCATCATAGATGAATCTATTTTTGGCTTGGTATTAGAGGCATGTATAAAGAAGACAGGCCTTTAAAGAATACCGGAATAGCACGCTCAAATCTAAAAACTCACACCACTTATCTGTTAAGTGTGCAGAAAAAAGTTAACATACATAGGAGGCCTATAGCTGCCATCAGAAATGCCAGCTTGCAGATGGGCTCTCAGCTTCTGTCTGGGAACAGGGAATTTTGGTATGTTCTAGACAAAGGATGCCTACACTCTTACTGATAAAAGGGATTCTCTACACCTCGATTATTTGTACAATTTGGTTTATGTTGAATACTTGCTTTCCTCCTGGGATTCTACAATTTTGGTTTGTACTAGGTAGAGGGTGCCCATGTAACCAGTCCCCCAGTAAAAACCTTGGGCACTGAATCTTTAGTGAATTTCTTGGTAGACATGACTTCAAACCTAGAGTAGTCTCAGGTACTTCCATAACAGTAAACCATTTCATTCAGCAGAGAAATGTGCTTCCATGTCTCTCAATACACCCTAAACATAAACCAGACAGCTGACCATGGTTAAAGTAACCGCCTGCTATTGTGGCGTATGTGTTTTGGTCGGAAATGGTGGTTTCATGTCACAAAGTCTATGGGAGTACAGCTTAGAAAACATCCAACTTACACATGATGCCTTTAAATTATAAACCACAGACATTAAGGCTGGACCAAATCATGGTGGATACACGCATGTGTTAGAATCAGAAAGCAACCAGAGGATGTGATTTAAAGTGTTGTCCATATTCCACCTTCTTATTCTAATAAAGCTCAAAAAATCTGTCTAGGCATTTATTCAAAGTGTTGTTTCCTTATATTTGCATGACTATTCCCATGCTTTTGCACATCTCTTCAAGGTATGTACTTACTACTACTACTAATATTAACAAATAAATGCAGGTATTTATACAATGCCAAGCTGACTGATTTAACTCAGCAACTCTGCAGAAGGTCTACTAAAAAAGAAATACGTCTGGTCAAATCCACATTAGTGTCCAAAAGTCAACCTGCTCTGCTAAGGTTCGGCATGTCCTCACTAGGGGCAAACCACCACACTTACCAAAATGCACACTTACCAAAATGACTAAGGACTGAGGACTGGGATGCTGAGGGCTTGAGGTCCCAAGAAGAAGCGGTTGTGGGAGGACTTGTATTATTCTGCTGTGAACTTGGGGTGGTGGTAAACTGGCCCAAACTCGGAGCTTCCAACTGGTCCAAAATCTGGGAGCTGGTGATGTTTGCCACTTTGGAAGGTGCAAGCTCTCCAAATCCTGAACCAAGGACGGATGACTTTAAAGGGAAAGAAAAGCAAAAGTCCTCAGCAATACAGAATTTCTACAACAGGCTCTAAAACACGCCATGTATTTTCACAAGGATTTTAAAAATTATAACCTAAAATATTCTGAATTAGTAAGAATCATCTGAGTAAATACTACATGAAAACATTACTATGCAACAAGATCTGACTACATAAATCCAACAGTCCTTCCTGATTCTGATATCAGAGGTTAGAGGGGGGCTTCCCTGGTGGCGCAGTGGTTAAGAATCCGCCTGCCAATGCAGGGGACACAGGTTCAATCCCTGGTCCGGGAATATCCCACATGCTGTGGAGCAATTAAGCCTGTGAGCCACAACTACTGAGCCCACGTGCCACAACTACTGAAGCCCGTGCACCTAGAGCCCGTGCACCGCAACAAGAAAAGGCCACGCACCGCAACGAAGAGTAACCCCCACTCGCCGCTACTAGAGAAAGCCTGTGCGCAGCAACGAAGACCCAACGCAGCCAAAAATAAATAAATAAATAAATAATATTTTTAAAAAAAGAGGTTAGAGGGAAGGGGGATATTTTCCCTAGATTTTAAGAAATTGATTTTTATTTAAAAAGTGATGTCACAAATTCACAAACACAATACTACTTTTTTTAAAGTAAAGAGAAATACCATGAATAAAATGACAGAGACAAGCCTGAAAAACAAAATACAGTCTTTAACTTTTTTATGTTTTTAATAGGTTTAGCCACAGAGAGATCAGCCATCAGGTCATCCTGCAAGATTAGATGCAGGTCGCAGTACTTACCTAAAAAGTTCGTCCAAAATCAGATATGAATTAAACAGATGGTATCTCTGTATTGAGCAGATTCCCTGGACACTGCCGTGTTTATTTCAAGGTGTTTAGATGACTAACTACACCAAATATGCTCCCAATGATAATGAAAGCCTATGACTAGACAACATACAGTGGCAGATCAACTGCATTTTTACTTATCACGATCATTCAGTTTCTGGAAAGGTAAGCCCTTTGTCAAAAATAACTTTCGGGGCTTCCCTGGTAGCGCAGTGGTTGAGAGTCTGCCTGCCAGTGCAGGGGACACGGGTTCGAGCCCTGGTCTGGGAAGATCCCACATGCCACGGAGCGACTAAGCCCGTGCGCCACAACTACTGAGCCTGCACGTCTGGAACCTGTGCTCTGCAACAAGAGAGGCCGCGATAGTGAGAGGCCCGCGCACCGCGATGAAGAGTGGCCCCCGCTTGCCGCAACTGGGGAAAGCCCTTGCACAGAAACGAAGACCCAACACAGCAATCAATCAATCAATCAATCAATCAATAAAAATTAAAAAAAAAAAAAAACTTTCCAGGGACTTCCCTGGCGTTCCAGTGGTTAAGATTCCGCGCTTCCACTGCAGGGGGGCACAGGTTCGATCCCTGGTTGGGGAACTAAGATCCCACATGCCGTGTAGTGTGGTCAATAAATAAATAAATAAATAAACAAGCAAACATTTAAAAAAATTTTAAAAAAACCTTTCCATAACCATCTTAAAGGTTAAAAATAGAAATGATTTGCATTCCATCAAGAGGTCAGATCTAGAAAGCTGAATTATTTCTGCTATCAATTTCCAAAGGCATGGACTATCTATCCCAGTTGTTCTAAAGATATCCAAATTCTCCAAAACTTTAGGTTGTCGGCAATTACTGCACATCAAACACAGAATCTGCTTCTATTAGAACAGTTGTGCTAACATTACTTACCACTACTCCTGATTCTGTGCTCATGCTGCCCGCTACACTACTCTTATGTTGCTATAAATCCACCAAAACCCAGCTCAAGCCTACTTGTTCAATAAAGGCTTCTTGGATGATGCTTCTATTCTTTCTCTCTTTTCCTACCTAATCTCTATCCTGCTTCAGCATTTAATCTTAACGCACTTTGTGTGTTTCACAACACGATGACATCACTGCATCAATGACTAGCACCTTGCTTTAGGTAACACTTAGCACAGGACTTTAATTCCACCTATGCACTTCAATCAATGGGGGACAGTTTACAAATGTGTCTATTGGTACACTTGTGCACATGCACTCACATATACATAAGCGCACACAAGTGCCCAACTCCCAAGCCCAGAGATTCTGACTGGTCTTGTGTAGAATCTGGTATAATTTTATTATTATTAACATTATTAATGTTATTAACTAAAGTTTTCCAATGATTATAAAAGTATAGTAGGGTTGGAACTTCCCTGGTAGTCCAGTGGTATAAGAATCCGCCTTCCAATGCAGGGGACGCTTAGTTCCTGGTTGGGGAACTAAGATCCCACATGCCATGGGGCAACTAAGCCCGCGCGCTCTAGAGCCCACATGCCACAACTAGAAAGAAGCCCGTGTGCCGCAACGAAAGATGCCTCATGTCGCAATGAAGATCCCGCGTGCCGCAGCTAAGACCCAATGCAGCCAAATAAATAAATAAATAAAAATAAATATTAAAAAAAAAAAAGTATAGTAGGGTTGAGAACCACTGCTCTAATATGCTAAACAAACAATTCTTACTCCAGTTTCTCAAGATGTTGTCCACAACAAAAAGCAACATACCTGAGGGATGCTGTAAAAAACAGAAACAAAAACAGAAACTCAACTAACGTCTTATCTACGCTCTCAGTGGCCTATGATTCCAGCAAGTCAGCAAGGACATCACATCAGTATACCAGTGGCAGATGGAGGAAAGGAATCGGATGGCTCAATCAAACTTAGGGGTATTACTGGGCCCTCTCAAAACAGAGACAGCACCCTGCCTTGGGCCTGTCCGACCGACTGCAAGCACTGATACCCTCTCAAACACTATCAACAATGGCACTAAAAATGTCAAGTTCCCAAGCCAGTTATACTTGACATCACATGACTATGTAGAGTAGAAGATAGCAATGAAAAGTTTACCTATTCAATTCTCCATTTTTTTAGGGAACAGCAAAGGATTTTGAGTCAAGTGGGAGAGGGTGATTATCATATATCGTATTCATAAGAAATTCCATTTCTCAACTGTAGATTTCAGGTAAAACACAGCAAAGAATGAACCAAAGTAATTGTCACTAGGGAAAGCTGTGGATCTGTGTTTATAGTCCTTCCAACCTCCCCTCTGCCAACTCAGAACTGCCAACACTTGGATAGGAACTTGAGTTCACCATTCTGTAGCTACATTCTTTCACGTTCTATGCTCTTTTATTCCCATCACCTATCTTCATATGCTTCACTAAAGGTTCCTAAACTTCTTTCTGATGGGAGTTTAATTCTTATGGGAGCCAGAGTCATATATGCAGCAACAGATGTCACTGTTTCATTGAAAACTCATTCAAATTCTTTTTAAAGATTTATTGATTGATTGATTAATTGATTGCTATATTGGGTCTTCGTTTCTGTGCGAGGGCTTTCTCTAGTTGCGGCAAGCGGGGGCCACTCTTCATCGCGGTGCGCGGGCCTCTCACTATCGTGGCCTCTCTTGTTGCGGAGCACAGGCTCCAGACGCGCAGGCTCAGTAGTTGTGGCTCACGGGCCTAGTTGCTCCGCGGCATGTGGGATCTTCCCAGACCAGGGCTCGAATCCGTGTCCCCTGCATTAGCAGGCAGATTCTCAACCACTGCGCCACCAGGGAAGCCCCTCATTCAAATTTTTAAGGGCCTCTACCACATAATTTTTTGGAATAAGAAATAAAAATGCAAAAAATGTAAGAACCTAGGCAGACCCAGAAAGAACTGTTCTTGCATATTAGCAAGCCAATACTCACAAACATTAGCATTTAAGTAAACTGGAAAACAAATGAAAATTTAACATCTTAAGTATAGAGACAGACTTTGAAACAAAATCCAAGAAAAAAAATCATTAGTAAGAAGGATGCCTAACTAAATGATTATGACTAAACTAATTCATAATTCAACTAATCATAAAGAAGTATTTTTATCTTCATCCAGAAAACTCAGTAGTTGAATTCCACATGGCATCATCAGATATGTGCTTGGAAATGATCACATCATTGTTCTCTGGACTGAGATCTAGTACAGAAATTTTTATATGTAAAAAATAGTCATAAGGCATGTGTCATTCTAGAATACATTTGTTCATGCGTACATTCCTTAAAATCCCACACTGAAATAAAAGTGAGTTACCAGACTCTGAGGCGGGTAGGGATTGACGGCAGTGGAGATGCCAGTGCCCTGTGCCATCTGATTGCTGTGCTGAGAATTTGTGAAGACAAGGGCTTGGCCAAAGCCCTGCTGTTGGGAAGTTTCAAAGGAGTTGACTTCTGCGGCTTGACTGTGAGGAACAGGCTTCTGGAGCAAGGCTACCAGATCAACACTAAGCAGACAAAAAAGCAAATGAAGAATTGAGTCATAAGCAAATCTCACCAAAAAAATGAATTTGAGAAGTGAATCAATATAAAGTAGTAAGTTCATGCTAAAAATAATCCCAGTGACGAAAACCTTTGGAAACTGGAGTTTAAGGGAGCCAAAAGCAGGGAATCAATCATCCGCTGCACACCCCTCCTCCCCAAAAAGGCATACCAAGCCACAGAGACTGAAACAGGGCTTTGCAGAGAAGAGAAACGAAAAGGTGCATTAAGATGTTTCCACAGAAATGGCACAATGACAACCGATTTGAAAACCTGGAGCAACTGAGTACACTTAAACAGTTCTCTCAAGTTTGGCTTGTTTCCTTTAGAATATGTGGCTCCCTTTATCACTTGAAACCAGTCTCTCTTAAACTTTCCTAAAGGCGAGTGAATCCATATTTTTGAGGAATGAGGACCAAAGCCGTACTAGACCACTGAAGCAGTCTGACATTTATCATAAATATTCCTATAAGTTCTGCATTCTATCCAATAATGCATTTACATTTATATAAACCTCATATAATTTCTCTCTTAAATATTTAGGGGAAAATGCACAATATATTAACAAATACTGTTAACTAAAATCCTTATAATGTCCCCAGAAAGACAGAGATCCAAATTTGAGAATCATGGTCTTACAACCTGAAAGCATGAGGAAGAAATGATCTTCCAAATAATATACTACTTGACATGGAAATGAGCCACTAATTTCTCCACAGGATGACCTAACATGATAATTTGCTCCATTAAATCTTTTTAAAGGCCAGTTCCCAGGCAGTTCTCCTAACGGAAACTCTCACCATGCCAGTGAGGCAGATTCTGGAAGGTCAAATAATTCAAAACTCACTTGTGATATATAGCAAAGTTCCTAGGCCTAAGTTTCCCTCCTTATACACTACCAACTCTCATGTTCCCATAACCAGATTGAAGTTATGGGATCTAGTATTTTGGACCCCAAGGTAATGTTCTAACTTATGACAGCCTAATTCTAGGGATACAAATCCATGGTGGTTATATTACATATGACCCATCTTAACAGTTCCATTACTAAAAAAACTAGAACCAAGTTCGATTCCAAAAGATTGATAAGACATATGCATGAAAAACAGTCCAGCACTGTCTTCTGAAAAATAACCATTGAAAAGGTCCACTTCTTATTTTTTAAATGAAAATGATCCTATCAAATTCATTGAGTACTAAATACAATGCAGAAGTTATATCCGTTTAAGGAGAAATTCTGAGCAATTCACAAAATATATTGCAAGACATAACCTTTGATCATTTTTATTTCCCTATAATGAAGTCTTATAACCATCACATTTAGCAAGAGATTGAGCATGTTGGGTTCAAAACTGCCTTCAATGCTCAGATGTCATATATATCAAGGCTCTCATCCTTCTAGATCACTGCATTTTGAAACCATAATAAAAGATTTTTAGAGTTATTGTAAACACTAGGATGCAAATAAGTGCTTTTCAATAATTCAATTTTGCACACATTCTAACAATGTTTCTATTACCCCAAAAGCTCCTTTCTTTTCTGTAATCTACGAAATTAGTAGATTAAAACTAGTAGAACCCATATAAAATGAGAAGTTTGTACTACCCTGAGAAGATCTAAATAAATGGTATTATATGAAGAAACCAAAGGATAGTTCTGTTAAGTTTATCTGTCAAAAACAGTATGTTTACAAAAGTAAAAAAAGAACCACTAAATAGATTTAACATTATCTCTGTCACAAATTCTAACACAAACATAACTGCTATTTTACTTCATCAGTGATCATAACAAATTAGGAAATGATGGAGGCTCTGTCAGCTCACCAAGTAAGTTAGGGATAAAATAAAAGTCTTACACAAAAAAGAGAAAAAACAGAAAGAGAGCCAAGAAAAGGGTAAAAAATAGAAAGAGATCTGAGGAAGAAAACAACTCTCCTGAGGCAAGAAATTTCAATTATGCTTTGAATAAAAAACAGAAGGTGGGGGAAAGCGTTTACCTTTGCCCAGGTGTGACATGATGCTCTGCTGGAACAGATGAGGAAGTGAAGACCTTTGTTTCAGAAAGCTGTAATGAAAGGATTAAAAATATTTTAATCTTATTTTAATCTTTATTTTAATCAAAATGAATCAAATTCCTGACAATTTTTAGTCACTGGGACTCTTATTCTAGTTCACCCAAAAGGTGGTCAAAGGAAAAGAAATATACAAGTGATCATGGCACATAATTTTCTTATGGTGAAGATAAATTTAGATTGATAATTCCACATCAGCGAAACAAGAAAGTGAAGTAGTAAAGCCAGACCCTTGTGCCATAGTTCAAGTCCCCATTTCACTATCCTACTTCACATTATATAAAATGAGAACACCAATAAAAACCACCACTAATGTTACTATAAACACCAAAAAGGAGTAGGAAAGTTTGAAAAGGCAAAATAATTGACGTTCTCTTTCCCCAAACACAGATGGTTTTAAGTATTTTATTAGTAATAGGTTTACTAGTCATAGATTTCCTTACTGTTTTTATCAAAGTAATTTTATTGAGGTATAACACATACAATAAACTGCGAATATTCAAACCGAATAACTGAATGAGTTGTGTCATATGTATATTCCGTTAGACCATCACCAAATCAAGACAATGAACGTATCTATTACCCTAAAAGTTTGCTCCTGTCCCTGTGTAATCAATTCCTCGAGCACTCACTTTTGTCCCCAGGCAACCACCGATGTGTTTTCTGTCACTACAGATTAGGCTGTATTTTCCAGAATTTTAAGTGGAATTTTTAAACATGCAGTCCTTTTTGTCTGACTTTTTTGACTCAACATAACTGTTTTGAGATTCACGCATATTGTTTCAAGGTACTTTTAAGGCACACAGGATAAAATTTCTTGAAACCTCAACTGACATTGTTGAAAGGCAGGCTCTTTTTATGTTTTCAAAGTGGGGCATGGGCTTTTAAAGGCTGATATTGTTGATCTAATGACATAATGTGAAAAATTAATGAAAATGCTATTTGAAGACTATTGTAATTCTTAGCAACACTAAATGTCTCAGAACTCTGAAACCCGGCATAAAATTAGACTTCCTAAGACACTGATATTAAGGCAGGGGCAGAGCAGACAGTAGATGTTCATTCTCCGTAAAAACAAAAAGTGCTGAATTGATTGATTATACTGTTTCAACAAGAAAGGCTTATGCTATGTTGCACCCTAATCCAAGGTAGTATCTTAAGAATTCTAAGGAATCCATTTTTGCCTTAAAGAATCTTACAAATTAAATTAAGACAAAGAGAGAAGCAATTAAGGAGTAATTCTATTAAAAGTAACAATAGAGTAGATCTAAAGCCTTGAAAATAGTAAGTTCAAGGAAAATGAGAACTACATTTATCACTGAAATCCTATCTAACCTGGTAGAGTACAGAAAATCGCAGTTTTCTTCTCCTAAGCTCTAGAAGGAATTTAGGATTTGCATTTTAGATTACTCACCTTTCAATCACCATTATTTTGTATATGTCAGAAAACTTTGAAGTAATTCTGATATTTCCTGAGAAAAGAAGATGCCCAAATTCCCTATTGTAATTCTTTTCAGTAATTATATTGTGATTCAATATGGTCCATACAGCAGAATATTACCGCCTATGTGTGTGTACATTTGAACTGCTTGTTAGCAGACTTACATCATAAGACCTCATCTGAAGCACAGAAAAATCCCATCAGTTAGGCATGACAGTTATTATGATATTTGTTTTAGGGATGAAAAATAGGAGGCTCAGAAAGGAAAGATGCTTCATCCGAGGTCAGCAGGTCAACCCAGCTAGAATTTGAATATGGGTCATCTGCCCTCTGACAGCCTATTGACTTTCTAACCTGCCTACTGACCCAGACAACAGGCAAGGAGATATAAAGCTTTTAGCTCTGGAAGCCTTTTTTTTTCTCCCAACAAACTCTTAGCAAAAATTCTAGTAACACAAAACATTTAAAAGTAGGACAGCTCTGTTTGAAATAAGGTATGCTGTCCACAGGCTGCTCACTCTCACTTCTCATCATCACTGGTACCATCCCTCCACTGATTCTAATAGCCACCCATCTAGTTCAGTCTCCTCAGATTACAGGTAACAGAGAGCCCGCTGACATCATACCCCAAGGACTTATGGTTAGTATGTGGCAGAAGAAAATAAAAAACCCTAAATTTCCAAAATTCCAATCAAATGAGCATATCTTTCTTTTTCATACCCTACCCAGCTCATTCCCTAACAAGTCAGATAAAATAGTGCTAAAAAGAAAGAAAGCACAAGTGCAGTTTTGTTTCTTTTTAAAAAATGTTTGTGAGTACAAAATGGGGAGAGGGGGAATAATCTCAAAAAGAAAAATAAACTCTCAAAGTCTGGGTCACTTTATGCAATTTTGAAGGTCAATACTTGTAAACCCTTTATTCTCTCCCTTCCAGTGTCAGCTGTAACTCTCTAACATGTACATACTTTTGTTCTGGGCCTTAAGAGTGAAACAGAAAAATGGTTAAGATATCTTATGCTGCACACAGAACCTAGAGATCAACACTACCCAGAAGCTAGTACAGTATATTCAAAAATGTCTGTGGAATAAATGAATACAAAAAGAGTCAGTCTAGTTGAAAAGGGAATTGGTTGGGCCTAGAACCAGAATGATTTATTCAGGTTAATTTCAACTATAAACCCAAAACATAGACTGTCTCCTTTAATAAAAAGGTTATAAAGAGGAAGTATCATTCACAGGCCAGGATAATAGCATCAGCTAGTTATCAGGCCAAATAAAACAAAGATAGAGAAAAAATGATGTCACTCCTATTTAACACCTGGTCTTTTTTTTTTTTTTTGGCCGCACCACGTGGCATGTGGGATCTTAGTTCCCTGACCAGGGATCGAACCTGTGCCCCCTGCATTGGAAGCACAGAGTCTTAACCACTGAACCGCCAGGGAAGTCCCAACACCTGGTCATCTTTAAACGGTTGCTTTAAAATCAAGTTTCTCAAAAACCTGAAAACACCAACTTCCTTCTGAGAAGCATCTGCTAAAAAAAACAACATGGTAATCACAGAAGTCTGAAAGGGAGCCAAGAACAGCCGTAGGTGTCTCAAGCTTTCCTCAAAGTACATGTGCCCCTACCAGAATCCAAAAGAAAGATGGTCAGATCTGGTGCTAAACACTTACATCTTCAGTCCAGTCTTCCGTTGTCCACTCGTCCACAGAATTCTTCCAGGCCCCTGTTGACAATCACAGTTTACACCACAAAGTCAAATAATGTCTGATTCCAAGTGATTCTCTATTGTGTACGGCACAAGATATATCACATATATCATTAGCAATATAGTTTACAATCCAAGAAATATGAGGCTCTTAATCTATCTCAAGAAAATCAGTCATGTTTTCAAACGCAACTTGGCTAAGTACTATCCACAAAAGCTCGAAAGCCATGTCTCCGATCGCTTTTGGATGATATCCAAGCAATTCTGCCTCAAGAAAGAAAGAATGGCACAGCACAAATAAATATGTTTAACGAGGAGTTCCTTATGATATATATTATTTAAGAGAGAACACAATTCAGTATAAGGCAGCTCTGCTTTGGGCCCTCATTTCAGGTGGATTATCAAATTTAGAGAAGTAGGCTTTTCTTTTTTTTTTTTTTTGGCTGTACTGGGTCTTCGTTGCTGTGCGCAGGCTTTGTTGCGGTGAGCAGGGGCTACTCTTCTCATTGCAGTGGCTTCTCTTGCTGTGGAGCATGCGGGCTCCGTAGTTGCAGCACGTGGGCCCTAGAGCGCCTGGGCTCAGCAGTTGTGGTTCGTGGGCTCTAGAGCGCAGGCTCAGTAGTTGTGGCGCACGGGGTTAGTTGCTCTGCGGCATGTGGGATCTTCCTGGACCAGGGATCGAACATGTGTCCCCTGCATTGGCAGGCGGATTCTTAACCACCGTGCCATCAGGAAAGACCTGAGAAGTATGCTTTTTATATTAGTTCCACTGTATGGTTTCCTAATAGGTCTCCAGCAAAGATAAACATTAGTCCTATTCATGTAAGGTCTGTGGCTATTAACTCCTGATGAGCAGGTACAGAAAATGTGCTCAAACAGTTCTTACACAACAATCATTTATACATAAGACAATTAAACGCTTTAAAGAAAAGCATATGAGCTTAGATATGCTAACATTAGTGCTCAGCGATCCTGTGTAAGTATATTCCCATTATTTTAAAGCATACGTGCAAACACATACCCAGATAAAATGCTTTTAAAAGGAAGCACACCAAGATACTAACTATAACCACCATCAGGAAGTAGGATTGTGAATGTTTTCAGTTCCTTCAATAGGAAGAAATAAGTTGAGCACCTGCCTTACAATGAGGTTTGTGTGTGGGAAAAGGAAGGGCATACCCCTGAAGGAAAAGGGCAGATGAACAGATCTAACTTCCTTGGAATCATGTCAATAACCTAATAGCTAAACTGATGGTGTCACCTAAGAAAAGAGTCCTTTTCTATGGAATGCTTTCAATAGGATGTCCCTAATTTAAGATTGATCATGGCAGGACTTCCCTGGTGGCACAGTGGTTGGGAATCCGCCTGCTAATGCAGAGGACACGGGTTCGAGCCCCGGTCCAGGAAGACTCCACATGCCGTGGAGCAACTAAGCCCATGCGCCACAACTGCTGAACCTGCGCTCTGGAGCCCATGGGCCACAACTACTGAAGCCCGTGCGCCGAGAGCCCGTGCTCCGCAACAAGAGAAGGCACCGCAATGAGAAGCCCGCGCACCACAACAAACAGTGGCCTCCGTTCTCTGCAGCTAGGGAAAGCCTGAGTGCAGCAACGAAGACCCAATGCAGCCAAAAATAAAAATAATAAAATAATGTATAAAAAATATATTAAAAAAAGAATAATAATTGCTAAGTTTAAAAAAAAAAAGATTGATCATGGCAAACAAAAGTATAATCTATGGATTTATGGAACATGGCTCCTTGTAAAATACCACCCAAGATATGCTACTCTGTGGTTATAAAACAGAGATGTTTCAAACCTGAAAACATTCTCTGGTGTGTGAGAAACCTACACACACCACTTAGAGACTTCACCTATACTGTGGACCACAGGGAATATGCATTGCAGGGAAGAACTCCCTGCTCTTCTGTCCCTCTCAATTGCATGTATCCTTGAAATAACAGTAAAGCTTGATAGATAAAGGTTTCAATATTTTTTAGAATAAATTTATTTATTTATTTTTGGCTGCATTGGGTCTTCATTGCTGTGCGTGGGCTTTCTCTAGTTGCGGCGAGCGGGGGCTACTCTTCATTGCAGTGCATGGGCTTCTCATTGCAGTGTCTTCTCTTGTTGCGGAGCACGGGCTCTAGGCGCACGGGCTTCAGTAGTTGTGGCATGCAGGCTCAGCAGTTGTGGCTCGCGGACTCTAGAGCACAGGCTCAGTAGTTGTGGTGCACAGGCTTAGTTGCTCCGCGGCATGTGGGATCTTCCCGGACTAGGGCTCGAACCTGTGTCCCCTGCATTGGCAGGCGGATTCTTAACCACTGTTCCAGCAGGGAAGTCCCAGGTTTCAATATCTGAACTGACAATCTGATCCTTTGTTTTGGCTAATTTATCATATCTTTAAATGGTTTCCATAATTTCTCCAGAAATGTCACAAAACAACTATCAATTTATGTGCCCCCAAAACATCTCTTTGAATTAAAATATTTTCATAAACGAAAGCAGAAAAACATAATAGTTTAAGGGAAGAAACACAAGGTGCAATTAGTCCCAGTCAGAAATCAGTACTGGAACCTGCATCTCTAGACCTCTGCACAGGCCTCTTAGCACACTGTACGCAAAGCTAAATGAATCCAAGGCAAGCCATCCACCTATACTTCACTATCATCTTCCTTTCTTAAGTATTAACTAGTGCCTTTCTTAAGTACTAATACATATTCTCCAACCTTTTAATATATTTCCTTCCAGACTTTTGTTTAAGTACATGCATAGTGTTAAAAGTTTACAAGTGGACTAATTTCAAAGATGGCCGGTACACAGTGGTCTTGGTGCCGCCTCCATCCAACTTACCCTGTGTTCATGCTGTCAAATTCATCATAGGAGACAGTACTCTAAAGACTGCAAATTCTATAAAAAGCTGAGGCTCATTCTAACCAGATTTAGGAACACTCTAGTCAAGAAATAGAAAAAGCCTCAAAAATCATTCATAAAACTTTCACCTTCAACGCAACTAAGATTACAACAGGAAACAATTTATGATGAATTTTCCTTAGGAACCTTTCATCATCAATCATCAACCAACTAATACTGGGTTAAAAGCCTACATGTAAAGAAAGCATGATGCTAGGTATCAAAGTCATATCTCACTGAAAAGACAAGTAAAAATGTAGGGAGTGATCAGGGTAGTATATTACTGAATGATATATAAATTACATGAATCTGATTAATACACTGGAAATTTACAGGATGAAAAAGTTACGGAAAGCTAGAATGCTAAGAGAAACTTTACGGGGAAGATGAATCACAGCAAAAACCTTGAAGGCTGGAAAATATCTGAACAGATATTTAAGAAGGGATATTTGGGACTTCCCTGGTGGTTCAGTGGTTAGACTCTGCGCTCCCAATGCAGGAGGCCCTGGTCAGAGAACTAGATCCCGCATGCCTCAGCTAAGAGCCTGAATGCTGCAACTAAGACCTGGTGCAGCCAAATAAATAAATGAATGAATAAATATATATTTTTTTTTAAAAAAAAGAAGGGATATTCCAGGGGAGAGACACAATGATGAGGCATTACAAAAAATTACAAAATATTAAAATTAACCTAAAGTTTAGAACATCCTTTTTTTCCCCAAAAAGGTGTAAGTTGTGGCAAAATACTTATAAAATTTACTACGGTAATCATTTTTTAAGTGTACAATTCAGTGATATTAATTTAAAACACACATTCTTATACATGACATGTAAAGAGACTGGCCTACCACTTAGAGAGGAGTATTATGAAAATAATTAAAACGCGAACTTAGACATGTAGAAGAGGATGAGAAGCTGAGTACATTTAAATTTACTTATTTATTTTTGGCTGCACTGTGTCTTCGTTACTGCGCGCGGGCTTTCTCTAGTTGCAGCAAGCGAGAGCTACTCTTCGTTGCGGTGCGCAGGCTTCTCATTGCGGTGGCTTCTCTTGTTGCAGCTCTAGGGCTCTAGGGAGCGTGGGCTCAGTAGTTGTGACGCACGGGCTTAGTTGCCCTGCGACATGTGGGATCTTCCCGGACCAGGGCTCGAACCCGTGTCCCCTGCACTGACAGGTGGATTCTTAACCACTGCGCCACCAGGGAAGCCCCTTGAGTACATTTAAAAGCAGGCAGAAGACAACGTATGAAATTGTAAGCAGAAGTCCAACATGGTAAGGTGTTATGTCAAGCAACAGAGGGGAAGTCCCGTGTCAGCAGCCAGGGTCAAGCTGTCGCAGTGACCCACCCTAGACACACGGACTCTAAAAACTACATGACTTTAGATACAGAAGAATACAGAGTCAGGTCCTAATCTTATTTTGGAATATTAAAATTTTACAGGAAGACCTTGCCCCCCATTGTAGACCTACAGACCTTCACATCAAACATATGAGAAAAATTCAAAGACATTAATTTATTTTTAGCTTAAAACAGTTTAACAGTTTAACTTGATGTTAGCCCTCTATCAAAAGGACATATAAGGCAGCGTTGTAGAAAAAAGGACAGCACTGATGCAAAAATCTGTGTCACCTTGAAGGCCAATGTGAAAAACACTTCCATTATCAAAAGCTGATAATTATTTTATCAAGCAGCTGTAAAAATATAGTTTACAAACATTAATCTGATGAAATTTTATTAGCTAGCCTTGATAAAAATGGAAGATACTTTAAGCATTTTATCAGATTCTTAACTAAGAAATTAAAAAAAAAAAATCATACCTTTGAGTCCAAAAGAATTTTTGTTTGGCAGATTCTGAGCTACATTTTGAGCATTTGATGCCAGTTCTGTGGATCAATGTAAAATGGAAGGTTTTAACATATCACAACAATTAAGGTATTCATCAGAAGAGAAATTGGTCAGCAAATTAAACGAAGGAGGGAAAGCATCAAACTAAGTATATGCTGTGTGTCCAAGGAAAAAGAAACTTACTGCAATCCATGCTATGACAGACTGCTGTGGTCCAACTATGAATCTTAACAGCCAGACAGATCTTGAACATTCAATTTGCATCAATTATGCTTGTTCTCATTCCCATGTTCACCAAGTTCCCTTCCCACTTGTCAAAGAAAACATTCCAATCTGTTTAAAAGGTATGTTTTTAGTAAATTTATAAATTAGCATTTTGACTATCCTTCAGTCTTTCTATTTTGGGTAATGTTTGAGTCTGACTCTAGGGAATGGATTTGATTATTATCCTGTCAAAAGTCAAGTTTCTGAGCCTATGAGGCTGTGGGCTAGACTCAGAACTCTGTGTTATCAACAAGACAATACCATTCTGTGAGGCCTCTAGAGAAATAGCCAGCACTCCATCAGATGACATCTTTTAACTGTATTTTGCATCGAACACATTCTGCTACTCTAAATGAAAATAAGAGGAATGAGAGGGAAGAGATAAAAGACAAAAGGAGAAGGAAGAAGAGATGGAGGCATATGAAAAAAGAAAAATAGCAGTTAATGGACTAATTCAATATTCTGTTTCAAACATCTGATTTAAAAATCAGTGGCGGTTATAAATAAAGCCGCTATAAACATCACATGCAGGTCTTTGTGTGGGTGTTTTCATTCCTCTTCAGTAAAAACCTAGGGTTGGGATTGTAAGACTGTATAGTATATGTATGCTTTCACACCAGGAACGTAGGGGTTCGAGTTACTCCGTCACCTTCACTAACACTTGGAACTGTCAGTTTTCTTTTAAAGCTATTTTAATGGATGAAAGGTGGTAGCCTATTGTGGTTTTAATTTGTATTTCCCCAATGACCAATGATGATTAGGACACTTTTGTGTGCTTATTGCCATCCATATATCTTCCTTTGTGAAGCATCTGTTCAAATCATTTGCTCATTTTTCATTAACTTTTTATTTTGAAATAATTATACATTCACAAGAAGTTATCCTTCACCCAGTCTCCCCCTATGCTTACATCTCACATAATTCCAGTAAAATATAATAGCAAAAAAACTGACATAGATACAGAATGTGTACACCGTTCTATGTCAAGTTTGTATTGTGGTAAAATAATGTTTATGTGGTAAATAAAATTTACCATGCTAACCTTTTAAAGTGTACAGTTCACTGGCATTGAGTAATTCACAATGTGATATAACCATTATCACCATCCATTTCCACAAGTTTTCATTTTTTGTTCATTTTTAATTGCTCATTTTATTAGGCTGTTTGTTTTCTTCTCAACGAGTTGTGATAATTCTTTACACATTCTGTATACAAGTCCCTTTTCAAATAGAGGTTTAAATAAATATTTCCTCCTAAACTATGCCTTGCTCCTTCATTCTCTTTTTATTCTCTTCTGAAGAACCATGTTTTTCTTTTAGACTCATGTTTATTATGCCCTATGTAAGAAATTTTTGCTTAATCCAAGGTGGCTAAGATTTGCCCTGTATTTTCTTTAGAAGTTGTGCTTTCAGGTTTCACATGTAGAGCTATTATCCACTTTTGGTTATTTTTTATATACAGTATAATGTATGCCATTGAATTGCCTTGGAACCTTTGTCCAAAACCAATTGTATCTGTGGGTTTATTTCTAGATTTGCTATTATATAATTGATCTATGTCTGTGCTTTTCCCAATTCCCCAGTCTTGACTACTGTACCTTTAGGGTAACTTCTTGAAATCAAGGAGTGTGAATCTTTGAACACTGTTAGTTTTCAAAACTGTTTGGGCTATGTTCATACCTATACTTTTCCATAAAAATTTTAGAATCAAGTTACAACTGACACACAAAAAATCTGCTAGGATTTTGAATGGACTTGTACTGAACCTGTATACCAATCTGGGGAGAAACAACATATCAATAATATTGAATCTTCCAACTCATAAACACTGAGTATCTTGCTCCCTTTTTGGGTCATCTTTGATATTTATCATCGTGTTGCATAATTTTCAACATACAAATCTTGCACGTATTTTGTCAGATTTATACCTAAGTGCTTCATGTTTCTGTACTACTATAAATGGTATATCCTTCTGTTTATTAATGCTTCTTCAAACACTCAATTTTACATTTTACTGTAAGATTTTATAATTTATATTTTCATTTAGAAGTCTTATCTTGCACATCATTAGTCTTCTTCATAAGCATCTGATATTTTTTGAGGCCATTAATTTTTTTCCCATTTTCTCTTTGTTGATGGTTTATAGAAATATTACCTGTCAACTATCTACACTGTTTAAAGCTTCCTAATTAATTTCATTAATTTATCTATAGATTCTTTTATATCATTGCCAGAAATAACAGGTTTTTTCCTCCCTTTCCAACCCTTCTTTTCTTTTTCGATCTTTATTTCAGTGGTTATGACCTCTGGTACAGGGGTGAATAGAAATAATGAGAGTAATCCTCCTGTTTCTCTTCAGTTCGACTAAATCTTTTGCCTTTATTTAAAAAAAAAAAAGTAAGAGTAGTGAGAGTAAGCCTCTTGATCTTGTTACAAAAGAAAAATATTCTACACATCACTATTAATTGTGAGGTCTGCTGTGACTTTTGTAGAAATTGGGAATGAATGTCGGGTTTTGTCAAATGCTTTTCCTTATTAAAATGATATGGAGTTTCTCCTTTATTCTGTTAAAGGGGTGAATAATATTTTTGTTATTGAGATATAACTCACATAACATAAAATCCACACTTTTAAGGCACAGAATTGATTGGTTTTCAGTATATTCACAAGGTGTACAACAATCACAACTACATATTCCAGAATATTTTCATCGCTCCAAAAAAATCTGGCACCCATTCCTAGCCACTCCCCATTTCTCCCAAACATTCCCAGCCCCCAACAGCCACCAGTCTACTTCTGTTTCTATGTATCTGACTAATCTGGATAATTTTTCTTATACATTCAGCCACTGAAGGACATTTGGCTTTTATGTGAACCTGTATCTTCCATTCTCTTGGGTATATATCTAGGAGTCGTCTGATTTTTTAAATGTTAAACTTGAATATCATGTATAAACTTAACATGGCCATGATATATTAGCCTTTTTCTAGTTTACTGAATTGATTTCCAATATTGTGACTTAAAATTTTTACAGTTGTTTTGAAGAATGAGATTAATCTGTAATTGCAAATGTTAGCAAAAAATTTATTGACAAAGTATCTTCTGATGATTTTTAATAGCTATAATATTAATTATAATAGATTATAAAGATAATTAATATCAATATTCCTTTTCTCATTCCTACAACAAATTATATGCTTCTTCTGTTTCCCTTGATAAGTCTCACAATAAACTTATCAATTTTATTGATACTATAGTCTTTTCAAATTACCATTTTTATAACTTTCATTGGTCCTCTCGATAGTATATTTGATTTCTAGTTCACTGTGCTTCTGTGATGGTGGCACTGTCTTTTTTAGCTAATTATTGAGCTATACTTTTATACTTTGGGTTATAATTCACGAAGTGTCAAATTATGTTTTTATAAATATAATCACAACAGTTCATATATATTATCAGGAAAAAATCTTTAAAAGAACTTTATTAAATAAATAAGTATTAACAATTAACAAGTATTTAACCTGTGAATTTCAGTAAAGAAATAATCTTAAAACTGCAGGACACAGAAAAATCTGCAAAAGCAACTGTTGCCCTAAACCCATCTATCATCATCTACCTCTTTATCTGGCCAAATTTGTGTTCACCATTATGAATGGTAAATACTTTGTTTCAAGTCTTCCACTAAGAAATTCTATATATCTCTGACACTGAGATTTGAGTGTGGGTTTGTACTGCCTTACACAGATTTATTACAGCCTCTTCTTCAGAGTGCAAAAGGGGTAAACCACATACTTTATCGTCAATGAGATTTATAAGTGAGAAACTTTGGAGGTAAGAATCAGCTAAGAGTAGTCTCAGAGGTAGGACAGCTGCCTGTTTTTCATTCTTCTCCACCAGCACACTTTGATGTCATCTTTGTACGTTAAGAGCTCAAACAATTAAAATACCTCTCTGGTGAGAACAGACACTTACCAGTTCCCTCATCTGCACCATTCTGAGTAGCTTCCCAAACTACTGGTTTTGTCCCATACCCATCTATAGATGGAGAATCTGAATAGTCCGCAGGGTTAAATGTCCTTGGGTTTGAAATAAAGAATAAAGGCAAATCACAAAATTAACTGTACATCATCTTCCCCGAAACAAGCCCCGTCCCTTCTAAGAACCACTATAAGAAACTTCACACTCCTTCTCCTATTTAATTATAGCCAATTCTTCTCGTCATCAGAATGCAGATCTTCTGAAAAGCAGAGGTTGCCTAGAACCTTCCATACACTCTTGTATGATGCTCCTACTTCCCTAAATTGTTGTCCTCTGCAACCTAAAGCAAGTGTGGAGACCTATAATAGTTCTAGGCAGGGTAATGGCTCCAATGAAAAACCCACCCACCCCCTCCCAACTAAGCCTAGACTTAAGTAGGCAAGAGGTCTTTTCTTCCAAAGTCAGAATCCAATTTTGGATTTGACCCTTTTACAATAGAAGTATATGATTCTTTTTGTTTAGATGGATGTAAATAAAAAGAAAACGTTTTGTTCAGTGCCTCTTTTTAAATTAAAATCCTCAATACCCATGATTCAGATGTCTAACTAGAGCCAAATTAAACAGCACTGCTAAAATTTTCACAACAGAATTCAAAAAAAAATTTTTCAGCATTATTGGGGTGTCACTGACAAAAAGTACCACAAGAGTATTTTTTAAAGTAGACAGCAAAATCCACAAAATCGTTTAAAGCTACTGGGTTGGGCACATACGTTCATATGTTCCAGCCAGTTTGCTCCCTGTGTTTTCATCCTTCCTTTGTCCACAGGGAGCTCAGGCAGAAAACAGAGATGGCAGGAGTCGCCACCTGAAGGCAGTG